>NC_051191.1:37369260-38569260 GCF_015220075.1 Falco rusticolus | reverse complement strand
GTCCCGCTGACCACTGCAGAAAGTATTCAATTTCCCTTTTCTTTACCCCTGTCTCTGTCTCTCCCTTGTTTTGCTTTGTTTCCCATGAAAGTAACTAACCTTTACTCACTATCTACAGTCAATGTATGCAATGCAGTGGACCCCACATGCAGCCTGTGCCCATCACTTTTTGCAAAAAAACCCAAACTCGGATGAAATTCTACTTCTTATCTGGACAACAGAATGAACCCAGTGCCTATCCTGTTAAATTTTATGTATAACTATGCCACTGCTATGACTCATAACCTGGGGAACCCCCTTGCCTGCAGACTGCAGGGCAGGTCTCTGATCATCCAAACCTAACCAGACCATGGCACAACCTCTCTCCAGGCTGTACAAGCTACAGTCCCAAGAAACAGAGAATAAGCAGGGGAAGCAGCACATGCGATGCTCATTGCGTAGAAGAGCTCCTATGTCCCACAGCTCAAGCGGTAAGGCATTACAGCTGCTGAGGTATGGTGGCTGTGCTGAGCGTTTTTACCATTTCAGCTGTAACTCAGGTGCAAACAGTCTCTACCCAGACTGCTGGGGCTAGAAGGACCTGTGTGCTCTGTCTTTGCAGGACTGCTGACAGCAACTGTCAGTTTTGTCTTGCGGTACACAAAGATACACATTAGGATTTAAAGAAAAATTAGGATTTTTCTTTTTTCTCTTCACCAAGATGAGTCTGTCATGCTGCTTTTACAATGTTATATACCCTTTACTGTCAGCTTTTGGGTAGAGGCCTTTCATTTTAACCTAGGCATCTTACAGGTTGCTTCCAGTTCCACAATACTCTCAAATGTCAGGTCTCAAATACTGATAAATCCTCCTCACACCTAATCAGTACCCTGAGAAGATAATTCACAGATCCAAAAGCTGATTTCTAAGCAGGTGGAGTGAAATCTAACTGCATGAGGTTATCTGTTGTAGCTGACTAGAATGTCCGATTTCATATCATTACCAGGTTGTGCCACTACATGAAAGGAACGTTTAGTTAAGTAGAATATTCATGGACGTGAAAACCAGAGGCATGAAGAATACTTGAGATGAAGTATAAAGAAATTATGAGTTACAGACCGAGCTTAGAGCCAACTCACTTAACTAATTTTTAGATTATTAGGTTTTCAGTAAAAATTAGTGATCTGAACCCCATTTATGGTCAGTAAGGAGAGACAGGCACCCAGAGAGAATTTCCACCTGTCTTAAACATCTACTTTAGAATATGATGATAATTTAAGACATGACGATCACTTTTCAGAGGCCTAAAATGTAATTGGATGAGCCAGATCTAATACCAACAGAGAGTCCCCAGAAAACATGGAAAAGAACCGTATTTGAGCCTTGCTTACATATTTAAGCTTGCTTCACCAGGAAACCTAAGAATGTATTTGATTTCAAATCAGACTGGAACCAGTCTGATTTTTGCAATCCACTTTGGAATCTTGTAACTTATTTTGGATAATATACAAAACCATCTATAATTAAGCCCACCTTCAAATTATCCAAGAAAAATCTTAAACAAAATGTTAGACTCATGTTGAAAGCCTCATTTCTGGACTTGTCACATTTATTTATTTATTTATTTCAAGTCCTTCATTCATTTTTAATGAAGTACAACCTCATTTAGATGATCCATTTAACTATCAAGCTTGCTGACATGAATATCAATATTTTCCTCAATACAATTAGTTAAACTACATTAAGTTACATTGAAGTAATGTCAATTTTGTCACACCACTATGGATCATACTATCAGTGCTGTCAAAAGTTTTGAATCTCTCCTGCTTTTATTAAAAGCTAGAATAGAAAGGAGATGGCATTTTTAAATACCAGTGATCTTCATCTGTGTGTCCCAGTCCTATCATGTATTAACACTGCGTGAGGTTCTGCTATTGTGTTAAATGAGAGGAAAGCAATGCCACCAGACCCACCAGACCCACCCCAGACCCACACAGTCACACACTCTACAGCAGTCAAAATAACACTGAGATTTTTGTTGTGTTTCCTACTATGTGATTGAGCTACTCTTCCCATTTACATACAAACTAATCACACAACAAAACTGAAAAAACGGGTATGGGAACAGATGGGAACCTGCAGGAGCGGGCTGGAAACTAGGACCATGTGTAGTAATCATTAGCTGAGGGGAATGTGCTCGAGTGTGTACAGACACAACAATTAACATGATGAGTCATGGTGAGAGAGCATAGGGGAGTGGGGGATGGATGGCGCCAAGGATGGCATCAAGGAAAGATAACACCTTGCTGTTGATTGATGGTAGTTAACCACCAGTCGGGGATTGCCTAGTATGCAATGCTTAGCTCAAAAGAACCAATCTGTTTAAAATGTGCAACTTCTGAAAGTATATATACCCGTGTTTCTATACAATAAATTGACATTTGTTTGCATCAAACAGCGTCCCATCTCTCATCACGGCAGGAACCTTTCAGCATGTTGTGGCTTCTAACCACAAATCTTCTAAAGTTTGCTTTCAATTCAATCCTTTCCCATTTGCACTAAACTCATCTTCTGGAATTTTAAAGATGGAAAAAATGTGTAGTTGATGCACTGGTGATGTACAATGAAGACACAAAGGCAAAATCAACAGATGTCTAAACTGCATTCAGTTCCTGTGTTTTTTACATCATCTTGGGTGTCTCAGAGTCTATGTTCATTATAAAATTCTTTGTTTTCAACTAAAAACAGAGAAGCAACCTTTTTGCACAAGAGTAGTAAACAAGATAAATATAAATGATGAGACAGAGACAAATACAGAATGAAATATTCATGTGACAGTATCTATTGCTTTATATGTCGAAACAAAATCTTATTTTATTCAAATTTTAAATTTAAATCCTTACTAGAAGGGCATAAGAAACTTCTTTAAAAGCTTAGTTCAATCAAAGTGTCCTTGGGAATTGGGGAACAAACCTTCTAGGACACTGACAAACTTCCGCGTAAATTTGGTGAAGGCTGCAGAAATAGCTGTCAGAACACCCAGTCTGATATGAAACTGTTCACTTTTACAGTTATCCAAAACAACTTGCTTTCTTTCCCCCGAGAAGTGCACATTATTACAATAAAGGTTTTGCAATTAATTGCTGGACATTATCACGGACACTTTCACAGTAGCTCTGACATATTCCAGTTGTACTAACTCACCCAATGTTTTCAAACAGCAGTACCTCTAAGCCAAATATGGGTAATTTATTCTTTTTTTTTTTTTTTAGCTTGTGTTGCAAAACCTTAATAAACACATGGAACATTACACTTTCTTCCCTCTACCATCAACTAGCATAGCTCAGGGGGGTTTTTATCAATACTTTTAAATGGCTGGGTTTTGACATGAAGATATTATCAAGCCCCACTGAAACTAACAGGACTCAAGGTCAATCAGCTCTTTTTTAAATTTGGATCTGCACAGCTGGATTTTTTAAGGCATTATATATGATTTAAAGACACTTTTTGGCATCAGTGTAGATGATGGGAAAGAAGAAAAAAACCAAGAACTAAGACAAGAGAGCTGACAACCAAGACACAATAAGACACAGAGAAATGATGAAGAAGAGGAAAGCATGCTGCTTTTTATTGCTTCGATTTGTGCATTGCTTACAGCAGCATAAAGTGAACTGCAAAGCATTGAAAGCAGTGAAGACAAGCGTCAATTTACTGTGGTATATCTCGCTGACATATAGAAAAAGAACAACAAATCTGATTTGGAATTTGTAGCAAAGTTCTTGGACTGACTTCTCATTTTCAACTTACTGCAATCTTCTTAAAGAAGAATAAAGTGTTTATTTTGACTTTTATTGAGAATTTTAAAAATATTGGTGGGGTTTTTTTTATTTAACTGGAAGGAATGAAGTGATATTCAATCCCAACTGGCTTCACAGAGGAAAAATAGAAGAGGATGTTGCTAATCAGTAGCTATAAGTGATCATAGGACTGTATAATACATTAATTCAACTCATCGTTGCCATTGATTTTTGTGTTTTAAACAGGCATTTCATAAATATCATGATCTAACCTCTTGAACAATAAGTCTAAAAAGAATTTTTTTTTTTCTAAATAACTCCTCCAAAACCAGACTAGAATATAAGTTAATGCAGTTTCCTCTGGACAGCATTGCTGCCAAGCTTTTTATGTTTTGTGATCATAAAACACCTCAGTAAACTGAATTTTAAGTAGCTGAATTTTAGTCAAGAATTTTTTATCCCATTTAGGAATTGGTTCAGAGTGACAGAACATATTTCCCTTGTGAACTCAGACATTGTCAGAAAGGAAAAGCATTTGAGTTTCTGCTGATCTGTGTTTGAATATACAAAGAAAAAGGCATTTACTAAAAACTGTTATCTGAGTCAATTAAGATATGCAGCCTTGACTACTAGAACTTTCTCTAGTTTTCTTTCTAAATAAGAACAATTGGAGAGCTGCTTGTGTCTCCGCAAATCTGTGAATGTTACTGGTAAAAATAAAGCTTAGAAAAAAGGAGGGGGAAGCATGCTTGTTTTATTTTGGATGGTAAAAAATGAACATTCAGGGCAGAGACTTTAAATATCCTCTTTTTTTCCCAGCAGAAGGGAAGTTTCAGTCTTTTCTTATACTGCTTTTTTTGACTTTGTTGCTAAGGCTGATAATAATACTTACAAGGACTAATGCATTATGGCTTCTTTCCACATAAAATCTTCACCAAAGATGTGAATAAACCTCTAAGTAAATACATTTTAAAAAAATATGAATGAAATGGAGAGAATATTTATGAATAAACCTCTTAGGGCTACCAATTTATCACTTAGTCTTCTTGCTCCAAAAAACTCAGAAAAGTGCTGCAATTTGCTAGCTGGGGAGTAATTTATTTATCACCAACAGCTAGACCTGAGCAGAGGACCAGTACAAATAACAACTCTAACCAGCACTAAATAAAGATTACAGGGATATTACATCTTCTTTCACTATAGCCAGGGCTAGTCAGGAAAGTGACTTGTGGTAATGTGTTGCACTGGAGGAACATGCCAGCGACACTGAGAATAATGAGCTTCCTCATGGTTCTTATATGGCCTTCCTTGACTTTCTGCAGTGGGTTGACCTTGGCTGGATGGCAGGTGCTCACCAAGCTGCTTTATCACTCCCATCCTCAGCAGGATGGGGCAGGGGGGGAAATAATATGGAAAAAAAATTCTGGGTGAAGATAAAGGCAGTTTAATAAAATTAAAGCAAAGGTCATGGCATGGAAACAAAGGAAAAAAAAAAAAAAAGATTCATTCGCCACCTCCCATCAGCAGACGATGTCCAGCCACTTCCTTGGAAGCAGAGCTTCACTACTCATAGCAGTTGCACCAGAAGACAAATATCGTAAGTAACAAATGTCTCCCTTTTCTCCACCTTTCTGTTAGCTTTTATATCTGTGCAGACGTCATATGTTATGGAATATCCCTTTGATCAGTTTGGCTCAGCTGCCCTGGCTGTGTCCCCTCCCAAGACCTTGCCCACCCCCAGCCTGCTGGTGAGGGGGGATGTTGCAGAGACATCCCTGATGCTGTGCGAGTGCTGCTCAGCAGCAGCCAAAGCGCTGGGGTGTTGTCAACACCTTCTAGCCACCAATGCAAGCACAGCGCTGTGGGGGCTGCTGTGGGGAAAGTTAACTCGACCTCAGCCAGACCCAATACACTTTCAGACAAGAAAAAACTGGCACGTAACTGCTTCAGCCCAGACCTATGGTAGCTTGCAGGAGGCAAATGACTTTTTGGGAAGACAGAGGAAAATGTCAAAAAGGCAGACATAATTACAGCACAACGTAGAGTGAACCTACACACAACCAGAGAAAATACAACTAATGGCATTCAACTACAAATTATCTTCTTTTTAATGTTGTCTCTTTCCTTTCCTTCCCTTCCCTTTCTTTTTTCCTGCAGTTACAAGAACTTTAATTGATACATGGGTTGTGCAGTGCTATGAGCAAGCTCTAATTTAAAACACATTTCCTTCATAACAAGGTCAAGCTTTGCTGCACTGATAACCCTGAAGCAAGCTTGGCTGGGAGTCCTCGATCATAGCTTTTTCTGTTATCATTTTTTATTTTTTAATTGTGTAACAGGATATCAGAAAGGAAACTTCTGAGAAGCAAGAATATTGGAATTACCAGGACTGATACCTTTTACTGCCAGCACCTTTGCTTTGGCACATATTCTGTATGTATATAGACTTAGATGGACTTAAGTGTTTCTTTTCCTTATGGATTTTCTGATGTATACATCCATGCCTATGCACATAGATTTGAAAAGAGAAGAGATATGTACCCGTCTTTGCACCTTCATGTAAAAATGTAGTGTGGACATTTTTACACATATGAGGGAAAGGGAGAATCCTAATATTCTGCTATCCTATTTCACTCTGTCTACAGGAAAAGTGGCTTAATTGCTCACTGTTTCAATCAAAATACATGCCTGAATGTGTGCACACATTTGCCTGCATATAAAAGCATACAAATATGTGCACAAACACATTATGTGTACTGATTTTATTTCTCATTCTCCAATCTGTTGTGTTAAAATTTTCGTCCTACTATCCAATACTTGAAAAAGACCTATTCTCTATTATCTATTTTATATTCTGCCTCATATTCAATTCAACTGTGCATCATTTAATTTTGTGGCAAGCAATTATAGCATTCTACTGTTCCAGACTCAGTCCCAGACTTTTACACTGAGTATTGCCTTACTGCAAGAGGGAATGTTTAATACTACAGAGAATAATTCTTGAAGAGTAATAGAAATTAAAATTGAGAGGTTTTTGGGTTTTTTTTTAGCTAGCTTTGCTAACTAGGGACTTCATTGAAACAAAACCCTAAGGTGTGCAGTAAATGCTTTGTTACTTTGCAAAATTGTGAAACACTTGACAAATTCTAATTTTGGCTTTCACACTCACAAACATGGCTCCAACACATCCTTTCAGGGATATCCAAACACATTTCAAAGAAAAAAATGCATGTAAAATAATGAAACAAATAAAACCCCAAAACAACCCAAATGGGTTTCTATTCCACCAACCATAAACAGTGAAAAAGAATCCATACAGAAGAGCTAAACCTGTAACAGATCTACTTAGAGTTTGGCTTGACAGAATACAGGGAGTTACTCTTCACTGGAAGAAGCGTATATTGGTAAATATCAACTAGTCAAAATTAAAATGTCTTTTGAAAATGCAGGAACACGGAAAGCATAGACAACAGAAGATCACTGAGACTGCACTTTTAAACAAAAGGGTTTCAGATGCAGAAAAAAATTACTGGTTAGTTGCTCTGTTACTCACCATTTCTAGATCACTCTTTTCTTAACTATTCTGTCTTGGAAATTAAGACACAGTGGAATGAGTTTCTCCTAGCTTTTCCTGTTGGAGCTTTATACAAATAATAGTCATTGTGACAGGCACTTGAATCTCAATTTTTCCTACTGTAATGCTATATCTTACTAGGCTAGCATTTTTTCCTTGAGATGGAATAAGGTGCAGAAAGTCACTTATCATCTTTTCATCTCATTCTTTCCAATACTTATTTTTCATTTCAGTTCAGAACTCATTTTAGCTCTCACTTTTCTCTCCATCCCACATACTGTTGCTTAATTAAAGTGAACACTCTTAGTTACTCAACATAAAAGATGGTTCTGTAAAAACGGTGATCATTACTCTTAACAGACACTTCAAAGTCTGTGTTATCAATAAGTACAAACTGTGACCTTGTCCTCAGGTGTTTTGAGCACTTGTGAAAATTCACAGAAATCTCAGATGAGGAATGGATGTCAATATGCCTTACATTTTAACATCAGATTTGTAAAATAACTTAGTACTTCAGTCACTTTGTCTTTCTGGGGTGTCCAGAGGGCCTTTAGAAACAGCCCACAAAAGGAACAAAGCCTGAGAAATGGCATATGTGTTTGACACTGGAAAATGTATTTGAACATTAACACAGCAGGTTCATCCAGATTCCCTCCTTGCATTTGCTGAGGGTGAATGATAAGCCTGCAACCCATGTCTTTACTCATTCTGCTCCACACTCAAAACCATGTAAATAGAGGGCTACCTGTTCCTGAAGTCTCCAAAGGAAAATAAAAAAACCCCAAATACATAGGTGTTGCTGAATGACATTCGGGCTACGCTATGACTTCAGTGAATGAATGACTGTACTCCAAAAACAGGATGAAAAGATGCATATCTATGTGACTTACTGGTCTGATCTTGAAGTTCTTTCCCTTGTGAAAAGAGCAAAAGGCAGACAAGACCAGGCTATAATTATCACTGTCTGTCATGGAGATAATTAAAAGTTCCCTCTGCAGGGTGCTGTTTATTTTCTTTAATGTGGACTTACAAATACTTTGTGTCACATGTAGTTAGTGGATTTGAATCTTCATCAGCACACAAGAAGTCAGATACCTTTCTGCAGTACCTTTTTATGAGCTTTCATCTTTATCCATATATGCTTCACAGAATCCATTTGAATTAGCAGTGAACCTCCCTCACATTTTTTTTTTTGGCACATATAAAATAAAAATTACTGGTCTCTAACAGTAATAATTTTATTTAATGTCAGTGTTTGTTCAAAAGTTAAGAAAAAATAATATTGGCCAAAAGACTGCGATCTATACTATTTTCTCATTCACCTACATGTACAGAAGTTGGTGATCTCAATTTTCTTTCTCACACCAATAGCAAAATACTCAGTGCTACAAAGCCCAAGGAATGAGCCTTTCTGAGTGTCATAAAAAAAGGTAGAAAACAGTCCATGGGGTATAATTGATGCCTTGGACTCTGGTGAAAAAGGATCATGTGTAGGCCAAATGGAAGCATCAACGACAGAGAAGAGTGCAGCTGTTGATATAAAGGTGATTCTCTGCTAAATGTCAGTGTAATGGGTCCTAGGAAGCAGGGAGTAAGTTAAAGTAGCTGTGAAAGCGGCCTGATTGATGCCAAGGTCTGCACAAAGTTGCTTTAAAGACATTTCAATTCCCACTCCTGTTCTTGAGCTCAGTACAGGATTAGATGAAGAAATTGTGAGCTCTGTGGTTTCAGTCCAAACAAAACAAAATAATAATAATAATTAAAAAAAAAAACACACACAAAAAAAAACACCCAGAAAACCAACCAATTGTCTTTTTAAATGATCACAAACAGTTAAATTCTCCTCTTTTGCACCAAGACACACACTCATCCCTTTAGGCTTTTTTGGGCAGTAGATTATTCAATCTGAAATCACAGTGGTGGTGGCTAGAGATTTGGCAGCGAGCTTATTAAAAACAACTTTGCATTTTATTCCTTCATTTAAATTTCTCAAACCCAATAACTGAACACTCCAGGCTACAGACAGTTACTGTCCTGTTATCCCCAAGCAAAGGCATATACAACAAAATAAATGTTTTCTTATCTATCCACTTGGAACCAGAAGCAGGAAAAGCAAAGCGTCAGCACATACACCCCAATGGAGCTTAGCAGACTATTTCACCAAAGCTGGTTTAAAAATAAAAAACTAAAAACCAACAAAAACCACAGAGCCTAGAGCTGCTTCTTTATTTAACTGTGTAAATAACAAGTCTTTTTGGATCCTCAGTCAGACAACTAAGTTCCAAGAGCTACAAAAGCAACTGGTAACAGATGCAGTATTTTCAAAGGGGTTAGGTAGCCATTCCTCTGGAAAATGTACATTTTAACATGTGAGGCAGCAACTGTACTCTAACTGCTTGGCTTTTGGGGTTTTGTTTGTTTGTTTGTTTTTTCTTGTCTAGGAAGTCTTGTCACCCCAAGAGGCCATGTGTTAAGAAAAATGCAAAACCAATTTTGCTTTGGCTGTCCATTTTCTGTGACTATTCAAACAAAGAGGAACACCTCAGAAGAGTTCTCTACACTATTATCAATGACTCAGAATTGCAATGTGTATGGTTATGAATTAATATTTCTCCTGGAAACCTAAGGGACTAGTATCACTGGGACTCTGGCAGCAATTACAGCTTCGTTTCTTGCATCTGGCTGCCCAGGCCTCCCCCAGGGTGTAGTGTCAGTGTGTCATTATGCCAACACAGCCTTCTGTGGGGGCATCGAACTTTAGGATGGTTAGTTGTTGTGGGCTTAAAAGAAATTCCACATCTGGATTCCACAACAGGAAGATACCACTAAAAAGGGACAATGCAACCTCAAATGAAAATACTAGCAGAATAGGAAGTACTTATATTTTTAATGAAACTCTGGCTTAATTTGACAGGGAAGGAGGGAAGGAAGGAAAAGAGAAGAATCTTTCCACTGAAAGTATCATCACTACTGGTGAGTGGATGTTATGATCACTCCCATGTGATGCATACAAAGAATGGTTGGTACCTGACTGCTGTGATTAATTACCTGATTCTGAAATTGAGTTACCATTGGTTACAACATTTTATTTCATACATTTATGCTGTTCTGCACCTTTTTTGCATTTTACAACAATTCTTAAATTAAATTACACTTTCTTTGCAAGTACATAGCTCAATATAGTACTTCCAGCATGTAAATTACAATAGCAAAAAAATTATGGTGATAATCAAGAAAACGAGATTTACAGTACAGTGGTTTGTAGATTTACAGTATATCACAGCAGAAGAGCAACGTATTCAAGTCATTAACTAAATTAAATAGATTTTTTTTAAGTTTTTCAATATTCCATTTGTTATTCAAACAAAATCTTACTGACTTCAGTGTTCAGTCTGAGTGACAAAAGTTACATCAATGGAAAGTTAAAATGTTTATGTTTATTTTCAAGATCAATCATGGTATCAATCACTGAAGATTAGTAGTGACAAGGATGATTTTCCTATTAAGAGAAAACATCACATTAGCTCAAGTCAGACAACAGCTCGAAGGCTTTATATTCTTTAACTCTGTATTTTAGGATGATTCTTGAACATATTACTGGTACTTTTAATGAACCGTATGATATCAAGGTCAATCAGTATTTTCATCTTTGCAGTGTTAACAAATTTACTGTTTGGGGCCAGTTTCATTTTAAATACCAACTGGTCTCTACACTCTGAATTCATTAGTGAAAAAAATAATTAAGATCTTATATTGATCATCTTTTACTTGTAATGCTTCAGTTAAATTGAACAGATCTCTTGCTTAAGTTAATTTGAGCATATTCTACTCACATTCATTTCTCTCCTAGTACCTTTTTATATATATATATAAATACACACACATACAAGAACACCCAAGTATTTCATAATTTCATGTTTGTATTTGAACCTTGAAGTTCTAATCATTCTATGAAAATGATTTAACTCAAATTCTGGAGTTGAATAATGCCAAATTTTTGGGTCTAGTTGAGAACAGGTTGATTCTATGTCAATTTTTCTCTTTTAGGGCAGTGGCTGGTGTTGTGTGCCAGCACCAGTTAGCCCTGGCCAAACTCAAACTTGCTGCATCAGGCACAGTACAAAATGAAACTAAAAAAGTGTTGGGTACTGAACAAGCTGCTACTTTCCCCTCCTGCCCTGCTGACTTTGCAGTCATAAAGTCAAATATGTTAATGTGTAACTATAAAAAAGAAATGAATTTGTTTTTGAAAGCCCCAACATTTAACAAAGCAGAAGCCAAAGTGTTAAACTGCTCACAAGGACTGCCAGCAGGTGACTTCACACACCGTAACTGCTTTGCTACAGAGTGACTAATACTTATCACAAGGGAAAATAATACACCATCCTTTCTGGCTAATAACATAAAAGAAGCTGCTTAGGTCACCAGGAGCAGAGCTGTGGACATGGCCGCAGTTGCAGCTACACTGAGAGATGCTCAGGTCAGGGATGGGACATGATTACTCAAAATGCTAGATAAAAAGTAATGCTCAAAGGCCATATGGATGTTAGCAGAGAAATGAATAATCAGACTTTAAATGTGAAGTTCATATTGATTAGAATGCAAATGTCAGTTGGAATTAGACTGCATGAGGAATATTTTGTGCCTCTGTTATGCAAATGGCACCATGACAAGTCATTCAAAGCACTTGTCCAGTGTCTGGGCCACATGCAGTGACCATTGACCAAAGCAAGTACGGGATCACCTTTTTGTAGGAGTGACTCCCAAACTCCTAGTAGCTGTGATCGAGCTCTCAATAGAGAAACAGTGGATCCATATTTACATTATTCTTATTTAGACCACAGACCATGCAGAGTGCAGCAATGAAATGTAGTTGCAGGGTGACCTTCCAGCTCATGCAGGAAAATGGAATCCCTCAGCAACACTATTTCCTTCCATTATTTAGTTCAATCAATTGTATTTATATATATATCTTCTTATCATAATAACTAAACTGCCTTGTGGTCTTTATATTATTAACCTTGCTAGTGAATGGTCTCTCCTTTTTTAACAGGTGAGCAAATTAAAGACTGGATTACTGCAAATATTTGGTTACTTAAAAAAAGAGTGAAGTATTAAAAGTACAGGTATATGTGGCAAGTTGAAAGTCAAAAAGAAATCTTCAACAGAGCAGGCACTGAATCAAAGCCCACAAATACTAATTCTAGGACACATTTTCTTCTCTGTTGCATGAAGGGAAGGTTCTGCCACATTATCTGTACAGACAGCCTCCTGCACCATCACCAGTTATCTTAAATTAAGGTAAATTTGTGTTGTCACTGCCTGCACAGAATAAAAACAAATCCTATTATCAAATTCAATTCCACCCCTATGTGAACATAAAACTTAAAGAGTATTTTCTAGGCATATCAATGCTTTTGCCTGCCATCTAATAGGCCCATATTATCTTGATTTCTCAGTTGTAATTAAATGCAATGATTGCATATTTATATTTATTTACAAAGGCAATTGCTTGTACAATAAAATTTGATTTAATCAATTGAAGACTCATTTAGTAGACTTTTGAGGACGAAATGTATTTAAACAGTGCTCTAATCAGACATCAAAACATGCATAAATCAAAGTAATTAAATCAATGGAACACTAGGAAAATTGTGAACCAAATAGATATTTCTAAAAATTAACAATAAAAAATATGATTTAAGATCTCAGTTATCGGAACAGCCACAATATTGATGGCTGTATTCACTGTTCCTCTCGCTAAATAGCTGCCCCTGATCAAAGCCCTGTGCTCTAAGTATCATAATTAGAAATCGAGCACGACAATATCTTCCCTTTAACATTTCTCCTATATAAAATGGAGAATATTGTGCAGGAATCCAGCAATACCTGTCATGGTGTAAAATTATAATGTAGCCATATGTTCAGAGTAATTTGCATATTAAAACTATAAACATTCCTACATCTTACACATGATGCAAAGACAGGTAGTTGAAAGTTCAGACTTTCAACTAGAACCACTTCTGTAAAGTTTGACAACCTTCTTCCATGTGTGCATAATCACAGTGGTTTTGTTTTGTGAAAATAAATCTCCAATTATGTAATTAAATTGAAGATACATTTTTGCCTTCTTTTTTCACCAAAGAGAATTTCACCTCCTACATGTATCCTCACACAAACCAGAAGTAAAAATATATGCCTTTTTCACAGGTATTTCTATGCTTTTCTCACCAAAGTAGCCACTTGCTTCATGGCTGATGGGGTACATTTACATAAATTCTGCATCCAGTTGGCTCCAGTCATAGGCAGTGTCTGGAATCAAGCTTTGCACCATGTGCAGCCAGCTATTTAAGTGTCCATTAGTGCATTAAAAAATCTAAAAAACTTGTGATGTAGCTGTCAGAAATACCCATTATGATGGGTTCTCCCACCTGAGACTTGTAGTAGCTGGTTGTAGGCAGCACAGTCTCACGTGTACTGTGACATCTTAGTACTTGTGCAGAGCAGGTAACAAGTTTTCTGCTCATCACGCAGACAGAAGGACACATAGTTTCTTGTCCAGCTGTAAAACCTGCTATAAATAAGTAGTCATCCCTATGAATGAAAATAACCTAATCCCCCAGATTATGCCTATTCTCCCATGGTGATCCTTTTTTTCAGCTTCTCACATAAATAAAAGGGGAAACTGCAGCCTGATTCAGGCCAGGATTTATCACTTTTAGCTTTAGGTATGTAATAACTGAGGCCAGGTTAGAAGCCTACTGGCTGCAAGCTGCCTTCTACAGTCAGTGGAATTAGGCATCTACTGAAGGTTATTCAGTTCACCTAAGATATGAACTATTTTTAAGAGACGCTTACTTTCCTCCGTCAGCTAGTGAAAAAGATCAGAAAATGGCTGTTACCTGACAAAGGGTACAAATCCAGGTCTTCATATCCCAATTCATTCCAAGAACTCATGTGAGAGTGGAAAATCTGATGTGTGTTTGCAAATTAGGGGATTGCATCAAAGCATGCATTTTCAGGACTGCATGCTGCTATCCAGATGCCCGCAGTCTTAACAGTTAAGACTCTTTTGTCCCTATCCCCATAAACATGTTTCCATTAGGTCCATTCCTAGGCAAACATCCTTTGAGTCACAGTTTTGTCAATCCTGTCCTGTTGTATCCTTTCTCCAGTGTTAGCTCTCATGCTTTCTATACCTGTTTAACCACACAGTCTTCCATTAATAATTTCCTCCTGCTTAATGTACTTGTCTGTTCATTCCCATGTCCCCATCAGCTTCTTTCTATCCACTTTGTCACTGGGAAAGGAGCTTCCCCAGCATTCCTGGTCCTAAACTGTGGAAATGAAAGCCTTTTCATTTCCTTAGGTGGAAATGAAAGCCACTCGTTCTTTTTCACCCTGCATGACAACGCTCTACAGAAGACACTTCTTCATTTGCTCCAAATGTGTCGCATGGTTATCCACATGAATTTTCTGTCATCCCCTCCATGTCAGTCTGTCAGCATCCAATCCTTTCTCTTCTCTGCACTCTTTTTTCACTCCTTGCTGATTTTCCACATAAACATAAGGTTTTAACAAGGCTAGGCAACATCTGTATCATTTGACACAAGTATGGATTTTACATACAGACAGTTAAGCAATCCATCAGTTCACAACAGTGAAACTAAGATAGAATTATCTTTTGGAATAAACTGGCATAGATCGGTTGATATCAAAGCTGAGAATTTAGACCTTTATCAGGTTAAAAATGAGAGCTTAACAGATAGCTCATTGGAAGCCATCTTACTGGAGACAGAACGGCAGTATATTGTGGCTGATTGTTAATACAAACTAGAAGATTACTGGAAATTTTTGCACCTATTTGCCAGAATAACCTCAGGTTTCTTGTGTGTTTTCAATTTTTTTACTTCCTGGACACAGAAAAATACAGATTATCTGAGTGTCTGTGAGAAGTTCAAATAGCAGAAAAACACCTTTTAGCAAGTGACTTCTCTTCCTAACAGTAAAACAGGGAGGGATTCTGCACCTGAAACCATTTAATATTTTTCTGGAAGCAATAAAATAACTTCAGGTGTTTCTCAAGCAATGAGTTTTAAAACTCATGTGGAGAAGATCCATCAAAAATAAATCAAACCTCATTTTGCTTGTGCCACAAGAAGTATGTGTAATAGAAAGTTATTAAGACCAAAGCTGCTTGCTGCATTGTCTCAGAACACTGTCCAATTGCCAAAGCATTCTCCACTCAATCAACCGTCAGCCTCATTTCTTCTTGCCAGCACTGACGAGGGTCACCATCTGACTGTAGATTATGAGATAAAAGGGGGTTAGTAGCTTTGTTTTCTTTTTATATGATTTTCACTGCTCCATTCTGCCTTCAAGGCAGGTGTGAGCTGATAAGGAAAACCTACACTTTCCAGAAAATTATTTCAAAACCTAGATCAAAATGCAGTCTGCTGTCTAGGTAAGGTGTTAATTAAAAATGAATACAAATATAATGGGACTTGAATCACCAGATATGTAATAGCTGCAATAACAATGTTCTGCATCAGAAGGAGTCTCACTCTGAAAATACCTAAAGGCTTTTCTGTTCCTTTTTGGAAACTATGTACCCAAATTTTTTACTACTTAGTTCTTTTGTCAACTTATTAATACGTGTTTCTTATGCACTCTGATTTATAAACTTACAAGCCTATTTGGATGTTGTTGTAGAGAAAGAGTCTCCTAAGAAACGCTAAGCATGATGAACATTGACAAACAGGGACAAAAAAAATAAAAATACAATCTGGATTGTGGTACAGCATGTAGCTAGAAAAAACTATTTGGTAGTTCTTTGTCTCTAGGTCAGATAGATGGAATAGCAGTGTAGTATATAAAAAAACCTGTTATGCACCATCCTTTCTGGTAGTAATCCTTAAAATACCAGTAGAATACAGATTGTCAGAACAACTGGTCTAATTTACATTTTGTCATACAAATCTGGAGTCATTCCACAAAACAGCACATAGCAAGGTGTGCCTCCAAATTAAAAGTGAATGCATTTTATCACCTCCTCCTTCATCTTTTACTCCTGTAGCCATACCTGCCTAGCACCAGACAACACACCTTGGTTTGTCATAGGCTCAATGGATCAACTAGCAGTACAATGGGATTATATGGTGTGATGTACCAAGCTGGCAAATGTGTTCAGTCTTCCCATCTCACTTCTGATGAAGCCAAATAAAACTGTGACTGCCAAAGTTATTAGTCTTCCACTTGTTCATCTACACAACACCAAGGAAAGGCCTGTGAACACAAAGACACACACTGCCTTTGTTCAACTAGACTACATTTGGTCATTTTCTCCCATAAAGTCATTTAACTTATTTGACATCCTAGGTACCAGCAGCACCTATAGTTGCTAAGGTGTTATTAAGAGTTTCTCCTGGATCTCTGTTTTACCATACAAATGTACTTTTCAGCACTTCTCTGTTTCCAGACCCAGAACTGAGTGGATATTCATGTAACTAAGCTGAAAGCAATTGTGCCTAACATTTCTAACTGCATCTTTATTTTCCAAGGTTTGTTAAACATTTTCCCCCCACCCCACCCCCACCCCATCCCTCCAAAGCTGTATTTATTTTCTACATTTTGATTATCATCTAGTCAAAGATCTCCCTGTGTCCATGAAGAAGCATTTGCATTTATAGAAACATCTCATGCATGCTGCAAACTATTTACAAGAAATAAAAACAAATACCAGAAAATTAGAACAGGAGCCATAGTTCATCAGTGAAATGCCGTGATGAGCATAGTTCCACTGATGTACAGTATAAGCACTGGACTGTTCTGATAAATCAGTAATATTCAGACTCCGTGGGAGTCTTTGAAAACAGAGAGGATGCTTGTTAAAGGATTCTCACTGTCTCTATTTGAAATGCATCAGAAGTTCATGTCAGCTACTCAGCAGATCCTTATTTAGAGCAGACCTGCCAACTTCAGCTTAGTTTGTCAGGGTGCATCAGTGTGTTCAGAAAAGTGATTTATTGTGGCAGCATGGATGTCTAATTATGTGCATAGTTTAGTTTTTCAACAAGAAAGAGCCCAAACAAGTGAAATGCTGAAATGGGGTTTATTCCTTGTTACCAGCATTTTCTTACATGTTCCCATCATTTTCTGTTTAAATTACATTATTTCCCATCCTTCTCTCCTCCTGCCTTATCAAAGCTACAACACTGTGTTACATTACAGTCTTCCTCTGTTGGATATGTTTTTAAAAGCATCTCCAAGCCTCATTCCCACAAAACATACTGATTCAGTTTTCTTATATATTTTGTCTGTCAGTCATTTTCAGTATCTACAGTGCTATTAGTTTCACAGGCATTCCTCTTAAAGGAGAACTATTATTAAATCAAGTGATTGCAACATATAAAATACCAGGCTTAAACTGAGCTTAACCTTTGATCGTTTCCTCAGTTACACAATTTTTAGTTTAACTCTAGTCTTTCCAAATTTTCAAGAGATCATCTATTTCATTGAATGAGCAGTACGAATGCTACTACATTAATGGACAGTTATTCAGTATTTTGTTTTACCTTTATGGCTCAGTTTGTAATCCACGGGGATTTTTAACGCAAATCACTTGAACTCAGTCCTAAAGGCAGAATTATTGGTTCCCACATAGCCTTTTAAAACAGTTCTTATTACAGTAGTTCTGTTTCACAAATATGACTTAATTTATCTTCACAGTACTCCTGTAAGATAATTGATTATTAATATGTTCATTTGATAGAGGCAGAGGAAAAAATTAAAGACAAAATTTTTCATAACTTATTATACACAGTTTGAGGTATTTAGGATTTCTTTCTCACTGCACAGAACATTTACAAAGCCCAGCTCTCAGTTATTTTAGTTACTGTTGTAAATGCTCAGCAATTATGTAAATCAAGGTGGAGGATATTAAGTTCGGCACACAGCTAATGCCCAAACACACAACTGACTTCCTTCGTAAAGTTTGAGTCAAGCAACTTGCCCATAGGAACTCTCTCACAGCAGCAGGACAGAAATGAATTTTCCATATTAATAGCCAATTGTCTTAACTCTCCCATCTCTTCCTGCAGTCCCCTTCCTCACTTAGTATATAGTTTCCAGCAACAGAAACAATTATGCAAGTAATGCAAGATGAGGTATTTCACATTCCCCCTGTTTCATCTTTTTCTTCTTGATTTTTTTTTTTTTTTTTCATGCTTTCCTACATTGTCATCCAGTAATGTTTTGTTAAAGAAGGATATCTTTGCATACTTGTTAAGATAGCTGGAACCAAATCTGGGACAGATGCAGCCCTGGTACAGATACTACAGAGGTGAGCAGCCTCTTGCTACACCTGCATTGCGTGCCCAGCCACCTACATCCTCACTCTTGTGTTCTTTTTGGGAAAGGCAAGGCAAAAACACAGGCATGTAGCACACACTGTATGAGCCCAATCCTCTCCAGACATGTCAGGCCAACCTATTCCCAGAGCATCTGCTGAGCACCTTGCATACATAAATTGTAGGTCTGGTGTGTTTAAAGTAGATTGGATTCAAGCTGCTTATCTATTGTGACATTCAGCCAGGACCTTTCCCTGTCAGGAGCTACAGCCTTGGTGACCAGCTGGAACGATGCAGCCTGAATTTCCAGCCATTCACACATTCTACTCAAATCTTCTACCCGTCAGGGTTTTTGGCTTCCAGATTATCCTTGCCTGAAGTCTATACAGGCAACACTGAGAGAAAAGGATTAATGAGTAGAAGAAATGAAGTGGAATACGACATTAAGGGAGAATTCAATGCTTTTAGTCATAGCTCTATTCAGATTTTAGAGGACAATCCTGTTAGCATGTATGATGTTGCTGTTAAAAAAACTTACCCCCTTGGAAAGTGATCATGGAGAAAATGACATTTTGTAGAAAAGATAAGAAACATACATCAAAAGTTAGTATTTCAGAAACTCCCATCTAAACTTCCATCTAACTTCCATCCAAATCTTAGTTTAGACACTTAGATGAAAGGGATCTCATTTTCAAATACATAGACCAAGAAGAAATATCAAATTTATTCAGAGAGAAAGTTCATCAGCTCTAATTCATAGACAACTATTAACAACATGGCTAAATATGAAAATAGCTTCATATCAATTTACCAGGTTCTGGAAAAAGGCTAACTTACCAGAGGGCCATTAATGTTTCATCTCTAGCATAAGAAATTATCTCTGGTTAGAAGGATGTAGGTGATAGAAGAAAAATCATGAACATACAAGATTAAAGCTTCTTAGTAGAATTCAGGAGGAATGGAAACAATAGTCGGTTTTTTATACACTTTAACTCCTATTTGAGATAATCCATTCAAACTGTGCAGATGACTAAAGGAATCTAAGCTAGTGAAAATCATCCAGTGATGACAAAAGAGCAGGACAGTACTATGTAAATTTACACCTTGATGTATGTTCTTGTTAGAGATGTGAAAGAGAACAGGCATTCAATTCTGCAATGTATTTAGAGCTTTTATGTTCTGCCTTCAGCATGTATGTAGCAGAATTAAAAACATTTCAAAGTGGTTATAAAAAAAAAGGGGGGAGGGGATATAATTTTCTATATTAGTTTTGTGATTGTCTAGATTTCTTGCTGCTTCCTGAATTGTAACAGTGAAACAGAGGTGTTCCCTTTATCCAACGATCAGCAGTCTTGCTGTTATGTCAGATTGTATTTTCCTTTCCCCGGGAAATGAATAACAAGTTAATTGTGCCATTAGCCAGCAACTTCTGTGACTCAAAGAGGGAAGACTTGCCATGGGGTGATCAGCAGAATTTTGCTTCTGTTATGAAGAACAGGCCTCATTACATGAAGTTAAAAACGTAGTGAGATGCAGAAACTACTTCCTCTCAAGGGCACCTCATAAAAAATCTCATTCTGCATGGCATCTCACATGTAAAAACCCATTATCTTGATGCAAGTGTTATAGGTCCTGGACTTTTTCTTCCAGTCTCTTCTCCTTTTCCAAATTCAGATTCAGTTGTACCCAAACAATTCACAGCAGATGTCTGCCAGATCTTCCCTTAAGACTCAAAATTGATAGAGATCTCATAGTTTTTTGGATTATATACTCCAAAGCTGTAATTCTTAAAACAGGAAAATTATTTTAGGAAACTTTCCTTCAGCACGAGCCTGCTGATTATTATCCTTTCTTCAGTGGTACATCATATAATTTTTAAAAACCAAAATAAAAGTTAATTGCAAAATAAAATAAAAACCACATCACTTAAAAAATGCCAGAACAGGATTTTTCAAAGCAATTCATGTTCTCCTATATAAATAAATAAATAAATATTTTTTTTTCTTCTTCTTCTTCTTAGAAAATAGTATTCTGGCTTAAAGAACCAGTGTGTGAAGTATTCAACCTCAACAAACAAACCAGCATGTTTCAACTGAATGTGGCTCCACTGAAATTCCCGACTCATTTTTCCCCTCAGCATGCATTAACATCTCTCCACATAGGCAACTTCGGTTCATTCTACCCATATTGAGATCCAGCTCCAAACCACATGGTCACATTAGAATGGTGTTATGTTCAGACTAACAAGCTCAACCTCCCAGGTGAATGCATTAGCTCAGATTATCATTACCTTAACACAGCTGTATGGTGCTTGGTCACAGCTCATCAGGACTGGCAGCTCTATCTGTGGACAGTTACTTGCACCTGTTTCTGTGTCTGTTTAAAGATATCCCGATTTACATCAATATGTTTCAGACAGCACAGAGCATTTTTAAGTAGCTACAAAGAGTCCAAGTGTGGATGGGAGCTATGTTAGCAAAACAGAGACTTGTTTCTATAGTACTTGAGAACTGTAATTATGGTAGTGCTTACGTAGGCCTAGAAGTATCAAGAGAATACAAAGTGATAAGTATGAAAGGGACTGAAGATTCTCTTTAGATTTTATTAATGTCTAGGTATCAGGATTCTCATAAATATATTGAACAGACTGTGCTGGCAAGTTCAGCTGGAGGTTAGGATAGATATGAGACTTTACAGGGTGAAGGTGGAATAGCTAAAATCGGTTTCCAGAACAGATAATCCTTCATTGATATTTCTAAAATTCTTTATAACTCTCTTTGTCACTTTTTGTTAATCAGTAATTTCAGCCTCGCCCTTTACATGCTGATTGATTCTTGTACTCATAACCCCTTTTTCCATCTTTGACTCTTTATTTTTTCATGCAGTCTACCCAGGGCAGCTAAGAACTTCTCCATCAGTTTAATGTGCACTCCCATCATGCAGACAGCCACAGCAGTATGACAGGATTGCCATTAATCTAAATTGACTATATCCTGAAGTGTGAATTTAGCAGGAATTCTGAAAATAACTGTCACAAATTTATTTCAAATCTTCTGTAGCATTAGCCATGGATTTGGACACAATGTCTTGCCTAATTTAAGTGTCTTAAAGACTAATACCAAATGGGTAAGGTTGCTATTTGATGTCAACCACTACTTGCCTCTGAAGAACTCATGTTGTTGAGGGGCTTTGCTGCAGATCTCACAAGTGCCTTTATTACTATGAATTACCTTGCTGTTAATTAACTGATGTGCAAAGAAAAAATAGATATTTTAAATAGAATTCCAAGTGTAATAGATATTTTAAATAGAATTCCAAGTCTATTCCCAAATGAAAGCATTCAGTTAAGATTGCAGGGTTACCTCAGGTTAATTTTATTTAAAGTGGTGCTGTGAATGAGCTATAGGTACTCTGAGTATCAATTCAGTGGTCAGCCTGAGGGTGGCCTTTGGACAGGGACAAGAGGAGTCAAAGAAAGGACATTCTAGTCCCTGAACATACAGAAGGTATTTATGTATAAATGTTTTTCTTTTGCTCTTTTTCCCACTGCTCATAGTTTTCCCTAATGATAAGGCCATGAAACAGAAAGGAAAAAAATAACACTCAATTACTGGCTATTTCAAGCTATATTATGTGCAATGTTTACTAACATTATGGGAATTATATGTCTGTTTATGTGTTTTAGCTTTCTTTCCCAAATTCTTGCCTTAGTAAATGGCCCAAATACCTATTTATATACCTGCTGTGAAAACATTAAGCAGGGGTTGCAGCTTTGCTGTTCTGCCTAACGTGTTAACATTCATAGTGTTTATTCCCTGGACATTGATTTCAGCCTGCTCAACTTTTTCTGTTTCTAAATGTCCTGGTTTCAGCTTGTATAGAGTTAATTTTCTTCTTGGTAGCTGGTGCAGTGCTGTATTTTGGATTTGGTGTGAGAACAATGTTGACAATGCACTGATGGTTTTAGTTGTTGCTGGGTAATGTTTATACTAAGTCAAGGACTTTTTAGTTTCTCAGGCCTTGCCAGCAAGATGGCTGGAGGGGCACAGGGAAACTGGGAGGGGACACAGCCAGGACAGCTGACCCAAACTAGCCAAAGAGGTATTCCATGCCATGGGACATCATGCTCGGTATATAAACGGGGGGCAGGGGGTGGCTGGGGCAAGCCAATTGCTGCTCAAGAACTGGCTGGGCATCTTCCAGCAGATGGTGAGCAGTTGTGTCATGCATCACTTGTTTTCTTCCCTCCCTTCCCTTTGGATTTCATTCCTCTCCCCTCTACCTCCTTTTCATTATAACTGTTATTGTTGTTATTATTATTGCTCTTTCATTTTAATTTTATTTCAATTATTAAATTGTTCTTATCTCAATCCTTGAGTTTTACATTCCTTTCCGATTTTCCTCTCCATCCCTCTGGGTGAGGGGGGAGTGAGCATGTAGCTATGTGGCACTGAATTACCAGCCAGGGGTAAACCATGAGACTAAACGACAGATATCTGAGCAGCAGTTTTGCTCAGTTACTATCAGGTTCTTAAATCTAGAATCACATGACAGAAATGGCCTTGAAAATGCACACTGATGACACTTCTTTGTAGTGAAATCCTCAAACATCAGTCCTTATGTTCCTTCTTGTGTCCATGCATGAGCAGCTTTTGGGTTATTTTTCTTGGGATTTGGAGGGGGGTGGGGGTGGTCTGTAATATCTCGCCAGCTTATCATTTCATTAGCAATCTTCTAATTACCTTTTTTCTTCCACAGAATGTGGGGCTTCAAATTTGTCATTTAAGCCTCTCAGTGAACTTAGTGGATAAGGAAAGTTCTACAGGACCTTAACACACTCCCCTATTCAGTTATACGCCATTCAGTCACCAAGATTCTAAAAATCTTCTTTGTGCGCAGAGGGATCCCCATCACTCAGAATGCCAACTTTCTTTTTGTTTCTGAAGATTTCAAGCCACTTATGTCTGCAGTCAATCAACCTGAAAACAATAAATTGAAATTTATGTCAGTAACAAAGTCTATAGCATACCCCCCCACACACACACACCCCAAAGCCTATTATGATAACTTTAAGACAACTTTTTATGTTATCAACTGGAGTGCAGAATGATCTTCCTGTAAAGTATCGAGTAGTTCTTTCATGGCTTTCACCTGTTGTTTCTAGAAACCGATCTTAGAAATAAAATTGTAGAGGTTTACAGAAAAGTACTAAACCCAGTAAACTGTTTTTTGTGTCAAGAAGTAGGTATCCATTTTTGCACCTAGGAAAAATATAATGCTCACTCTTTTACTTTATTGCGCAATATTTCAAGCCTCATGACACTACCTGACTTGATGGTCTACATGAGAGGAGAATGAAACTAAAGAAGCTAAAGAAACAGAAAAAGGAAAAGGAGTGGAAGGACCTCCAAGCCAGAGAGGTAGGATGACGGTCTGATAAAGACACTCCTAATTGTGGTACAAAGGCACACAAGTGTGGCTTGTAGTCTCAGGATGAAATTCTACATGTCAGTACGTGTACTAGATCACGTTCTGGAACTGGCAGTATGTCAGCCTGGGACGCTATTGCCCATTCTTTTACCCTTTCCATCACCTCATGCCATTCTCCAGTCAGTACAGGATTTAGAAACCTCTGCAGCTGCTCTGGCAATAGGCAACCCTAGCAGTGGGGGCAAGCGGCTGGTACCCTGCTGCTACGAACCACACCCCTTATGCAGCAGAGTGCAACATACGCAAAATCCAGCTGCCAAAAGAAAGGGATGTACAGTAGAAGGGATTATTAGCTTCCATCAGTGGATGTCATTGCCAAACGAGTCTACTAGTTTATGCTGCCTTTAATTGGTTCATGCAGAAAGTAAGGGATGTCTGTTTATTTTCTTTTGTGCTACTGTCTCTCAGTGCACATCAATAAATACCTAACTCATAAAATTGGTAGTTTTAATGTGGAAGATGCTGACAGAACATGTAACACTTATATATACACACACCTTCACTGAATCACTGCATACCTCAAAAAGCAAGATCAGAAAAACCTGTAATTAATACAAGTCTGAAATATTTATGAAAGTTTTTATTGTTTGTTTTTTTTCTATCCACTGCACATATTATACACACAGTAGCAAATAATTGAAAGAAATTTAAAAAAATGGATTAGGAGCATGACAGAACATACCCACACATTACATTACTCTTAATAAGCATGGAATAGACCTTTTTTCCTACCCTCAAACTCTGGTTAGCCTGAGGGCCATGTTTGTCTGGACCAACAGCCCATGAAAGTGCTACATGTATACTATGTACATAAATATATGCCTTATGCTCTAAAAGTCTCAAAAAGGACATAACATACCACAACTGGAGAATACTTCTCGGGTTTTTTGAATTGCCATCTGGATACAAGCTTCTTCCCCATCCTGTGAGTGCTGGGCACACCACCAAATTTTTTATTGTTAAGTCTAGGACATCAGGACATGGTTTT
Source organism: Falco rusticolus (assembly GCF_015220075.1). NCBI lineage: Eukaryota > Metazoa > Chordata > Aves > Falconiformes > Falconidae > Falco > Falco rusticolus. The sequence continues at coordinate 38,544,084 of NC_051191.1, read as the reverse complement.
GCGAGACAGTAAAAGGAAGTAGGAAACTTTCCACAGAATAAAGTTAGTATGAATACAATTATTGACAATAAAGTTATTAGAAAGTTCCTTGGTCTTTTCAGCCAGTGAATGCCTAATTTTATAATGGCTCAGTATCGTCCCCTGTTTCTTGAGGTTTATGAACTCATTTCCTAATCCATGGACTGCCCTGGAACATGAACTAATAATGCCTGTAAAAGATCCAAGACCATATGTAAATATTTATGCCATTAGCTCCTGACAAGCTGCTGCTGCTGTATTGATATCCTTATGATTAGATCAGCTATTTTGCAAACTGAAATGACATTGCTGGTTTACAAGTGATTCTTTCCTGAAAATGCTACTCTATGCCCTTCATTTATCTGCTAATCACTGTTCACACTGACGCATTCCATGCTAGTCATTAAAACATGTATAGAAGAAGCTGGACAAACCTCTTTTATTATTTTTTCCCTTAAATTAAACTATACCACAGTTTCATTAAATGATTTGATAGCAGTGTATAGGTTTAGAGGTACTGGGTAGGAGGGTTTTAAACTAAATCATAAAAGAAAGGATGGGCATGAGTATAAGATTATTCTAGACTGGCCATAGAATTGCTACTGTCACTGAACATCTTTTACTGGTTTGCACATTGGCTTAGATCATGACCAAAACACTTTTAAGAATTCCAAATAAAAAAACAACATATTTTATGTCTTCCAGTGGTATCCACCCATTAAGCTTATCCAACTATGGGGTTCATACGTATATATGAAATACATTACCAATAGCAATGATATTGCACTATAGAAAGTCTATACATTAACTAGATGATGGCTAAAGCTTCAGATATGTCCTCTGTGACAGAAGCAGTTCATTTCAGTCTGTGCATAAACTGCCTTGAAAAACTGATCCACAGAACTGTTACCAGATGCTGGTTCACACTATCTCATAAAACCAAAATTATTTTCCTAAATTATTTTCAGAGTGCACAGCTCATGGGACTTAAACATTCAGTGTCTTACTGCAAGAAATCAGTCTGAGACTTGGTGCTTTTAAATTAATGAAATTGAGATTTTCTTATTTCTTACTCAATTTAAATGGACATATTCCTTCAACACTTGCACAGAATGACCCTGCTTGCTGCTTCTTTGCTCTCTTCTGACAGACTACACTCAGCCAAACACAATGGTTGCACAGCTGCATTCATTGATAAAGTTCAGAAAAGTTAAAACAAACTTAGTCACTGGCTCTGCCTGCTGGAAAAGCTTTTCCCAGGAGCAGCACAGCAAGCAGATAATTAACAATACGCAGTTGTATACCATAATATCATACAGACTATAATTGTGGGGCTCTGGTAACAATTTAAAGTATTATTTTAGACTTCCAAAAGATGCAAAATTCAGTAATCCTCTTAAGAGTAAGGAATGAAAAGACTTATGAATATATATATACGTACGCATATGTATGTATGTGTGTGTATATATATATATATATAAGCAATTGGTCTGGAAAAGCAAGGAGACTGTAGATTTATTTATTAGGAAAAGAGGATCCATCTTCCTGATGTACTTGGTAAACTGAGCTGTAGCGTCTGCTTGCTGGTCACAGAAATTTCATAATGAACTGAAGATGTATCACATCACCCTATTATTTCAACAGATACTATATTGTTGTGTTAACTACAATATAAGAAATTGTTGCCTGGGTTCAATTTTATTGGGATCTTTGTATTTGACATTTTACATGGTTTGGCAGAAGATATTATAGAATCCTTTGATTATTCCCAGGATCACATTTCACAAAAAAATGTGAGTTGAAGGAATGAATTAGACAAATTTCACTGTATTAATGAAGTACACTGATCTACAGTCCAGGATTGGGCTAAAACTCTTGGAAGAAGGAGTATGGTCAAATGTGTTGTGATACCAGGGTGTCCTATTTACACAAAAAAGTAATTTGTGCTTTTCAAGCTTCATTTTAATGGTTTTGAGGGATGGCTTACTTATAAATCTGAAAGAATAATGTTATTGGCTTGAGAAGTGTATACAGTCTCTCAACAAAAGTCTCCAAGCCCATTTGCTGCAGCTTCTGCAACAGTTAAGTTACACTGACCATCGCATCTCTGGAACTAGATGTGGCATTAAAAAAAATTTAAAAAAAACAACTAGAAAAAACACTGTTCCTCTTTGCTCAGGAATTAACTCTCGAAATTAGTGCCTTAACAGTATTAGGGCATCAGTCTCATGGAACAGCCATCTCTAGTTCTTGTTTTTACTAAACAGACCTCAATTAAATTTTAAATTATATCATAACATGGACCTTTTACTGGCTTACCCCCAGTAAGTTAGAATTACATTTGTTCTGACTGTCTCTGCAACTGCTGGGAGCAGTATAGCATCTAATTAAGTTACCTGAATAGCTATAACACCTCAGCTTTGGAAAGGCTGAAAAAAATGTACCTTGTAATGTAAAATGCATGTAATGAGAAAACAAAAGGTGAACATATATAATACATTGAATCCACAAGTGAACAGGTTCAGGAAAAGTGGTAACAAAAAAAGTATTCCTTTATGGCAAGACTGAAAAAAAATATTAATGATATTAATTGAAAAACAGATGATTGAATTAGAAAGCACAACAGATGGAGACAGGTTATGTATGTTGACTTTTGATCAAAATGCCTTAAGCTATCCCAGCATAATTTGGAATGTATTGGATACAACGTGCTCTGCTTTCAACTGCTGAAAAATATCCACATTCATGATCTGGTAAAATTTTTGCCAGGGTTACAAGTACAAAACTATGAAATTTTAAGTCAGTTCTGAGAAGAGAGGGGTTAAAATAAACTGTACTGAAATTCTATAGATATTTGTCTTGCTTGGTGCTTGAAGTCTCACAGCACTACTGCCCTTTTGTAAAGAAAGTGCACTACATGTAGTGTGAAATAGAACACTCAGAAATAACATTTTCATATAGTAGTTCTTCTAGGAACTGAAAATGCCTTTCAGAAGAGATAAAAAAAGCTTGCTAGAAAGTGTGCAATGTCAAGAAAAGCTGCAAGTTTTTTTGTGCTGGTGATAGTAAACTGTACTCTACTAAAGTGTGGATTTCATTAGTAACTTTGACTTCATCTTATGTTCCCTGCACAGCACTTAGCACATTTCAGAAACAAGTCTTTAAAGATTTTGGCATAATTCTTTTTATCAGATCCCCATTCAGCAAGTATTAACTTCAGTGATTTGTCCAAATACTCTTTCTCTGGGTATAAGCTGACTGCTTCGCATCATTTGAGGTTTGTGGGGCAACAAGCACCGGCATATTACAGAAGAACTCAAGTGGAGCTGTACTCACATCCCACATCTCATTTCTTATAGTGCCACCTATATAGTGAAGTTAATTGGAAAGAATATAGGACAGGATGCTGTGGAAGTGATTGTCTCCAGGAAAACAGCAGGCACCAAGATCTCCTCAAATTGTCAATCAAAAAATCGATCTAAAAAAATAGAAAAGAGATCCAGAGAAAAGAAGGAATACAAAGAAATAAGAAAGGTACTCAACATGAACATATCTATAATACATACTATCATTATTCTGCAAGAAAGCAGTGCAAATCATGTGTATAAATGCCTTTTGCATAAGTATATGAATTTTAGAAGATGGAGGGGCAGATTATATAAATACAAATTACATTCACTTTATCCCTTATCATTAGAAATGGCATCAGAGATGTCAAATGCAGGACCATTAGTTTCCTTGATCTGTGGTATGAACTAAAATTTTTCTTGTTCTTTCTCAGTACAGATAGTAACATATTCTAATAATATTAGGACTTTGATGAAACATTAAGACTTAAAATTCTACCGTTCATATTCACATTAAGTGGTACTTTCATCTGTGCAGAGCTGAACAGTTATTGGAGCAATGTGCAGAGTAAATTGAGAGATAATATCAATCACTATCCTTAACTTTTAATAAAGATTTTTAAGATATTTTAAGCTTTTTATAAATTATTTGTGCACAAGAAAAAGTAGAATATGACTGGGAAGTTTGGCGGGACAAGGTTTTGTTCAACATGAAAAGTAAAAGAGGGACAGAATGTCACCTTGAAAACTAAAGTAATGTGAAACGGCATACAATAACATTTTAGACTGTATTACATATGTGGGTCGATAAGTCAATAATATATATTGTCTAGTAGTGTATTTCAACATGGAAGGCAATGTAAATAAGGAGAAACAAGAAATCTATGCCAGCTGGAAAAAAAAGAAAAAAACCTTTCAGGCTGAATCCCTTTGAATAATTCATTTTGTCTAGCACATGAAATGCACACATAAAAACACACACACACACACATATATATATCCATGCTGTTGACAAAGCAGTCTACTGTTTAGAGTTGTTTTAAAACACAAGGTCTACTCTTCTCCGCACTTTTCTGCCTCTTTTGCAACACATAAGCTTCCACAAGATGAAATCTGTTAGATGCTATACAAATAAAGTAGTACCTCTGAGGTTGGATTAAAGGACATTTTTTTGTCTACTACACTGAGCATAGGGAAGGACTTCCAATAAATAACAGTGGATGACATCATCTGAGTCCTACTGCGATAGTTCACAGAAGCTGGAAAGTAATCCATCTTGACTCCATCTACCAAAAAATAATCAGTCCACCCTTGGCCTAAGACATTCCTTATGTCAAGCAGCAGCATTTTGTCCTGTCGCTTGTTATGTGGGAGAAGAGACCGACCCCCACATGGCTACAGCCTCCTTTTAGGTCGTTGCAGAGAGCAACAAGGTCCCCCCTGAGTCTCCCCTTCTCCAGACTAAGCAATCCCAATTCCATCAGCCGCTCCTCACAGGACTTGTTGTCCAGACCCTTCAGAAGCTTCTTTGCACTTCTCTGCTCACCTCCAGCACCTCAATGTCCCTGTTGTAGTGAGTGGCCCAAAACTGAACACAGGATTCAAGGTGTGTGTGGCCTCATTGGTAATGAGTACAGAAGGACAATTGCTGTCCTTGTCCTGCTGGCCACACTATTTCTGATACAAGCTAAGATGCCATTGGCCTTCTTGGCCACCTGGGCACACTTCTGGCTCATGTTCAGTCAACTGCAAACCAGCCCCCCCAGGTCCTTTCCCACCGGGCACTTCCCAGCCACTCTGCCCCAGCCTGTAGCTCTGCGTGGGGTTGTTGTGACCCAGGTGCGGGACCCGGCACTGCTCCTCGTTGAACCTCATACAGTTGGCCTCGGCCCATCCGTCCAGCCTGTGCAGATCCCTCTGCAGACCCTTCCTGCCCTCAGGCAGATCAATGCTCCTACCCAGCTTGGTGTCATCTGCAAACTTAGTGAGGGTGCACTCAATACCCCAATCCAGATCATCAGTAAAGATACTAAACGGTGCTACCCCCAGTGCTGAGCCCTGGGGAACATCACTTGTGACCAGCTGCCAGCCAGATGTAACTCTGTTTACTACCACTCTTTGAGTTCAACTGTCCAGCCAGCTCTTACAGTCAGATCAGTATAAGGTCCTACAATATTGTATGATGTGCATCCAGGACAGCTGTGGGTTGTCATCCTGAACACACTTTCATGCTTCTGGAAGTAATTTTGGAATAGTAATATGGCTTCTGCCTAGGATATGCCAAAATGCCAAGACACTTCCAGACGACCAGGGCAACCACAGAAAAAACTCAATATAATAAAAGGAAAACAGACAACAGAATCTGGAACTGCTTTTCCAAAAAGACACTTGCTCACTGAAGGACAGGAATTTTTGATTATCCAAGATTAAGCAAGTAAAAGGAATGCATTGTCATTGCCAGGAGTTAGAGTGGAATCAGTGAGAAAACAAAATCACTGGACCTAGAACAAAAAAGTACCTGGAACTTCTGAAGGCATTTTACAGCCCTTAAAGTTCAGAAATATTGAGGATACTGAGGGAGGAAATTACTTCTCCATCTCTAGCATTTTTGCTTGAATAAAGGATGACTTTTTTACAAGCCATCTTTAGAAACCACATTAATTGCTTCAAACACAGAATTTGTTTTAAACACTAACAAAAGTGCCCATAATACTGATGGGTCTCCTGTTACTGAGGTGGTTAAAGACACCAGAATTGACCTCTGGAAGCTAGGGAAGTTGGGTCACAGGGGTCTGGCTCCTTGCCAGCGTACTAGAAAGGCCAGTGTTGAACGCTGAAGCTACCTGAGGCAGATGTGGTGGATGCAGCCTGAACAACCCAGGGCAGCTCAAGGGAGTATAGGCCAAACCTCGTTCCATAGAGACCATTCTCAAAGATGAACTCATATAAGGAGGCTGCCTCACATAGATATAGGCCATGACAAAAATAATCACTTTGTGAAGAGTCTTACCTGATTACTAAATTCAATTGAAGACCTTTTAAAATTATGTGTTAATAATCCTTTGAAAACAAAACAACTGTATCTTTCCAAATACCTATCCATATTTCTGTTTGGAATGTATCAGTTTTCATTCATGGAAGCCAGATGATTTCAGGCTTTTAGGGGTGAAGACAGTAACCTTTTGTTTTGTTTTCAATTACCTGTTTACTGAAAACATGAATATCAGGGATTTTATGATGTTTTGTTTTATTTTTATTTAAAACAATACACAAATCAGAAACATGACAGAAGTGAGAAATACATTGTCTCCTTTACAAACACAGCTTTTTAGCAGGGTCAACAATCTGCCAGACATCTACTTCAGCTGATCAAAAGGGAACTTCCCTTGTGGAATTCTATTAACCCCTTTACCAACCTGCCAATAATGTCATTCTCTAGAAACCTGGTTTCATTCATGTATAGTCTGCAGACTGTATTTGCTTCTCTGTCAATTAGAACAGCTCTGCCAGCTCAGCCAGTGTAAGGGACTTCATACCGTACATGTGAAATTTCAATAAGTTGTCATAAAGAATTACTTTGATGCTGAAAATATGTTTTGCAATGTAAAACCTTGTATATAAATGGAAAAATATAGTTTAAATGCTCTTTCACAGTTGTGCATGCATAACAATTTATACATACTGCAAATACAGGGCCAGTTTTGCACATAAATACTGGCAGATTTACATGCCTAAACTTCTGTTTTGTTTGTTTGAATTCTTACCTCACCAAGAAATGCAAAACATGATTCACTTTGAATCCCATTTCATTACTGTCATGGTTAAACCACAACAATTACTACTTAAACTTTAGCGTGTTTATCTAAATGGAATTAATAGATATAGTAAATACTTTTTCTCTTTTTTTAACTTCACAAGTTTGCTTCACCAATATTGAATTTAATTTTCTTATTTTTGTTCTGAAAGGAGAAAAATGTGTACATAAACTGAATATTTGCATGTAACTGTAAGACACCTGAACAGAGGAGGGGAGCATTCCAACATTTGCTATTGTTGATCCCACTAGGGCAAAGCACTTCATCATGGACTTAGGTTCAACAAAATTTCAAGGTGTAGGTTCATCCCAGCTAGCCTTGACCATCTGTACTAGTTTTGGCTGTGATAGAGTTAAATTTCTTCATAGTAGTTTGTATGAGGAATACATACACAAGCAAAGCAAAGCAAAATAGGGAATTCATTCACTGCTTCCCGTCAGCAGCCATCTCCAGGAAAGCAGGATTCCATCACACATAATGGTTACTTGGGAAGAGAAATGCCATAGCTCCGAATGTCCCCCTTTCCTCCTTCTTCCCCACAGATTTTACTGCTCAGCACAAAGTTATATGGTATGAAATATGCCCTTGGTCAGTTGGGGTCAGCTGTCCCAGCTGTGTCCCCTCCCAGCTTCTTTTGCTCCCCCAGCCTACTTACTGGTGGGGCAGTCTGAGGAGCAGAAAAAGCCTTGATTGTCAGCAAAGCACAGTTCAACAGTAACTAAAACATCCCTGTGTTGTCAGGGCTATTTATTCTTTGGCCAGTTCAGGTCAGCTGTCCTGGCTGCGTCCCCTTCCAGTTTCTTGTGCCCCTTCAGCCCTCTCACTGGCAGGACCCAAGAACTGAACAAGTCCTTCACTTAGTATAAACATTACTCAACAACAGCTAAAAAAATCAGTGCACTATCAACATTATTCTCACACCAAATCCAAAACACAGCACTGCACCAGCTACTAAGAAGAAAATTAACTTTATCCCAGCCAGAACTATCTGCCTTGTTCTTCAGCAAGGGGATTCACATTACAGTGGACGTTAGTATTTCACCCAGGTAAATTTCACAGATGTGAAGTTAAACTGAAAAAATTCCACCTGAAGCATTTTGCCAATGAAAGATGCAAATATATTGTACTTTAGGTTAAGCGATGGAGTCAGTAGAGTAATTATTTGGTGTAACTGTAGAAATAAAGTGAATTATTAATGTGCCAAATATGATACTGTACAGCAAAGGCAAACATTTCAAAATTAACAATGCAGAATGCAACAGAAATGATAGAAACTTGATTAAAGACTGGTAATTTTTCCACAGTGTTTATTTTTTCTTCTTCATAATACAAAAAAACCCTAATAAAATATTGATGACAATTTATTAGAGGAGTCTGCTTATCGTTAACAAAAAAAAAACAACAAACAAAACAAAAGAAACCAAACAAACAAAAAAAGAAAAACAAAACAAAAACCTACTCTACTACTCTGCTAGCATTATTTCTGTACAATTTATTTTGGCTGTAACTTTGCCAGGTTTGACAGGAAGAGTGTGTGTTGGGTCATATATACTTGAGATTCCCATGAAGCAGCAGAAACTCTTCCCAGAAAAGAGCCAGAAGGATGACAACACTTTCAAATTTTACTGTGACTAACTATTCTGCTTTCATTTAGAAGTCCATCTAAGCCTGTCCTCAGCAAATCAGTCTAATGAAGTCTGTGAGGGTTAAAAGTGTGCCATATCTTTTGAATCATGTTATTCTTACCTTAGTAAATCAATTCAGTTGTATCACTGAACATCCACAAAATAGGTGGTAAGTTGCAATATTGTTCAGAGCTGATGTTTGTTTTCCTTGCTAACTTTTTGCAAAACAAACTTGCTTGTTTAGAAGAAAGACAAAATAAATAATAGTGGAGAGAAGGAAAGAGATAAGAAAACAAAACTTTAATGAAACCTGAAATGTTATTATCGGCAATTCTTTACTTATTTCATCCCAAGTAGATGTGCAAAATGGACGCTAAAGTGAAAATTGACAATTTGGATAGCTAGTAATTTGAAAGATGCTTTTATTTTACAGAATTTTTAAAACGCTCTAATCATGATCCATGTGATTCTGATTCAGAGGTAAATACAACTGACAGTAGACTGCCTACACTTAGTAAAGCTAATTTCAGGGGATCACATAAACTGCCTACTATTTAACTATGGATGGAGTAAATACAGTGCCCATGATATTCACAAAGTCTCCCAGACTAGCTGGCTGCCCAATTAGCATGTTATTTGGAAAGTGTTGTTATATGTCTGTATGTTTTATGAACAATCTCCTGAAGCACACTCATGTGTTACCTATCTAAAATGTCAAAGAACATCTATATTTTCGGCCCCAGATTTCTTCCTCTTCACACATCCACCCTTCTCCTTCTTTAACTTCCTGGAAAGCAGTAAGCATTAACCAGTGCTTTGCTCACCACGCCAGATAGGATGAATCACACCCTGACAATGTCAGTCTCTCTGTATTAGACTAAAAACTCCCTCTGAAACTGCCCTAAATTACTGGCCCTGAATCAGGGCAGTCCATTTTTATCACCCTCTGGAAGGACAGCTCAGTGCACCTGAATTGGATGCTTAACATCAATAGTCTCAATACACCTTATCAAATGGTTTTTGAGATGCTAATATATCTTTACTCAGTAATGCACTCCCTGTTGCACACATTTTCTGGATTACCACAAAAAAGTATGACATTTACCCCGGTGACATATTCATGATACCATACAACAGACTGAAAACCATGCAACCACCCATACATTACTGTCAATGCTCCTGGTAAGTTCAAATTTCTGTGGGAAAAAAAAACCTGCACCATTCATATCTGTATCCATCTTGGGAAAATGGACACTGACTCCAAATCTATCCAAGACTAGGAACCATACACTCAGTGAACTGAATCTTTGGAAAATAACTGACAGCATTTGAAGACAGTATTGATAACAAAAGCAAATCCTTTTGAAAACTCTATTTATACCTTGCAAGCTGGAATGACAAAAAGTGTAATTTCTTGTCAAAGCGTATGTCTCCATAAACTTTCAATAGTCTTTCCATTCTCACTTCTCAAAGTGTAATCACTGATATTTACAAGAATCACACAGGTTTTTTTCTGTCTGAATAATTATCTAAAAACTGGGAACTGGAGATTGCCAAAACAATCTGCTGACTTTAGTGGATCAGCCAGCTCAATGGAAAAGAGTCTGCACTAACAAGAATATTTTCAGAAATACTCTGCTAGCTGGTACATTGCTGAAGTTAGTACGAACCACAAAAATGCATAGCCCAGTCTAGAGTACTTGATGCAGAATTACATTGAATAGGTAAAATGTAAAGATGTTTGTGTTGAAAGGTGATACGATTCCAATTTCTGTTAGAAAGTGTAAATGCTTTTGTCTTTTTGTTTTATTGACTTCGTGTTTTATTATTGGCCAATAAATCAGCAAGAAAACTTTGGAATTGTAAGATTAAAAACAGTAGACTTTTTACATTAATAGACTAATAAATGAAATCACAGGTAAATAGACTGGCAACTAAAAACATCGCAGTAATTGTCCAGACCTGTAATATTTCATCTGTGTGAAGGACTTCTGAGTGAATCCTTGCATGCTACTTACGGAAAAAAAACTTTTTAAATTATGATTTCCACTTGATTTTCATTGTCCAAGGTCTTGCACTTCACAGAAATCAAAATGTGGATAAGATTCTGCACCTGCAGAATTCTATTCTGTATACTGATCTAGCTAGACCTATAAGTATTAACAGTACACTCAGACACCTTTTGACCACTCCTAACAGTCAACATCAAACCAACAGGTAACATAAGATGTTTTGTGATGGAATAGGTCGTTGCTTACCTGACTGCAACTCAGTCCCTTCTACAATGTAGCTCACACAGATCTCAGCTGAGAAACATATTCCCATTTCTCAGTTTGCCTAGGTGGGTATTTGTCTTTAAACATATATACTTATACTGCACAGTGCCTTAAGCGTCTTAACCTTCCTAATGCTAAGGGTCTGCATTTGCAATTCTGTTGCCTGACTTTCACTTCCAGCTCTGCAGCTTCTCATCTAAACTGATATGGCAGTATTTCCCCCCTTTTGTTCCCATGCTGTTTTTCTCATGTTATTCTCACAGCCCAACCCCAATGTTGTCGTTATGGCAGATTCTCATGGGAATCATGTTCCCTATAGACCACATCCTTCCGCACCCCCCACCCCCACCTCCTTCACTATCTCTTGTTTTGTAGTTTTTAGTTTATACTGTAGGACTACAGGACTTAGTGAATCACACTGTAAGTATTAGTTACGAATCGCTGATAAGCATTACCCAACAACAGGCATGGCCAAAACCCAGCAAGCAATCGGAGTGTAACACTCACACCTAATTAAGCATGTTCTCATCAGTGCTAAAAGCATAATGAACAGGAAAAAAACAGCGAGTTTGGCTAGGTCCTGAGGAAAGCAACACAGTACCAAGTTAAAATCATTGCTGAAAAAATCATCACGGTTATCACCACCTGCTGCGTTGTTGCACTGGAGAGGATATATGAGGGAAAAGGATGCTCTTCTGGGGACCGTAACAATTCAATTCCCAGATGGCCACCAAGGAGAAATTTTCCCCCTCTATCTCTCTCTTTGCTCCCCTACCCGCACACACCCCCCCTTTTTTTTTTCTTACATATTTTATTTTATTTTCCCCTCTAATTCTCTTATTCTTCTGGATTTTTTCCCCTCCCCACCTGCTCCAAGTATCTCTGAAGTCAATTTATACCATCAGCCATGGACCTCAAAAATAAAACTTTATGAACATATCTCATCATCCTTTGTGCACCACTTAAATATTGATTAAACATGAGAATCAAAAGATATCCTAAATAGGGGTGAATTCAACATATGTTTAAATGTTTTCTGAATTTAAACTGGAAAGTCTGATGTAAATCTCATGAGCAACAAGCTTAATGGCCCAAATAATCTCGAAGATGGCACTACAGGGAGTATTTTACATAAATATGCCATAAAGCAGACACATGAAGACACAGTGGTGGAAGACATAAGGTTACAAACCAAGTGTTACAATGTCAGAGTCCATCCAATGAGCAGCAAAGGCTGACGTGTTTTGAGTAATTTGAGAGCTTCCTCATTTGTCTCCACTGCTTTCAGAAACTGCCAATGTTGTTTGAGTGTCTGTAAGTCGTTAGACCATGAATGCTGTGAATACCCAACTCCATACAAAAACTCCTAGTAGTCTGTTTCAGATAAGTGAATTTAAGCCAATTACTCAATCTCTCAATAGATCCTTTACTGTTCCTGAATGCAGGATGACACTTATCATTTGTAAGAGTGGTCTGCAGAAGGACATCAAGGTAAGAAAGTACTGTAGAAATAATAACTGGCATAGAAACTGATGATGGAAGGGTCACTAAATAAGATACTTAAATTTGCATGTCTATAGGTAAGCTAAGTGTTTTCAGCTGCTGTGGTAGTTGCTAGAGATCTAGTCAATACAGACAGCAGAGCTTAAATAATGTGGTTAAACTCAGTGTAAAAGTTAACATCTACTGGCTAGCCAGATTAATAAATCTCTAGGCTCCACTGGCTGTATTGACTGTTGAGTAGAAAGGGAGTTTACACTACACAGACATCTAGAGTTAGATGTCTTAATCCCAAATTGAATCCTGTCCCTCCTGTCTCTTCATGTTGCATATAGAATGAAACAATAAGTACAAAACATAAGTAGTGTTTTATTAAATATGGTCATTATTTTATATAAATCCAAACTTATTCCATTGTGATGCTGGCCTAAATGACATTTCAGAAGAAAAATGAATGTTTTCTCTCTGTCTTAGAAAGAATGGCATCCCCAGTCCTAAACCCAACAATGAATGAGTACATGTGTTTCCACACACATCAACTGATTTTAAAAGCCCACTGACAATAGGGCCATGAGAAATTTTAAGATATCTTCTTAGATATTTTCCATCAGAGGACATACTTTTGGTGTTTAAATATATGTGTAAATAACAACTACTAACATGGGAAGAAAAAGTTCTTTTCTTCCAAGACTACTATGCAAAGGTGTTTAAAGCTGAACATTTAGAAAAAATCTTAAATGGATAAGCAAATCATTTGGCATTGCATCCTGAAGCCTCACACTTCAGCGACAAGCAGAATATTCTTTTTTCTTCATTGTTTCTATATGGCACTGACCATCATTGACATATGTCCATGTGATGAAGAGCACAGGATTTTATTCTGAGATAGAATTACACATCGTTTCTGAGGCAGTGCAAAACACAGTTTGTCCTTGTCTATATCTGTGTTTGAACTGGTTTTAACATTTTTTTAGTTTTACCTATTTCCAACAGCTTTTGCTGGCAAGAGGTAATTTTCATAGCAGACAAAGCTGGAGAACTTAATCTTCTGACACCTGAAATCTGAAATGTAAAGGCAGCCAGAAAAAAAACCAAAATCTTTAAACAACTTGAACTCTAGCAGTGTAAAGCTTTTCCCAAGCCTTTACAATAGGGACAAGTTTCCTCTTTGGTGTGATATGAATGGGACTAAGGAATAATTTTTATTTTTTTTTTTCAAACAGAAATAATCTTTTTTCCTTCCAATAAATAACAAGTCCTTCGCAAAGATGACTGTTAGCTTGGTGATCATGTTGCTTTCCCTAGTTGTTAACAATACATTTTACAATTACTTAACAAAGCACACCTAGTAAGAAAACTATATATATTTTTATTGTGCCAAATGAAAAAGTGCTTTGAGGCACAGCTTTCCATTAGACTGCTCTGCATGGAGGTCTGCAAATGGCTGATCAAGAACTGACTCTATTTCTCACTTGATAGCAGATGCTCAGAACACTGCAGGATTCAGCCCCCAATACTCTGTGCACCTTGTCTGTGTGTCCCTGTAGCTACTGAGTTACTGAGAGCAAGTGTCCAATTTGCCAACAGTTTGTAGCAGTTCCAAAGGTGCTATTGGCATGAATACATTTAAAATATTGCTATTTGGTTAATATATACAGATAAGGGATTTTTTTGCTGTTTGGGTTTTTTTTTTTCTAAGAGAGGGAAAGCATGAAAAGAAATTTAAACATTTCAAATACAGCTCAAAGAAAAATGAAAATAGCACCGGCTCACATTAATAAAAACAGGATAAATCAAGGAAATGCAGTTAGTAGAAATTAATTAGTGCAAGAAGATGACTGTTGAAAGTTACTTGATTAATTAAATCACTGTTGATTAAAGAGATGTAGTATACATATCACAGAGTAAGCAGATTAAAAGGAGAAATCATTTAAGCCAGCATCAAATAAAAATGACCAATTGAAAGGATTTGTTCAAAGCCCTTTTGTCTACGGTGCTTGAATGACTGCCAGGTCTGACAGCTGAGGTTCCCATAACAAAAAATTACAAAAAGTGCAATGAGCCTCCCAAATGCCATCCTGTGCTCTCCTGTGGCCCTTTTGACTCTTCTGGGATTCCAGTTGTTATTTTAGCTTTAATACGGGTAATGGCCAGATCACAGTAACAACAGGGTATTGACACCAGGTAAGCTCTGCTTGGAATAAGAACAAAGCAATCCTGTATGCCCCAAAAGATGTGTTATTGAGAAGAAAAAAAGAAAAAAAAAAAAAAAAAGAAAAAAGAAAAAGAAAAGAAAAAGAGCTCATGTTTTGACCAGGCTCTTCGAAATAGTATGTGAGTAGCTCCTTCTAATGCTTCTCACAACCTTATGCTGAATGAAAAGTGGCATGCATAATGCTCCAAGGGCCATCAAGCAGCTACTCCTCAAAGTCATAATAACAGAGACTTCTCAAAGCAAACGAGGCTGATATTTGCCCATGGTAATGATCTCACAGGTTGCATGCAAATTAAGTTTGAATTTATTTTAAACCTCTTCTGTTTCATCTTGATGATCTAAGTAAGCATGAAGTGAAAAGGGAAGAGAGAGAAAAAATACAAGAAAACTTTAGAAATACCCTTTGTGTTTACATGCTGATGCAGGCTGTTTCTTCAGCACTCCGTGGAAAGAGGTCATTTCTGTGTAGTATGAGTATATTTAAAAGTAAAATTAGATACAGTAAAAGTGTGAGCATAAAGAAGAATAAAATTCATTATAAAACTCCCTTTCTCTCAAGCCAATACTGAGGGACTCTGAGGAAGCTCCAATTTATAAACTATGTGCACAGCTTCAAAACTGGAACAAACTACTTTGGCGTACAGCTCCCAAAAATTTTTTACTATATAAAGGCACAGCTGTGGAACAGTGAAGTATTTCTCAAATATCAGCTCATCATAAAAATGAAGCAGTTGTTAGCTTTAAAGAAGAATTACCTAGAACTTATATGTTAGTTCTTTGTCTCAATTTTGGAAACACTATGGGAAAATATAGTTTAATAAATAATTGAAAAAACCTTATCAGAGAGGCTACGATAGTGTACTTTTTCTAATACCAATGTTATAAAATTAAGGAGAAACTTATTAGAAGAAATTCTCTAGGTTTTGAAGATTAGATATGATATTTTTCTTAGATTAGATATCTTTTCTTCAAGATAAACTAGTTTGCAGTAATTTATGAGGAACCTTGTTCACTTTCTGTATTTCAAGTAGGGAATACATGTAATATCATAGGTCACTACTAGCAAAGGCCATCCATACTGTTCTCTCTAAACTTTGTGCTTTCCTTCTTTTAATGGGAATTAGAACCAAAGATTTTGGCGCTTCAGAGGCTGCATAAAGTTACATATAAAAGAGTTTTCTGCTTCCCATTGGTAAACTACATCAGATCCTTTCTTGAGTCCTTGTTACGAAGTTATCAGAGGGTAAGCAAAGCAAGCCTTTTGATTTGAACATACTCTTCAGTCAAACTTTCTAAGCTAGGAGAACATCTTTGCTGTGATCAACTAAGCTACTAAAACTACATGCAACCACAAGAGTCTGAAAATCAATTCAACTCAGCTGTTGTGAAGGACAATTTGATTCCCTTTTTCTCTTCTTTATATGTTTATCGTACTAAGAAAAGAGCTTTACAAAAACAGTTCTCATGGATTCTCACCTTTGTAACCAAGAAGTGAATGTTCTGAACATTCATTTTACACTCAAAAACTGCATCTGAATTGCAGAAAGGGACATATCCAATTTAACTTCAACATTTATCCCCATGAAGAACATGCTGGTTTTTAAGCAATATTATGGACACAATAATTATACCTAAGCACAGTTTAGGTAAACATTACTAAAACCAAATTAATCAACTCTTCCAACTATTTATTTCATTTGTCTTGTTTCCCACCCTAGTGATCAAAAGGAAGTTTCACAGCTTCTGTACCCAACCATTTAATTGTGCTTAACCTTAAAACACTGAAATTCAGTAAAATGTGGACTCTAGAACCAGCTATGAAGGACCTAAACTTTGACAATTAAATGTAAGGCAGCAACAAAAAATATTAGGAATAAAGAGGAAAAATGCAGTAATAGAAGGTGCTGTCAGCAAGGGTAACATTAAATTGATGATAACAGAGGTTCAGTTCACCTGGGCCTGGATCAAAATCAAAACCCACTGGTGTATGACTCATCACTTTGCCAAATGAGAACAGATGCCATGCTCCAAGAAGTCATCAGCATCAAATGCTTCAGTGAAAAACACAGAAGCCAGGCAGCAGCCAAACATAGGGTAAGTTAGCTCTTGTGAAGCTACCTATTTCCATTTAATTAGAAATCAGTTTTAGGTTTACATATATAGTTTTACACATTATGTATTCTTTCTAGGTGTATGTATTTTAAAAATTTTAATATAAGTGCATTTTTAAGACAACTTTAATAATTTCTAATCTGATTATTTACTGTCCAATGATGCTATGGTTTAATTTACCAAAACTGAGTCATGTAATTAATAATGATTTAATTACTAATTTATTCTTTAATGCTATAAGAACCCTATGGGTTTTAACAGCATACACTTCTTACACCTTACCACTGCACATAGGTACTGGAGGATTTTAAGAACAAAAATTAATAGAAAATTGCAATTAATAATATGAAAGTTTCTTATAGAAACAAACTTCAATAATAACCTTGTCCAAAACTCTAGCGTAACAACTTCATTCTCTGTATGGTTTTTGTTCTTTGTTTGTTTGTTTTTTAACTTAGGGCACAACTCAGTGACAGTCTTTCCTCTGGTTATAATGAGAATCTGATCACCATTAATTAAAAATGCTTGGAAAGTACTTCTCTGAACTGTAGGTGGTTCTTATCTCATCTAAGTTTAGCAGATGAAAAATTAGCTCCTTAATTTAAGCCTGTTACCTTTGATCCCCATAAAGTAAATGCGTATCACTGAAGGGCATTACTCCATTCTAAGACAGCTGTAAAAGGGTGGGATTCAGCTGTAGATAGACATCTAAATTCAGGTGTCAGCAGGTCAACTAGATTTCCAAGCTCCCATTATACTGGATTATTTTGGACCAGTTATCTGAAACCTCAAGGCCATTTTACAAAACCATTATACAAAAAAGTTTCTTGTTAAATTCTGTTTAGATGCCCAATTTTATCTCTGTCTTGTAATGAAGAAGGAAAATTAAAACCACTGTCTTTAAAAAGCTGTTGCCTAATCTAGATATGGAAACATTATTACTCATTAATCATAGCCTTGTAGTTAATTCATTGCCTTGCAGTTAATGTGTGGCACTGTTCCAGAGAAAAATGAAAATTGCTGTGTGCCTTCATTTCTTTTCAATTCACCTCCAGCTCTGGGTTCCCTGTTTTCATAGTGCTTAGTCTGGTGATTATTAGAATAACTTTGTAATATTTTTATGCTTCAGTCAATACATACTTGACCTTTGAATCCTTTGAACTCTATTTTATTTGAAAATAAGAGTTGCACATGAATAGACATATCATGTTATGAATAATTAAAAAGCATCTGTAAAACTAATTGTCTTGCAGATATATCCATTCCCACTTCCACAGCAAGCTGGTGTGATTTAGTGTAAGATCAATTAAACCACTGCTCTGCCTTCATGTTGCATAGATTTAGTGAAATAGATAAGGTATGCTCTCACCTCAGCAATTTCCAGGAATTATTTTCCACCATACATTACTTTGGTGAGCTCATTTTTTTTCATAAATGTTTCTGGCTCCTGAAACCATGTAACAGCTTCCTCATTAGCTGAAGGTTTATTTTCCATATAACATCTCTGGGAAATCCAACAGGTTCTTGTGCCATATCACTTCCAACCTAAGTAATACTTTGGAATGGATCTGCTTTGATAGTTATTAGCTGTACATCTGGCCAAAACGCTTTCTACACATTCATTGTTGGAAAAGAAGTTTGCAAAACTATAACCCATGACTCAATGGAATATTAATAAAATGTTTCAGTTATTCATCGCCATTTAAAAATGTCCATGTGGGTTTGTCAGTACAGCTTTTGAAATGTAACAAATTAATATCCTTACTTTGTCTTAATTTGTGGACAGATGGTGTGAAGAGGGCTGAGTGATGCACAGTGCTGTCCCTCAGCTTGTCTTGACTTATTTACAGCACAGGAGCCATCCTCTGATGGCTGATTATCTGCTTCATTTAGTAGAAGTGAAATTAACCTCTGGTTTCTGTGCTGATGACTCAGCAGGTAGTGCACCAATAATGCAAAAAATAGTACCGGAAAGACATTGGTCTTCAACCCTAACAAGGCCCATTAAAGACCCAAATTACTTTATTAGACCCAGGAGATAGAAGCAATCATTTCAGTCTACTAACTGGAAATAATAAAGTCTGGGAAAAAAAAGAGAAGAAAATTAGTTTCCTTTCCATGCATGACAAAAAATGCATTATTTCAGGTGATTTTTAAAAAACATAATTCTGCAACTAAGTTCATAGGAAGCAGATCTGTGTATTGAAATTGAAAATATAGAAAGATACAAAAAGTTATACATTGTTTCAGCTCCTGTGTCTTTTGTTTCTTGGGTTCTATTACATGGTACAGAATATTATGCACAGTGTATCTCCAACAGGATTAATCTTAGTTAAACAGCTTGATGTTAAGTACACCTGATGTATGATTCTTTATGCTGGATAATAATACAACAGCAGTAATAATCCACCCGGAACAGCACATTAAATGCTTTCAAAAATGTAACCTCTTTTGAAAGGTTCTTCTAATGATAGTGTTTATGAGCTCACAATGGAAAATCAGCACAGAAGAAAGCTAATGATGAGCAATATTAACCCTATTTAATTGTATGTGCTGAGAAATATCTGAACCTCAAAGGCTATTTGTCAATAGGAGGAAAGGATTGGCTACTTGAAATCAAATTTACATTATCCTTCTGCAAGAAAAGCTTCTATGGTAGCTCCTTTTGCATTATATTTTGTTGCATCACATCACACATTTACTTCAACTGACGATATTCTTTTAAAGCAGTGTGATGCATCAGAAATGTTTAAAAGAAAGCATTTTTTTTTCATGCTGCACATACACAAAGTGCTCCAAATAAAAAAGTATTGATTACCCATAGGTAGTTTTTGAGAGCAGGTATCAAGCACGAGCAGGCACCAAGCATGATACCTGCTCATCAGAAAAGCAAGTGCTGGGATAAAAAACAGATAGATTAAACAGATATTTTAAGTTTTTTCTTGAAATATAGAAATATATATATATATAGAGAGAGAGAGCACACTGAAGAATTCTTGTTATGGAAACAATTTACCAGTGTTTGTTCAAAGGCTCTGACTCAGTTTATGAATATCTTTTTAACTCCTCCTTGGTCTTTGAAAGCAGAAGCACTTTCATTACTGCATTAATTTTCTAAAGGAAATAGTAACATTTTTACCACACATTTGTCTATGCCTGCATGTTAAATCGTCTGTTGTTTGTTCCTGGACAGATTGTAATTTATTTAATTCCATTAAATAAATGCCACAGAGGAAGACTCGGGGCAGCTAAACTAGGATAGCACTCAATGCTTCTATACAGTAAAAGCATTATTGAAAGCTGGAATCCCATTTTAAAACATTAACAACTGCAAGAAAAATAAAAGGTGAAAAGCACAAGCTTTTTCTTGATGCCAGGATGCTTTCTATTTTTGACCTTTCTCCCCTAAGACTTCCTGACTAACTGAAAAATACTACAAAAGTCATTATCTGATTGATTTGATCAAAGCTCCAATACCAACAGGTGGTATTTGGGTTCAAACTTAGGTGTAGAGCATGTTCAGGGGAATTTGCTGAGCCATACGTTTTAGGTGTCTGCACAGGCATATGAAAATTTACCTTACCTTCACAATATAGGTGTAAAGAAAGAATCTCTACTGCAGCTTTTAAGTAATATTCAATTTCTTTGTACCCCAGACAAACTGACCTGGGTTGTAAAACTTAGTGCAGATTCTAGAAATGGATTGTCTCCAACTTAGTATCTAGCTTATTCCTCTCCTGCTGCAGCTGTGTTCCTTACTATGCAGGTTATTTTACCATCCATGCCAACTACTGTCTCATATCACCAAAAGTGAACAATGCTGCTGTTCTATCAGAAGAACAAAGACTGTCACAATGTAATTGCATACCTGAGATCTGGGAGCAATTGTGGGGCTGTGGTGGACTCAGGTAAGCTCTACATCTTGAGAAGAAGGTTTTGGGGAGGAACGCTCTGATCACCTGTTTCCTCATGGAAATCAAGAGGTATATAGTTCATATTTTGTGGAGGAAAAACATGGCACGTAACCACTCCAAGTAGTCAAACTTTTCCTAGAAAATGAATACTGCCATATTGCATTTAACTATTGGTTTATTTATGTTAGATCCCTATTATACAACCCACTCCCCACATTTCTAACATGTCATCTTACCCTGTCAAGATTTTGTTACATCCTTTAGGATTTCTCCACCTAAAGTTTGTCATAGCCTGAGTTTTTACCACAGAAAAGTTTGTAACTCCTCCACTGAAACTGCATATCTGCTGTGCCATGCCATGCCAACCACTCTCCACTGAGACATCTCCTTCTTGTCACAGTCCTTCCCAGGTAACAGATAACTTGCTCCAAACTTTTCTTTGGCAGATTTTCCTGTCCAACCATCACTTTCTTCTCTTTTCTCCTACCCAAATCAGTCCTCTTACTTACCATACTGTCAAGTTTCTTCTCAGTCAAGTTTGGTGAGTCATTTACTTCGTTTACATTTAAGAACTTCATTAGCCCTGCCTCTATAGGATTTAATTTTGGGATCCTCTTCCCTGATACTAACCCCTACCTTTGATCATATTCATCTGTTATAACAATGCATAAGGAACATGTAAACGACTGATAAATGCATTGGACTGGAACAGAGACATTTAGCACCATCTTCCAGGTTGCAAACAGATTCAAATCACATTCTGAAAGTTACACACAAATCTCCTGCTCTCAGATGGACTGCAGATTCCTTTCTGGCTTTGAACTCCACATTCCTTCCAGCTAAGAGCAGGAAAGAAATTAAGTCTCAATAATGATTGCACATCAGCTTCTCATGGAAGCCCCGAGGGGAAAATCTGTCATTTCGCTTCAACATTTACTGTAGCAATATTGACAAAGTGTCCCTATGCCACTAGCTCAGGGCACTGGATATATGCATATCTTCACCAAATGTGTGAACAAGAGTAGTCCTCATTCACTGCCACCTCTTTAAGTACTGTAGTCTGTTCTTGTTCAATCTAATGTCAGTTCTGTCAGATATTCAAATTGAACTACACTTTGACCCCAACATATCAAAACTTTGTTCCTAAACTTTTCAGCTTCCTGATGATAAAATTGCTTTCTATAGTGTTGAATATTTAACATCATAAAAACTAATGAAAATCACCCAATGCAACTCAATAAAGTCCTGTACTCATACATATTATGTAAATTTGATGCAGTTTGTCTAAGCTAAAAAGAAATCAAATTTGTTTTGTAAAGTCCTTTTCCATACAACTTTATTCTACTATTCCAGAAGACTTTGCTGGTTGTCTTCTGCATAATTTTTATTTTTTTTTTAAATTTAGAAATTCATGACCTGAAAGAATGAATAGAATGGGATCCTGTCTCCCAGAATCTCTTGAAGCAAGCCTACTTAAAGTTTCCCAGAGCAAACCTACTTTAATTAGCTCAGCTTCTTGAAGATGTACTGGTCTCTCTGGAATGTTTATAAGGTCACAAGAAGCCATCCCTTCCAGAAACTGGTTCTTTTATAGTCTATTTTTTCTCAAGTTATCTAGGATATATACAAAAACAGAATTTCATAATCCCTCAGACCAATAGAATGACCCACACTTCTTCAAGTTATGTTGAATGACATAATTAAGAAACTGAATAATTGTCACAGAATTTCCAGTGCAGGACACAATACAAATCTGAAGACGTGGTGCCAGACATTATCTCAGGCAAGATACACAGATTTGTCCTTCTGATCATGTATTTAATGTCACACCAAACTCCAGAAAATGGACAGTCCATAATTCTACACCTGCACAGTATACAGCTGAACCTCTCAAAAGATTTCTCCATCAGATAGTCTTTGTATTTATTAATTTATTAGCATTTTAACATTCACAGATTACAAAATTTCTTTGCTATATGACTAAGGCAGTTGCTGCAATGACACTTTCCAGACCATCTGAAGTAATAGCTCAGAAATATGGATTGTCAAATTTTTGCATCATAAATTTTATTGAGACCAGAGTTACCAACAGACTCTCCCAGCATTTAGTGTTTAACTGAGATAGACTGCTTAATTGTTAGTCTTTTAACACTACCAGAAGTAACTAATTCCATAAGCTCTCTTAGAAGTCATTATGACTTAGCAGCTATGTTTTATTTAAACAAAATCCATAAAACTGAAGAGCCAGGAACAATACGTAATATCACTTATAAGATGACAAAAAGATGTAGCAGTGTAATGACTGGCTTATTCTTTTATATAAAATAACTTTAATTTCTGCACCTTAAAGCGACTCCAATGCTTCTACAGGTCTGAAGTGTTTTATCAGACAACTTGGTGTGACACACTTCAGGCTCTGGGGAAAATAAGATTTTCAGTCAGAAAACAGGACTAAAAAGAAAATCCACTTTTTTAAAATAAAACACAAACACATCAAGTCCAAAGACATGGAGCATCCCAGTTATATGGGAGGAACATCATACACATATTGAAGGAGGGGGGGAATGAGGGTTTTTTATGGGCAAAAACTGCTTAATACTAAATATATAAAGAATTTTTTGGGAAAAATTAGTACTATTTAATACACGATATAAATAAATAAATAATACATATTTATATTTACATATACCATGGGCTGCAATAAATAATACATGAGCATCAACTATCCTTCGGCAGCACACATGTCTAAGGCCTAGAAGTGTGGTTTCTAAAATGAAAGCTTTTACGTCACAAACAGGAACAGAATTCATGAAAGTAAGCATTAAATTTTTGCATGAAATCCCAGCTGTCCACAATGTCTAGGCCAAACTTATCTGGAGAGCTTTACTGAAAATTAATCCCTAAATGATATTTTTACCAGCTTTTAGATCCTTACACTTTGGTTCTTACACTGGCAATATACTTTGCCTCTCTCCAGTATAGTTTGTACAAATTTTGCAATGTAAACTGTACATTGCTTCTATTCCATTACTCCCCTCCTCAACTGGATAGGGGAGAGAAAATACAACAAAAAAGCTTGTGGGATCACTCACCAATTACTGTCATGGGCAAATCAGACTCACCTTGGGGAAATTAGTTAATTTATTATCAATCCAATCAGAGCAGGGTAATGAGAAATAAAACCAAACTTAAAAACACCTTCCCTCCCACCCTTCCTTTCTTCCTGGGCTTAACTTCAGTCCAGATTTCTCTGCCTCCTCCCTCTCCAGAAGCACAGGGGGATGGGGGATGGGCGTTCATCATATGCTGTCTCTGCCGCTCCTTCCTCTTCAGGGGGAGGAGTAGGACTCCTCACACTCTTTGCCTGCTCCAGCAGGAGATCTCTCCCATGGGAGACAGTCCTCCACAAACTTCTCCAACATGAGCCCTTCCCATGGGCTGCAGTTCCCCACAGACTGCTCCAGTGTGGGTCCCTCCCACAGGCTGCAGCCCTTCAGGAACAGACAGCCCTGACGCAGGTCCCCTGTGGGGTCACAGGTCCTGCCAGCAAACCTGCTCCAGCCTGTGCTTCCCACAGGTCACAGCCTCCTTTGGGCATCCACCTGCTCCAGCATGGGGTCCTCCATGGGCTGCAGGTGGGGATCTGCCCCACCGTTACCCTCCATGGGCTGAGGGGCACAGCCTGCCTCGCCATGGGTTTCCCCAAGGGCTGCCAGGGAACCTCTGCTCTGGTGCCTGGAACCCTCCCTGCGCCTCCGTCTGCACCGGCCTGGGGGGCTTCAGGGATGCTCTGCTCACAGTCTTACTCCTCCCTCCGGCTGCAGTTGCTGTTGCACAGCAGTGCTTCCCCTCTTCTCAAATACGTTATCCCAGAGGTGCTACCACCATTGCTGATGGGCTCAGCCTTGGCCAGCTGTGGATCCATCTTGGAGCCAGCTGGAATTTGCTCTGGGGGAACATGGGGGAAGCTTCTAGCACCTTCTTACAGAAGCCACCCGTGTAGCTCCCCCACTACCAAAACCTTGGCACACACACACAATACATCTTAAGTATGTCTTTGGGCTTAGTAAAAAATAGCAATTGCGATAGTTTGCACCATTAGTTTTCTGAGATGCTTTCAAAATATTAGCAGATGAATACTGTGAAAGACACTGTGAAGCACATGAACCTCTGGACTTCCCTTTTAAATAGTTCAGACACCTCATTCTCTTTGCCAGTTTGGCTCCTTTCACTGATGATTATACTAGAATTAGTCCCACTAAAACTGAGTTTAATTGAGTATGGAAATTATGAAATGACTGAATTTTTTGTCTGTTCAGAATACTTATAACCCCCACTTCAAAAGACTATTTGGGCAGGCAAGCACTCAAGCTGAAGGAGGCAAAAATGTATGCATACCTCTCCAGATTGTCGTGTTAGGGCTACTCAACGTTGGAATTTGTATATTTTCGTGCATTTGAACAGTCTTCTTGTGATGTTAGCTGGCTATTCAAAGGACATAACCAATAAATTCCCTCCTGCCACTTAAAATAAATATTCTTATAAATTGCTATAGCATTTGAGATGATAGATATTTGTAAGGGACTGCTGTCTTGTTATTTAAAAAAAAAAAACAGTTTCTGCAGTAAATAGTTCCCAACAGAAATAAAATCTCATGGGTTTACTTAAAAGTTTACTTTTACTGGGGAAAAAAAGGCAACATTTGTCTTAACTGCTTTTTGAGTAAAACACAAATGAAGTACAGAGACAGTGCTGGTTCTTTTTGACTGGAATTGTTTCTTCCCCTGTTCTTTGTTGTCAGCTATCAGCTTTAAGAAAATCACCCATCAACAAATACACCCATAAAGCTAAACCTTTGAACACGTTAGCTGAGTGTTCAGAAAAATTGTATTCATTGTAGGACTTTTCTAAATATTGAGAGTTTGTAGAGACAATGTGTGTCTGTGTCTACATGTGTGTGCATCCATGCCTGCTTGCATGTGTGCTAAAGAGAAGGCAAATATATAAATCTTGTTTACTAGAGGTACAGGCACAACTGTGTGATGGAGGTGGAGTTTACCAATGTTAGTGATAGGAAAACCATAAGGAGTTTGCTGACAAAGATCCAAATAGAAGATGACTGTGGTGTAAGAGCCTGGTTCTATAAGGCACAAGCTGGCACAGGAGCTCACTGGTCAGTAAAGGAGATAAATATGTTTCAGATATTTTATATATATTTCCTCTCTGTCAGAAGGGAGGACACAGCAGAAGGAGGATCCCTCCTCCTCCACTATCCCATCACCTAAAGAAGATCTTGCTATTTGGCCAAGGGAAGTCCAGTTACAAAGAGTAACTATTTCCTAACAACCATAATGGCCAGTTCTTCAGAGCTCAGATTCATGTTCCTTCATGGATGTTTTAAACATCCTTGCAATACTTAGCTCAAATAGACAAGTTGAAGTTTATTCTCTCAATGAACCTAGGTAATCAAAACCCCAAATTCCAAGCTTGAATAAACTACAAGAATTTAATTTCAAACATATAGTGTATTTTAGTTATAAAAGCCATTACAGTACACTCAGTTGTACTTATTTTTACACAATCTGACCAAACTTCAGGTTATGTGGGTTCCAACCTTTCAAGAGAAAAAAAATCAAATGATGGAAAAACTTTATATCCTATAATGGCAAATGTCTGTAGGAAACCCAGATCTACTACAAACTCAGATACTGACTTAAATGTCTGTTTAGATTTGTGTCCTTCGGGTGGGAGTCATGTCAGTCCTGAAGAGAGAAACTGGGGTCAGGCACAGCCCTGGGATGGCCGGGCAGGGCAGTGGGGACAGAGCTGGGACATGGGCCTGGGGGTGGGCCTGGCAGGACAGGGCTGTGGGGAGCTCACGGCCAGCCCCGCTGTGGCATCGCTGGGGCACAGGCCGACAGCCCCAGGGGGCTGAAATGGAGTCCTGGGACATGTGAGGGGTGCAGGGAGGCCCTGGGGGGGTGGGTGGATTTGAGGAGTGGGGGTCAGGGACAGCCAGGACTGTGGGAGCCCTCAGGGCCCAGACACACAGGTAATGCTGAACCTAAATGCACACAACAGCCTGCTCTGCCAGGTGCTCTTCTGACTTAACCTGTATGGATGAAATTCTCTAACATCTTTCCTACTGAATGTACTCTGTCATGTAATGAATAACTGTGTGAAACCTTCACGTGAAACAGTCGTATTCCTCTAATGTGCTTAAGGAGAACAACAACAAAAAAAAACTCCTTAGCAAAATATTTTTCTACTGAAAAATTTGACTGCCATCCCTTAAATACATAACTTTTCATAAAGAAGCATTACATTTTTTGAAGTTTTCACTGGAAAAAGTATCTCAGGTTTAACATGAAACTTCTAATTTAAAAAGATGTTAACGTATATGAAGTAGAGGGAGGGGGAGAGGATGAGGGATATACAGAGAGAAAGAAAAAATTGTTCCCAAATAATCTATAAACCAGTGGTTAGAAAAGATGAAGGAAAAGGTGAACAGTGTCTGATTTTTTTTGTAGGGGTTTACGATGGCTTACTGTTTCTCAAAAAGAATAATCCCATCTGTGTGAGAAGATCTTAAATCAAAGTATTAAAAAGAAAAATCTGCAAAATTTTCATGAGGTAAAAAACTCTTTTCCACCAATTTATCAGATAAAATATTCAAGTACAATGTGTGTTTGTGATTAGAAAATGTTGATATTTCTAGATAATCAAGTCACACATCAAAAGCCCCTTGCATGCACCCCATACAAAACCCAACAAGACCAGTGTCCATCTTTCCCAGCCTCTTCTGTATCACCTTCCCCCATTACACTACTCAGCTGTTCCCAGTACTTGAGGCAATGGCATCATCTGCTGCTCCTCCCTGACTCTGCAGGACACCTCGTCACCTCTTGTTCCAAAAGACCTTCTCCCCAGTTAATGAGCAACCCAGAATCCAGACACCCAACCCAGGACAACCCAGCCATCAGATGGTGATTACTCACCTGGTTAGACACTCAGACACACTTCTGTTTCTTACAAAATT
This sequence comes from Falco rusticolus, assembly GCF_015220075.1. Lineage (NCBI taxonomy): Eukaryota > Metazoa > Chordata > Aves > Falconiformes > Falconidae > Falco > Falco rusticolus. The sequence continues at coordinate 38,516,223 of NC_051191.1, read as the reverse complement.
AATTCTCTCAGAAATAATGGGAAAAGAAAGGGAGGAAACTGTCCCAGGTTTCTAATACAAATATCTGGTTTCCATCTGTAAGGTGAACTCTTCCGTCTTCAGCACACATTCTTCAATCATTCTGACACTTCCATTTATTCAAATTAAGTATTGGACTGGTAATTAATTCACCATTCCACCTGATTTCCTGCATGAAGTTGGTGGTTTCTCAATGCAGAAATTACTTCCCACCAGGGATTGCCATGTCTCCTTAATGTCTTTTCAGGAAAGCTGAAGAACTTTTGAATAACTATCCACTGGCAAACTTTTGTATAAATACACACAGTCTGGATATTGCAATGGGACTCTAAGTCAATATTAAAAAATTTACACTAACATCTCTGGATACATCAGAAGTTCATATTGTAGTGTATTACTTAATTGTATGTTTCTATTGGAAACCACAGTTTTTTGTTATTAAGAATATTTTTATTATTAAGATTTATTTTTTATTATCAAGAATAAAAAAGTAATCTTCCCTATTGAATGACCAAAAATTATGAAAGCAGTGGTAGGCATGTGTCAAAGGAAAAGGCCTGTTAACCAGCTTTATTGCCTAACAAATGCAAAGAGATCCAAATAAGTTTGGGTAACAGAACTTGTGCCATTATTCCTTATGAAATACCTCCCCTATTGGTAAACTGATAGGCTGGTGTACACAGAAACCATTAACAGATTATTTGCTAAAAATACCCTAATAAATTGGGATTTGGTTGTAGAGTAAGATGGGGAATCAAATCTCCTGAACAAGGTTCTCCTGACAGTTCAGTCATTGTCCAAACTGAGATTCTGCAAGTTTGTGTCATAAGGATTCTGGCAGCAGTGTCTTCGGTCAGATCAGGTACTGTATCTACACTGGGTAGACAGAAGTCCAGGAGATAAATATAGTAGGGACATCAGCTTTTTTACATAATTCAAATGATGTTGATGTGACTTGTTCCAGTTCTAGAATCTTATACACATGGATTAAGCAGTTATATTTCTTTTTTTAACATGCAACTTCAGAACAAAAATGATGCTAAGAATGCTAAGAAGTGGACAGCTGCTTTCTCCTTTCAGGCATTCATTGGCAAAGCACAGGCTGTACAGTATGGCTTTATTTTGTGCAGTTTATGCCACAGAAGATCTATCTCAAAATATTTTACTGATGTGAACAATATTAGCAAGCAGACAGGATGTGCTCCCTGAGAAACTGTAGGGTAGCCAAGTTTGTTCAACAAGGATTGAGATGTGCCAATTTAGAAGAAGAAAAGGAATACGACCAAGCTGAGGAAATGGTTGTAGATATCACTTGGGGATCCCTGAGTGCTTAAGTGGTGACCTGGCAGCAAGCCCTACTGAAAAGTGAGAGTTACTTAGGTGGTAACCTGGCAGCAAGTACTGGTCAAAGGAATAAGCTAATTCCCCAAGGGGTAAGTAAGAGTCTGTTTGAGAGCTTGAGCCTATGCTGAATCCTTGTCCTATTTATAAAGAAGATAAGGAGGGCTGAAGAGCTAGCCTTAAAGGATGTATGAACTGTCAGGTAAGCAGACAGAATGGTGCACTTCCTTTATTCATGCTCTGCTAGGCTGATCCTCCAAAAGGATTTGCTTCCCCAGGTGCTGGCAGCCTGCCAAAGCTGCAGACCCTCCTGCCAGGATGTTTTTTAGTGCTGTGGAGCAGCGATGAGGAACAGGTGAAGGAAGCTTTCAATACTTTACTGAAGTCACTTGCTGATAAAGGAGGTGAGGAACAAATCAGTAAATGTGCGAAGTACCACAGTGGTACAAGGAAGACCTAACAATTCAGCCATATTTTATTTGTCATGCACTTTCCTAGAGAAATGAAAAGGTTTGGCCATGGCTTACCTTTCCCATGATAAACAACAGAAACCAAAGAGTTTTGTTCATTTCTCCTTTAGAAAAACAGGACATCATAAGGCTAAATGTAACTTCAGATTTAAAATTTGTTTTTATTCAGTTGTCAGTACTGCAGAAGTCTTCAGGCTTTGCCTAGGTACTCCACCATTAACATTTACCTTTCAGTTGTATTGGGTTGCATTGAATCTGTAAGTCCATGACCCAGACTAGACAATCCAACAGAACCACAAAGTGCTAAGCTGATACAGGGGGAAAGGGTGGAGAAAAATTGTCTGTATGGCTAAATTGCTGGTTAAAGTTGTCATAGTAACAACACAGGGTGGGAGAGGGTCAATTTGAGCCAAAAAAGGTCAGCTTTGTGTTATGACACTGGAGTTTGCTAGTCCTAAAGGCTTGGTAAAATGTAAGGCAGAGAATATCTAAGTTACATTACTTGCAAGAAAAGACTAAACAGAGAAGAACAGAAATGCAAATGATAAAGTCATTCTGATGATAATTCTCCTGTTATTTACAAGCATGATCCTACCAAATCAGTAGCTGGGCCCTGTGCATGATAAAAACAAGGTCAAGAAAGCACTTCTAAAGATGATGGATAAAATTATACATAATTTATTAGCCTAGATTCAGGAAAAAAGATCACTATCATTCTGAAACAGAATTTTGTGTGCACTTACATTGCACTTAATGCATTTATGTTGTCTGGCATATACTATGTAAAAGGGTAACTAAGAAAATGTCCGGGTTATGTTGCACATACCTTCAGAGAAATTGACCTTCAAAGTACCGTTCAAAATCCAGCACCACAGCAAAAATAACTAGGCCAAGTGAACATTGCTTAGTAACTCAGCAGAGTACTACAGCATCATAGTTATATCACTTTGGAGATCTAGGCTATTGTATCTATTGACCTAAGAAGTACTGCGCTACTCTAAGAAGACACCGTAGACCTAGCTTGTGAATGAATCTCCACACCCACTCAAATGCAAATCTACACAAAAGGAATCAAACTCCTCTGTGTAGCTATGTAACCACATTACATTCAGAGGATCCAATGGTGTCCCAGTGATAACAGGTCATAATTTCATAAACTTTTTGGCAAATGCATTGAATCACTGAAACACTTTTATAGGTGCAAATGGCCCATTGTGAACACATACTTTCAGCTAAGCAGCACCTCAGCTTTGAAAAGTCAGCTCCAAATCACTGTTTCAAACACACAAGAGACAGTATGTTCTATATGCCAATAAATTCATTAGTATCACCTTAAGGGGGTATAGATGCATGTTGTCAGGATAAAACCATCAGTTATCAAATGTTGACACCATTTTGTTCCTTGCAGAATCAAAGCTCTGGATAAACACAATTGACATAGCATTTGGAGTTAGAACTTGGACCTTTTCTAGCCACAACAAGGCTGAGCAGTTCTTGGCATCTAGGGGATGCAGATACAAAACATCACATTAAAAGTAACTACAGAGTTGGAACATAAATAATTAAATGGCAACCATTTTGGAATTAGATATATAACTTCTTGGACTTGCTTCTTCATGAACATCATGCCTTAAATGACCATGTCTGAATTCAGTAGTAATGAAAGATAGCTAAAGAACAAAAGTTAATAACCAAAATAACTATGAATTTAACATTGTACAGGAACGGGTTCTTATAATAGTGATTTAGACTTGAAGGTGTAATCCATAACTAAATGAGCAAGGTATTCATACACTGAAGCATCAACTTTAATACATAACATGGTTTTACAGATGTCCTAGTCTGCCCTGTTGAATATCATTTCCCTGTGAAAAGACCAGGTAGGAATTAGAGTAAAAAGACCCTCTTTATAACCACTCGAGCAGTAAGCAATTCAAGCATACTATTTAGTTCGGGATTTTAAAATATTTTTTTTACTGTTGGATGTTCCAAAGAAAAAGTATTTTATTATGCATAACAGTTCCAATGAAAAACAAGATTAGCAGTTAAGTTGGTAGAAAGAACTTGAAGAAAAGTAAAAAATATGCACCCTCAAAGAAAATGAGACAACAGCAAGATGTTACTCTAGAGAAGGGAGAGTATGTGTATTACAAGAAGTGAGAAAACAAAACAGATATGGAAAACTGTGGTTCAAGCTTGGAAAATATTTCACTCATTATTAATAAGAAAAAGAAATTCTCAGAAATCATGTAAGACTATCCATGTTTAGCTCTAAAGGCTCAAATTCAGGGTGTTGATGGCCACCACTGTCTCATTCTCATTTTTCTTTTCATTTCTCCCATCTCCTCATTTTTAGATGTATTTCTGAAAAAAAATTATAGCAGTATTTTTCACATATGTTTAGAATTCTCAAGTCATATGAGCAATCTTCCTATAAAGGTTATGCTGGATTTTTCTGAGTAATAACTATGACTTTTATATATTTTTTTTTAATAAAAAATATGTTTCTACTGAAGATGGCAAACAGTGGATAAAAATGTATATTAGTGCCTGCATCTATTTAATTCATAAATTATGATACAAGAAACAGTCTGTTCTCTTGACTATCTCTGCATCAGTAGAGATAAATATTTTTTTCTCTCTGTGAAACAAAATGAAGAAAAGGTTCTTCTGAGCTTAGCTGACACTGGTGATTGTAGGATAAATGTAGCAAAATAGATAATGGCAACTGTGGCTTACCTGAGTACGTTATGGAGATACAATTATTTGGAGAGCTAAGAAAAATGAAGTCAAAGTCAGATCAATGTATCAAAGTCAGTACCAATGTCTTACTGTTATGATTCACTTACACCTGTCAAATAAAATGGGCCACTTCAGAAGAAAAATCAACATAGCTCAGACCTTTTAAAACACCTAAGAATTACATGTGAATTCTTACTAAATATTAAAATGTAGTAAGATTACCTGGAATTTGACGAAAGCTGAAGAACAATAATGAATGCCTGATGATGATAACCCTAATCCATACTGAAAGATGGTGTTTTGGGAGGTACAAAGCACCCACAAGTCCCACTGTAATCATCAGGAACTGTGCCTGTTCCTATGGTGAATGAGAATATTTCTGCTGCTACTAAAATATCAGATTAGGTGCTCATATATCAAGATAAAATTTTGCCCCACTGAAGCCTGAAAAAAAAAATCACATTTGCAGTGCTTTTTTTCCCAGGATTTTTGCTGTTTCTACCCACTGAACTGTGCAAAGGAAAGACCAAAAGCTATTTAAAATAGAGGTCTTCAAATGAAAGAACAAGAGACAAAGCTGTAAAACACATACTTTAATTTAATTTCTTTTAATCCTGGTGTTCTTAGTGTAACTTAGAAAATCAAAGCTTAAAAAATTCACACAAATATGATACTCAACAGACTGGATGATTTTACTGCTCAAGATTTAAAGAAATATCTTAGTACATTCTAGAATTGACAGAGTTTTGAACCTAGCAAATATTGAAAATTTATTTATTTTTTCCCTAGTATTAAAGTATCAGTGTTAGACTATACAAATAAGACCAGGAACTAGAAGGAGCTAGCTACTAGCAGGCTGTATTTCAAATTATAATTTGTAGGATATAATTGTAAAATCATGAAAAGCACTTTTAGACACAGTTATTAATTCATATAATTTTTATTCTAAGTCTGAAAAGGAAGGAGAATGAATCAAACAATACATTTTTCTGTACCTCCAGCAGTTTCACTAAAATCACAGTTCCACAAAAAATGTAGTTAGATTCAGAAAAATATTACTGCATGTACGTAAACTTTGGTCAAACATTGACCCTTTTAATCCTACTCCTATTCATCCCTGATTCATGTGTGACATTAGTAACTTAAAAAAAATAATAAATCTGTATGGTTTAGGTTAATAAAGAAAACAAAAAGTCTCCAAATAGATTGCCATTGAACATCAGCAGTAAGAAGGTATCTATTTCTGTGTCAGTGGGTAAGTAACAGCAAACTGCTTTTCTTTCCTAAACAAGCTAGGAAAATCTGTACACCCCTTCCCGTTTCATACAAACATAAATTAACCAGGTATCCACTGAAACAAATGTCAAGTCACACAAATATTTCATATACAGCCTCTGTATTATTAAAAATATATAGAAAAGTTGGACAAGTACTACAGCATGAGCTTGGTAAAATTAAGTGTATATTAATGTGAATGGCATTTTCATCTGGTTCCTGAAAATATTTTAAACTATGTCCATGGCATTAGCAACAATAATTTCTTTTTCTTTGCTTCCTGTTGTTGCTATACACAGTTGCTTAGAATGTGTGATACTTAAGCATCATTGATGGCATTTAACTGCAGTTCCAGAGACATATCGCAGCTTCAGAATCTACACTGACAAATAGATCAATCTTTTTATATCCGAATAAATACAATAAAAGTATATTTTTTTCTAATTATTTTTTTTACTGATAATTTTCCTCAATGGATCTACAGATCCATTAAAATGAAGGTTGAAAACCAATGAAATAAAATGCAACCCATAGTTTTGGGATCCCAGGGAAAGCTTTCTGTTCAGAAAAGTCTCCTTTTTCTTCTATTTCTACTAGAACCGGACTTTCAAATCCTGGTGACATTTGCATCATGTAACATAACTATTCATGATTATAGCATTGCCCACTCTCACAAATCCATCCCCAGACCCACAGTATTTGGTAAACTCCCAGTGCCATGTGTACATGTAAAAATTTCAGCTTCATTTAGGCAAAGAGAAGGGGCGAGACTAAGCATGTTATCTTCACAGTTTCAAGGAACAGGTTGAAAAATAAAGCCTAGAAAAGTAAATGGCAAGTTAATCATCTTGTTCATTCGTGTCTCACACCTGGAAGAAACTAACTTGCTCATCTTTAGCATTAACAGTATTGTTATGAATAATGCAACTGATGTACCAAAAACCCAGTAATGAGAAACAATTTTACAGGAATATATTGCAAAGTAGAATTGCAGTATAAAACTGGAATTTGCTTAAGTAGTTTACAAATCAGAATGAACTCCAGTTCATCCTCCCTTTGCTTTCTACAGATCAAATCTGTTGAATGATATCTTTCAGTATCAAAAGCCAAGGTCTGCATATAAACCAAAGAATTAAACATTCCCAGGAATAGTCCCAGCACTGCTATGAAAAAGTCATTGTCATTGCTAGCAGAGTCTTAACTTTCAAAAAAGAGTGATTATGTACAAAGTGTCTGTTGTGAGTGGTCCCTGGAATGTCGTAAGTCCCAAACCCCATGCCCAGAAATCATTTGGGAGGGTGCCTGACACTGGGAGCCAGAAACTAGCAATCATTCTCACAGCTCAGCACCACAGATGACTGCACTCTACCAGACGTTGTTTAATCTGCTGAAATAGCCCCAAGGAAGAAGTCCAGCAGCAATGTGCTTCATTCATTACTGCATAACTTTGAGCCTCTGCACCACATGGCAATCAGATATAGCTTTTCCATTGTCTTTATATTTACCTACAGACAGTCCCATCTTTACCAGTCTCACTTTTGATATGAAACACTGTTAAAGGATTGATAGCAGAGTTACTTCAACAACGCAGCTTTACAGATATACTCAGACAGAATTACCAATTGGAAATATGTGTTCTAAGTTCCTACTGCTGATGTTTTGAAAGTGTGCTAGCTGTAAAATGTCCTTCCTCTGTACCCAGGAGTATGACATAATGAATCTCCCACAGGAGCATAAAAGGTGAGAGTAAACTGTTGGTGAGTTCATATTTCACTGATTTGTATGCATCAGACACTGAAATGTTGCAATTATGAACACAAACAATACTCCTTATGTATCTGAGGTCTCCCACAACAGTAATATTTGAGCATTCCACTTTAATGAATTGACTTCTTTTTCACAGTTTTTCACTCTCTTTCTGGGAAACTGGATGATCTTAAAATTAAGATGGTTTTCAAAGGCTAGCTTGCCTAGGGTGACATCAAGATTTCAACTCAAAGCTCAAACGCATCATACCATTCTTTAAGCTATTGTTTAAGCTATAAAATTATTGCTTATTTCCTACCTGCCAAGTATATATGAATACCTGTGCACATGCATACACATAAATACAATAACTTTCCCTTTGTTCCCAATGCTACAGTTTGAAAACTGGGAAAAGAGATTGATCATTAATGTTTCACATCTTATTCAGGTTGTAAAACTATCAATTAGGCAGTGAAAAACTTCATAGTATAAAAAAACTATATATAATTTATGAAATGAAACTGTAAGAACAAACATTTTCAGATAAGTTTTTACTTTGGTTGTGAGTGTTTCACAATTAATTTAATCTCTGTAATTTAAAAAGAAAAAAACCCAACAAACAAAAAACCCAACATCATTTTCCATTCCTTTTATGGCATAAATTATGAAAGTTTATTTTACAATCATAGTTAACTAGAAATTATTTTTGATCATGGATATCAAAATTAAGTATTACCACGATCACCCGATAATTATTTTTTTTTTTTACTTTGCAAATTACACTTTTGAATACTACAGTACAAAACATAGTGCATGTTCTTAAAACATAAACAAATTCCACTAATAAAAATAATGTGTACAGATGAGAAAAATTCAAGGTAATGAAACCACATGTGACAAGTAGTAAAAAGAGATAAGAATGTCACCACAACTCATCCCTTCTCTGAAGTAATACTATTATTTTACGTATATAATGCAAAGTACGAATGCAGATTTTCTCCTTTTTCCTCCTCAACTATGTCAGCACAAACTTACTCAATTGTAGTCACTGCCTGGAGCCAAGCTGGTATCCAAATATCATAAAGGACAACACTGTACAACAGCAGAGAAAACATGTCAATCACTAAATTATACACAGTGGAAAAAAATGGGACCATAAGATCTTGTACTCTGTTTGGTATTAGTATTAGTTACTGCACTTCCTTACCTGAGAAATCCCAAGACATAATCTCTGAAAATATGTCCTTTTAAGCTCTTACACATGGTCATATCTTCTTAAGCCCACCTCTAACCCACAGATCAGAAAAAGTAGGATTTAGAAAGGAAGGAAAACTATTCCCCTGTAGTCAAGTTCTCCCCTCTACTTAATCTTATCTAGCCTTTAGAAGAGAGGCATGACCTGTTCCAAGCAATTGAGAAAGGATGTAGGGAATAACTTAAACTTACAACTATATTCTTTCTCTTTTGTGAATATGAAACCCTATTTAATGTCATGTCAGACAAGGAAAGTCCTCTCTGCTCTCAGTCTTCTGTCACTGTCTGTATTGCAACCCCTTTCATGCTAATATGATGGAAGTCAGGAACACTAAATTTAAAATCAGCTGTCAAAAGTACATCATTTGTGTGCTTTGCCTAGCAGGGAAATTAGTGGGCAGTTCTTGTGAAATCTTTAAAGTTCATAGAGGGTTTCTTTTTGCATGAAAAATAACCCACTGAGCACCTCTGTTCTGGAGTGACACAACAGGGAACAATGAGATACTACAGACCAAGAAAGAAAACTGAGAAAGCAATCTTGCTCTTAAAAACTTTTCCCGGCTACATTATGTGCCTCACTTGCAAGTCCTGGCTGAGCACTGCATCCCTTTTATTCTCAGCCTTGGAATTAGTAGCTGCATTTCACAGCTATAATAGTCCTTATCAATAGGCAGTGGAGAGTTCACTGGACCCCCTGGAGTGATGATCTTTCCTTTTTTCAGTGGCACTAACTTAAGCATCCAGTTGGGAAACACAGCACATCCCAACCAAGTGCCATTCTGGGTGATCATTGGAATAGGATCCTGGAGTGCACCACACCATGCATAAGCAAGGAAGTGTGATCCCCACCCCCACCCCTTGATATCACCTAATCTGCTTCCCTGAGTTAGGTCATGGTTAAGTTCCTCCCTTTAATAAAGGATTTTTTATTAGAACAGCCTTGCTACGCAACATCATAGCTGCTACCTGGCATTGCAAAGATTGATAAGGCAAAGTCTAAATGTGAGCTTTGCTCTTGTAACAGATTAAGTAGTTCAGTACCAGGAATTGCACCTGGCTTGAGACTTTAGTTATTTTATTTTTGATATACAAAGCTGATATATGCTTTACAATAGAAATGAAAAAAGCAGCAGTCACCAGTCTGCAACAATTTTATTGCTCCTCTTATTGCTGTTATTCTTCCTTTTTTAGCTAGTGATCAGTTGTCCAGCAGGTCTACTGTTACTCAGCTTACTAGACTATATTGCAAGCAATTGCAAAGCCTAACCCTGCAAAACAAGTGTAAATACCTGCTATGCTATGAAAATACTGAAGCTAATAGTATTTGTTTACCCATACTACAAAAACCATAATAAATCAGAGTTTAAATATGCTGTAAACATGTGGATCAACTACATTTTAATAATTAAACAAGATACCTTTATATAGGAATATATATTTCAGAGGTGTTTGAAAATAAAACTTTAATGATGAAAGAAACCATAACTAAACCATTATTATAAAAACACAGAAGGCACTTGGTTATTATTTTTTTCTTCACTGAGGTTAAAATAACTCAGATTCCATCAAAAAAATGGAAGATAACAATGGGAGTAAGCCTGGACTTATAACTACTGTTTCTGTGGAACCAGAAAATGTTAACAGAACTGGCACTGAAAAGCAAGTGCAAGCTTTAAAACCTCCATGAAAAGAATTGTTACTTTCTTCATGCTGAGGGTCTTTTTTCTGGCCAAAGCAGAAGAAGTAGGAAAGAATAACAGAGCAAGTGTGAATAGCCAGCTCCATGCCAGGAACATACAGGTAAATAATGCATAAGGAACCCAAGGAATCTGGACTTCATACTTCTTCCAGATGAAAGCATAAGTTTTGGAAAAGGAAACTGAGCTGTTTCACCAGTGAATTTTCCTTTATTCTCCCATCTCTAATATGAACATTTCAGTGTTTGCATCATGCAGCTCACAGTTTTGTTGATAATCTCACAAATGCTGAAAGAAACCTGTGTAAGCTCAAAATGCTGAATTAATATAATTTACTGGCTGCAAAATACATTTCCTGAGATTCATAGAAGATCAGCCTTGTTCATTATTAGTGTAGACCTATTCCAAGCCTCCTACATGTCCATGAGAGCTTTTCAGTGGACTACATGTGAGGTTTCCTGCTTCACCTTCTCACAACTGGTTTTTGTCTCTTACAATAAAGTCAGAAGCAGTTCAGCTGTAAGATTTTTAGTTTTGGTCTCACTTTTTTGCCAGTTTTAGTAAGCTAACTTTAGTTAGCATCAAATTCCTTTTGCCAAAAATTCATTTGATTATAAACTAGTGAGTAGCATTTCTATTTCAAGCATCTAATTGTCTTATTTTAGTGTTTAAATTAGAAAACCAGTTTTCTGTAAGAGACATGCAGATAAGGGATCACAAGAAGAGGGCACAGCATTTTTGGACCGATCAGTAATACAAGACAGATAATAGGCAGCCCTTGGTGGCAGCATGTGAAACTATGGAAACTTCAGGAGGCAACGTATGTTTCTTCCTGCAAGGTATTTTCATCTGCTTATACCACTCCAGACAGATCACTTCAGTTTGTGCCCAAAATTAGGTTCTCACTTAAGGTCTCACCACTGTGTCCTTCTCTGACACTAACTAAAGCAATTGGTCATTAAGTCTCTGCTTTTATTTCTTCCTCACATACAGGCATTTTCTGAATTTTGGTATTTCATCTGCAATGTATACTTTCCTCCCATTTTCTCAAATAATTTTTTATATTTCTAGGAATGATAATAATAACAGACAAGAAATGGAAGTGAGATATAATAACTTTATGAGAATACTGTTCTAAACTAAATTATCTTTGTAGATCCACACTGACCACACTTCAGAACTAGTAAAATTTACTTCTTAAAAAACGCATATCAATAATATCACAAAAGCAAGATTTTTCGAGGGTACTATGACTTAGTCCAGTTTTGGCTTTTTGAAGTAGATATTTAGCATTATTTATTCCTAAATCTACCTTTTTCTGCCATTTTGGAAGTCTTCTGCTGAATTTCACCTTCATCTGAATTCTTCTGCTTAAAAGAAAAGCAAAAAGGAATATTTTTGTATGCACAAGTTTATTCTGAAGCTTTAAATCATAGAACAGTATTTTCTAAAAACAAACAAACAAAAACCCAACACAAAACCAAAAACCAATATCAGTTGAACCTCTTGCACCCTATTCAGCCTCACATAATACTGAGAGGGGAAAATAAAAAATCAATTTCAAAGTTTGTTGCCCTACCTTGTAGCTCAGGAATGAAAATATTGATTAAAGTTAAATTGTTTAGACAATTTTTGCTAAAGGCTTAATCATATGCAAATACAGGAATTCTAAAGGACAACTGAAATCAACTTTATATTCTTTCAATGTCATACAAATAATAACAATGCAGTTTAAAAGCACTCACACTAATTCACAGCCATCCTGAAATAAATGCATTATGATCATCTGATAGATTACAGATTGAAGGGAAAAGGCTCTCCCTAAATCATTTTAAAATATCAAAGTAATTTACAAGCCTCACAAGGGTAATCCCAAATTTTTAGCTGGCAATACTGGTCTCCTCAGAGTCCTTCTTTATTCAGTGGGGAGGGAAAGATACATGCAGAGAAAGATTGAAAACTTGTAAAATTAGGCTCCAACTCTGAATTTCTCTGCAACAGCATCTCTCTTTCTCCGTTAGGCATAAAAGAGCCTGGTGACTCTGCACGTTTTTGCTGGCCCTGTCCAACCCCCAACAAAAGCCAGCTTCTTAAGAGTTATTATCCAAAGTCTTTAAGGGCATTAAGAACACAAATCAGTCTTGCTGTCAGTAGGTACTTTAGAAAGCACCCCTCTTTTATTATAAATATTTAAGCTTTGAGGAGGTAATTTTGAAACAACAGGACCCTGAGGTGTCCCAAATGGAACTGCTAGGGTTACTGAATGGATTTAAGAAGTGACCATGCAGATTTCCAGTGAAATAACTAATCAAATAAATAGTTAAGAGAATACTACCTACATGAATACCATCGCTTCCTCAAATACAAAACCTTTAGGCTGAGGAATGTTTGTGGTATTTCAGTACAAAAGTTTACCATAAAGAATGAAAGTGAGAAGGTTGTTTAACTTCCTTTTCAATACCTTACTGAAGTGAGAGATTTAGACAAATGATTTTGCTTGCTCACCCAGGCTCCTGACCTTCAGTCTTCTCCCTTGTTTGTCCTGAGATTAAATACTCAAGCTTCACTTCTTCCACAAGAATTAGAGCTTCCTCTGCAAATCATCAGACTAGAAATTCCCTTGCTGATTCAGAGCCAAATAGAAAGAAGGCATCCAGTCTGAAAAAGAAAGGAAAAAAAGAAGAAAAAAAAAAAAAGAAAAGAAAGAAAAAGGAAGAAGAAAAAGCAACAACAAAAACTATCAATATTTTCTGGCTTATTTTTTATGGTTTACTAAATACATTTTTTTGTGTCACTGGACGAAAAAACTAAAAAATGGTAACATGTCTGAGGATAGTCCACAAGTAGAAATGTACTTGTCTGCAGGGAGTTAGCTTCATAAGCCACATCAATCACCTAAAGGTGTATCCTTTAATTGCCACAAGATCTTGGAAAGGTCTGAGAGTTTTCTTGCTGCACAAATACACTTCACATCAGGAAAGCATCAAGCATAGACAAAATAGAAACTGCAAACATCTGTGCTTTACAGACATTAGGGATAGCTTTCAAAAATTTTGGACAAGACGAGCATCAGAAAGATGATTCTCTTATTAGTATTCCTAGCAGCATTCCCAACAACTCCAAGAATGCTCACAGTCCTCATGCTACGAAACTGGAAGGACTGCAGTTTATGCTAGAGCAAAACATTCTAATAAATGGTGCTGAATAAGTCCTCCTAGGGCTAAACTAATTTCCATGACTGTGAGCAAATTAAGTGAAAATTGCTGTGAATGCGGGGCAATCATCTGAGCTGGTTGTGTTTTGAAAATAGTTTTGGTGGAAGAAAAAGAGAAGCTGTAAAGAAGAATCCCTTGTTTAAGGGAGTACTGTTAAGAATTGTTAGCAGCTTCGAATGGCCTATTTTGCTATTTGTCAGAAGGAAAAGCTTGGCTGAAATAATAAGGTATTAACAATGTGAAAATAGCAACATTGTCTGTAGAGAACTAAATAAGACTGGAGATGCTGAGCCTTTGCTATAGGTTCACAAGGACAAACTGCAGTCCATACACTCCTTCAAGCAAAAGAACCACTTGGGCCTGAGAAATACACCACACACACCATGCGGGAGGGAAAACAAAGCCAAGCTGGGAGAAGGGGGGTGGGGATCCTCTTTCCAAGATGGGCAAAACTCAAAGCTCCATAAATAAGTGATTCCAACATAAAGGGGGAATAAAAATACACAGAAGTGGATGAATCACAGACTGAAGATAAACTAGCAGCACTCCACACAGCTGAAAAAAACTGCAAAAAAAGGTACGCGCAGCCTTGCTGTGCTAAAAGTACAATGCTTTTCGGGCAAAGAGCTATTGTCATAGAAAAATACTCACCAGTTTGCATTAACCTAGGCATAGCTTGTACATCATCTTCTCCCTCCTTTTTTAATAGCTATGTATAGCAGCCCAGTACACTCAGCCATAAGAAAACACCTTTTGTTAGGGCTTCCCTGTAGCAACCAATGCCCATCACTGACTTTCTCTCTAATGGTTTATTCTTCCTGTTCCCAAAGAAGGATTGTTTTACTCCTTAAGGGAAAATATTAACAAGAGGACACCAAATAAGTCATAGAAATATTAGTGACTAGCAGTCAAAAAATAAGGTAGATTTTAATACTTCACTATGCTGCATATGAATTGTGTACGTAAACCATAGCTGCTGTCAGTTTATACAGATGTGTGAAAGAGAAAAAGATGACAACAGTGACAACAATATGACAAATGTCATCCCGTTCCTTGTATCTAATAGGTCTTTTAAAGCTTCAGTCATGCAAAGAGATTCAACTGTTTAGCTACATGCACATTAAGAACTCCAAAGCAAAAGAGGTTTCCTATCGTTGTCATATAGAAGGAAAGACATTAAGAGGTAAAGTCCTGAGTTCCTTGTTCTGCAGTTTTGCTTCAGTAAATGAGTATTCCCCAAAAATTCCGAAATCTTCCCAGTCAATACAGCTTGGGGATTGTCTTCATTACAAGTACAATGATGCCTTATTTTTATCCTTACAACATAAGTTCCCTAGACAGCACCCCACCCCCTTTCACCCCACCCCCACCCCCTTTCACTGCACTAAAATTGATTAAATCCAGGGAAATTCTTGTTTTTCAGTGCAGGTTTTTATATTCTGCAGTAATTAATTCCTCAACCTGCTAGCTGCATTCTTGCTAATATAACCCAGTTATATTCAGTTATATAATCAGTCATCTTTGCCATTGTGGCTAAGATATTGCAAATGAAAAAGGGTTTTGCCTCCTAACTATGGGAGAAGAAGCTCAATCTGAACTTTTCTCAAGGTAGGAAAATAAGAAACTCTGCAAATATCAGCTACCTTTATATAAATAATATTGGGTTTGATAGCCCTGACACTCTTTTAGTGATCTCTATTGTCACTGATCCACAGGTTAACTCACAGTTCAGTCAGTGTGGTTTTCTCTGCAAGAAAATGAAGACCCTACTAACAGCTACACAAGAGAGCAGCTAGACCTCTGTGAGTATTATTTTTGGCTGGTAGTACTTCAAAATGTTGTGATGTATGAGGAATCAGTACTATTCTTTTCTGGTGTAATGAAGTAGCAATTCCTCAAGTCACAGTAGTTTTCCAGTTATGATGCATATATGAGAAACTAAATGTGTGACTAAAACACACTTAATCGTATTTTCTTCTTATTTTTTTAAACTATTCTGCATTCACCTGAAATTAATATATGTAGATTTTTCAGGTAACGAAACAGGAAAAATCCTGAACTGCATAAGAAAATTCTCTAAGAACTTTTCAAGGATGGTTTTATGCTGTCAGTGTTTTCCCCAAATGAGCATCCCCATCAGAAATACTCAGTGTCATCTGAGGAGGTGCTAAATACTGAAATACAATATAGCCCCAAGATAGTGTCTCATAATCTCCAGTAATAATTAATATGTGTCGCCCTCAGTCATTCTTTAATCTTCAACCATCTTAGTTTTTAAAACATCTTTAATTTTTATTTGCTGAAAGAGATTTGATCTACATTTTATAACCAAGTCTGCAAAGATGTTTATCAGAACCAGTCTTAATTTTAATATGTGAAATACATGAGACACAATTTTAACACAAGAGTGAAACTGTTCAAGAGATCTGTTTAACAAACTCATTTTTCTGAGAGGTACTCTGGTCCAGGCAAATAAGAATCTGGAATACCTGGTCTCTGGGAATTAACGTGGGATCGTTCATTCATAGTATAACCTATACGTACTGATAAGAAAATACAAAGCATTAAAAAAGATTAGTAGTACATTCTAAAAATCAGACATCCACTACATCTTTCAAAACATGTCTTTAAAAAGAGTTATGAGCTACGTTGTACTTATTACATAATGAATCAGTATATTGTGGGTTTATAAAGGTTACTTACCTACAAAAAAGTGAAAGGATAGTAGTTTTCACAATGAATGAGCATTAATCAATTTTATAGGTCACCAGCAAATATTACAATAAAAAAAAGTTGAAACTGAGTCAGTCATAGGTTTGTCTGCTGAACACCCCAATTAACAATAGGCAGGTGAGCGTTCGGTGTGTCCTGTCTCTCTGCTTCGGAAACCCTAATCAGCACACCGCCACTTCGGTTTATTGGTCCTATTCTTTTTGACTGTGACATTAGGGAACGAAAACAAAACTATCTCCAAAACATTCAGACACGTCAATGATTATTTGCTGATTCTACTTCAAGGCATCCATCAACACTTCAGTGCATTAAGGGTGTTTCTAGCACCATTATTTTATGGAAGCAGCATGAAGTTTGTCCTTAACTTGAAGGGAAGGATAGCAGGCAGACAGTAATAAGCATTTTGATGACTGATCTTGTAAACTCTTTCAAGGTCTGAAGTTTTTTGTTTGGTTTACAGCCTTCTCCCATTCCTTTAATATAAATTGATGGATTATGCTACAGCTTGACATTGTCATTTCAACCTCAGAATGGAAAGATAGGGAATAACACAAAACCAGATTAAAAAAAAATAGTTATTAAGGTTTTCAATAGAGAACATGAAAGTTGAAGAGGTCACTGAACTCTCAAGTCCGTGCCCCAGGTAGACTGTTAGAACTCACAAATGAACCAGGCAACTAAAACATTTAATCATTAAAGTGGGCAGTGGGTAGCTTGGTTACAATGAACTGGACAGCAATATGCTAGTTTACAGAAGTTGGAATCCAGATGATAGATACCTATGTATGACAGTCATCATTCCGCAGAGATGTCTTAGGATGGGCATGGCAGACTTGATTTGGGCTTTAAACCCAAATTTGATGCACTGACTAATGCAGACCATTGGGTGCTAAAGATGGGTATATTACAACTGCTGGAAGGCACTTGTGTTAGGGATATTCTGTAACTCTTCAGAAGCACATTAAGCTGAGATCAGCTTGGCACTCATTGAAGGCTTGCAAGCAGCTCCCCTGAGGGGACTGATTGAAATGAGAGCTTTTTTCTGCAGTATTTCCATCCCCCTGAAGGTATCACATCACTCTTCTTAGTTCCTGATGCTTTTCACCCCATCAGTTATCTGGACCAGAACAGAGGAAAAAAGGAAATATCTATGTTTTTTCACTGTCATGAAGATTTGGTGACATGTCTTTATATTGGGGTGGCATATTTCTGTCATTTCCTTCTACCTTTTTTAAACACTGCGCTCGTATTCATCACAACTGAATTTGTATTTATATTCACAAATGGTAACTAAAAGTTACTGTGACAGGTCTTGCAACACTTATTTGCATACATATATACATATGCACACAGACACAAACTTATTTTAAATATATGCATGCACTGCCTCAAGATGCTTATATATATATACATCTATATATGTATATGCACAAAAACACAAACTTATTTTAACTATATACATGCACTGTCTTGAGTTGTTTACTTAGCTCAGTAGCTCTCAGGTATTCCAGATGACTTTTTCCTATGAGCATGATCTATCAATTTTGGCATAATGAACTCCTGCAAAGGTCAAATTTAAAGTATAAATGCTGCAGGAAATGATGACTATACAATAATCCTATTATCCTCCTACAACTCTAATTTCATTTTATTGAGTTGAACAGTGTAAGGGTAAAAGGGTAAATTCTCTCTGCTAACACCCATATACCCAAGTCCCCTGAGCATGGCATTATATTTAATCACTACCGTAATAGTATTAGTAATAAAAATATATTGTAAAAATAATTTATATCTGGGGTTTACTTTTTTAATTTATGGATATTAGCAAAACATGTTGAAGAATTGTTTAGTTAGCACTTTTTTTTGGCTTAGAGGGTAGTTTCCCCTCATAAAACACCGTAAATAGAAGGCAAACTGCATTGTGAACAACAGTGTTTTTGTGGCTGTTGCCAGATATTCATACTACTAGTGGGTAGGTGCTCTGCTAAGTATTTGCATATACAAGATGGAACAAAACTTCCAGATAACATTTTAAAAACAATTTTCTCAGCATCAGCCTAACCTTGCTCAGATTAAAACTAACAGAGCCTTATTCCTGCAAGCTCACTGTAATTTATTTTTTTTTTAGTTTTATTTAGTATTTCTACCAGTTCAGTACTGTTCTTCATTAACTGCGATTATTCTTAGGATGACTTGTCCATACTTCCTGTTCCTGTAATGCTGAAATAATTTCCTGGGTAAAAATTTAGTACACACTGGCATATATTTCAGAAAACCCTGTCTTTTCTGGAGTGATTCACACATGAAAGCAAGGTTTCACTGTTCTCCCACTAGACAAGCAGTTTAGTCTCAGAACAACCTAATCATGGTTAGCTTGCTTTCCAGTAGCTTACCATACCCAAGCCAACATGTCCTTGTCACCTTTACATTGCTTCATCCTAAAGTAGGAGCCATACGTGAGGTGCTTAAGAAGCACTTCCCCTGCTTTGTAGCTTTCTTTCCAAGCTCTGCTTGTTATAAGGACCCAATTTAAGTTGTCTATATGATGTGATATCCCCTCACTCTGTTGCCTGACTGGTTAAATGTTAACTCCACATTTCTAAAGGCATGTATCCACCGAAGCTGCTGCTTTAATGTAGGCCTGCTCAGCCTTTGGTGTGAGCAACAGACTAGCTACAGCAACACAGCACAGGCAATTTGCTAGTACATGGCTAGCCCATCACTGGACTAGCTTTGGCATCCTGTGGTAAGCAAACCAACTAATTAGTTAAAAGCAACACTATGTGCCGTCGTATGAGCCTAGACATGCTCAGAAAAAGTAACTTTAAGAAAGCGCATTTGGACATCTGTACATTTGGACATCATGCCTTAACACTTATTTTTATACATCTCCAGGGTGGTCAAATAAAATTGCAGGAGGTGCTGCAGAAGCCAAATAGAAATAGGCACAAACATACACGGAATTAATTTACTTAAATCATTAACATGTTTTTGTAGACAAGTACATTCATTTTCACGCTTCTAATTGTACCAAATACATTGGTACTTGGATGGTCTGTGTGCACTGCCACAATAAATAATTTAGCCCATTGTCTAAACCCTGATCAGAAAAGGTAGTAACCTTTTAACAGCTCACTAGCTAGGAAAAGCTTAGTAGGTATTGGAGGTGTTCAAAAGTGTTGCTGAAGTTGTACTCTTCCCCAGAATAATTTTTGGATTTTTTTGGAAAATTCCCCAGTGACTACAAACAAGATAGACCACAAAGGAGGTAAAAACAATATCGTGTCATTGTCTCGGCTTGTTCCAAACCATGCAAGGCCCATGGGTAAATGACCCATCTGAATGGCTGTGGCTATTAACTCTTACCCTCTATGTTTTCATTAGGTGTGGATCTCAGCTGAGATTTGTTGCTATGTTTTGCAGCTTGTGGTAGTAGGATGAAAAGATGAGTTTACTTGGGTGTTGAAAACAGAGAAACCTGAAAATGTGAAAAAATGCAATGACAAGGTAGGAATTCATTGCTTCCGATGTAGTGAGATGAAATCCTTGCCCTGTGAACCTAATATGTCTGCATAAGCAACAGATTCATGCACAGAGGCTGGAGTGATATTTGTTTAAAACTAGTTTTCATCCCTCTATAAACAATACAAATATTACCTTCCTATAATCTCCCTTGCACACTGCTGACCTGGCAAAAAATGTTGTGCAAGCAAAAAGCCTTAAAATAATTTTGAATTCAAGTTACCACCCAAGCCCTCAAAAAGGTCTTTCACTTACTGAGTATTAATCAATAGCTCCTGAGCCCAGAAATAGCAACAGAGTAATACTGCTAGAACAATACGCCACCTACAGAATCATTGTCCAAAACAAAGTATATCTGCCACCAAGGCAAACTGTTGACAAAGTCACCCTTAGTTTTATGAAAATTTGGTCAAATGCATCCTACCAAAAAAACCCTATAATCAACTTTCGCTTCATTTATAACGTAGACTAATTCAAATGTATTGAAAGCTGCATTGCAGCTGGCTGTTGGGAAGCAAAAACTCAGTAAATGGGAGTAGTGAAAGAAATTGTTGTTTCAAGATGCTAGCCTTGATTTTCAGTTATAAGAAGATAGTATCTAGCTAGTAAAAGAGAAGACCTCTCATTCCATGTTTCATCATGTTGCAGTTTTATTACATGAACAACTCCAGCAATTCATTTGGATCCTTGGAACAGGTTCCAGTTCAATCAGAAAGCTCTTGGACAGTATGGCAGTCACCATTTGAGGGTTGTTAACAAGAGCCCTTTCTGCAGGCTTCCTTGTGGAGACATCCTCAGCTGCTCAGGCAAGACTATGCAGACCATGCATGCTGGCAACTTTTATCTGTCCTGTATATATCACATATATCACTTTGTATGTGACCAGCTGTCTAACTGAACAAAATTTCTGTCTTTTCCTCTGCCCACAGTCACTGACTGGCTACACTTCAGGTTATATGAATGGTTAAGCAAGCTAGGCACTCTTTTCCATACACAGATGTGTTCACATTATAAGGTTATACAAAGTTAAATAAATTCATACTCATGGTAATGTAAGCTTGGCTGGGAAGAGGAGTCAAGGTTGGACATTCTACATAGTCTTCATCAGGACTGGCTTGCTAGATTTTCAGACAAAATCCTTTTTCCCACACCATCCTTCACACTTGGGAAAAATTCTCCTTAAAATTATGTAAGGTCATCTCAGTATTATCTTTTTAGTCCCCTCTTAAAAAATCCTTTTGCACACAGACTACAAAAATCTTGACTACAGATTTATAGGAATCTGGTTATTTGGTTGTGTGAACAGTGAGTATTTTCTTGTCCTCTGCCTGTACTGGATGCAATGTAGAGTTTAAAAGGCTTTTGGACAGTCTTCTAGAATGTGCTGGTGTCCATAATGTACACAGGTGTCAGTGGTATAGAACAGGGTACGAGAGACATTCCAGATAAAATACAGGGCTGTTAGTTAAAGGCAGCCGAAAACTTCAATAAATGGCCCAACTGCCATAGGCAAAACAAGAGAAACAGTCAGAGAAGATACATAGTAAGAAACTGGTGTAGAATAAAGTAGTTTTGATTTAATAAGAGCTGAGGAAATAAGGAAATCCTGGACTATGGATTATGCTACATAATCTCTTCCTTGCACGGGATACATATCATGTCTTTTAGCTCAGGATTTACTTGTGGTTTTTTTTTTTTTACTTGTCTTTCTTTCATTCTAAGAAAACATTCTAACTTTACGTTCTAATAAAATAATGGCTAGCTAGAGATCAAATCTGCACGCCAGTAGTGAAAGTGAAGTGTTCCCTTTCATGTTTTAGGGACTTCAGCAGCCTCTCTACAGAGGTAGAGGCTTTCTCCAGTTTACTCACTAAAAAAAAGAGAGAGAGAGAGAGAGAAAGACTTGCTTCACTTTACATAAAAAGAAATTGCTGACAGAAAACTTTTATCTGTAGAAAAAGAGCTGGAAAGCACAGTGCAATGTCATTTTTTTTTAAGAACAGGGCTCAGTTTAACATTCAGTCTTTTTGCAGCACCATTGCCAATTGGATAAAATATTTAACGGTACTGTATTCTGAATATATATTTTTGACAATGCATTTCATGCCTTGTATGTCACTAAAGTTATGAGATTGGAGTGAATAATGAAAGAGTAACTCAACATTCTTCATGGAACTGCGTTCAGATTTGTTATTTTTCATTGATGTGCCACTAGCTAAATCAAGTCTTGATAGTACATAACTGTTTCTTACTTTGTAGGAATTATATTAAGATATAAGAAGGTCTCAACCTTCTCTCTTTTCCTATGCAATATTAAAACCACATTAATATTTAAAGCTTCAGTATCCATTGTGGGAAATAAAATTTTAAAGAGCATGTACAAATCTGTGCTACAAAAATTTGATTTGAGAGCTTTAGTTCTCATATCAGTGTTATCTGTTCATAAAACAATCCAGCCAGGTAGAAAGAATAGCAGAGTTAGAAAAAGCTTTCAAAATGTTTATTATAGCATTTGTAGCAACACTGTAATTTTCAAAAACAAATACATTGTAGAAATACATACCTTTCCCATGGTGTAATAAAGAGGTTTATAGAAGCACATAAGGAGTTTGGAGGATTTCAATACTATTTGCTGTAAAAATATAAAAGGGAAAGTTTCAAAAGAAAGCAAGTTATTCAAAGGAAGAAATCTAAATTCAAGGGAAAAATTGTGGAAGTAAAGCCATAATAAGTGATACTGACTTGTTTTTGTAAAGCATTCTGATAATAAGACAGGTGATATAGGTAGATTTTGTACCTGTTTGTTAAAGTCAGATTACCTACAGTCATCTACATCTTCATATTGAGACCTTCTGTCCTCCACTGGCATCCTTGCAGAATGTCATAAGGGATGTCATAATCCCAGAGAAAGGCAGGGCAGCAGAAAAAGATCTGTAGGGGAGTTTCAGCAGCAGTAGATAGTTCAGTGATGTCTAGGAACAGAAAGAAAACACCTGGGTAGTGTTTATGATTGTCCTGGATCAACCACTAGAAGTTTCTCCTAAAATTACTGGTTGGATAACTTCAAGGATGCATATGGATATGTGCACAGGATGCTGATCCTTCCTATTTAGGAAGTAACATGTTTCTCTTTAAATGAAAGAAGGGACTGAACTACCAACAGTGATACCTGGTCTCCTGCCACCTAGCAGGTCATGTGTGGGCACCAAGAGCTGGATTGATTAAATGAGCATTTCAGTCAGTATGGCTACCATATATCTAACAGATTTAGAGAGCCATAGATGCCAGCTAGTTGATTCAATATTTGAAAGCAGGTGTTGTCAAGCAGGAAAATGTTTTAGAGAAAAATGTCTTCTCACGTTCATCCCTTTTCCTACTTACTTTTACCTCAAACTTGTCTAGGTTTTCAACATAGCAGCCTGATTTTCTGGTGAGACACATCTTGGTCAGGCCTTCAGGAAACCAGCACTTCACCTAAAGCTTTAGGAACAGGTCCACGAGGTATGTCTGAGCAGACACTGGGAGCAAGGGATGAGGAACCACTCCATCACAGAAGAGGTGAGCTCTACAGAGGATGGGTACCTAAGCCAGTTCCACAGGATAGGATGCAGCTTACTGCAGTGCTGTGCCACATCAGCCCCAAAGTTTGCACTGTCTTTATACATAGTTTGCCGTCTTACTTTTGACATCTCTGATCAGCAGTAAGCACAGTGTGCCCCAAAGAATCACAGAATAATTTTACTTATGGTGGACCAGAGTGGCCTGCAAAATGTTACTTAATCACTTTTGCAGTAATGGAATAAATTTTGGGGTTTGTCACTGAGCTTGTAATGCAGTTTTTGAGCATAATACCTATGTTGTTAAAAACCCCACATCACTGAATCCTACATTGCTAAATTAAGTCAGATATAATGAAGAAAAAGATGAGAAAAGGTTATTAACCAGGTAGTGATAAGAGGAAACTATCAATGTCATTACGACTTAACAAAAATTATGTAATTGCATTTTAAAGGAGAAAAAATATCTCTCCCAAGTTAATAAAGTGACAAAAAATGAATTTCAAAAATAGCAATGTCTTTGCCAGCTTTCTTCTGTGTACTACACTAACCAAATTCATTTATTTTGCCCAGTATTTAACACCCTGCTAAGGTTTGTTTTGCTGTCTTTGTCATAAGCAGCTATTGAGTGACTGCGACTAGTTGTGAAGAACAAATACAAATGCTAAGGGGAAAAGGTGGAAAATTTCTGTGATCAGCTGCCTTATGTACATAATTAATCAAGTGAGAGCTGACATTGATCCAAAGTTGTTAGTCTGCTGAGACAAAATCATTAACAGATATTCTATCTCCTCATAAATTAAAGGGAGTGTTTAGCATTGTAGGATATTTATTTGATCAGCCATAAAATGTTGACAGCTTGGATAAACTATCAGTATGAGATGCATTCTGATACTAATCACGGGCATGATGGATTTCAGAAAAAATGCATAAAAAGTACTCATAACAAAAAGTTTCTATGATATCAAAACTAATGTGAAAAATATACACGTTCTGACACTAAATGTCACAATTTGGGGGTTACAATTTTAAAATGGTAGATTTTCAAATGATGGATATTCCTTGGACTCCTGGGGAAGAAAAGTGGGGGAAATAAGAGCTTTATGAAAGCTGTTTCATGTGAAGCAGACAAAAAGTAGAACCAAGAAATCACTTTTGAAAATCTGCAAGACTGTATACAGAAAGACATCAGCAAGATAATATCAAAATGAGGGTAAAGAAATTGAAAACACACTTTACTATATTACACTTTATTTTTATAATCTTTATTTTTAATCCCTTTTATGGTTCTTATTGGAGGAATGAAAGTGATATTGTGCTTTCCGAAAGTCATTAAATGACACTAAAATTCTGCATTTATCATACCAACATTTGTTTGCCATATTGTGAAAGGGCTATGCTATCAAGCAAAATATCTTCTTCTGATATGCTGAGTCACTTTAATGGCTTTCTTATTTTCACAGGGTATGAATACATATCCATTTCATTATATATATATGTAATCTGAACAATTTTTGTTGCATGAAGACTTACTTTGAAATTAATGTAAAACAATATAATAGGTTGTCCTTAAAAGAAAAAAGAAAACATAAATTGTCGGACACCATGAAGACTAAGTGAACAATACCCTGGGAAGTGCCCTTGGATCTCAGTAGTTAAGGTTAATAATCCCTCCAAATAATGGGATGTAGGATGATAATTTTGCTAAGAAAATAATAGGTAGTAGATAAACAGAATTTCTACTTCAGCAACCTGCCGAGGACACATGCAGCTTAACTTCTGAGTGGAAAATATGGATTGTAAAAAGTTATGTTCAAAGACAAAGTAATGTGATGTTTAAATAAATTATCCCTACATTGTACCTTTATATTCTTCGTAACCACTGCATTATACTTGGACTCCTGTTGGGCTGCATAAGACAATGGCTTTCATTGTGACAGGTCATAAATACTCTCCTGCTGGGCAATGCTTTACAGGGTTGAGGGTAATTGTGCGCAGCTTAAAAACACACTGGTAGCATGATCTCCAGACCCTATAAGCTCAACACAGATAGAAAAATAAAAAGCTAGGAAGGAATGTTCTAAACTTTATTTACATTTTGTAAAAGACAATAGACTTCTAAACATTTAACAGTTTTATATGCGCTATGGGCTTGTGAGAAGTCACTTGCACCTTTTTTTAAAAAAATGTTTTCTGTGTATCTGTTTCCTTCCATCTTTTTTGCAGATCATGGGATTACTTTTCTTTGTCCCCATCACCAAAACTGTGCCCAATAAAAGTAGATCATACTTTATATAAAGTAGCAGTAGAGACTGCCTTAAAATATATATATAGACTAAAAAACTGAAATGTGAGTGAAATGCATTTGCTTAAACTACATTCAGTGAGAACCGTGAGTCTTTTATACTTTCCCAGGGCTGTGAATTACAAGCAGATCATACTTGGCTGACACATTAATTTGTTAACATCTGTGTATTAGAGATTGCCCAACCCAGAAGTCGGTAAGACTCAGCAGGTGCTTCTAACCCATCCATGTAGATGTAGGGATTCAGCAGTTCTATGTCTCCAGCCCCAGGCAGTGTCAAGTCTAAGACCAATGTGTGCATAGGTATTCATGTGCACACACACATAGCTGGATACACAGACCAACACAGACAGAAAACAATGTCTTCATGGCACCCATGTAAACAGAAAGAATGCCCACACAGATGTGAACAGCATGGACAGCCCAGCCCTGGTCCTTCTCTCTGGCTGATCAGGATCAAAATCTCCTAGTGGAACATACACACACTTGGGGTCTCACCAGAAGCTGGTCTTAGACATTCTGTGTACTCAACAGTTGTCTCCAAGAGCTAGGTGTTCCTGACTTGCTGCAGCCTTGGACCCTTGAGCCTCTGAGGCTTGTGGTTCCACTCCAATTGCTGGTAATCACATCTCTTAGTCTATCACCAACCGGTCCAGGCTGAATTTCTGTAGCATCCACATATATCCATGAAAAAGATAGCTGGATTTAGCAAGAATATAGCATAGCTTGCAGTGATCAAGCACAGGGTTCAGCCAGACAAGTGTACTGCCCAGCTCCTGTTTATATTTAACTGACATCTTTTACCCTTTCTCCTTTATTTTCTTACACTTTTTCCTCCCCAATACAGCCAAGCCCCTCTCTTTCCCCGTCTTTTTTCCATTCACTAAACATCCCCATGATGAGTATCACACAGTCCCCAAATTCCCTTTAAAATGTCTGACAATGAACTTTACACAATCGCAAAATTATGTTCCCCCTGAATCCCATAACAATTCCTGTAGTCTTTAGGCAGCAATACCCTTTAGTCTGCAAGGCATTCGGGGGAGACGGTTTCTTGGGCTGACTTGCATTGGTGGGTTTCCCATGAGGTGCAGGGGCTGATCACTCCCCACAGATGGAGCTGGGAGTGCCAGGTCAGGGAATTAGTAATGATTAGATTCTCGGGGTCCCTCTACCTGCCACAGTTCCCCTGGTTCCCAGGGGTCCTTTTGTTTATGGCCATTGGCCTTTAGATGATTATTATCTAATTATTCTTATCATTATTTAGATGATAATCTAATCTAACACTCTGAACTCTCAGTCTAGAGGAGCTGAATGCCAAAAAATTTCAGTACCATGTTGCAAGTGGAAGTGAAAACAAAATAGCTTGAAGAAAAATTGCCTGAAGTTAGAAAGACTGGCCATGTTTCGGTGTCTACAATGACTTCATAATGTAGAGCTGCAAAGCTGAGTTAGAAACAAGAGGCCACTAGTAATCTTCAGAGGCATTCTGACCTCCCAAAGCACAGGGCAGAAAAGGCTGTCTGAGGCATAACCATCTTGAAAGAATTCCTACTCAGGCTTTGTTAACACTGACTGAATACTTTCACCAGTAAACCAGTATGTCTGGGGAAGAAGGAGGGAGAGGAAAAGCAGACTTTGCTCCAGAGGTGTTTAACTAACCAGACTGTGGGTATTCCCTCATTTTTGACTGTCAGAGGCTGCAAGTTCTGAAAGTTAGATGACATCCATGTCAATATTCCAGTCTCTCCCAGCTGAACACCAAAAATTAGTTCCCACTACTTAAAAAATAAGTGTAAGAATTTTTCACTGCAAATTTATTAAAGCACATAACTTTTACTGACACAGGAGGCTAGAAAGGGATAAAGAATAGTTGTTTCACTCTGAGGTAAACTGAATAAGGTCAGTTCAGCAAGGTAGCATGACTGCTGCTGATTTCATGTAGACATTTCATGACAAAAAGTCAAGTACTCAATCTTCATTTAAATCTTTCAGTGTGTTTCATGTTCTCACGTGTACTCATTTGTAAAAGGCACATCTGTTTTATAGGCAGCAACAAATCAGCCCCCAAGTGTCACCCACAGTATGCCAGTGCAAATGAATAACAGAAGGTTTTAAACTGGCAGTTTAGTACATTATTTTAGCAGGAGCCTGTGCTAATAACTTCTCATAAAACATGCATTGAGAAAAAAATACCAGTGATAACACATTGTAATCTTCCTGGACAAAAATGGCAAATGAAATACACTGGAGAAAAATAAAAAGGAAATCCAGAATGGTCCTTAGGGAACGTGGATGAATATGCCAGTTAAATTGAAGTAACAGTGCATAGGGGTGCATCCTGAACAGAACAAAGAAACAAAGCAAAAATACAACATGATGGTACACAGGGACTAGATGTGTTAAAGGTATTCGTGCTCTAACACCTATACAGAAGACATAATAAATCTATGGTGAAGAAAAAGGTATAAACAATTCATTTTCCAGACTAGAAGGAAAAAAAAAAAGAAAAAAAGACTGAAGTTAGGAAGAGACCAGAATTCACTGGCAGTAATGAGGAAGGGACTGCACAGAGGAATAAAGAGTAATGGAAACAAGCAAAGCATGAAGTGTCACCACCAAAATAAGGCCTCCCAGCATTTAGATAAATCCACAGCCACAAAGCAATCCTGAAGGAACCCCAAAGCTGTATGTCAAGAATTGAAAGAGACACAGCTAATATTCACAGCCATGACCATTAACATGACCTACCTACAAATGTCAATGTACAATTCTGTTTTGATTAGATTATTGAATATAAAGCAAATGACTTCTTAATAATTCTGTTTCAGGGAACAGAGATCACAACAGTTTAATCTTGATTTCATTTTATTTTTTTGTTAATATAAAGTTACAGCTTCTAAGATGTGATCTCCATGGACGGGATTCAGCTGAAGATTAAGACATGTACAAGTAACCCTTTATGTGTAGATGGGCTGGCTTCTCTAAGCTCCCATTATAGGTAATGAACATCTAGGTAAACACTCAATAAAACCTAAGGAGCGGAAACAAGTTATTAGCCAACAGGTACAGTGACTTGAGGGTCCATGAGCTCTATGAACAAGTTTTGCATTGGCTATAATGAGAGTTTATACATCTAGGGTCATTAATGTAGATGTCAAATAGTACTGGTCCAAGTATCAACCTCTGAAGTACTGGTCTCCAGTTAAACTTTGTGCAACTGATCAAAACCCTCCGAGGCTGTTAGTTCCATCAGTTTTCAGTCTGCCACACTGTCCATATTTCCAGCTCATACCTCATGAGTTTGCCAATGTGGCTGTTATCACAGTCAGAGTGAAAAGGCTCACTGAAGTCAAGAAAAACAACATCCACTGCTCTCCCCTCATTCACCACACCAGTCATCTCATTGCAGAAGGCTACCAGGCTGGTCAGGCATGATTTCCCCTTCATGAATCTGTGCTGATTGCCCCCAGTAAAAGATGAGTCAGAAGATAGACTTGTTTCATTTTGGTAGACCTACCAAAAATGTGGAGACTGAAAGGAAATAAGTTGAAAACATACCCTCACATCATAAAGTCATCATCAATAACAGACATCCAGTCCTGTAGTTTATTTACAAAGTAGAACCATTTTATTTCCACAATTCAATTTCAAGTGAGCCAGAGTTTTCTTTCAGTTGTTAAACATATCAAGCAACTTTTTTATATTATTAAATTTAACCGTTTCTGAAAATGAGGTGCTGCTGATCCCACTGGGCTGTTTGAAGACTGCTGGTTTTACCAATAATAATTTTGACTGCAAGACAAATAGTCCATTTCAGGATTTCCACTCAACAGGAAGAGCAATTGAGTGATTCTCTGAGATACTGAAGCACAAGCAGGGAAGTAGAATATCGAGTTACTCTGTGATATTCTCCCACAGAAATCACACCGGTTACCAGGAAGAAACTGGAGTCACTGTGAATAATAGGCTACCATTTAGATATGTTATTCAAGAATGAGAAGGGAGAATGAGAAAGTGTGGTTGGAAAGCTAGGCAGTAAAGGGATTAAAACAATACACCTGTTTCTAGTAAGTTATATGGTAGTATAAATTTATCTGTGACCTGTTTCAAAAATTCTGAATTACATCACTTTTACCATAGTTCAAAAAGAGAAGATGGGGACGGTTCTAATAGAGGTCCTCTCTAGAATCAGAATGTTTAATTAGAAGTGTCTAGTCATTATAAATTGTTCTGAAAATGCTAGGTATTATGAATTAAAAAACTCAAAGGTTGTCTTCAATTACCTCTAAGTCCTAAATGAACACAATTAACAACCTTTGTTGAGAAATGAGTTGATAGTTTTCTTGGCCATTAATAATTTCTCCAGTTGTCACTCCAGTCTCTATGCCCTTGATCTACTAAACTAACAAGAATGTGACAAAGACGAAACAATCCAAGAAATTCTGGGGTTCAAACGTGAAGATATGAAATGCCAACTTCTATGCACTTTCCTTGAAAGGATTATTTTTCTAGTACTTGCTTTACATAAAGGACTGCAGGTGGTAGGCAACCCTGCTATACTTGCTCCAATTGCAAGAAATAATCAGTACTGCCAGCAGAAAACGCTGGGATGCTCAAAATATTCTTGCAGAATATCTACTGAACTGAGAACCCATGGGGTTTATTTATTTAAATTTAGAACACAAGTAAACACAACAGGCTGGAAAGCTATCCCTTCTTTATGTGCACCATGAGAAACAAATAAATGAGAAAATGACATTTAGCAATTAAATCAGTCTATTAACTTAAAAATTTTACCCATTTCTGAGCCACCTACACTTGTCTTTCAATTGTTGGTTTTTTTTTTTAGATTACTCTCTGCACTGTTTTTATTAATAATTCTCACATTGTAGACTGTCAACACATGGTTTGGTTTTTATAAATCAGTGTCAAAATTCATGTTGTAATAGTTTTGATAAAACAAACAGATCACATTCCATACTAGGTTTTATATTACCCCTCTCATTTTTCTTCCATTTTATTTCTTCACATTAATTTACGCTATTTACAGAAATCTTTCTCATTCATTATATTAGCACATGGGTATAGAAAAAAGAACTCTGGATCTTAGCCCTCCGAAAAAAGGTTTGACGCATTTACTTGCATCTGGTTTTAAGTAATCACTGAACACTGCAGCAAGGACGGGCAACTGACTACCACAAGTGTTTCATCTGCTATGTCAATAAAAACTCCTGTGGAAGGGAAAGATGATCCATGGTCTGATTTGTCTGATTTCCAAAAAGCATAGGAGCATATCATATAAAGTGTATTTGAAATATGCAATTTTTTTTTTTACTTTGAAAATTACTTACATATAAATTAAAAGCCAGGTTTTGAATTCACAATTTATATACAAACGTTCACAAACACATTTACCCCTTATGCTAAGAGCTTTTGTCAATTCAACCAATTAATTTTTTTAACACCAACCTAAACTAGGGTCCTAAATAATGGTCCAATCTGTTAAAGATGCTTGAGTTCTTAAAACAGAAAAGGAGAATAAAAGAAACAGTTAACTGCTTGCTGGTGCTAGGATTGATTCATAAACTATTTAATGTAGAAATGTATTTAATGTAGTCTTTTGCTCTACATTGCTTTTTACAGCTTGGCCTTTCTCCCCAAATATGACTCTTTGATGCTTCAGTCTAAGCAGTAAACAAAAAGATAACTTGTTGTCATTAACAACCTGGACATGATCAAGCACAGTCCTCCTGAGAGAAATAAAGCTATCCTCGTTGGGGCTGTCAGTCGACAGCCAGCTGAATGTGAACCAGCAGTGTGCCCAGGTGGCCAAGAAGGCCAATGGCATCCTGGCTTGTACTGAAATAGCATGGCTATGAGGACAAGGGCAGTGATTGATAGTCCCCCTGCACTTGGCGTTGCTGAGGCCACACCTCGAATACTGGGTTCAGTTTCAGGTCTCTCACTTCAGGAGGGACATCAAGGAGTTGGAGCGTGTCCAGAGATGGGCAACAAGGCTGCTGAAGGGTCTGGAGCACAAGTCAGAAGAGGAGCAGCTGAGGGAACTGGGGTGGTTTAGTCTGGAGAAAAGGAGGCTCAGGAAAGATCTTATCGCTCTCTACAACTGCCTGAAAGGAGATTGTAGCCAGGTGGATGTCGGGTCTCTTCTTTCAGATAACTAGCTACACGACAAGGGGGAATGGCCCCAAGATGCACCAGGGGAAGTTTAGATTGGATATTAGGAAAAAATTCTTCATGGAAAGGGTTGTGAAGCATTGGCACAGGGTGCCCAGGGAAGTGGCTGAGTCACCATCCCTGGAGGTATTTAAAAGCTGTGTAGATGTGGGCTTAGGGACATGGTTTAGTGGTGGACTTGGCAGTGCTAGGTTAATGGTTGGACCTGATGATCTTAAAGGTCCAATCTAAAAAATTCTATGATTTTCTAATATGAAACTTAATTAATAGTCTCTGGAAATTTTGACAAGGGTTTTTTTCATATGTAGTTTTGGAAGCGTCATAAAGGATCAGGATTGAAAAAAAGCTTGATATTAATGTTAATGATTAAGAAATAACAAATGGAAAACATAGAGCTATTTTGCTCACTACTTAAGCAACGTCTTCTGAAAAATTAAAAGTGAGAAGCTATTACTGCAGTCCATAAACCTCTCCTCAGCCCTGAAAGTAGAAATACCTGCTAGCTGTTGTAAACAAAGTCTACTTAAAAGAAAGTTACCAAATTATCATTTGCCTAGGGAATGTCTCTGGAGTCAGTAGCAATTACTACAATAGGTTTCAGAAGTGGAAACAATTTGCTTGTTAGTGCCACTTGGGTTTGTGCTAGATTTGAACTGTCAGTTTTTAAAACAGTAAACACTATAAGCTATGAGAGCACAGACAGGAGAAATGACTACCAGATAAAATAATGGTTTAGGGTTTTTTGTTTTGGTTAGGTGTTTTTTTAATGAAATAGAAACATTAATTACTAGACAAGAAGCTTTTTGAAATAGTGTTCCAACAAAAATAAATGTGTTATAATATTTATTTAGGGTAAGTGGTTTTTAAAGAGACATTCCAAAGAATAAGACAATCTCTTCTGTAGAAGCATCCTCTGAAAAGAATGCATGTTATCACTCTGAATAGTTTAAAGATATTTGGATCTGGAATTTTGATTCAGGGTCATGCCTAAGTATAACATAGGCTTTTTTCCTTTGCCTTTCAATTACCTTTCACAAGCCCAAACTTCTTTTAGAAGAATGGTTCTGAGTGTGCAGAGTAGAGCTATAATAAATATATGTCAAGTAAGGAAATTAATTGCCCAGTGGTTGACCCTCCATTCACTGACTGACAGAAGTTAAAGGAAGGCACAGACACCAAACAACAGGCCACTGTTTTTATAACTCTTAGATAATATATACTCTCAGAATAAATTATGACTTGGGTATGGATGCCACTCTCTCATCCATTCCATGGGTGTGAAAATATCAAAATGAGGCAGCTTAGTTAGGGATTGTGATAAACAGCAGGATTTGGGAGACTACTATCTGGTCCAGAGGCCACTTGTCCCAACATGACATATCCACACACACCTAAACTTTATTTTTCTGCAAAACAGAGTGACCACATTTGAGCCAGGAGCACAACCACTGGAAATAATATCTGGTCTGCAGTAATCCAGATCATGGTTGAGTGTTTTCTGGGATGCTGCACAGGCAAAATACGTGCCAGATAATGTGCTAATAAGGATCCTTGCAGACCAGACACACACACTTGTGTTTTGGCCCTGTTTGATAACCTAAGACAGGCCTATACTGCATTGGTCCTTTGGACAAAGTGTACCAGGTCACTCACTCCAGAAGACTCATCTTTGACCATCCGGCTGTGCTGAATCTACTTATAGCCTCCCCCTGATCCATGCCTTCCATCAATCCAGTCCCTTGCATTCCTGAACTCAATAATAGACCCTGTGTCTGACAGGTACATGCCATTAATCAAAAGAGCTCTGTTTGTATGTTCTACCTTTGTTCATTAATTGGGTATTAACAGGACATACAGCAATGCAAACCCACAACTATATATACTATCAAGGTGTTGGCAACCATGCTTCAGCAACATCATCTTGTCCCAGATCAGAATGCTTCTGGCACATCATCATGCAGCACATAATTTCACGGGCACGTTCAGTTGCTGTTGCAGGTGATCCTATTGGTCTGTGATCAAACCAATTTATGATGCTCACTGTATGCCATATGATTTCCACACGGTAGCTGGTATCTGAAAAGTTACTGGAAAACCTTACTAATAGGCCTTTTTTCCGGGTTAAGATTTTATGAGAGTTCTTGCACAAAGAAATCTCTGCTCCCACCTCTGTTCTATGCTTGAATTATCTCTTGTACCAGAACATACTTATGGGTTGCAAAGTAAAACAATTGTATAGATACTAAAGCATCTCAAGCAAAACACACCACTTTCTGTGATACAGATCCTTTTGTGTTCCACCTTCACTCCTCACTGTATCGTGTCTCCTGTTCTCTTCCTCAGATGTTTTTTTCTAGTGTTTACCAGGGAATGTAACTGTACATTGCCTACTCTATTCGCATCTCTGCTGTCATTCAGGTAGCCACAAGCATTACTAATAGAAAGGTTATTTCTGCATACAAAATAACCCAGAGTAAAATCAATGACTGTGGTGAATTCACCACCACCACAGCTGCCACTTGAAACTCCACTGAGATAATTTCCAGAAAGTGATCCCTCCAGCAAAGAAAAGAAAAAAGGAGCAACCCACCCAGGGTTGATCAGCTATGATTTTGCACCATACAGGGCCAGCTTAAAGATCTGTTCCAGTCACAGTATGACAGTATCCCATTGCTGCTCTTCTGTGGAAGCACATTACTTTAGTAGTGACCACTAAATAGTTTACACACGACTGACTGCTCTAAAGTCAGCTACCAGCAATTCTAGCCATGACAGCACAGTGCATTATACGACTAATAATCCAGTTATCACCAATTTAGATGGCTTTTGTGATCTTGTTGTGTACTGATGCTGCCATCAGATTTCATGTTAGTTATTAAACTGTGTCTACATCACATAACACTGACTGCAGCATGAGCACAGAAGTCAGCAAGGTTCTCAATCTCATCAAGAAAGCCATTATTCACAATGGAAACATTATTCTGCTGCCCTTTGACAAAGTTCGTTCTGCAGCTGTCACCTTTATATGCTTGCTTTCATTTCATGTAAAAGAAAAGAAGAAATTTTCTCGTTCAAAATGTTCTTTGTTATTACAGGGTCAAGTATAGTCCCCAACCATTTCTGAAACAACTGTAGAGAAATAACATTCTTTCTTAGTCAAGAGTTAATTTTCACTTCTTCGACACAGAGGAAAGGAATTACTCATGTGGAAGATTTCTTGAGAAAAGTTATTCAGTTGCAGCATGTCTTAAAGAGTTATTTCTTTGGTTGTTGATTACTTTAATAGCTGAACATAGAAAATTAAATGAATATGGAGAATTTAATTCATGTTTGCTATCATTCTTTATTTTAAAGAACACTTGAATATATGGATTATATCTAGATCCATGATAAGTTGTGCTGCATAGCTACCACTGCTAACATCCTGTGATCATTTACTTAAAGTTGTCTTTCAATTCATATCTATAAGATTATTTCTATGATATAGCACATAAGGTCAGGGGCTGCAGAATCCAGAGACAGATTGATATTTGGCAGTAAATGCTCCCAATTTTGATTTGGGGGTATTTTGAAGATTTTTATATTCTTCAAACCATCAGGGTTTTTTAATTTTTTTTTTATTATTTTTTTTTTTTTTTAGCAACACAGAAGAGATAGAAAGAAACACAGTAAATCATTATTGTCAGTCAGACGTGGCTGTCTTTTTATATCATGCATTAATCTCTTTGGAACTTACATATATTATGCCTTCTGAAGACTGTGCACCTTTTCTTGATCACTTGGAAATGTGGATGAAAGTTTTTCTACATTCCTCTTCCTAAGAATTAATTTTGAAATTGTGTTTTACTCTTACTTGCTCAGGAGTAAATAAATATGTTCCATTCCTTTATTGAATTAGTCAACTTTTAGACCACTATATATGACAGGAGATTGGAGTCTGCCTTCTTTGGTTCCAGTGAGAGGTATTTTTTGGTACCAGTTTATGGTCCTTTGCAACTCTGAAAGTGCTTCCATACATTCCACTATAACTACCTTTAGTTATAGGAAAATAGCTAGGAAAGGATATTAGGATGTTAGTTTTAGCTAGGAAAATCTTTTCTGGTTCTACTTTGCAAAAGAAGACAACATAAAGTATTACATCTTTTTATGTAACAATCAGAAGGCATTTGAATGGGAGGGATGAGATGTCAGTGTGAATATATTTGATCCAGGCAGCAAGTACTTAAGTAGATATCTACATTATCAAGATGAGCCTCCTGTAAGTAAGATGCTTTGAAGTAGAATTGTCTTCCCATCCCAGCACAAAAAACATCTAGAAGGAATCATTACAGACTAGGTTGGACAAAATATGGAATCAGGAATAATCTGATATCGTAGCAAGATTAACAAAATGACTGGAACACAGAATATTAGGAACAATTCAGCAAGTTTGCTGACAGTACCAAGTTGTGTGGTGTGATCGACACACTGGAGGCCAGGGATTCCATCCAGAGGCTTAAAAGGTGGCACAAGTGAACCTTATAAAGTTCAACAAGGCCAAGTGCAATGTCCTGCAAGTGGGTCAGGGCAATCCCAAGCACAGATACAGGCTGGGCGGAGAATGGATTGAAAGCAGCCCCGAGGAGAAGGTCTTGGGGGTGTTGGCTGACAAGAAATTCAACATGGCCTGGCAATGTGTGCTTGCAGCACACAAAGCCGACTGAACCTGGGGCTGCATCAAAAGAAGTGTGACCAGCAGGTCAAGGGACATGATTCTCCCCCTCTGCTTTCATGAGACCCCACATGGACTACTGCATTCAACTCTGCAGCCCCCAGCATAAGAAGGACATGGACCTGTTGGAGCGAGTCCAGAGGAGAGCCACAAAGACAATCAGAGGGCTGGAGCACCTCTCTGCTGAAGACAGGCTGGGACACCTGGAGTTGTTCAGCCTGCAGATCAAAAGGCTCTGGGGACACCTTAAGCAGCTTCCAGTACCGAAAGGGAGCCTACAAGAAAGCTGGAGAGGGAGTTTTTACAAGGGCATGATAGTTAAATCTCTTTAATGAAATTAACAGTATTCAGAATATTACTTGCATATAATTGTTAAACTCAACATTAAATAGTAAATGTACATAAACCACAACCGGCAATTAATTTAGAAATGTTTGTTACTAAAACAAAGAACACTAGTATAAAACCCAGAAATCTTAAAACAAAAATATTCCTTTTTGAATTAAATTCCATTTGTCTGTCCAAACAACCTTCAGAATCAATTCATTCCTGCTAAGTATTCTGATTGCAAGAAAAAAATCATTTTTCAATAGAGAACTGATTCTTCAATTATTTTTAATCAAGTCTATGTCTAGATCAGTAGCCAGTACAAAAATAATACTTCATTGGCTTCAGCAAAATGTCAATGTATAATTGCACTACACCTACACCACACCTGTTGATGTAGTTAGTCATGTTTTATATTTCTTAAACAGCATAGTTTAACAGAAATACCATGCAGAACTTTTTACACTCTAATTTGGCAATTATCCTTTGATTTTTTTATCTTAATATTTGACTCTAATACCCACAACTGATCTTACACATCTGTCCTGCTAGTATTGGTTATTTCTGTAACACCTTGTGGAGACGCTACGTTATGGACAAGGATTATTTGCAAGCATTTTTGCAGAATGGTTTCAGAATTAACACGGATGCCATACTATTCTTCTCAGCATCAGAGAACACTTTTGCAGAGATGGGCAAAGTCATGCAAAGGCAAATCAAGGATCTGCATAGCATTTGCAAAGGCTGTTAGTATTACTTCTGATACCTTCATTCCTAACAGTCCTTTCTACTGAGCTTATATAATACTAATTACATGAAACCTTTTCAGAATCACTCTTTCAAACCATAGTGTTTGATCAATACAGTTTAACCTTAGCTCATCTAAATTTAGCACGAGTTCTCTCTCTGATCTGTTTCAAACAAAGCCTCCCCAATATTTGTCTCCTAGCAAATGATGAGCTTGTTTTAACTCACTTGGCTTGTTTTAGGAAGAACAATGTCAGGATATACAAAGTATGTAACAGTTATGATGAGGTAAGAGAGGAGAAGGATTATATATAGATGATTATATCTTGATATGTTCTGTATGTTAATACATATATATGAATGTATCTTGATTTCACAAACCATTTTAAACCCACTTGCAGATTCTCTTTTTCTGTTTAAATTCTGCACATCAGATGACTCCTAGTGTATAAAAGTTATATCAGTTTATATATACATGACTGACTGACAAATTGCTAACACTTCTGCGCTTAGTCCACAGTGTCAAATTCAGTCTCCAATGAATCAGTAAAGTTCTCATAGATTTCCTTCATGAGTCTAAATTTAGGGGTAAGGAAAATATTTTTATTTAAAAAAAAATGTATATAAAATGTAAGTTTTTCAAATACCAGCGCAAGTGTTGAACTGTGAACTTCATCCCACTTTAACATGAGAATAACCAGAACCTGGTTTGTACACTGAGATGAAGCGGGACTGTATGTACAAAAAATCTAAGTAAAGGGGTACTTCCCGGTACTATAAAATGCTACCATACAAATATTCATCATTCATCTTATGTTACTTGTTCTACGTGCCACACTATCATTTCATTGTAAACTTACACCAATGGTATAATACGTGAGTAAGGATTACTTTCGGTGCATGGCCAGCTATAATTATATTCCTCTCAAAGCACAGACGGATTTGGCTGATAAATCTCTATAATAATTTTTTTTCAAGTTTTTAACTTAATGAATTAAGCATTCTTTGGATTTCTGTATATTGGATATGATTGAAGTAAATTGATACAATTGTTTCTACTGATATAAACAACCAGTTCTAAAATAAAACAGAGCTATGTCTGTTTACACTGCCAGAAACTGCAAGCTTGTTTTTTCTGTTGAAAACCTTGGCTGGATTAGAATTTCCCAAGCTAATGTATGTTATATTAATCAGAAACAAAGGCAGGTGATATTTAGATTTTTCTTATGGGAAGATTATTTCATTTTGCATTTTTAAGTTCAATGGAGCAAGAACACAAAGCACATTCTCAGCTAAGATTATTAAATGCTGTCCTGCCAGGAATTTCTGGTTTAAATTGGTAACACCATTTGTGAAAAATTATTACCCAATAATAGGAGACTGGTTACTGAGGACTCTGAACGCTGTGGCTCATACTAAGGCTGCTCAGAGACTTGAGGCTCTGTAGAGTCCCTCACAGTGGGAAACTTCCTCAGATATCATGGGGTTTACTTTAAAATTATTAGTTAATGAAGCAGCATTATTTTGTACCCCACTGGACACCATGACTAGCCTGCATCCAGTTAATGGAGAGCCACTGCAGGATGCAGTGTGCAGGGACCCACACTTTTTTGCCTACGCAGATGAGGAGATGGAGTGCTCTCTAGCTGGTGCGTGGGTATCTGGGAGAGATATGGGCAGGCACGTGTGATGTGTGAGCACCCATATCTCCCCAGAGAGGCATGGGTGCTCAATGTGGGAGCCTGCACTCCCTGAAGAGAGAAGGGTGCTGGTAAAACCACATGGTCTGTGCAGGGGGTGCAGTTGAATGTGAATACATGGTGAAGAGCATTAGAATGTTGAGAATTCATTATAGAAGGTATTTACAAAAGTGATTATTAACATTTTGTCAATACCTAGTATTGTGATTTATCTGTTGTATTGCTGATATTGGGGACCTGAATTACAGCCTGCTGATTCGTCATCGATTATGTGTCATTAACAAATCAATACACCACTTCTCTCCTTATTTGTTTTAAACTACATAAACCAAGCAGGTTTTTTTTCCCTGTGACAACCCTCAAAAAAAGTTTCTCAAAAGTATTTAAAGAAGCAATGACTGTGATAATAAAAGATAAGAAGACAAGAAATATTGCAAACAAAAGCCTGAAAAAAGGGTGGTAGAGGGGCAGATTTGATTCAGTTCCTGCTGAAGGGAGGCTTAGGAAGATTCACACCAGGTGCTCATGTGATATTTGCAGATAGACTGAGCTTAGGGAGCCACAAAGCTTCCAAGGAGAGCTAAGACTTATGTGGATTCACCAGTAGAACTCCCTTTACTGAGTTCTACAGCCGGGGAAAACTTTGAAGCCTTAGGCTTTTTCAGAGAAGACTTTAAAGGTAGACACTATGCCAAAACAAAAGAAACTAAACTCTTGGTATTCAGTTCACAGAGCAAAGCTGAAGAGAAGCAGAATCTCCCATTCCAAACCTGCAAACGCTTTGCTGCAATCTGCTCTAGCTGCAGGTGATAGATGAACCTTTTTGGCAGCACACAATCACACACACTGCATCAGTCCAGCCATGATATCAGAAAGATCCATGTATCAGGTCAACTTGTGAGAGAGAAATATAAAGTTCTCATCAACGTAACAGGTTTAAAAAACCTTTATAAAACATCTCTAGCTGTGACTGACACAGGATTTTCTGAAATTCACTTTTGATCAATCTGTGCAAATAAATTTCAAGGCCAACATAGTATCAGTCCTGCAATACAACCATCATAACTATATTTTATACTACACCATTCAAAGGATATATCGCTCTGGGTATAACTAAAAAGCAGAAGACAGGTTCTCTCCGAAGTTACATTTTTCCTTTCTGAAATGGCAATGGTTAAAGAAGACCTAAATTAGATCATCGTGTTTCTGGTTGAAAAAGGAAAGACTTTTTTTCCCAAACTTTCAAGATCACTCAAGTCCTTAAATATTCTGTGGACATAACAGAATTTGACACCATAAGTCCTGTAAAACCAGTTGATGTCTTCCAATAGTTCAAGCCAGTTCAAGATGAAAGTTGAAACTGAGAGTTGCTACCTAGTATAAATGAAAAACAAACACTCATTCCTTCTCCCTGGTATTCCTTTAGTGAGCAGCAACATCAGAAAAAAAGCAACTGAGAAGTAAAAGCAGGTTGGAAGCATAGTACAGAACCAGAACTTATGAACAGAGGTTTGCAATCAATAAATGATGCTATAAACAAATATGCTCCCACTCTCCCCTCTCTCTTCTATGGTCTCATGGTTCACTTTAACCTTAAGTCATTCCCTCAGACATCTCTGGGAAAAGTTGCCTAATTATATGAAAAGCATTTGTAGCAGAAGAGAATGCTGGTATCTAGCTAAGTGTGCTATTTTCAAAGCTGTTGGACTTAGTAGCAATAATAAAACCTTAGTTGAAGAGAGGAAGGAGTTTAAAAATTGAAAGGAAACTTTAATTTATTCGAATATTTTCTTTGTTTGATAGAACTTCACCCCCTAGCTACCTCCTCCAAGTACTTATCCTACCCTTTGTTCCTCTGTCTCAGTCACCACACTGTTGTTTCCAGGTGACATTTAGAATGTCTGTAAGCTGAATTTCTACACTTATTTTAATGGGGAAAAAAATCAAGCATGACTTATGGGTAATTAAGATAGCCTTTACTTCACTGTGGGAAACTCTAACTTCACTTGTTACTTTGAACAAGTG
The DNA here is from genome assembly GCF_015220075.1 of Falco rusticolus. Taxonomy (NCBI): domain Eukaryota; kingdom Metazoa; phylum Chordata; class Aves; order Falconiformes; family Falconidae; genus Falco; species Falco rusticolus. The sequence continues at coordinate 38,474,640 of NC_051191.1, read as the reverse complement.
TGAATATGACACCTCCAAAGTACTGGGTTGCTAATATTGCAAATACTATATTTCTATGTTTAATCCTTGTCTAGAAAAATATTTGTCTTCTGTTTTCCTTGTAATGAAATTCATGCTGAACTGTATTGAGTCTATTTTAACAGAATAAACTGATTAGCTCAGTGCAAAAATGTAATTATTTACTGGACATTAACATGCCAAGGCCATACCTAGACTCATTCCATCCCACTTTAGGCACCTAAACAAGGTGACTAGTCACTGTATGCCTATTGCCAGTGCAATGAAACAGATGCCCTCATATGGTAACTCAGATCCTAAAGAAGGTGCCTCTTTTTCTCTCGCAGCTGCCTAAGAGGGAATCCATAAGGCAGCTCTATTCAAGGTTTAGGCCCCTCAGTCATGTGTCTAATGACAGGCAAGACGAATGTGGACAACCCAAGCATATGTGAACTTCTACATGTTTTGGACAGACATGCCCTGTTAGCTTTTGGAACAAGCATTTTCTGTGAAATGCCAGCAGCCACTGCAGGGTCACTGCCAAAAAGTATTGAAATAAGAAGAATTTTGGAAAAATTAGGAGGAAAAGGCAGACCAAAAGCTGTTTCTGGAATAGGTGGTAGGAAATTGCTGTAGGCATAGCAGGAATATAACAATGCCTCAGATAGAGAAAGAGCAGTGAAGTTTATAAGTGGGATGATAAAGAAAGCCTTATATAGGGAATACAGATTTTGTTAGAGATATGAAAGAGTCAAGGAAAGGACTTGGAAACCATGACTGTAGGGGTTTGAGACATGTAGGACATGGAGAAAAATGATGAGCCTATGCTCTGCAAAGACAGGAATGGGGTTTGGCAGGCATTAGTCAGAGGATGAAAGAAGAGGCAAGAGTCAGAATTTGGGTGGAGGCAGCAGAAAAGTAAATGCAAGATTTGGGAGCAAGGAATATCACTGTCAAGAGAGAGAGGGAGGAATATAAAATGTTGGAGTTTAAGAAACTGCACAAACATTTAAGAGGTGAGTTCTGATATTGGCCACAGAGTAGAAAGAAGTCGGTGAAGAGATGAGTAAAAACCATTGTTTTATTTTGGTTCTTTCCTTTATTCCATTATGAGCTTTTCCAACTGCTCTTTTGTGAACTGATGTTACCTTAGGTTCTGGCTGTCAGAGATGAAAAACACAAGCAACTGAAACACTGACAATTTTTACAGGAGCTGATCCTGCAGGGAAAAGTCTAAATAGCTTTTGCTGACTCACTTAAGGGTAGGCTGAAATGTGGTATAAAGGTACTGAACACACTTAACAAGCTGGCTCATGTACCAGAAGCAGTCAAGATCAGCCAGAGTTAATTTACTCTTTGAGTGGGACTTGGGGAAGAAGGGATTTAAAACACAGCCATAGTTAAAGGGAAACTTCGAGTGTCAGGAATCAGACAGTGTTGCAGTTTGGTAAATAATTCCTAGTCCTAGGGAAATGGCTTTGTTTGCTTCTTTGCTTTTGCAGTCAATAAGTATTTTCTTGCATAGTTTATCAATGTTAAAGGTTACATTTTTAACTAAGGAATATTTCTATTTGTAAGGGTCTACTGAGCAACATGGGCTAATTCATCCTGCGGCTTCTCTTTCTGGCAGTCAAATAACTCTTAAGTGCTAAAGCATTTAAGAGTAGAGCAGAGCATGACAAATTTCTGTTCTGAAATGCTACTCTTGGTGTAGGGTCTGGTAACAACCAAAGTCAACCTCAGGAGCCTAGACTTCATTTGGTGTGCAAGTAAGGGTTCTTACCTCAAATATTTTCTTTGTTTCAGTACAGCCTACAGTTAGCAAACAACTTTGGATGTTAAGTCAATTTTATATAAAGATATTTATATAAAGATATTGGGAAATAGGATCTTATTCTCCAATTGTCTTGTTTTCCAGCTGTCTCCATTTCTTCATGTTGCTAGGTGTGTTGGAATGCTAAATTCACTATCACAACTCCAACAGTTTACCTCCAAGCAACCTGCTCTGATTAGATCTAAATTATTCCCTGAAAAATAAGACAATTTACATTTTTGTTTAGGTACACAGCATGTTAATAGATTCCAGGTGCCAGATTGAATGAGAAACATTGGTTTAGGTTTGATTTCTCAGATAGCAAGTTGAAAAAGCTGCTGTAGATTAGTCTCCCCAGTGCAGAGTGCTGTACACAGGGATACCCAGGCCACGCATCCTCGTACTTGTGTATAAGTTAATCTTCCCAGGTGAGAGAATAAGGCACATTGACTTGAGCATAGCACCCTATTAAATAGCTGCACTAATTCTGTGAGGCACAATTATGGCAATACTTGAAGCTCTGTTTCCCTGTAGATATACGTTTTATAAGGTCATACCTAATTAAGAATTTTACTGACATATAAACTGGAGAGAATGAGCACTTGCTCATCAACATGATAAAGCCAACTAGCAGATAATAAGAAGTAACTGCCTTGTATATTTTGACAGGCTGAGAGTCAGAGAGCATTAGACAAAATATTTATTTGCATCCTGACCTGCAAGTTATAGACATCCATTTTATACCCTTTCTGACCACTCTGTGGTCTTTTTGCATACAATTTTCTGCAGAATTCATATTTCTTCTTCTGGCTTATATTTCTAAAATAATACACACATTAATAGGTTGCAGCTATATATCTTTATATATTATATATAACATATTAATAGGTTGCAGTATAACATCAACTAAAGAACATTATGAAGAGACTGTTCACAACTCCCCGATTTAAATCACACAGAACAAAGGCATTTATTTTTCTTAAAAACAATCAACTAAAATCTTTTAAAAGGACTCCACACTTTTTCATTGCTTAGCTATAAAGAACAACATCTAAATTGCTTTCTGATTGAAGGAGTACTATAGGAGGTTAACAGAAAATCTTGAGTGGAATTGCCAGTTCCATCGATTAGATTCAATTTACCATGCCAGCTGAGTAAAACCTAATTTTATTTAACTTATTATGTCAATTGTTATTCTGCACATCAGTAAAAGACTAACCCATTTTCTTTCCTATATGATCCTATTATCAATCAATCAATAATTTTTAAGTGAAAAAGGCAGAATTTCAAAGTAGTTTCAATCTTCAGTCTTTCAGAAGCCAAACTGTTCTTGGTTTTGATCAAAAGGCAAATACTGAGGAATAAAACTTTAGAAGTGCTTATGTGAGTTAATAAAGTTATGAAGCTGAAGTCAGCTGCTATTTAGCACTGGGCCATGACAGACTTCATATAAACCTTCTAAGAGCAGCACGAATGCAGCTTTCATATTTTCACAATAAATGACAACAAATCATTTCCCCTCAGGTCTTTAAAGTAAAATGTGCATGAATCCAATTCCTTTTGAAAGAAATCAGAACGAATTTATTTAATCAAAATTATCACTGTTTATCCCAGCTTCAGAAAGGAAAGGTAGATAAACAAGTAATTACTAATCAAATATGATATGATAGTTGTGGCTTTGACAGTGGGAAAGGTTGAATCAACCACCCAATGAGTGTCGTAATATGCTAGGCATACTGAAATTACTGACACAACTCAGAAGATCACCAGCCCTGTTTGTGGCTCTAACCTAACAGGAAGATGTCTAACAAACATAACTTTCAAACAATTCTGTCTGTAACAATTTAACTTTGTTTGCAGAATTGTCAGTAAGTTGGGAGACTGCTTCAGAAATGCAGGTTAGCCTCTAGTCTTAGAGGAGAGATGAAAAACATTTATTGTAATTTAATTTTGACCTGCTTTTATCAAGTCACTTCTTTATTTCTCAAATTGCAGTACAAAATTATTCAAGTGCTAACATTTCAAACCTAAATTGCTTTTTTTTTTTTCCTTGAAATGGTAGATCTTTTTTAGAGTACTCTGCTACTACATGAATACTAGTTTGGGTTGATACACAAAAAAAATTTCCATGTAAAAAGATTAACTATTCCATCAGCTCTCCAGTGGAATTAAAATTTTAGCGCATTGGGATTCTATTCCTTTCACGGTTTATTCTATCAGCACATTTAACTTTAAAAATATTTGTCTGGATTTCAACAGATATATGAAGAGATAAAAAATCAACATTTTAACGTTTTTTTTCACAAACAGACCAGTACCTGACTAAGTGAACACCTGTTAAAATTATAAAAATAGGAATAAAGAAATACAAACATATATATAAAAATTCAGTGGTTTCAATTTCTATTTAAAATTGATTCTTCAGTAATTATTTTTCATATTTTAGTCATTAACACTCAAGTCACTCACCCAGGTAAAGATACTGCCTGAATCATGAAGAAGTAACTGTTGTAGTACCATCAACTAGTATGAAACCATAGTGCCTAAATGTTTATAGTTCTAGCTAAACATCACAGATATTTTATTGCACATAAGTATGTTCAAATTATTATATCTTCCATTTTATACTGCTATACTTCTATCACAACCACAGAAAATACTGATGTAAAAAAAAAAAATGCTGGCTTTCTAAGGCAGAGCAATTAATCCCTTGTGATCCAGGTGAATTTCTAACTGAACTTGTCAGCTGACAAAATCACAGGGAAAAACAACGATCACTTCTGAAGCTCTCTTGTTTTTTCTTTTTTCTCCAGGATTTTCTGAGGTATCTTAACTCCCTCATTCAAAACTTGGTGTAATGATCACCATCAAACCTCAAACATGTTAAGTTAAGCAGATGACAGAATTGATAATGCAGAATAACAAGGTAACAGTAAATCTGTAATGACCCGAACATGCATATTCTGGGTTGCTCTTCTCTCTAGTATTTTCAGTTCTATTAGTTTTCTGTTTCCAAAGATTAGCATAATAGGAAAATAGGATGTGAGAAACAGGCAGAGCTAAAATGGTTTATCATCACTCCAGTTTGAGGCTGGTTCAACAACTCTTTGAGTTGTGGTCAGCTTAGGGAGTCTCTGTGAGTTTGCTGTCCCAATATCATTAATTAATTATCATAGTACACATGTTTAGCCCGTGGAGTGCAAGCATATTGTTTCAGGCAGTAAGAAAACACAGGGCAGAAGTATCCTGTAGGTGAAGTGACAAGGAGATTTTTAAAACTTTTTAATATCATGTTATATGTGACATCAGGACCTAGCAACCTGTCAGGGTGCTGGCTGAAGTCTTTTGTAATAATGATGGCAAAAGAACTGCAGTTATATCTGTGTATGCATGGCTTCTTACACGTTTTGATCTACCCAGAATTGGATTTTCCAGCAACAAAACCAGTTGCCAAAATAATTCACTCAGAAGCTTGCCAGCGTTACTCCAGGAATGGGTAATGAGTTCATTCTCCAGGGCAAGTATCTTGTTTCTGCAGCAAGAGAAAACTTCTGTGTCTTTTCACTGCATCTGCAACTTTTATACTGGCTCAACTATTCTGTACTCTAATTTTTCCCTCTACGATCTGCAATGTTCTACCAGATCAGCAAAGAAGCTTCGCAACTCAAACTACCATTTCATCAAGTCCCTTTGAATTTCTGATGCAAATACTCAATATTTTATAAGTGTAGAAAACAGATACTGTTGGAGGTTCTACTTCTAGGGATATATCTCTTCTGTGCATAATCATATTTAATTAAAATGCCCCGTATTTAAGACTGAAGTGATAAATGTGGTACTGCTTTCAACTTTTCATGGACATTTTATTAAGTCTCTTTGGTGGACAAGTGAAGATTGTTCTTAAGAAGTGCCCTTTTATTCCAGGAAAGTAGTTTATGACTCGCTAACAAAACAAAACAGAGCAAAGACAAGAACATGTCAGGATCAGGATAACGTCCATCTGCCATTCAAGTGGAACACAGGCTGCCCAGGGCTCTGAAATGCCCCAGTTTGTGCACTGGTGCATTCACAGAGATTACCTGTGGAAAGTACATTTGCTTTTCCAAACAGAAATCACAGGCATATAGCAAAACAGTGTGGAGAATACACACCAAAAATTGTACAAAAACTTGATAAAGATGTCTGGGGCTCTATTACAAAAAAACTTCATCTTACCAGCCACAGCTCTTATTAATTACTGTGGTAAAAGTATGCAGGCCTACATACATTTTCTCTAGCCTTTCTTAAGAGTTTAGTACCATTTTCTCTTGCATATCCAGTAAGTCCTTTATTGCCAAATTTTAGCAAGTTGCACACATCTCATTTAAACCTCTACAGACACGAACTGAGAGGGCTGAGTTTTTACTCCACTACTGTAGTGACTTGTGACTTGTGATGTGGTAGACGAAAAGAATCATAAACTCTACAGACCTGTAAATAAGACCTCTTGAAACTCAGTAATATAAATCTCTTCTGATTTATACAGGGAGCTGGGGCTGCCAACTCTAAAGGCACAGTTTTGCAGTAAACTGTAGGAATGTTGGTCTCCTGGGAGTTTCTGCCTACCCTGCTGCTGGTTCTTACCTGCATGGCACATTTAAGAATGGCACAGGCAGATGAACTTGCAGCAAATTAACCTTACAAAACCATTAATGAAAGTAGAAAATGGCTGGGGGAGGTCGCAGCTGGTTTGGCTTTTTTCTTGAAACCACAGCCTTAGCAAGCAACAGATTTTGAAATCTGGGATTAAAAGAGTAAGAAAATGAGGTTTAGATTAAATCATTTGAACATGAGCACTTTAGGATTAAAACTCTGGATACTGACCCCAGTGTTGCAACACAATATAATGTGTTTACAGCCACCTTCCCCCTTCGTAAGTTCATTAGGAAGTGTGTACCTTAATTAGGTATAATAGCACCACTTTAGAGTGATAACTTTTTTCCTTGCTAGATAAGGTGTTCCCCTCCCTCTATAAGGCATTGTTTGAAAGTGGTTTCTAGTAGAACCAAGAGTGTATGTAAGTGACAGAAAAGGAATTTGTTGAAATTACAGTTTCACAGCAAAGGTTTAAAAAGACTTTTGAAATGAATCCTGTGCTCTAGGACACAACATGGCTTACATTATTTACATAAAATGTCAGAATGCTTGTAATACAATCTAATGCTACTGAGCTGAGTGTAGCTAGTGACTTTTGCAGACCACAACAGGGGAAGATGAGCAAAGCTGACATTAAGCTGACTGCTGGGGAAAACCAGAGGAAAAATGTGAAGAGACAGGGAGACAGTGAACATAGATCAGAATTGTTTTGAAGACAGCATTCAAAGTCCTAAAGAGCATAAGGGTGAATTCATCACATAAAGCCTCTAGAATAAGTAAATTAATCTATAGGTACACATGATTAAATAGACTGAGCTTGAATATGCCTACTGAACATGCAAGGAAAGGACTAAAACGTCAGGACTGGGTCCTGAGAGAGTGGCAGAAGGGACGGGAGAAGGTTAGAGACAGATTAAGGCCACAGTTTGTCTGGAAGGGCCTGGGGAGGCAGCAGGAGGGACTGCAAGTTTCCCATGAAGAAGAGGGCCAGAAGGCGTTCTGCAGCAGAGCAAGGGAGCTTGCACTGAGCACCCTTCAGGAGTGGAGTGTGGGCTGTGAAAGCTGCTGACAGTGGAGACCTCAAATTTGCATTTTGGTCCCAGAAGCAGTATACACACTGGATGATGTGGAGAGAAACTGATTTCAAAATTGCTGAAGGGACTAGCTGACATGGCTGGAGCAGGGACAACCACACCGTGACTTTAGAAAGAAGAGGAGCATTATAATGAACACCTGGATGTGTTAATGAAGGAATTCAGGTATCTAGAAACAATGTAAGAACTTCTCCCAGTGCTTTCCAACTTCTATTCATAACTGGACAAAACAAGATAAAATATTTCTTGATACCCACAGTTTATTTCGTGCTGATCATATGGTTTTATGCCAACATTTATCCTGTTTGCTTTATGGAAAATGAGTACCCTAATCAATAGCAAAAGAGCTATAGAGGATTTATAATTATAAAACACTGTGATACTTATTAGAAAATAACCTATATGACCTATTTGATAAAGACAAAAGTCTTAACTGAACAGTTTCATATTTTGAAAGTATAAAAATCATTATCTGGATAAAGCAGAGAAATAACAAGAGATACACTTTAATTCTGATATTAACTGCCAATGAAAAACTGAAGTGTTGGGAAATTCCCACGGTATGTCAGCAATTGGACATACAGTTTCATGACCTGACAAAAAAAAAATACTGTTCTTATTTTGAGTGACAGTGCATTTATTATTCAAGATATCAAGGAACTCAACCACTTCAAAGACAAAAACAAGCTGGTACACAATGAAAGCTGCCAACTAAATTTGAAATTATAAATGCATACACATACAGGAAAGAAAAATAAAACTATTTTTCTTGCCAATTTAAAAGAGGAAAAAATATATTGTTCTATGTTTTCTGAGCTTAGTTTTGTTTTATCCAATCCCTTGGCCTCAAGTCCCTTAAAGGACTCACTTGGGTGAAGCTCTAAAACATGTGGGAGATACAGAATTCTGGGGAAATTCTCAAGAGTAAACATAAACTTGAAAAGCTTTGGCTTTGAAAATTCTTGTTTTAGGTGAACAAGCCTTGAAAAACATACTGGACATTAGCTTCCAAAGCAGATCATCTCACATGAATATGAAGTTAATCTGATTTCTCCTAGTATTCCCAAGGGGAAAAAAAAAATCAGAAACACAGAAAGATGGTGATTAGGTCAATTAAAATAACAGAGCTTGCAGTATAAGAACTTAATTGTCTAAACTTCCAGTTTTATTTAATGGACTAAGAATTTAAACCCTGTATTTTTCAAAAATCATTTGTATGTATCAAAGTGAACTTACAGATTGTTGGAAAAAAGGCAAGACAAATTGAAAGGAATATTGTCATAGTGTTAACCTGATGAAGAGATAATACTATTCCTCTAGGTATAAAATTACACTAACAGCAAATATTACTAGAACAGGGTCATTTTCAACAGAATTTTCCCTCTTCTCCAAAATTTCATTCAAAACAACTCTTTTAACCAAAAGGGTGCTGTATGACATGATCCCAACCTTCCAAAAATCTAATTTTGCCTATGATTTTTCATTCTTTTAACAAAATCATAACAAATTTACCAAAACAGAAATAAACATTATTCAAGTATACATTTTTTGGTGCTTCTAAGTATGTCTTCACAATAAATCTTATTTAGAAGTAACAAAACAAATATAGTATGTTTTTCTATTTTTGATGTCTCTGTAAATGAATCAGTTATGCAACATGCAAAGAAAAAAAGATAGTAAAATTTCAGTAAAATAACTATTCCTGTAGTAAAATTATTGCAATGTTTTCTCGACAAATATTTCAGGCTTCTACTTTTATTATTGGGAATTCTGTCCACAAGAACACACTCAGCAAGTTATTTACAAACAAACAGAAAAGAAAATTAAGTTATCTATCTAAACCTTTCTCCTTTACTAGATTTTATCCTTGAAACAGGACTAGAATGGCAGAGAAATGTATTGCCAAGAAAATATTACATTTTATAAAAATTAAATAAACCTTCAGTTTTCATCTTGAATAGATGTTGAATAGAAAGTGTTTCATTTTATCTCCTTGTCCCGGTTTCGGCTAGGATAGAGTTAATTTTCTTCTTAGCTGATGCAGTGCTGTGTTTTGGCTTTGGTGTGAGAAGGATGTTGATAACACATAGATGGTTTTGATTGTCGCTGGGTAATGTTTATACTAAGTCAAGGACTTTTTAGTTTCTCAGGCCTTGCCGGCAAGAAGGCTGTAGGGGCACAGGGAAATTGGGAGGGGACACAGCCAGGACAGCTGACCTCAACTAACCAAAGGGATATTCCATACCATATGAATCATCCTTAGTATATAAAGCTGGGGGAAAAAGAAGGAAGAGGGGGATGTTCAAACTGATGGCATTTGTCTTCCCAAGTAATTGTTACATGTGATGGACTCCTGCTTCCTTGGAGATGGCTGAACACCTGCCTGCCGGTAGGAAATGGTGAATGAATCTGTTGTTTTGCTTTTCTTGCATGCATGTTTGGTGGTTTTTTTTCACCTCTTAAACTGTCTTTATCTCAGCCCATGAGTTTTCTCACTTTTACTCTGATTGTCTCCATCATGCTGATGCAGACAGAGTGAGCCAGTGGCTTGGGTGGGGCTTAGTTGCTGACTGCAGTTAAACCATGACACACCTCAGTATTTCCCAGTGTAAAAAACAAAAAAACCAGCTGTGAAAGTCTTGATTTTATTAGGTCTTAGGTTATACAATAAAATTCTTAGAATAATATTTTGCAGTCATCCATCCCTAATGTTTCTTACCTTCCATTTGGAAGTCTCTGCCTGGACTAGCAGAATAACCAAGAAGATCAATGTGCACAAGGATGTCTTCCTGATACAGGTGAACTATTTGGTTTTGCCATTTTCCAACTAAAATGTAATTTATATTTCATGAAATAAGCATCGAAAGCTGTAATTACAGGAGTACCAGAATATTTCTTTCTTTTATGGTTAAGCTTTCCTCTTCAATTACCGTGTGAGGTAAATTAACCATCTTTTTGAATGAGTGATGACACCTTGCCCTACGTTGCATTTCTCTGTCTAATGGAGAAGAAAAGGTAGAAGGGAGTGGAGGATGAGAAACTTGCTCATGTTCTCAGACAGATTGGTGCCTCTTCCAGGACTAGGACTTGTCCCTCCTGCTACCCCACCTTCAACCTCAATCTCAGGTGCCAGCAGAGACTGGAAGCTAGAAAATAATTTTTCCCCAGGACAGTAAAACCCTGGCAATCTTCAAGAAAATTCAGTTCAGAGTCAGGTTAGGTCTGGAAATGATCCCGAGTCTCTTATTTCAACTGTTTCATTCAGTTCCACTCTTTATGTGGTGCCTGCTTTGCCTTCACCAGATATGCTTTGAAATCTGTACTGACTCCTTACATGTAGAAGTTTGTAAGGTAAATACTTGCTCATACAGTAAATGCTCATTTTGATCATGCAGTCCTTTCTTAGCCTAAATGTCAACAAACTACTGATTTCATGAGTAGGATTTATACCTGCAACACAAAAAAGCTATCTAAAAATAGGAGAATGATGACTGTGATAAACAAAAATATTGATAGCTAAGATAAGCACAGTCACTTTTAATTAGGAAGGAAGACAATGATATTTTGAAGTTTCAGTGCATGCTATATAGTATATTCAAAAAAGAAAATGTATCCAATTTTAACTAAGTGAAAGCATTAATAAAATTTCCCACCAAATACATCTACTACTTATAAGCAGAGAAGATTAACCATGTCACTGCATTTAGTGCAACACTTTTTCCTTGATAATATGTAAACCTAAATGTAGAAGAAGTTTGTGAGAGTGGTTAGATGTCAGCCATGTGGCCAAACATGACTGAGCCTGACGTGTCTGTATTAACAGCATAGAAGATAACAGCCTTTCATTTTTTTGTGGAACAAATGATTTTGTTATAGAAAGCAAGTTTGTTTCAACTGGTGAAGCCTTTGTTAACACTCAAGGTATCTTCACTAAACACCACAGAAGTCTATAGGCAAAATGTCAGTCTCTGGCATGATCACTGAGCGCACATCCAATAAAGCAAGAATCATCACAAAGAGAAAACATAAAGGGATCCTACTCCAATCTCAAAGCTACAGACCCAATTTGAAGTGTCCCAATAAGATTCAGGATCCTTTCTAGTGGATGCCTGATCCATGACATCGGTGTGATAGACACTGTAACCACATTCATGTTTTAGGAAACTGACCATATCCCTACCTTCAAGACTAAATCCGCACCACATGCAAACATCTACTATTTCATATCTTTTCCTTGCACTAGAATAACGTGTAGAACAGCTGACCTTCAAACAGTAACTATGTTTCCTACTCGCTAGATGGATGCCTCAGACGGGCAAATTGGGATTTTCACAGGCACCTATCCTCTTCAACTGACTACTGAAAACATAGATACTTGATCTAAGGAGGATAAAATCATCTTTCCTTCCCTCTGAGAGCTTGATGATTAAAATGCAGGGACCATAAAACCTATACCAGGGACATTAGGCCCCAAACGTCTTTCTGTTCTAGTTGTTCTGAAGTTAGAGAGGCTGCAGTCACAGAAGTTCCACAGGGTTGCTTTTTCAGTATGGACAAATAAACTGTTCCTTCAGTTCTTTAAGAATTACTAGGAAACTCTTCCTGAAACTCTGAAGAATCAACAGAGAACCTTGTCTTGAAACCTTTCTCACATGAACAACCCCAGTTGAAAGCAATGAGATAATTCACCTGAGCAGCCTAGGAGACCAACTGATGTTGAATTAGAACAGAGAAAATGCTGTCTTTAAGGCAGATTTTCTCTTTGATATGTTTTCACTACCAGGGCAACATTGTTACCCTTATCTAAGAGACAGGTGAAAATGAATCAGAATGGTTTTGGGTTGGGAGGGTTCTTAAAGATCATGTAGTTCTAACCCCCCTGTCATGGGCAGGGACACCTTCCACTAGACCAGGTTGCTCAAAGCCCCATCCAGCTTGGCCTTGAACACTTCCAGGGATGGAGCATCCAGAAGTTCTCTGGGCAACCTGTTCCAGTGCCTCACCACCCTCACAGTAAATAATTTTTTTCCCTGATATCTAATCTAAATCTATGCTCTTTCAGTTTAAATCCATTACCCCTTGTCCTACCACTACATGCCCTTGTAAAATGTCCCTCTCCACCTTTCTTGTAGGCCCACTCGAGGTACTGCAAGGCTGCTCTTAAGATCTCCCGGAGCCTTCTCTTCTCCAGGCTGAACAACTGCAACTCTCTCAGCCTGTATTCAGCGGAGAGGTGCTCCAGCCCTCTGATCATCTGTAGCCCTCCTCTGGACTTGCCCCAACAGGTCCATGTCCTTCCTATGCTGGGGGCTGTCAAGGTCCCTCTGGATGGAATCCCTGGCCTCCAGTGTGTTGACTGCACCACACAGCTTGGTGTCATCAGCAAACTTTCTGAGGGTGCACTCAATCCCACTATTCATGTCTCCAATAAAGACTTTAAACGGCACCGGTCCCAATACTGACACCTGAAGAATGCCACTTATCACTGCTTTCCACTTGGACATTGAGCCATTGACCACAACACTTTGAGTGTGACCATCCAGGAAATTCCTTATCTACTGAGTGGTCCATCCACCAAATCCATATCTCTCCAGTTTAGAGACAAGAATGTCATGCAGGACATGCCAAACGTTTTGCACAAGTCCCCGTAGATGACATCAGTCACTCTTTCCGTATCCACCAACACTGTAACCTCACCACAGAAGGCCACAAATCTGTCAGGCACAGTTTTCCCTTAATGAAGCCATGTTGGCTGTCACCAATCACCTCCTTATTTTCCATGTGCCTTAACACAGTTTCCAGGAGGATATGCTCCATGGCCTTGCCAGGCACCGAGGCAAGACTGACCAGCCTGCATCAATGTGTTCCATCAAATGCTCTTCATACAACAACAAGCTTTTTGTTTGCATGTTTTTGGTTTTGTCAGGCTTGCAAATCTCACTCCAGTGTTTTGGAATATAAGCAGCTTTTGTCAATTTAAACTCTTTTTAACATCTGTTCCCCTACCCATGGGTTTATGTTAAAATGGAATTTATAGAGAAAGCTGAAAAAGAGCAAGACATTTTTGCCACTTATTGATAGCTGTAATGAGATGACTACTGTCAGAAGTTGGGCTTTATATACTTGTGATTTTTAATATGTAAAGCATGTTCTAAAGGATGACTCTTAGAATAAATAATGCATATTTTAATAGACAAAAAGTAGTCTCAGTTGGTTTTGATGGGGAGTTTTGAGAATATTGTAAGACAGATTTTCTTAAAGAAGGCTTGGTAGCAGTAGTTAGGCAGGGTTTTGGTTTTTTTGTTGTTTTGCTAGAGTTCTCTATCCTTAGGGGGAAAAACATGCACAAAGACTTATTACAGAAGATGTTATCGTTTCCAAATCTAATAGAAACAGTTTGCTCAGACACAGAACTCACAGCAAAAATGTTTCATTTTCAAAAGGACTGACATTCTGTTGATAGGGATTTCAATAAACAAACAAACATTGCTTTTTGATAACCCTCTTTCTATACAGTAGTATTTCACTGCAGAGGCAGAGCTCTTTACAAGCTCACTGCTGTGAATGAATAAAGATGACAGTCAGATTAAAGGCTTTGAAGCAAAACTTGCATTTTATGTCAAGATAAAAGCTGGTGAGTTTTTTATTTTATTTACAGTTCCATACCCTCATTCAGGGCATTTATATTATTCTGGACATATGATTAGAAATGCTGAATTGAAATAGTCACTGCTTTTCAGACCTCAGTATATCTCTAAATTATATGTATCCTTGAAGATATTCTTAATGTTATAGAACACCGTAGAATTAAGGCTACTGAAATAAGTAATTTTAAGTATTCAGAAAGTTCTACATCTAACTTAACAAATATATCCAAGGTTTCAGCTGTTAAAAAAGGTGTTAAAAAAGCCCTAAAACCTTAACTCTGTACACTATCAATCCCTTTGCTTTAATCTATAAATGTTTTCACAAATCCAGCTTGTCCACAAGAAACAACAGTTCTAAATGAACCATGTTTTGACCAAACACATATCCAGTTTTCACCAGAGCATTCCTGAAAGTTCAACACACCCTTCTTTTCCGCATTTTTTTTCTGTATATTCCTACCATTTTTGGTTTATTTATTTACAGGCAGATTTATACCATTGTTTATAGTATGAGCAAAAATGGAGTGATATGCTTGCTGGCAGTTCTCTGAGCACAACAGATACATATAATCACTTTTTCTCACAAGGAGACAACAGCTAATAAGTTACAGGAGGAGTTTCCTGCCAAGGCTTCTCAATTTCCATTTCAAACACTGCTTAGAAACTCTTATAATGTGTGGTACCAAAGATCCCAGCAGGATCAAGACCCTATGATTATAGTTAAATAGGGATAAGGTACTAGTGCAGCATAAGACTGTAAAAAAATTCACAGGTAAACAAACATAAACAGTTAGGTGAGAGAAGATAAGAATAAATTCATAGCATGTTAGATAGTTTGTAAAGGACTGCAAGCTATTTCTGCTGCTACTACAAGACCATGCAGAAACATGCATATATACTATACATGAATGTGAGAGGTTTGGTAATGGGAAAATACTGTCTCTCAGTTGTGTAAAAAGCAAAATATATTTTTTAAAAGAGCTACTTGAAGCATCTATTTCAATAAGTACTCTTCCTATATTTGTTATTTCAACTTTTACATTTCTCAGAAGCAAAAAACCACCACCTTGTCAATGTTTAGGGATATGCTGCTGACATTTAAGTGGCATGAGAAGACTAGAGCTAGTGCTGTGTATTAATCATATTTTGTCAACCATCAGCAACATATGGTATTATAATTATATCAAATATGTTTACCAAAGATGGGAACAGGTGCTAAGCTTGTGTTCCAAATGTTGACAGACCTTAACAAGGTGTTCCCTTCATACCAAACGGTGTCCTGCAGACAAAGCAAGAAAAAGCCTATAAACTAGGGCAAGGAAAGTTTTGCAAATAACTTAAACTTCTTCCCAAACTTTTCTGAAACTTATCGTTTCAAATCTAATTTGATATAGATAATAGTCAGGGTTCCATATTATGCATTAAATATCAAATTTATTTCCAAAGGGTATTGTCCTTTCCCATTTATAAAGTGAATATAGTATATATTTACTGCTAACACTGTTATCACTAATGCTAATTATTACTAACATTGTCCTGGACTCTAAAGGCCCTGTCACAAGTGACAGTGACAAGGCACCTATCGTATGTTGATATACATAAAAGACAGTCTGACTCCAGAGTTTAAAATCTCAGAAAGAACCGTAACAAAGGAATATAAAATACAGGGTACATAAGGAAGTGACGAGACATCATTTGAAGAGAAAGAGCCATTTGGAACAGATTTCTCGAAGAAGAGTGAATACTTCTTTTTATAATTTAGCTCCTTTAGCTTTTATAGTATAGATGCTTAAAATATCTATTGAACAGAAATAGACATGACTTTCCCATAAGACTGGAAAGATTACTGTACAAAAACATAGGGACAACTAATACAGAATGAGTGTGTTTCTGTTTCAGTTTTATCTAGAACTGTATCAGATACGGCTCAGTAGCAAATAACTTTTAGCAGTAAATAACAAAATGTGTAACTATTCTTCTTAAGAAGTTAGAGTGTGCAACACTAATTCAGGCTGTTGGATGTTTTAATTGTAAACCATTTAGATACCGTGTTGATAGGTACAAATAACAAAGGCAAAGGAATGGGCTAACTTGAAACCTTTTAAAGAATGGCTTTAAGCAACTTGCCATTGACCGTAAATCATTTCCATTATTTCATTCTGCAGCCACTGCATTGCTTAGGATCATTACCTCTTACAAACTATATGTGAGTCTCCTCTATTAAAGGTTGCAGGTAAAGTTAAAAAATAATCAGGTCCTTACTGCAATTAATAGGAAGTGTAAATTCTTAATTTACATCCACTTAGATCAAAATAAGAATTTTCTAATACTTTGTTCATTTCAAGGGGCATTTTCCATTGCTTTAAAAATTCACTTTAAAGCATGGTTAAAAGAATCCACTACCCTTTATGTAAACCTCTCCAGTATGGCATTCAGACATGTCTTCTGCTAAATACTCACATGAAGTTGCTTTAAGACTTTGTGAGACAGGACTGACACCAGGTTACAGGTATCTGGGTTCACATAATTTAGGTGATGTAATTCATTATTTCCTCTGGTGCCTAGTCATGTTTGGGTTATGGAGAAAATCTGCTCCTCAGTTTAAACATGGCTGTAGTTAAAACAGACAGAAAATACGTTTAGAACATACATGTATTGCCAAGAAGTCTGGCTGAAGAAGTTAATTTGTCATTGCTTCGTGGTATTCATAATTTACAGCTGGTTTCAGTCCCTTGCTGTGAAAGGTGATACAACATTGTTATATCACTCTGGCTGCGACATTGTCACATTTCTTTTTAAATTTGGATAGTAGCATTGCTGTCTGCAAATCGGTCATCTCGGATTTAAACTATTACAAAATACTCAGAGCATCTTAAAACTACTCATTAATTAAAGCTTGTATAATTTACTCAGCTACCATTGAAATCACAGCACCAGGAATACATTAAACTATTCTAAAACAACAAACGCAGACAGTGTTTATCAGCCCAAATGGCTGGACTGATTTACCACATGGTCTGCTTCTCTCTGTACTACACTGGTACGATTGACTGACAGCATGTTTTTATGCAATTTCTTTCATTGTAATAGAAAATCTTTAGCTAATCCACCGTTCTCTATGAACATGTCTTCACTGCAGTGCTAATCTAAACTTTTCCCTAGGTATTCCCCAGCTGTCCACATCCATGAGATCTGACCAAAATTTCACAGTGATTTAAACTGCAATCATAAAATATAGCTTTCAAACTTAATTATAACTTAAGTAAGCTGACTAGAAGCTGTGCGATATTTGACAATCTGTAACTTGCTTCTCTTGATCCAAAATGCGTTTCTGAACATCAAGGCAATGGACTTTCTGTCAAGGCTGAAGAAGGCACAAGCTTTAATTCAATTCTACTTTCTCCACCTGTAACTATATTACATAAAAATAGGCACAGCAAAGGTGCATCTCTTTCAGGAACCTGTCTCATAGCTCTTGGTTACTGCTTCCATCTTAGTGATGTCAAGCAGCCAACTTACCCATCTTCATTTGCTGCCAGCACTGACCCTGCTTATGGGGACCAGGCAGAGTCCAACATCAGTGGTTTGAGCTTAGATGTATACATATATGTATGTATACATATATATAAGTATGTGTGTATGTATACACACACAGACACACACACATATATATAAATCTTTATACATTTTTTCCCTTTAGGCTCATTCTCCTTTCAAACCAGAACATTTAATTTTGGGATCTAAAGAACAAATTCCAAAATTATTTTGCAGTAAAGTTTAATGTAAATATATAAAATATTGCTCATTAGAACAAACTCATATGATGCAAAATTTCATTCCACTTTTCTTAATAGAATTCCTTCTTTAAGAACAGAATAGATTACAGATATGTACACAGATCAGCTCACAGCAATTACTTAAATATTAATTAAATTACATTAAAGAATACTGAAATTAATAATAATAAAAAAATAATCCTAAAAACACTGAAGGAAATACGTACGAAAAATTACTGTAAGAAACTGCCCACATCATCAAGACAAAATAAACTTCCTATTATAAAGGGGAAACTAAGAGCATAAAAAAAAAAAAAAAAGAAGACTGAAGAGATGAAATTGCAGGATAGATGGAGGAGCAGATAGCTGCTTGGTATACTGGAATGGAGTTGTGAATACATATAAACATTTTTGTGAATGCAATAACATTTTGGGGGCAGACCCACAAAAGTGAAGTATTTTTGGCTAATGTTATTCTTAGCATGAGTAATTTTTTTATTAGGGTCTTGGGGGATTTGATAAACAAAATGCAAACATTGTGTGTTGCGTTAGCATGTGCTATAGAAGTTCTCCCCACAGTAGTTTACAGCTGAGGTGTAAATGGTTTTATGTATACCCTAGACATATTCATAACTAGTCCTGGTTAAAGCCTGAATTTTATCCAAGAAGTAGGATGTGATTTTCTCTCTGCTTTTTTTTCCCCCCACAGAAATTGCCTTTAGTTTTTTACACCTCAGCCTTCACACAGGCAAGTGCTCTCCCTATTTCTCTCTCTGTCCCTCCCTCCCTCTTTCCTTCTACTTGGATTTAAAACCAACTTTTTCAGGCTCATATTCTTACTATATTTTACCCCTGAGACTGGTACATTAGTAGATGTCAAATGGTTCAAGACACAACGCATTTCTCATACTCGTAATTGGCTGAGTCTAACCTCTGCGCTCAGCCCACCTCCACAGAAGCCATTTCCAGAGATGATTTCTCAGACAGGCAGCCTGCATTTAAACTCATGCCTCTGCTCAACTAGGGAAAAAAAAAGGGGGAAAATAAACAGTGTGGCTGGCTCTGGCAGCTTAGTTTTCTACCACACTTCTTACTTTCTGTAATTCCTTTGAGAACTGTCTTATTTTATTTTCCATTTAACTCAAGAATTCCTCATTTTTAGAGATTTTTTTTTTCACTGATATCAAAACTTTCCGGTGCCAACAGACTATTTTTACACCATATTATTCCTGTATAGAAGCTTGCATATACTCTTCCCATGTCTCCAATGAGAAGTTATTGTGATTTAATACCTGGCATTATGTAAGTGTATCCTGCTTTTGCAAGAGAAAAAGGTTTTGTTTCACTGCTGTCTGGAACCTGTTGTACCCTCAGACCATAACACGAGATGCTTATCTTAAAAGTCACACACATAATACATTAGCAGTCCACTATTCCCGCCTCCCCACCAGCTGGCTGGAAGTTGCTACAATATTATGAATTAGCACCTTGCAAAAAATAATTGTCTCCTGCTTTCATAGGGGAAATTTCTCTTATTAGATAAATTAAATTCCAATGTCAGCCTAAGAGATATGAAAATGAGAGCAAAAGAGGGGCAGAGGACAACAGGATATGGCAGTAAATACAAGCAACTTTGCCAGTGAGTTTTATTTATATGCCCCTTTCTGTCTTTCAGGAATGGCCAAATATCCCATGCTTCCTCCCTTTCATATGGAGAAATAATGACTATGTTCATTTGCTTCCTTTTACACAGAAATAATTTTCAGGTTGAGCTCATGGAAGTCAAAGGGTGACAGCAAATGTAGGAACTGTACTTGTGCAAACATAGAACTTTTCATCTGCATGAACATAAACAATTTGTAAATGTACAGCTCATGAGCCACATGAGAACCAGGCAGAGAAGAAACTTTGCAAAATTAAGTGTGAGCCAAATTCAGCAGGATAACACATCTGCAGAATACAGATTTTAACAGTTACCTCTGGCTCTTCCTTATTCAGGCGATCACAGTTTTGATAAAATGTTACTGGAAGAAGCTCAGTAATAGTGGTTTGTGACCAACAAAATGGCTTGTTTTCCTAAACTACTGGACATTCATGGAATTAAAAAGAAAAAAAACCCCAAAAAACAAAAAAAAACCCAAAACCTGTTTTTTACCAATTAAAGAAAAAATATAAAAAAAATAGTTTTTAAGTTAATTATAGTTACAGAGTTATTGGCATAACTATATGGTCAAATAAAAATGGCCTTAATATAAATTAAAGTATTTAGCACCTGTTGCTGTATGGCTTTAAAAATTGTAATAATTTTATTAGTCAATTAAAAAAATTAGAAAGTTCTATTAAGAAAATTCTGAAGTGAAAATTTTGACTTCACCAACTATTTTCCTTCTTTTATTTCATGGAGTTTTCTGGATCTATTTTTCATGAGTGTTTTCATAAGAATGTAAGAACAATTCTGATCCTGTCAGATCACCATTCCCTCTAGTTCATCTTGGTTCCACTCATGGATGATACTGCAGCACGGAGGAAGATTATTAAACAAGTGAACAATAGCAGAGTAACTCTTCCTTTGCAGCTTCTGGCAACGAGCAGTTTGGTATTCTGAACCGGGCGTTCAGTCCAGACTGTCAGACTCAGGAGCCACTGACTGACACACTATCCACGGGATTTTTCATCCCTGCTGTAGTGCTTTTGTATTTTTGGCCTGTGGATGACTCCATGAAAAGAAGTTCCACACTGTAAATGAAAAATATTTTCTTTTACTTACATTAAACCAGCTAACTGATAATTTGTTCGTGAGCAGGCACTCCTTCCTTTCTGTCAATATTCCCTATCCACTTTCTGCATATCATTTTATGATTTCAGTCATAACTCTTTTCGCTATTTTTCCAGTTCTGGTATATGTGATCTCTCTTTGCATAAGAGCCATTCCCTCTAATTTCTCTGCTTCTACTGAATCAATTTTGAGATGGATTGACCAACACATCACTCAATAGAAACATGTTTTCAGAACTATGCTTTCCTCTTAACTCTTTTCCTAATGATTCCTGACACTGTATTAGATTTTTGGGGCACAACTGAGTCCTGCCCTCATGTTTTCAGAGAAGAATGTACAATAATTCTGTTATGCTGATTTAAACAGTAAGATGTACATAACATTAGTAGTTCAGCACTTTTGTAATTGTTTCTCTTTAGCTTGCACGGAATCTACTCTTAGTGATTTCCTACTGATCATTGTATTGATTTCTTTCTAAAATCTCTTATATGAGCTTAATTTGATATTATTCTTGATATCTATTCCCTGTAAAGTATTGCTGTAATGCAGCAACATCTTAATTTATGGACTTAATTCCCACATCCTTTAAAATAATTTAAAATTATTTTTAAACTAACATTTTGGCTTTTCAAGATGCAGCTCAAAATGTGTCTTGATTTGGTAGAATACTATTATTATTTTTAACCTGTCAAAATTTGAAGTCTTTTAAATTATTTGCCATTTAGCAAAATTTCCACTTTTCAAAAGCAGCAAAATCTTTTTGCTTCTAACCATTTCCTTTGCTCTGCTGTTAACCTGAGTAAACACTTCTGTTCCTTACAGTCTATTGATTATTTTATATTTTCCCACATCTATAAAGTAAATTTTGTAACTAAACTTTAAGCAGCCACTGAATGTTTTACCCTCTCAGCTTCCGCTCACTTGTTCACTTACATTTTTATGCAATTTATATAAAGATTTTCCTGTAATCCTCTTTTTTCATGTTAAATTTGCTGCCTTGGGTTTATGTGTTTTTCCATTCCTACATGGAAGTTGAATTGGATGTGTTACCAACTGTGATTCCCCAACAGCTGCATGAAGCAATTCTAGAAGCAGATCCTGTGCACAACAGAGAAGTAAATCAAGACTCATGTCTCCTCTTGCTTGCTAAGTGACCAGTTTTTCCAATAAGTAAGCATTCAGAGTAGAGTTTGCATCACGCATTTTTGTCACAGAGTCAGCATAGGAATAATCAAAGTCTCCCAGTACAATTAATTTTCTGCCTTAACCACCCTCTAAATCACCCTTAGCATGTCATGGTTACTGTTACAGTCAGCTTAACACAGCCTAATACTATACTCTTATTGCTTTAGTATGGCATTGCAACCCACTGAGATTGTGTTGAATTTTGAAAAAGTTATTTTGCTTATTTTTCATTTTCTATATGACATAATTACTCTAGGTGCTCCAAATACTTTATGGAAACACATTATCATGTTGCTTGTGGGCTTCATAAATACACACAGCAGTTTGGCAAAATATATACAATATTGGCTTCTGCAGCAGAATGTTTACCCTCTCATTGCTTCAAAGCCTACTGTAAACAATTCCCGCTCCTCCTCCTGACCACTCTGAAACTGTCTGTAATCTTCTCACATGGCCTTCGAGTTCTGAACTGTATGTCTCATCAGGAAAATATTACCAACCTTGCCTACCTCTTTTCTGTAATTCTCAATAAATCAATTGCTGCAAAGTATTAAAAGCAAAATAAAACTGGATTTACAGAGCAACAGCAGACTGAATAAAATCATATGCCCACATGTAAACCAATTGGCAAGTAAAGAAAAAAAATAGAAAATAATTCAAAAAATTTTGCTTGGTCACAAACTGAAGAGAATCAAATAGCTGTCTCCTGGTTCCTGTATTATAGTCTTTACCACTGCTTAAGGTGGAAAGTGGGGGGGGGGGGGGGAGGGGCGGAAGAGCCACAACTGTTTTGTGTGACAAGCCAATCTTATTAACATCATCCATAGTCAGAAAAAACTCTTAGGTAGGATCTCTGTGGAAGTAGTTGGTGCTTTGTTGATTTTCTGGGTACAGCCAGGCATGAGGTATTGGCTGGACATTTGGTTGCCCAAGCTGTTCTGTGCTGTGGAAGTGTAAGAGGCAACTAAATCAGGATTTTCTAATCAAGGTTTTGGACTTTGCTGCTTACAGTCCCCTAAACCTTAGATCCACTTTTTCCCCCCATCTAGCAAGACAATCTGCTCAGAAAAGCTTCTACATTTTCCTAAAAAGTCAGCACTAATCTCTTGATGCCTGTAGAACGTTATAGAAATGTTCTAGGCTAAACTTTTCTGTCTGTGTAAAGGGAAGTATTTATATTAATGGATGATTCAAAATGGGATGACCTAGTAAGGCCTACTACACAGAAAATAATTTTTCTTTCCCATAGTAACAGTGCATTAGAGAACCTGATATTTGGTCTTTTGAATAGCAGTTTCCTCCTCATGTTATTTCAAAGCTAAAGACCAATTAAAAGATATCAATTTCCCATGCTCCACAGCAGCTTCTACACTTAAAAAAAAGATACCAGACGTTGCAATTCCAAACAAATAGAAGTATTTCAGTAGTTATAATTTAATAATGTACCTCAATTGTGAGACAAACTACTAATTCCTGGTGGAAATAATGTTTTTTATATATATATATATACACACACACACATACACACATCTCTATATATATATATACACACACAACACACATATATATACATATATACATATATATACATATATACATATATAAATTGTTTTTTACCATTAACAAACAATACAGTATATTTTTACAGGCATAATATAAAACAGGTTTTACAGAAAAGGTCAGATTCCAGCAGATGTCTTCCATATATATGTAACATTCAAAATAATTAGCATACAAACACTATTATTTCTCTAAATATTAAAACAGAAGTTGAAACAGCTACTATGTAAAATTTTGCTCAGTTCTCAAGAATTTATGACTGTTTTAAAAAAGCACTTATTAAAAATAAGAACAAAATAGATACACTATATGAGTCCAGGACAAAACATAACAAAAATTAATTTAATAAATGACGCTTTGTGCAGCCGTTCTTTCTATTGCAGTTTCCGGTTGAACTTTAAAATGTTACAAAAAATATGTATCCAAGTTTTCTCTTTCTATTTGACATTAAGAAAAATTATTACCTTTTCAAATTGATTTGATTTGAATCAGAAAAAGACCTTTCCACACAAAGGTTACAATAAGACTCATATTAGTCAAGCATGCAAACATTTCACGCCCATTTCTTATTCTGTCAAGGACATAAAAAAAGGGGAAAAAAAGCATTGTGAGGAACTTTTGACACTCATTCATTTCATGATGTTTTCTACACAATAAAAAATAAAAATAAATAATATAAGAGAAAATAGAAATTTGCTAGTTTGAACTTGTTATTGAAATGATGATAAGTAAATATAAATAACTGGGTATGTTTAGTAAAGACAGTGCAGGGGGAGGCGGGGGCGGGGACAGGGGGACACAGACCAAAAAAACCAAGTTCTCTGCAAAAGACACAGTGGATGAACGAAGTAAGTATCTACAAATTATGGTTGCATCTGCTGTCTGCTTTACTGTGATGTGTCTGTAAACCCAAGAAAATGCATAAGTCCTTCTTCAATAAGGAACGTGGACTAGCAACAGCCAGCTGTATGAAGCTAATGTAGGGTGGTTTTTTTTCAAGAGTCCTAATTTGCAATACTTTTGTTTGCCAAAGACTTTTGAGCACCCTTGGCTGAATTACTAACAGCTCTCAGAGCAGACTTCACATGTAGAGTTACCTGTATTCATTCACAAGACTTTTGAATGTCATAATGAACTGAACACATTTTCTGTTTCATGTCTGGTCTATGGTCAATAGAACTACTCCAGATTTGAAAAGGCTACACTGTATCCTAACCTGACCATGCTCAGAAATTCCCAGAGCACTTTTAATGAGCTACAATAAAATGCATGTATGTTACATTAAAGAAGCAAATTTCTTCATTTCTGCAACTTATTTTAAATGGATATAATATTTTCTACTTGAAAGCACTGAATATCTTTTTATATTAAACCATGCCTAATATCACAATTTCTTTTACTTTGTACTCATTTCTGTTGTTACTAAGAAATTAAATTTTTCTGGTGGATAAATTATTCTGTATGATCTGTAGGCCTAGAACTAATTCTACTTTTTTTTGTTAACAGCATAAAAAAGTTTGTGAGTCCATGGAAGATTTATATCCATGTAATGGTATGATCTGGCCAGTATTTTATAAAGTGTTTGAAGATCTATCAGGATGAAATTAAGTACATAAATATAAGATTAATTTGTTTAGATGCTTAAGCATTTGAAGTGGTTTAACCTTTCTGTCAGCTTCACAGTTTAAAGAGGTATTATCCAGCTTCATGAGCTCAGTTGATTGAACAGTGAAAAGTTAAACATCCTGAATAATGCCAATAGTCTGGCTAATTAGCAAATGTTCCTTATTGGAATCAGAGATGACCGCTGTGCTTTAAGTATTACTATTAATTATAATGTTAGCTGAATATTTGTAATCACTTCAAAATTAACCTTCGTATCCTGAGGAGATTTTTCTTTGTAAGAGTCACTCAGAACCTGAGAGAGAAACTAATTAGTCAATGAATGATAAGTGCAGAAGGAACACAAATTAGTTCTTTGTTTACTGCTTTATTTCTGTACTATGTAATTTGTGTTGCAATTAAAATTTGGGTTTTATTGTAAAAAGAGAAGTGTATAAGTCAGGGATAATAATAGTATTTTAGAGTGATGCTGATGTTTCATTAGTGCTCTCTATTCCTTGGCCATACAAGGTGAGAGGAAGCCTTCAGGTAGGTCTTGGACAAGTAAAAAACTTTTCTGCATCTCTTGACAGAGTGCAGATTTTAAATGCGCACATGAAGCATGGAGAGGAACATTTAAGATGTTCACAGCTCCATTTGCCAAAGGTTTGTGTCCTTGACATTCATTTGCTGCATCTTGGTAAGCAAGGCATTAATTAATGATGTCACCCTCTCAAAAAGATACCCAGGGCCATGCCATTTATCTAATAATATTACCATGTAATAAATTCAATTAAAATCTATGAAATTGTTACCATGTGCTATGCAATAAACATGTATTTATTTCCCATTACACTATAGACACACTGTATTTAAAAATTAATTTAGTATAAGGTATTATGAAATTCTGAATATATAAAAAATGGAAATAGTGTCATGCTACCTGGATTTAAAACTCTAGGAAAAAATTCACAAGTTTCTGCTAGCTTGTATGATCCATAGCTGAGTGCAATACAAATTAACCCTGCATTAAGGGTGGTTACATGTGTCCAAACCTGAATGTAGGACTACCTTTGCAACGTTTAAAATACCTCAGCTGAAAGATTGATGAGATGCATAGTAAGAGACTTAAAGTGTGGAACATGTTTATGTAATGCATTTGTATCTTAATTATTTCAAATTTTCTTAATATATGATACGGTAATTTATTTCAAAAACTAACAGCTTTCTAGTTCTTTTAGATCTGCTTACAAAAAGATCTGAGTATCTAAGTGACTGTCCAAAATATTTTTTTATACTGCCCTTATTCTTCCTTTCTACACTAAACAACAGATACTTATAATTTGATTCTAGTTTTCTGATAAATAAACTAGATAAACAAAAAAAAAGTAGGAAGTGTAGGTTTATCTTCTGCCTGGATGGATAATATTTTCACCATGATCTTTTCTGAACAGATAATAACGTACTGGGACATCTTTTCTGCAGTCCCGTTGGTAGCATCGATTTCTGCTAATTGTTCAGAGGAAAACTCCCGAGTTTTTTGTCGGGTGGTCTTTGGTAGAGTTATATTGCCTTGTGCTCTCCACCCAGAAGCTTCCAGCCCTACAGCTGTGTCTCCAAGAAAACGCACATGCCCTGCAGCAGCTCCCTCGGGACCAGCAGCTGCTATGCTGTCACAAGGCAAAGCAAAACTCATAGCTGCTAACTATGAAAAGCTAACGTTTGCAAGCTTTATCAGAAGGGACTTGCTGCTGCTCTGGAAGGGTTAATAAACAATCAAGGAGCACACTGCTGAACTTTTTTCCAAGCGCTGAACCTGTTCTGCTTCTTTCAGCCTCTTGGCTCAGCCCTTGGCCACTGCACAGGCTTTCAAATTTCGTGACCCAACTTTCAACAACAATTTTGTTTTGCTTTTGCATGTCTGTTTTCATATGTCAATTTTTCCAATTCCTGACTCTGTCCTGGACACCAGAATTTATCCACAGGCCAGTTGCAACCAGGGAACCATGAGGGCCAGCTGCTCCCTCGGCATAGGAACCAGGAGCTGGGAGCTGGGAGCAATCCTGGCAGTGGCCATGCCCTCACCAACACTTTCCATCCTTGGGAAGCAGCCATGGCAGGCAGAGCCAGTGGCTATTGATAGTGTCCATCATAGCCCCAGACAGGGCAAATGATGAACCAGGGCCAAGGTCCAGCTGGGAGATGAAGACAGGACAAGAGAGGGGGCTGGGGACAGCACCCTTCTGAGGGCTCTTCACAGAGGAAGCCCCCAGACCACCTGCCACAAAACGGGGCTAGGGTTCAGGGCTGAGGGCAGGGGAAGAGGTGGGGGTCCCCAGGGGGCTGGGCAGGGAGAGCCTGGCCTCTGTGTGTGTCCCAGGATCAACATCTCTTACTTTCCACACCAGTGATGCACAAAGCTCTTTCTCATCTCTTATCTCCCTGTTTATATTGCCTTAAAACTAGTATCTTAATACCACTACAAAGTTTCCGTTTTCGGTGACCATTTTTCCTTAAAAGAAAAGCATTTTTTTTTACAGTTGCCCAGGACTGAGTCAATCAGAACTAAACCCAGAAATCTTTATATTTCCAGTGACAGAAAAATGGCAGAAAAACCCAAAACCCAGTTACATAGGTTCCCTTTATATGAGTTGAAAAGTGATTGGCTTTTGCAGGGAGCCACTTATGTCACTGAAAAGCACAGAAAAGTGAGATTATTCATATTCTACCTCCATATCTTCACTGTCTGTGAAGGGATCTTAGGAAACTAGCAAGATAGAGAAATTAACTTTAGATAGCCACAGTTACATGGAATCACTCTCATGCAAATTATTTAAATGTTATCAGACATTCTGATATTTCCTGAAGGAGAAAGCAAAAAATTATTTCATTTTGTTACAAATGTTTCTGAAATCTCTCTGACCTCATAAAATATTTAATTTCCAATGAAACTGCATTTCTCAGTACTTTTGAGACAGAATTCATCAGATCTAACATTAACAAAACTTTCAGAACATAAAAGTGTAGTGTAAAATGATTAATCTCAGAATAGGTCCTCTTCCTACTTCTGTCTTCCTCCTTGCTTTCCTTGGCCTGCAGTTCCTGAAACTTTACTATTTATTACCCCTTTCCTAGCATTAAGAAAGCCAGTCTATAAGTTAATTATAGAAACTACAACTTTAAGTCAATCTCCCATATCTAAATAAGACATAAAACAGCAATACAATTTTCAATAGTTTCGAGTACCCAGAAGACTTGCAAACATTTTGCATCCAGTCTCAAGCTATTTTTTTTCTTTTACTTTTATTTAGCTAACTGTTTCACTGTAAAGATACTATCCTGGGTATAGCATTTATGTGGTAGATTTTGTGTAGGAACTGCATAGGCTGCTGGGACCATGACTCCAGTTCCCCATAGCTGAAGCCCATTTTGAAATTAATATTTAATGTAGAAAGTTTGTTGAAATTTTATTCTCTGAGTTTCAACTGACCACATATCAAAGGAAGTTTTTCAAATGCACATAATGAATTCACAACAAATTTAATGACTAAAACCTACAATCATAACACCCAACAGGAAAGAATAGGAGAGATCAAAGACTTTTAAGAAGCAGTCATATCAGGATGCATGACCTCAGCATACACTTGGGGTTAGAAACACTCACCTTCCCAAGAGTACATCCAAAATACATACACTAAAGTTATTTCAGTTAGTATCAGTGAAGTGAAGAGAGTTTAATCACAAGGCCAGAGTTCAGAAACACTGTGAGAACAATGTCTCACTCTTTGAGAAATAAAAGTTTAAAAATGTCTGGCAGCTAAAAAATACTATCATCCACTCAGCATGGGAATAGGTATCATGCTGATTAATTTCCAAATTTAGTGGACTTTACTGTTATTCTCTTTTAAGTACCTTCCTAAAATAATCTCTTTCTATTAGTGTTCAATGAGCTTCTATCCAGCTGGAGAAACTTCTGCATATTTTCTTCTAGTCAAAGCTGCTTTCACAATATTTTGATTATTCTTTCTTCCCCAATATATTTGATGTTTCTAATTTAGCTTGTTTAACCAGGAACAAAACTAATTAGTTGGTGGAATCAACTGATACACAATTAAAAGTAATTTGTGGTTTTATATTGAGGATACCTTCTGATACATCTCCTGAACCTTAATTGGGCCACTGGAGAGGTTAATTAAAACTTTGTAGATTAATTAAGCAAATTCCATCCACTTTTCTCTAATTTAGTAATTTTCAGTTAGTTTCATTCTACTAGTTGCACTAATGTGTCTATAATGCTTCTTTTGTAAAAAAGGACTCAAAAACTTTTTTTTTTTAAGTTGATGTTCAAAAAACCTTCTTTGAAGACTAAAAGGATTAAAAAGCTTGGTTTAGTTTAAATTTAATCCTGGTAAGTGCTGTTGAACTTTATTTTTCTTCTGATTATTTATTTATTTTGTTTTTTTAATGTCAGAACCATAGAATCATTTAGATTGGAAAAGAACTTTAAGATCATTGAGTCCAACCATAATGCAGTATCTTTCTTTCACTTGACAGTAAAGTGTTACTGCCTACTCCCATGACTACAAAATCAGCTAGTACTTAGGGAATTTCCTGTGGACAAGGGAAGTTTTGGTTATAGGAGGATATGTTTAAACCCTTTTCCTGGAAGCCTTCTACTTCCTGAAAAATTTTCAAGCTTATAGTGAACATCAAAAGTACTTTAATAAGAATGAGCACATTGCTGGGCTACCCAGGTGACAGAGACAGACAAATCATTCTGACCACCTGTTTCAGACATGCTTTAGGGAGTTGTAGAAAGTAGTTTCTGTCCTGACCCTGGGATAAGAGATACGGATGCATGAAGAGGTTTTTCACTTATTTACGGAGCTCCATCCTAAAACTTTTTGAAACATAAAACCTGTAGCCAGCACTGAATGCCATATTATCAGTGTAATGCATAAATGCATTATTGTTTCTATACTACTCTCTCTACTGGAAATACCATGTAATATATCATACTTAGAATTGCATTTATATTTTTATATCAAGTTAATGGCTCAATGACATATTTACCAATCAATAGTATCCAGATCTTCTCCCCTGCCATTTTCCACTCCTGTTCATATTACAATTGATCCTTTATGAGGACTAGATTCAGCAAAAGCCTGAGGCATCAGAAAACACCCTGCAGTGAACCAAAACTCCTAGTTAAAAGGTTAGTCTCCTTAGTTAATACCAGGGAGTGATAAAAAGGTCAACATGAGATCCAAAGACCAAGACACGAGTAAGAACTGCTATCAGGGCTGGTTTTCTGCAGTCTGGCAGCCCTCATGCAGGGCTGCTGGGAGGTGTTGGTATCCAGCTGCAAACCGTTGACTTGGAATCTCTTCGTAGAGACGGTGCTTACTGCATTTTTCTAACAAGCTAAGTAGCGTTCAGTCTTTCCTTTCTGAAGCACAGCTTTGTGAGAAGGGCACGATGGTGCTCACCATTTCCAGAGTGACACTCACCCAGGAAAGGAGGGGCTCAGGCACATTGTCCTGCTCCTGCTGAGCAAACTCCAATGCCCATTGCTCCTCCGCCAGGAGCAACCAAGGCTTAACTCAGTCTCCAGCAGTTCTACAGAGCTGTGCAGCAAAGTGTCCACAGTCCTCTGAGGCAGAGAGGAAAAATAGGTGCGGAAGGAAAAGTAAGAATGTGACACCACACAGTATGGCATTCCTCCAGGGGCTGAATCCAGGCCCTGCTCCCTGTATGGCTTCTATAGTTTATACTAAAATAAATAAATAAGCCATTTTACTATTTATGTAAATTGCTTTTCTTGGTGAGCATTAGCACACATGAGGTGGAAATGTTTCAGTAAAGGAACTACTGCATGTTTACTTAGCGCTTCTTTCACAAAGTGGGCACACAGCTGCTCAGCACAACTAAAATGAGGGCACTCTAGGGAATGCTAAGATCCCAAAATCAAATAATAAGGTACTTACAGCATTTCTGGGGTTAGGTACCAAAACTACACACATTTGCAAGGTTAGAGTTACATGTTTAGACATTACCTTTTATTTGACTCCCTCAGTGCATGCTTAAACCCCTATATAAACATCAGGTCCTTGGCAATTTTGGGATTTTTTTCCCCCTTTTTTTAGCATTATTGAGCCAAATGTTTTTAGATCAGGTAATGTAAGAACATTTTTAATTTTAGTACAGGTGTGAAAATATTGATCAGGATTGATCCAAAGACCAATTCTTAAAGTAGTCTACTGGTAACTTTTCTCCAGTCTGAGATTTAACCTTTCATCACAGCATGTGCTTCTTCTTCTCCACCACATAACATTATCCTGAGTTCCTATTTTAATTTGACTAACATTTTCCAGTAAAGACACAGATAAAAATTTTTAGTGACAAGCAGATAAATGAGATTTACTACTTCCCTTTGTCTAAGAAACTATTTATTTTAATCAAAGGATACCCTGTTATTCAGACATTAGTTGTCTTTGATGAGCTATGCTCAGTTTTACTATACTTTCTTTCACTTCCATGTCTTCAATCTGCTTTCCTCAAAAAGTGTTCTTTAAAAATGCATTCTCTTTTGAAAATAAACTGACTTGCTTTAGCTCCCGAGTCACTACTTCCTTCTCCAGCAGATGCAGTTCTTAGAGATTCTTTGTTAACAAAAGCTATCCCCAAGTTCACAGATTTGTTAAAAATTCTGACTGACCTACAATTTGATTCACTCTGTGAACCAGATCTTCAGTTCTTCTTGTGTCAAGTTCTCAGAGCTTTGCTTTTCGGATGTGCTACTCACTTTTTTTCTGTTTTCTATTCTAAGTAGCTCTGCTTTCACTCCCACACTCAAAGTCAGCAAGTATACTGCAAAAAGAAGAAAAGTAGTCATTCTGTCCTGTGGCTGTACCTTTCCTGAATCTCTGGCCAATCATTTATTTTCATTCACCCTCATGCTTTACATGTTCTGTATTATTAGTTTGGCTAAGAAAACTGCTTACTACTATAATTTCTTTTAGGAAATAGAAATTCAAACTTTGCTGATTTTTTAAAAATTCTTATTTTATGTCCAAACTCCTGAAAAAGAAAAGGGAAAGATGGATTGTCATTCAGTTTCATTTCTTATCTATATATATTTCTTTCTCCATTTTTTTTTTTTTACGATAATGGGTTTTTTTTTCCTAGGAAAACTGGAAGCTTTTCTTTATGATAGACAATTTTCAAATATTCTTGTGCTCTTAACTGGTATATGAAAGAATGGATTTTCTTCCTGTGTTTTAAATTGGCAGGTAGTAAATATTTATCTTAATTTTTCAGAGTTTAAATTTAAAGTTGTTGTTTTACTTTTAGAGATGTTTCTTGTACCTCAACACATCAAGGCTTTTCCAAGAAGACCTGACCTATCAAAAGTCTGTATTGGAATTAGTTTTATGTTCCCTGAACAGGTTTAGAAGACAAAAAGAGTGCCTTGACAAATGCAAGGTCTACTTTGTATTTCTACCCCTGTAGATTTCAGTACTTGATGAAATAAATATTCCAATAGTGCCAACATATCTTTTACCTAAATGTCCAGGCTTAGTTCAGTGTGATTACCTGTCCTCTTAAGAAGGGCTGTTATTTTGATACTAGATCAGTAACTAAAACATTACAAATTCAGTCTTTCGCAGGTTAAACTAGCAGGCTTCTGGAGCTATGAAATAGTATCTTGCTATCTGTCAAGGGGAATGTGCTGGTGACAGTGTGCTTCTGTTTTCCATTTTGATGCTTCAACTTGGTATCACTTGTCCCTGCATTGAGCCACAAGTTTACAAGCTAAAGATTG
Source organism: Falco rusticolus (assembly GCF_015220075.1). Lineage (NCBI taxonomy): Eukaryota > Metazoa > Chordata > Aves > Falconiformes > Falconidae > Falco > Falco rusticolus. Next base: position 38,441,730 of record NC_051191.1, on the reverse strand, counting down.
CACTGGACCCATTGTACCCCAATGGCCCAGGTTCATCTATACTGGCATTAAGAGGAAGTTTCATTAAGCACAGATTGTAAGGTCAAGGTTATTATTTCACCCAAGCAGATTTCAGTGTAGCCTTTAAGAAATCATTGTATTTAATTCATGGAATCTTAAGTACTACTACTTCAAACAGACAATAACCATGTACCAGCGAAAAAAGGAAATCTAATTTTTAGACGTGTTTTTATTTAATCATCATATTTTTATGTTTATTTTTCAACTTTATTCTTGTAACACATGTTTGCAGTGAGAAGATACACTTTTTCCCAGAGGGTGACAGAAGTGCTTGGCTCTTTTAATGCTGCAATATGAAAGGTGAAAAAGATATGCAAATATGTAAGCTAACTAACACAAATAAATATACGCTATCCAGCTTCAGGATAGAAATTAGAAGAAAGATCCTAATCATCAAAAGAGTAAGACTTTGAGAAAAAACTTTCAATAGAAGGAGCAAGAACAACAAAATCTTAAGACTTTTAAGAAAGAGCTTAGTAAGTTTTAAACTTCAGCTGCTTTAAGCAGCTCAGGGACTATCACAAGAGCATCTGTCATCTTTCTCCCAGCACAGTTCTGACTCAGAAGTGTAAGATGCCCCCACCAGAATGGCTGTGGCTCTTACATTCCCAGATGTTCATCCTGCCGCCCAGGAAGATGTTACTGCTCCCACATTAGGAGGTGCTGCTCTTGTCTTGCGGGGATAGGGGGCCCAGCCTCACCAGAACCTCAGAACTGTCATTAAAATATTTCCTTTGCATACTGTCTTAGAGTGACTTGCTGCAGCAGTGTGGGGAAATTGTTTGGAGGGGGGAAATCATAGAAAATTGAGACCTAATAGATGTTGTAGTATTATAACAACCTTTTAAGGGAAAAATACAGTTGCCACTTTCGGATGGGTGGCATGCAGAGACTCTACTCCACCATGGTTCCCTAGGCAGCACAAGATGCTATCCTAGCAGAGCACTGGAGGGCGGAGCAGTGTGGAGAACCCGTGTCCAGGCTCTGTTGTACTTCCTGCAGGATTGGGAACTTGGTGGTACCATACAGCTGATAAGCTGCATAGCAGCTGTCAAATGGAAAACATATGAGAAGATGTCCATTGTTGGGCCAACAACCGTGGCGCAACTATTCTCCTTAGCTGAATCTTGCTCATTATAATCTCGTTATAATACTAACGCACACCTCCACCCCAAAGCTACCCATCTCCAAGGCATGACCACCCCTCACCGAGCATGTGCTTTCTATTTCTTATCAACTATGTTTTTAAATGAAAGTGAGAGAAGTTTACACCAATCAATAATAAAGGACGTATGACTAGAATCACTCAATCTCTGCCTGAGAGTAAAGAAAAGTATAAAAAGTGAATGAATGAGGGGAGAAGCTGAAGAAGACTCCATTGTAACTTCTGGGATCAGTTGAAGAGCTGAACCTGTCTTCTCCCCCATAGAGACGCCTATTGGGTAAGAACTTTGTCTTATGCATGCTAAATAACTAACTCATGCTAGCTGGTATTAGTGATTATAATTTAGTTGTATATAGTTTGGCTGTATATCATTTCCAGATTGTTTTTGCAAACAGTCCCTATCACAGGCAATCACGAATCTTAACTTGTCACAATTTTATAATAAGAGTGTTAGTCCATAAACTGTTAGTGTGAGCCCTTTGCGGGCGCTAGCAGTTGCCTGCAGCAGGTAACACATTTAAACAAAGTGGGGAGACCCTCTGAGGGGTCCCCCAATGCTGTTGACGTGTTTCCCTGAACAAGGCAGTCAAATCATCCTCTGATCCAGTGGGACTGTTCAGTGAAGGGTCCCTGTAATGGGACACTGACGGGCTGGTCGGGCACAAGGGTCTCGGCTTTCCTGGGGCACTGATAGACAGACCAAAGATCCGGGGCTGAGAGGATTTCCACCCACCCACCCACTCCTTTCATGTGACAAGCAGCACAGCTCAAGGGAGATCTATGCCCAGTGTGCAACAAGTGGGAACTGAAAGGCTCATGCCAGCTTGTTAGAAGGTATTCAAAATTACAACATGGAGACATTTTCCTCAGGGATTGAGGCAGGGTTGTTTTTTACCCTGAAATATATCTTAAAATGTAAGAGTTCTCACACATTTATGCACCTGTGTAGCACCTGTGTATCAGCCCTTAGAAAGGGTTTTGCTGGCTTTTCCTAAGCTTACAGAGACAAGCATATGGCAATTTGTATTGAGCATGATAAGGACGTATAGGAGAAAGTTACAAGGTTTCTGGAAAAATAATTACCTTTTCTTTCCATTTTCCAGCATTTCCCAATTAAGTATTTTCATCTTGTTAGTATTATCTTGATTACACAAGATAGTATCTTGAATATTGCCATATCTTGCAAAGACTCTTGCTGTTTGTGCAATGTTGCTCTCTCAATCATCTGTTGTGTTACATATGTGCACACACAAATGTGGTCAAAGTCTACTAACTGTTGAGATCTTTACTGCCTAAAAGGCATCAGAGCCACCACTAAGAGCAGGGCACAACTGCACAGAGCACGAAAGCTGTGGAACTCCTGAGCCTCTGTGGTTTGGTATTCAGCACATCAAGGGACTGAAATCAGAGGACACTATTCAACAGCAAAAAAGTATGCACAAATAAAAGGGTTAAACCCCAAACCAACATGCTGGGGCTTGCCCACTGCTCCTTGCAGTTCTTTCAAAGCCAGTTATTACAGACAAGCATTCAAACCCTCCGGGTTTAGTGCTACACTTGCTGCATGCTTCTACTTCTACCAGCATGTCTTCCTGGGAAGCTGCGGTCTGCCCTTCGGCTTCACCTACAGCAGAAGCTTTAGTCACCTTGGGTTAGGTGTGCTGTGGGTTTTTGGGGCAGGAGTTGAATGTAAGAGGCTTGAGCTGATTCTCTGGATACGGGAAAAAATCAAGCTAGAGATTTAAAAGTGTGAATTTTTCCATGGTTAATTCACCCACTGATTTTTCTAAGCACCTAATAATCACACTGGAAGTACTGAATCTCTGTCTTTCATTTCCTACTATTCCCTCCTCAGAAAGCCACTTTTAATGTAGGTCTTTGAGTTTACATGAAGTAATAGTAAGCAGGTAAGCTGAGTTAAACCAAATTTGCATACAAGCTAATAGAGTTCTCACTCATATCTTGAACTGTGATGTGATTTAACTGAAAAAAATCTTTAAAAATTGCATTTCATTTCTATTAGTATGTTACATAAGGAAATTAAATAAATCAATTGCAACTTTGAGGATATAAAGAAAAAAGAGCTGAGGTGGTAACTGTGCTCCAAAGCATGATTTTGAAGACACCATAAAAAGTGAAGATATATTAAGAAGTGGCATGTATACAAATGGGTTTTTAGAAAATATTCTTCATGACTGCATGATCCTGTTTTGGTTGTTGATGTGTTAGTATTTGCTACTTGAAAGATCTTTGCAGTTCTTTCAAGAAATGCAGTGGCAGTATATTAAACCTCAGTAATATTTAAATTCAACATGAAAGAAAGAAAGACATGAGTGGTAAATACTCATTTATAAACTATACACTTGTTCCACAGAGAAACTCAGCACAGCCTCTCAGCACAAGATATCTTAAATATGCATGATTCTGAGCAGGACTTTCCTTGTTTTTTAAAATGTTTCAGTATATTATTTGACTTTTGACATTCAGCATAACTCTGCCACCATGTGAATACAGATTTTGCCCAAATAATTAGACAATGCTGCAAAGACAAAATCTACACAGGATAGTAATTTATTTATAGTCTTCCAAAGCACAGTATGTATGAAGGCAATGTTTCTTGGACTTACCTTTGTGTACAGTCCAGTAGTCCTTGATCATGCAATAATCCCATGACCAGTAACACAGCTTTTGCCTGAGAAGTCACCTTTTTATAAATAAGTCAGTTTATGGAATTTCTTGATTATTTTCTTCAACAAATCAGACAGTGCCCCATATTTCAATTCTTGAAATTTGTCTTGTGTTCAGATGTGTGACAGCTCTGATCACATTTCATATTTTTTAAGTAAATGGGTGATTCATCCTCAACACCTATTCCTCTATATGACTCTTTTATCTATGCATGCAGTCTCAATCCCACAAATGTTTCAGCTATCGTATCATAGCATCAGCTATAGTAAAAAGCAATGTGTCATCTGTGCATGAATAGTTTGAACATACAATGCCAAAAAGTGTAGTTTTTTCTTTATTTCCTGTTAGCTCTGAGCTAATTTCATCTTTTATTTGTGTTAAATGAAATTATTGTCAATATCAGCGTACACACAGACGTACAGACACAAAGATTTTTCTATGCTGCTAAGACTTTGAATTGACTAATACTCCTAAGAACTAAACAGGAAAATCAGATACAGTAATGTCAATTTATGCCTTTTCACAGAATCACAGTATAGTGGATGTTGGAAGGGACCTCTGGAGGTCATCAGCTAATGCCCCTGCTGAAGCAGGGTCACCAGAAGCAGGCTAATGAGGACCACATCCAGACAGGTTTTTTAGTATCTCCAAGGATGGAGATTCCACAGAACCTCTTGGCAATCTGCATCAATACTCAGTCACCTTCACAGTGAAAACTTTTTCTTTATGTTCAGAGTCTGTGTTTCAGTTTGTGCCCATTGCCTCTGGCTCTGTCACTGGGGTCCCCTGAAAAGGGCCTGGCTTTGTAACTTTTCTTCAGATATTTGTACACATTGAAGACATCCCCCTCGAGCTTTCCTTCTCTTCTTCAGGCTGAACTGTTGCAGCTCTCTCAGCCTTTCCTCATAGGAAGGATGCTCCAGTATACAGTATTTCTAGGACTCATGCTCAGGATGGCAAAGAGTTCTTTTCAGGGAGAAGTAATTGTGTAAAAATCATACAGACATCATTAGGGATGGGAAGGAAGAAAATTACTGGTTTGCTAGTAAAAACATTTTCAGGATAATCAAAGCTGTTTACTTATTTGTATTATATCTCTCTAGTGGTTTTGACTGAAAGGAAGTCACAGAATAGGATGAATAGAAAAGTTTAAATGCTGATTTTTTATTATGTTTCCCAAGTAAAATAACAATTTTAAAAATATCTGAATTTCTTTCCTGGCTATTTTCAAAATACAATTTTTAAATAAAAAATGCTACTTCAAAATGACAAGCTACAAATTGCTAAAGGTGAAAGGAAAGAAAAGGGGTTACGTTTAACATAAGCAGGACAAACAAAAATTGTTAAATTCAGATGAAGAATGATGGGGAAGGAAAAGAACAGTAGCTAATATACAAGTCACTTTTTATGTCATTAGTCCTTTTATTCTTTTGGTTGACTCTAAGCTGATTTCTCCCTTTATATCTTTCTATTTTCTGCAAAAATAATTAGAAAAATATATTCATTACACAGACCTAGAGATGATGTCCACTGTTTCATAAATTAAATTGAGCCCCCAGTACTGTAGATAATTGTGTTTATGCCTAACTATATTAACATGAGCCACCCCGTCGTAAAACCTAACAAAACAGTTACATACAGCATCCCCCACTCCATGATAATATCATAGACTCTATGGGATAATAAGAGTCTCCTTTCCTTTGTGGGACTAAGTTACAAATTCAGGATTATGTTGCCTTGTATGGAAGTAAATAAATGAAATCTGTATAGGCTATTAGAACTTAAAGATTTCCTTACTAAACCACAGAAATAACTTGAGAACTGTCATGCAAGAATATCTCATACTGCATTACAGAACTAAAAAAGTAAACTGGTATGATTTCTCACGGTTTCCATTATGTCTGGTTTGATATCTCAATACATATTTAATCATTGTTTCTGAAGAAAAAATAATATCTCCTTTCACTTGGGAACTTCTATTTGTGACCCATTAACCAAAACTGAAATTTTATGTGTGGCTAAATGGTCAAGCCTTCTTCTTTTCAAAGCTTTATAATTCAAAATGTTGTCACTTATGGAAAAATCCAGTTTCTTTCCAAAATTCTTAAAAAACATTGGTGTAATAGCCTAGGTTTTCTGTTGTTCTCCAAGAAGGAGAATAATGTCACCACACTTTTGCCAAAGGTGGATTTACTGAAGATGAATATTGTTGACATTTGTGAGCTCTCTGAAATCCTCTGAACATTATCCTATATGTTCCACGAGTGTTCTTGTAAAGACTGTAGGGTACATGACTGCATCTCTAGCACCCATCAATTTCTTGATGCAAATAGCTACAGAAAGAAAATGAAATATTTTCCACTGTTCATGTCTAGTTTTTTTCTAAAGTAAACAATATTTCTAACTAACTTAAATATGCTTCATACTGTCCCCAGATGAAATAACACACTTAGAAATTTTGACCTGAATGAAACAAGATGGCTGGAAAATAGTGTTTAAAAAGGATTTTTTCCTTAGGGATTTGTAGAGTTTTTAAGAGCTCAATAAAACAAGAAGGCTTGGCCAAGAAAAATGTAAATACAAAGTCGGCAGGTGCACAAGAGCCATGATTTTAAGCTGTGTAATTCTAATTACATACTTCAAACCACTGAAAACTTGAAAACTGTAAGAGAAGCATAGCTTTGGGTAAGGATGATTATAAATTACACAATGTAGTTCACAAATATATTGTAAATTCTATACATTCTGTAAATTAGTTCATTCTGTTCAAGGTCTTTAGTCTATCACTGAAGCTGGTGAGATGCTAACATCTATAAATTGAATATTTCGGTCAGGGTTGACCTCCCAGTATAATTATATAATCTATAACAAACCAGGAATACTTATAACTCGAGAAACAAATCTACTAAATTCATCAGTTACAGAAGGGGAAGACCATTTACCCTTAAGAACACCTATCTTTTTGAATAAAATATCAGGTGCTGCTATTTTAGGCTTGTAAAAGTGGTGAAAATAACTACAGATACAACTTTGATTAGCAGTAGCAGTTTCTATCTATAAAAAAATACAAACTGTAGGTTCAATTTCATTAACTGATTGGGGATCCCTTCAGCTCCAATACAGTAAGATAAGCTAATACATATTCATCTCAGTTTTGGATCTCTTTTCTTTTGGTTTTTCTCAGCTTTTCCAAGAAGAGGGGATTAGGTATTACCTTCCCTCCCACTGCAGACATCCATTTATATTAAATGTCATACACTTCATGTGCATTAGTTAGCTTGTTCTTCAGCAAAGCCAGGGAAGAATCTTTTTGTAACACTCAGCTCAGTAGTTATGTGAATCATTAACCACTGATGAAACCAGCACTGAGTTTGTTCAAGGATTGGGATAGTTCTTACTCAAAGCACACATTTTTCTATGGTAATAAATCAAAATCAGTACTGCTAACTATTATGAGACATTGTACTGCACAAAATCTCCTGTAGAACTTGCATTCCGGGGATAAAATCTAATTGCCTTGAAAGCTCTGATAGCTTTTATTTAATGACTTTTTAAAATAGAAATTATTGACTCAGCTAACAACCCTGGCTTTAGAGGTGCTTTGGCCAGCTGTGTAGATCTGCAGTAAATTGTTTTTAAGATGCCATAACAGGACCAAAGGAATCATTTTGTTCAATTGTGTAAATGTTTTGCATGCATAATATTGACTTGGAATGTGTCACCTCCCTAGAGATTTATGGCCCATATGGTATTGCATTTCTGAAGCCATTTCAGTGTAGAAATCAACCCAAAGTTACTGAAGGTGAATACCCTTAAGAGACACATGATTATGTTGAAAAACATGAAATCTATGATATGCAGAAGAAGTTAGAAACATCACAGTTTAATTACACATTAAAAAACCCTTTAAAGTATTTAACATTAATTGCATATTGGCAAAATTAATAACATATAATACTTAAAACTTTTCAGGGTTAAAAATGACCAAGGGTTTTTTTATGAAATATATTTCTTATTTTAGAAAAATAGGAAAAAAAAAAGTTCTGTCTTGCTTTGCGTCATACAGTTGGTTCACTGCAGGTTCTCTTACTCCTCCTGATCCTTTACCCACCACATCTTTTTTTTCCTTTTTTTAGGGGGTTGGGGGAGGGGAATCTATATAGCTCTTGTAGCCCTTGTATAGTATCCTTAGCACCAGAGCTGTACCTGAATAGGAAGTATCTTACAATAGCATAGACTTTATAGTCTAAATACACTAGTAATCAGAGCACAGCAGATATCTCACATGAGAACCAAGTGGGTGATGTGTTTTTACATCTAAAACTCTTCACAAAATAGCACTGTTTTTTAGAAGGAATGTACTTTGTGTTTTTTCCACTTCATAGTCCAGTAACCACAATTTACAAAACTATGCATATTTCTTTGAGATCAGAAAAGAAATTAAATACATTAAATAAAACTTTGCATCATCAAAAATGGGGAAACAGTGCCTTGCCTTGGTGAAGTGCTGATTTCAGAGGACCAGATGAAAGGCTTAATTCCCTAGCACAGCTAAGCATACCCAACTTTGAAATCAGCTGCTTGGAATTTGTAACCTGAATTTTGCAGTTCCTTGAAGTGATCCAAGACTCCAGTGTCCAGCAGCATTGAGAATCCCAACCAACATCAACACAGATGTCCTTTGAGAATATAGGTACCACAACAGTGTCACTACAAACATGCAGAATACCAAGCCTTTACAGGGACGTAACACAAGACTCTTGTGATCTACAAAAACCTGAATGAAGTTCCTGATTAAAGGACACATGATTCTCTTATGCAGACAGCCTCCTGTTACACTTGGATAATGAAGAGTGACTTCCACACTCAAAACCAGTAGATTTTGTGTTGTTCTGGTTTTGGCCTCCAAAGCCTTAATTTTGGGAAACCTCAGTACTCTCAGTGTCCAAGTGTTCACAGACCATTTGTTATGACAGCTGCCTGTAACAAGGAAGAACAAATCAACTTGAAAAAAAGAAAAAAACCATGAAATTCATTGATTAACAGATTCTGCTCTCATCGAGGTCTTTTTGTATATAACCCCAAACAGAATAAGCCTAATAGTATATCTTATAGCTACAACTCTGATTAACAATCTGCAACTGAAATTATCTATTAAATAATAAATAAATGTTACAGTCTTTTTCAGACAGAGTGTTCTCTAGGAATATTTAGAGGAGTTAGTTGTCTCTTAATACTACCTGTAGTGCAAAGACATTACATTCTTTTTAGGTTTGTCATATCTACCTATTTATAAGTACAAAAAACATGTAAGTCATAATGCTCTCGGTATTAGAAATTATATAGTGACCAATGGCTGGTAAATTTGGTCAAACATCAAACTCACATGAAGTTTTTGATGCATTACGGAAACTGTTAATAGCATGCATATTTCATGTCATTAATATAATTGCTATGAACAGATGAGCTAAAATAATCTATTTGTTTCAGTTCATGATCACTTATTATTTTTTTTGATATAGAGACCTTTAGCTGATTGCCATTTTATGTCATGAGAATGTTCTAATCTCTTCTGAGATATCTCCTTGACCCTAATATAGACATAGAAGTAAAATACTAAACAGTGAGGGTTCTGCTTATTTATGAGAGAGCGGCCTATGTAGGAAAGGAACTGAGGAATGGTGACTTTTCCAGGGAAGGAGCTGTGAAGGAATAGTGCAGCTCCCAAGCATATAGCAGCTTTTAAAATGAAATTAAAGGGGTGGTACTTCAGGGTTCAATAGAAAAAAGAAAATACAGAACTACTGAGTTTTCCAATAGAGACTTCATTCCTAACTTTTGTATTATTTACTTAAAACAAACAAACAAACAAACAAACAAAACCAACACTTTTTTTCTTTCTTTCTGTAATAGAAGAAGCCATGGTAAATGTGAAGAGGAGGCTTCTTCACAGAGCTTAACTTACATTTATATAGATTTTATTAAAAAAAAATATTGCCTAGTTCTTTGGTAAGCACTCAAAATCTAAAGAACATCAGTTTTTAAACTGTTCTGGTTCTATTTCATCAAGATCACTAAATCTGAAGAGCTCCAAGGGCAGCATCTGTGCTTCCCCTGTGGCCTCCACAACAATCAGAAGGAAGCATAGCTGCTGTTGCTCATTGAACTCCTTTTCCCAGGGTGCCTGTTACCTGCACAAGGCGATGGATGAAATTAATTGACAGCTGTTCTTTGTGCAACTCCATGATGAAACTATTGGAGTTATATCAGACCAAAGAGCTTCAAAATAGCTAGCGGGCACTGAAGCATAGGAATCAGACAGGCAGGGGTTACACGAGGTTCCTGTAGAGAAAGATGAAACTAAAAGTTTAGTCTAAATAAATTTCTGAGACACTTGCAACCTTTTATAGCCATACAAGCATGTGTCTTCCTCATGCTTCAATTCTGAACATCACCTCCAACTTGTAAGCCCACACCAGAATTGAACTTGTGGCAGGTACTTGTCTCTAACATTGTCTTACTCCCTTCTCCATATGAGCCCTCAGGCAAACAAAAGCAGTGGAAACGTTCCCAAAAGCACATTTTTCATGAAAAAGCATTTCTCAGTGCTCTTTGTTTCATATTCACTTCTTTGGTAGAGAAACCATAATGGTGAACATTAAAAAATACAGGAGCAAGAGGCATTCAGTGGTAGCCACCCTTGCTTGGACATGCTGGATGCATTAGCTGAAAGAACATGGCACCTGATGGGAACAGCTGTGCTTACCAAAAATTAGTTCTTCAAGACCACGCTGATGACTTTAAGGGCAGATCATCAAAATACAACTTTCTTCGTATCTAGAAGGCCCAAATTTATTAGGCACTAAACCTAATGCTCATGTACTGCTAATGTGCATTTTCTCAGCCACTTCAGAGACTGATATAAGCTTTCAGATCGTATCCACTTCAGATATGCATTGAGAAATCTATTCTGTATTCTGAGATCTCCAGCCTATAAGTATCAATTTATGGTTATAGAGAGTCATTATCCATGGGTAGTGGAAAGTCAAAGGCCATTCTAAAAGAAGTACAGGAAATCATTCTACCACATCATATTGACTGTAAATTAGGGGCTCAGGCACAGTTCTGATTGAAGTTAAGATCTCCTTTATTTTCAGTACTTAGGGTTTTTTTATTGTTGTGTTGGTTTTGTGGTTGTTGGTTGTTGTTTTTTTTTTTTTCCAAATGATTGCACTAATGTGTTCAGTTTATTCAGGAATCACTGCAAGAAAGGAACAGCTTCTAATCTTGAGCAAAATTGACACAGAACACAAAAGGACCTTTGTATAGATATAATATACTGAATACCGTGGACAAAATAGGGAGGTTAGTAAATGTAAGAAGCAAAAAGAGAAAACAGTCTAGAAGATGGGAAGATAGAATTTAAAGTACAAAGAATGAACATGAAAGTGATTAACAGGGAAAATTAAAGCAAAAATATAAATCTGACAATTGAAGGAATAAAGTCATAAAAAAAGAAGATTAAAAGCTTGGATGAGAAGTCAGACTACAACTTTACAGTAAGAGCTGTGTATAAACACAATATTAATATTGCAGTAGAACAAATCTAATTCAAATCTGGATCAGCTTTCTTACTTCTTTTTTCACATGCTCATAGCTATTGATTACATTTTTATCTTGCTCTAAAATAAAAAATAAATTATTGCTATTCCACATGTCATCTTCATTTTATTCTTTTACCAAAAAATGCACCCCTACCGACATCTGAGAACAGTTTGCAAGGAGTGCCTCAAGAAAGAAAGATTCTCCTGCTCATAATGTGACTCATTTAAGATTCCCATGCTCGTAACAGTAACTGCCTGTCATTTTGCCTTATCACTTTTCAATAACTAATAGTGGTGTTTTTTTTCATCAGAGAACATTATTGTCTGAATTCCAAAATCAATGTAATAGGAAAAAATTGCATATCTGCAGATAGAGAAGACAGAACAGAACAGAGGAGTATAACTTTGTAAAAAAAGGATAAATAGAAGTTGGGATAACAAAATGAACAATAAAAGAAGAAACTTTGGGGATCAGAGATGGAAGAAAAACAAGGTGTCCAAAGGTTCTAGATCCAGAAACAGATTTACTTATCTAATTTTGTGTTTATAGCAAGAAAGGTTAATTTGAGATTAATTTCTTTCTCCTTGTCTTTGCTAAACACCTTCATCAGTGGCAATGATTCTGGGCATATACCAAGGAATTTGTTCTTATAGTTAAATGTTAGTATGAAAGTCAAGATTTGTATGTGCCTTCAGGGAGGAAAGGCAATGAAGAGAAGTTACATTTGTTATTACAGATTTAAAAGTTTCTCATCTAAGTTGTGATACCAATAAGTCCTTGGTCTGCATGAATATTTGTGAAACAAAGACATTCTGCCAGTGAAATAAGGGAAGCAGTACTCATACTGTGCAACCAACGTGGTATCCAAATGACGAAAATAATGGTCAGAAAACATAGTTTAGAAATGACTACATAAATATCCTTCAAAGGAAATGGAGGTCCCATTTCCTGTTTCCCTGGAAGTGCAACAAATGGATATTTTATAAACAAAGAATTTAGAGTAGTGGAATTTCAACTCTTACCTTATAGTCATGTAGTACGCTGCATTAAATAGATTATATTTAAATACAACCTCAAAACCAGACACGTATCTTGCAAAGGCTTTATAAAGATTTTTTTTTAAGCTTTTTTAAAAATCTTAAACTGTTTTTACACAAACACTCAAGAGCTACCCAGGCAAGCAATAGCAGTTCCAATTTCTAAGTCAGAATTGCAAATGTTGTATACTCAGATAAAAATGTGGTAACAGCATTTGCAGTTTAGGTCTGTCACATTTCTAACAGTAAGTGCAGAAGGAGTGGTAGGCAGTGGTGGGGCGAGACAGGGGCGACATGAGCAGGTGGAAGGATTTTTCACCAACACCTTGAATGTCAGAGTGCTTTGATAACCGAAGTTGTGAAATATTATCTAATCATTATATTCTAAATTATTGAAAAGGGCAGCCACCATCAGCTTCATGTACTTTTTATTTCTCTTTTTGACATTAAATTGAAAGTAAGTGCATGGATAGGGAGAAAACAGAGAAGTACATTACCATGGATAGTACAGTTAGAGAGGGTAAAGAAAGCAAATATCCATTCAGAGAAATAATCTTCTTAAAGACATGCCAGCACATAACAAATGACAATAAAATACCTAATGTCCAATTAATATGGAATTCCGTAAGGATATTAGAAAAACAAGAAAAGAACAATTTCACTGCATAAACCCACTTGTTTCTAAGTACTATTTGTAAATGTGGGTCCTCAGGATTAAGGATTAAGAATGAAATTTAAGGAAAAAGGGAAAGGTGTTCCTTCATGACAGAAAGAGAAGGCTACCAGCAACAGCCAATTGTAAAGAGATTCTTTCAGTGGCCATCCCCTATCAAACAACCTTTATTCTACTCTTAACTTTTTCCATGAGGTAGTAAATCTGTCGTTAGAAGATCTGAAGAACAATTATCCAAGAAGATATTCATAGTGGAAATTGTAATCCTTTGTGTTAAATACCACTTCTATTTCCTATGTTATTAATTATTTTTTTTTAACATAAATATCTGTGTCAATTTCAACAGAAGCTGTACATCTACATCGGTTTGAACTGGAAGTTGACAATTAGGCTATAAATAAGGATGAATCACAGAATCAGAGAACAGTCAGGGTTGGACAGGACCCCTGGAGATCATCTAGTCCAATCCTCTGCTTAAACGTCAAAACTTCATGCAACTTCATCTGTGAGATGGGACTATTGGTTTAGATCACACATCTGACTGATCTTTATATTGCTAAAGTTAAAAGGGAAAAATCACAACCTCAAATCCTCCTGTCACCAACAAATGGTTTCCCTGTAGTCCCTGTGCTCAGTTAGCACTTGGATCTGAAATATTTACTCCTGCAATAATCGCTTAAAACTGCTATCACAAAATACTGTTTAATTCTGACACTCTGCAAGAGGTACTTCAGAGTGGTGGTGTTTACCAAGGAATTCCTTCTGCCAAAGGAATATAATAGTAAAACTCAGCTGGCTCAAATATGAATTGTATTTTTGCCTAAATCAGCATCACCGGTACTGATGGACTGAGGTCCGCACTAAGGCATTTCAGGCTGCTTTACTTCAGACTTTCTTTAGCGTGGTCTTGTGAACTGAAGTCCCCTTAGTGTTTTGGGTGCTGAAAAATGAGCTCCAAACAGATTAACTAGCAAGGCACTCAAAAGCCTGATCACTTATGTCCACAGTCTTGACAAGAGGATTGCCTCGGAGCTCCAAGACTTTATGACTTGCAGGTTTCCTATCACAAATAGGAGCTCTGCAACTTTCATACCATTAGCTGGGAACTAGCCGCACATCCAGCCATGTTCAGCTAGAGCACCGCAGGTGAGTGACACATGGCAGCCCTCAGCTTTGTCTGAACACCTCCAGAGACCTGCGCTTTGTGCACGCTTCTAGAGACCCGGGCTCCTGCACTCAGTCAGCACACAATAATCCCGGCTGCAGCCTGCAAACTGTCTTCCTCAGCGTATAAAGGTTCCCAGCTCCATGCACACCTACAGTTGGGGATGTGGTAGCTGCTTAGGCATAACACAAGAAGTTCCTTTTTTTCTTTTTGTTTTTTTCTTTTTTTTTTTTTTTGTTAAAAGGAAAAATCCAGGTGATCCTTTTTTCTAATGTGTTTCCCAATGTCCCAAAAGTTCACAAGAAGTTCCTTTTTTTCTTTTTGTTTTTCTCTCTCTCTCTTTTTTTTTTTTTTTTTGTTAAAAGGAAAATCCAGGTGATCCTTTTTTTCTAACGTGTTTCCCAATGTCTCAAAAGTTTTTTACTGCTGGAAAGACTGATTTTCTTTAAGAACCAAAATAAATAATTTTTCAAAGTGTAATTCCTCTGCAACACAGAAATTAAATGTCACCCTCTCCACACCATTTAATTGGCAATTGCAAGCCAATGGCACAGACATCTGCCTCATTCTTCACAGTAGCAGCTCTATATGCACTTATCTGTATCACACACACCTACCAAAGACTGAAGAATACTTAAGAAATTACCTGAGATCCTCAAGACATTCCTCACACAGAGTGCAAGGACAGAACATGCCTAGCTTGAAAGGAGCATGAGAAAACTGTGAAGTTTCACCTGTTTTCTACGTAAATTAAAAGCTGCAGAGCAAGAGAAAAGGAAAGCAACAACTCATGGGAAAATTAAGTTCATGGAAGAAATAATATAATAGCTGTTATTTTAAGCCCAGCAAGGAATCTATGAGGATGTATTAAATAGGAATTATGTTTTTCAACCTTATTTCCTATTGACAACAAAAAGTTTTCCCGTACTTCAACCGTTCCCTAGATGAATTCATTTATTAAAATAATATTTCATATAACTATGTTCTGCCCTGTGGAATGATTACCAGCATTATATTTTGAGTATCTCATAGCTCCACAGAGAAGCCTTAATTGGATATATCAGTCATTTGGTACATTCTTCTTCCCTGTCTGGGCTATTTTAGCTCTTCAGCTGACAGGTTTATGGTGAATGTGAATAAATTCAGAGACAAATTAAAATCAAAGTCAATGTTGAGAAAAAATGAGAACAGAAGGTAATGTATCTATACAGAGAAAGAGACACACACATACGTTGATAAAAATTACTTTCATGTATGCAGTCCCAGATCCAGTTTCCTTCCTGTAGCACGGTCTGCTGCTTATACTGCCTCAAAGAGTCCTAAAGTACTCATGGATTTTCTAAGATCAGCTGCACAGAGTTGACCTCTGCCCCTAGCACCCAGTAGCCACAAACCATTAGTTTGATTCAAGACTATGTTGGTCTCTCAAATTCAGTTATTCAGGCAGGATAGCTAGTAACAAATGTAACAATGTGTACCACTGATTAGACAGCACACAGGACCGTGAAGCCTGGGCTAGAAGCACAACCAGACAGAAACCAACCATTCATTATTTTCAATTATTTAATGACTGAAGTAAACGCTGAAAAGGATTATCCAACAAAAGTAATAAACTTCCAGTTGAGGAAAACACCTGTGTTCCAGGCTTAAATGTGTACTTTACTTAAACTAAAGCAAAAACTGAGGTTCTCCACGGTCTTTCATGCTTTCTCAATGGCCAGGCAACTCATCACTGCACTTTAAGAGTAGTATTCCTTCTGCTTCCCTAGCATGTGTCTGCCTTGTAAAGAGGCTCCTCTCAGTTTAAGAAGAAATAACACTAATTTCTAGCCTTGTTTGTAAATGCGTTTTTGTTCATAAGATTGGTGTTATAGCACTTCAGTGGAATAGAAAACACCAGTTAATTAATTTTCAGGTGACTTGGGGTATCTACATCTCCTTAAACATTCATTTGTCTGGCAGCATGGAAAATGCCAGCATCCCAGTTAATACTGTTTGTAACTGGAGTTGTGAGGTACAGTTACAGGAATGATGTAAGAGAGATATGCCAAATAATCAAGCCATGCAGACCTAAAAACATGCTTAATGAAACTTGTTAGCCCAAGTTTACACACCTGAACTTTGATATTCAGGTACCTTATGTGCAAGCTTCTTAAGCAACTTGCACAGCAGCTTGAAAGAACTCAGGCAATGTTTTGTATGAAGCATAAATGATTCACCAGTAATGACGGCCACAATGAAATAAATCATAATTATATCAGACATTACTAAGGAGGTCACTGGGGATTATAAACTCCTATGATAATCCCAAACTGCAGATTAAATCAAATCTTAGCAGTTGAGTGTTATCATCAAGCTGGTCACACAAGTCAATTCCTGGCTCTGCTGGTGACAGTGAACCATAATTTCACTCACAGTCCTTAGATTTTCTATTAAGATTGGCATTGATCTTATTGCTTTAGAACAGCTCTCATGGAAAATGAATAACTTCTTTTTTGAGGTCTTCCAGCTATAAAAACTTTGTTGATTCATTTAAGTTTTCCTAATTTATGAAGCACCCTAGAGGCTTTGATCCCCTCAGAATCAGTACCTTATTCACACCTCAGACAGCAGAAGTCTATTGGTCTTCCAGGAAGATAGGAGGGCTGCAGTGAAAAGCCTTAGAACACCTTAGCCTAACCCTGCATGAGGTATTTACATGGACTGAGACAAGTACACGTAACCACAGAAAAGCATGTACTCTAAGATTAAAATTTTATTCAAAATGAAAACAACTAGCTTACCACACAAATTTTACAGTGTGATCTGCTACAGGATAAACATAAAGGTGAAGATAAACTACTTTGTATTAGGGTGTTTATTTTCTGATCAGTGAAGAAAAGTGGAAATATTGAAGGTCTCCTTTAATATCTGACAGCTGAACCCACCCTGCCTGCCTCTGCAAAACTGAAATGAGGACACACAGCTCAAGTCCTCTGCTTGCCTGAAAATAAATTTTCAAGCCATGAAGTCTTAGCAGAGTCATTCCAGCATCGTTATATTGACAGTGAAGTGGATTAAGTTTTCTTGGCAACCAGTAGTCTCTATACTCAAGTATATTTTGCTTTCTCCACTAAACAGCTACTCCTCCTTTCATTGGGAAGCTCTCCCAAGTCTGCAGGGTGATTTGGCACTCAGCTCCATTCTGCTAAGGGAGTTAAGAGCAGAGGTCTGATCCCCCACTTAAAAGTTGCTGGAGGGCTTACATAGGCTCAGGACTGATCCTAACACCAGGACTGAATTTCATTAAGGGGTGTTGACAATCACCTTGTTCCAGTTTGTAGCAGGTTGGGATGAAAATGCTATTAATTCTGATGAATATATGTACTAAACCTACATACAAGTAAAAGCAAGCACACAGACACACAATACAGTTTTCTCTTATTGGATTTTTTTGTAGAGATATTGATTTAATTATGATATATATATAAACATATTATGCTATGTTTATATATATATCATAATGTAAAAAACAGGGGATTATTTGACTATATAAAATTATGATTATAGCCTCTGTTCAGTTTCAGATCTGCAAAAGGTATTTAAGCTCTTAACTCCCTTGTGAATATATTTAAATAACTAAATTACAATTGAATCTGGTTATTCTGCATGAAACAAACACCACAGAACAGAACTTTTCATCATTGATTGTTAATCTTTTTGAAAAATTTTAGCTAAAGACTTATGGATTTGAAGTGCTTAGATACATACTTTGAGAACAAGTCCCTACAAATGGAGTTTGAAACATATTGTTAGGAGGATGTTGGGAAACATAGCGTGCAAATCCCTCATCAATAGATAAATAAATAATTTCAAAGATGCTAATCTGTCTGCTTTATCTCATAAAAAGGATTTTCCTGTGCATACAAAGCAGAATGATGGAACCCAAACTCACCGATTAACTAGTGTGTCAACAGAGCCACCTCTTAATTGCTTATCATATACAAGATGTAAGATATGCCACTACATCAATGAACATGATAATTGGTGTAATAGAACCACAGAGATAGGGTTTAAATAAATTCCTTACCAGCAAACCCATACGGACCAAACCAGAAGCCCCTTATGAAAGAAATAGCAAAGGTTTTCTAGATGGTTACTGTCTGACTATATCACAGACAAACAGAAAGAAATTTAAATCCTCTAAAGCACTAAATTGAGTTAAGATCAGTGTGTAATCTTTATCACGCTGAACAAAATACAGAGCTAATGGAAAAGTTTTTCATTGAAACAGCTGGTTTTTTAAAAAAGCACATATAATCACTCTTTTTATATTCTGACCAGTATTGCATGCCCTCCCATACACTGATGATGCAAAGCAACTAAAAACACAGGCTGGCCATTTTACAGGCTGACATCTTTTTGTTAGGGGGATCCTCCAAGTAGCAGACATCTGGGACTATAACCACTGCATCTGGTAAAGTACACAGTGGCAGCTACATAGCCTATGAAAACCGGTGAAATCATGCTGAAGTTAAACAGATTGCTTTAAAAATGTTTCCCTTCTCTCAGTGGGAGGTCACCCACCAAATCAAGACCCTTAGCAGAGGTCTAATACTGTTTTGGAATCACACTTTCAATTTTTACTTCCTCAACAGATGAAGATTCTATCAATGCAGCTGAGTATCTGAAGTGTCATGCTGGAGTATCTCAAACATTCAGTATGGTTTGGGGGAGTTCATTAGCTCTTTCCCCCCCCACCTCCCATCCTACCTTCTTTCTTCTTTCTTCCCTTCCACTTCTCTCTTATACTACAGTTAAAAGAAGCAGCAGCATAAAGATGTTCTGTTGTCAGTTTGGCTTATTATATCTTCTTCAACCTTTAAGCCAGCTCATCAAAGCTTTTATGAACTCAGTTTCTGCCACAGTCCTTAATATACACACCCACATTACCTCTGTTAACACCCTGTTTAAAATGGCATCATGCTAAAGGGTGCCTTTTAGACTGCAGATACTCTCTTCATCATGCCCTTTTCCATATTGCACTGGTACCTGCTCTCATAAGTGACTGTTTGAGGGAATTTGATTAATAACTGATTCAACACTGCACACATGTAATCATAATTGAAGAATTTTATAATTTATGGAAAAAAATAAGCGTATAATAAAGCTAAAATGTCACAGGTGACAATATACACCTTTTGTCTAGAATTATTATTCCATAGCTAGACAGGGGGCTGTAAGGGAAAGCAGTGTTTATTTGCATTCTAAGAGAGAGAGAATCCTTTTTTGAAATCTGCCACTATTTCATTGCAAAGTAAGGCATGTCTGGATAGACCTTTTTCAACTTTTCTCAGACATTTCAGTTTCCTGTTAAATTACCATATCAATTTCATTTTTTTCAACAGAAACTCCAGTAGGATAGCGACGTGTAGAATGGGGTTCATACACGGGTTTGTTCAGCAAAGGAGATAATAGCACTTTGGCAATACAGTTCCACCGCAATGCTCAGGGAGGGATTAGCAGGCAAGACAGACTCTTACTCCCCTAAGTGGTCAGACCCCAGTGAGCTATGATCAGGCTGACTACAGCACATTGCTCCTCTTTGGAAAGGGAGGGAAGGAAGAGGGAGACAGGAAATGTTGATTACATCTGCATCCTTCTGACTGGCATATCTGAACTAAAATGAATTGATTCTGTTAAATATTTCATTTTTCAAAAAAGCCGAGTAAAGAATATTCAAATGCAAAAGTATGCACACTGTGTAGGCAAGGTACTATCTATATAACACCAGTCCCAGAGAGTTCATAATGATATTCATTCCTGTGAAAAAGAAACTGGAATACTGAAATTAGTATCAGTCCTGAAAACATCACATCATTAAGAGCTTATGGATTCTCACTGTAGATGTTTTTTAGTGCTATTTTCTTTACTGTCTAAAAAACCTAATAGATAGAGCTTTTTATGGATTTTTTTCCCCCAAGAATCATGTTAATGATAACTGAATAGTGAAATTATGCTGCTTCATGAAACCAAAGGGAGGAATTCTGTTCTGCTCCTGTGATTCTTCAGGTGTAATTGCAACAAATACATGTAGGGCAATAGAACCCTCTAGTTAGTGATCTACTCTGTGTCACATGTCAAATGTAGTTTTTCCTCATGTCAATAGGTAAGGCAATCTTAAAATAAGAAGCTACATCTAGATACAATGGGTCCTAGGAATAATTTAACACCTAATATTTATTCACAGTGCAAATCTTTCAGCCCAACAGA
The DNA here is from genome assembly GCF_015220075.1 of Falco rusticolus. Classification (NCBI taxonomy): domain Eukaryota; kingdom Metazoa; phylum Chordata; class Aves; order Falconiformes; family Falconidae; genus Falco; species Falco rusticolus. The sequence goes on along the minus strand of NC_051191.1, from coordinate 38,421,085 downwards.
GTGCAATTCCAAGGAAGATTCAGAGACAATGTTTGATGTTTGTCCCTTGCACATAGAACAGCAAGCTGAGTACTCACCAGGTCTTCACTCACAGGATGTTACTAACCTATAGGGACAACCCAGTGATGTGTGCAGGAACAAAATATTCTGAGGACATTTCAGTTTAATAACCCACTGGAGTATACCTATCTGAAGTCATTTGTGACCTCCAATGTGATGTTAGTAATATATAGTTAAGTTCAGGTTCTGGATGAAACTAGCACAATTTTCTCATTAAAGAAAAAACACAAAAACAATGAGTGGAATTTAAGAAAAAAACAACCTGCAGGAGTACACTTTATCAGAAAACATAGGGAGAAAAAGATAATGTTTTAAATTTAAAATGCCTTGCAGTCCTAAAGGTTCCAAAATCGATCATAAATCATACGATTTCCTCACCACTGAAAAGTATCACCTAATTCTTAATAATTGTAATTTATTTTACCATAATTCAGGGTACTTCTATTTTCTGTTACACACTGTGAAAAAGAGACCAAAAAGACAGTCACTGTCTTTGCATCAACCTAAATATAAGAGATACAAATTAATGTAGACAGGCAGGGATATCACAGGAAAAAATGAGATAGCATTGGTCACATCATTAGGGGGTGATCTCAGTATCATATTCTAAATTGCCATACCTGTAAAGGTATCTTTGGGCATTTTTGGCAAGAGCATTTTTTAGGGTTAGTGGTCAGTCTCAAATAGGTCAAGGGCGGAAACTGCAGAGAGCAATAAGTACACAGTCTTACAGAACTTAGGAGCTGATGACTGAGAATATTGTTTGGTGTTCAGTAGAACTTAGTACTGGAACTCAGTATTCAAACTGTATAATTGGTCACCAAAATCTCATGATATTGCCTCCTTTTTAATTAGAGCTTTCTAATCAGAAGCCACAATGAACTCAGTAGGACTTCTGATTTTTTCAATATTAAAAGTGCAATCAGGTAGAACAACAGATCTAATGAATGTAATTAGACACTGAAAACTTTTTTTTTTTTTTAATCAGAGAGATATTTTGGTGATGTATAGGGACATCAGATCTAAAGTCAACCTCTCCTTCCAGCATGAGTGAAATAAAGAAAGTATAAGCTCACTAAAAACTAGTTCTATTGACTTTGTGTAACACACAGTATTTTACTTTCTCTTGCCACATTCATGGAAAGTAATTGCATTTTCATATACGTGCACAATCCTTTTCGCCACATTTGAGTTCCATTTATTCTGCCTACACACCATAGCTTTCTGAAAAATGCACTGGCATAGCACTTTATCAAGTGAGGATATAGGCCCTTCTGTAGCTGAACAGACCTGCCTGTACAGCATTACACAATTCAGCCAATGTTATCTCATCCCACTGCTTCAGCTCTTTCATCCATTTTATCCTCTACCTAAAATTATCATCAGAGGTGGAAAAACCAGAGTACGCGTAGTAGTTTTTCAAAGAACAGAGGGCAGGTCTGGGGACTGCTGTTCATCATGATCTTCTAGGCACTTTAACTGATGTAAGCACTAATGGAATCAGGAGTCTAAATAACAGCTTTTGAATTGGCCTAGGAAGCCTTAATGGACAATCTCTCTCCTACAATAAATAACACAGAGAAAAAAAGATCTACAAATATCAGAGGAAGGAGAGGAAACATTCATTCACATCAAGAAATCGAAAGATTGATTTTATATGTGGCTTTATGTACATAATATGCACTCAGAAACAATTAAAAAAGATATCGACTTTAATATGTAAGAGTACATTGAAAGTTCATGAGGGTATACAGACACTTTCAGATCTGAAATCTTTTCTTACCCAATTCAAAAAATTAGCAAACAGGCTCTTGATATAGCATAGGAACCTGACTTATCACTAAACCCATCCAGGTACAGTCTGCTTTTTCTTCAGCTTCCTTACATCCCTAAATTTCTGGAGATTTCTTCCCTAGACCAAGCCCGCACACCCATTCAGGGTACGGTCAGAGCAGGATATGAGAGGAGAGCGCAAAGGGCACCACACAGAGGTAGGTGTTGCAAGTGAATGGGGATAAAGACACCACTGCAATTCAATCCATGTCTAATTAGGTCTGCAGAACTGTGCAAAGAACTAGACTGTGTCAGTTTATAGAAGCTGGTAGATACTTCTATTGATTTCTAAGGCTCTGACTCAGCACAGAAGTTACTAGAGTTTTAACTCGAACAATGTACGCAAGCATATCTACTGCTGCAGCAGGGCCTTTTTCCTTAGGCTATACTCTTGCACATCAGTGTTACACTGAAGTTCTATGTAGATCTGTCCTTTGCTGATGCGCATGAAAAAGCTGATATCACGGCTGAACAATTTTAGTGAAAGCAAATATTAGCTTAATGATAGTTATCCATTACACATTTTCACTATGTAGCTGGACTTCTTTTAAAGGATAGAGGTTCCCATTTATTTGTTTCAGTGTAGAAACAGACACAGGTTTTAGTCCATCTAAAATTCTACAAGATTTAACCAAATTAATTACAATCTCCTTTTATATTCTCTGGTTTTAAGAGCAATTATAGGTATAGCGAGCATTCGCCCAATTCTTCTTGTATCTGTAATATCAGATGTATTTTGAGGGTTGACCATTTACATTAATATTATGTTTTGAGAAACCAAGTACATTTAGATATTTTCATTATGAGTGTGATATAGCAAATAGCAAGGACGGATACACACAGAAAATGCACAGTGCTAAAAAATTCATTCCTTTCATATGAATGCACAATATCAGGGCTCAGGTCTTGTAGCTGAATACATTATCATATATTACACTGCTGACATGCACGCTCCTAGTTTGTGGCAAATACAATGTAATTCAGCTCAGCCTTCTTTCATTGCAGACTCTTGCATTTATTGTGTTTTAAGACATGTGCACATAATCCTACTAAGTTCAGTAGACTAATTTCTTCTTTTGCCTCTAATGGTGAGTAAGAAACCCTGGCACAGGAAGTACTATCTTTAGAGTAGCCAAGGAAGAAATTCTACCTGGGAAAGATGCCTATGTTCCCCTATGACCTACTGTGACCACATCCTTAGAAGGCAGTATTCTCTTTTGGTGCCTCACTATGCTACAGAAGGGTTAAGGTTTAATCTTAAGAACTTAGAAATAGTCATACACCCTAAGTCTGAAAAGTTAGTGTTAAGGCACCTCGATTGTTTGAAACTAATCTTTGTATACTTGTAAGCAATAAATTCAGGTTCTAACAAAGGGGTAACCCTGAAGGATGAAGGAAAACCAGCCCAAGGCCAGTGATTTAAGGCTGAGAAAAAGCAAGATACTGAGATGACCTGGTTTAAGACCCTATATGGGCACTACAAAGGAGAACTCTAGCCAACTGTATAAAGGAGTGGACAAATTTGCAGACCCTCGAGACCACCGAAGACCCCTCTTTGGGCAACTGGGCATGCATGAGGGGGGGGGGCAAATATTATAACTAGTTTTGATTAATTTCTTTAATATGTATGTCTTTTCTGTAAAATATGTTGAATATGTATACATGTACTGCATAAAAAGAGCTACCTGAGAGAAGGAAATTATGCACATTAGGTGGAGCGATCCCCCGTGTACCCAGTGCCATAATAAAGAATACCTGCTTCTTAATGTTGTGCTGTTGTTAAGGAGATTCATATTCCTGATTTTGGCGACAACTAATGCAGATTTGATAGAAGTATATTTAGAACTACTCCATATTCGAAATTACTTACAGAATGCTATACCAGTCAATGAAAGGAGGTAACACAACTTAACAAGAATATAGATCAGTCATGATAGCCCCTTGCAATAGTGGAGGTTAGAGATATACTTCAGTTTGAAACAATCAGATCTTTAATAAAATCACTGAGTGGAATTCTTTAAGAAGGATTTGTATCACTCTTGGTATTAACCATTTTCAAAAAAATGATCACAAACTAGAAGAATGGAAAAGACATAAGTTGAAAGAAAAGACGAGGAAACAGAGGAAATGGAAGGGGATGATTTGAATTAAATCCTACAGAGAGTGAGACCTTCATCTGAAAAAAAAAAAAAATCAATGGAAATTTCCAGTGATTTTATTTGGTACTAAAACATAAAATACAAATCTTTTCATATCCTATTGCCATGCAGCCTTTAAGAGGCTTAAGGCTCCTAAACAGTAATTCTTCAGATGGAGTTGCAAAGGATTTTGAAATATCAGTAGAAATTGTCTAGCACTGAAAAACAAGACTCCAAAAATCCCAGATCAGCACTTGTAAATTCAAATATTTATTTTGTTTTTAAAAACACCAAAGGCACTAAACAGAGATGAAATAACCTAACAGCATTTTTCATGCAGCTGCTTTATTTTTAAGCATCCTAGAGAGGGCTCAAGGGAAGAAAGCCTTATCAGCACTTTAAGGATTAAGTGCTAAGTGTCATTCACTAGGGGAACTGGCTTGAATTTCCCCCTCCCTGCCCTCCTCCAATTCAAGATTTATTTAACGTGATCAGACTGAAATTGATCAGGGCAGAAGACAAAAGAATTGTTTGCATGCACATCTGGTCCAAAGTTCAGTGACTCACAAGAAAGTCTCACTCACAGTAAAATGGAAATAATTAAGTATGCCCACATACACGCTGCCTTTATGACGAGTCTTTATCTGACAGTATTGGCACCTTTTAATACTAAGCAAAAGGATGCAAGCAGGATGCAAAACATCCATCTCTACAGCTGTTCAGCTACTTCCTATAGCAGTCACTGAAGAGCTATCATAGAAACTAATTATGAACAGCAATTTATTATTTATTATTTATGAACAGCAATTTCCCATGAACCCTCCACAAGACAGCATACCTCTTGGTGAGACCCTATAGGGCATCTCACATAGATCTCTGCCATCAGCATGCTTTTGACGGTACAATCCCCGAGTGAGAGCAACTGCCTTATATAGTCTCTTCCATCAAAGCTCCATTTTAACATAAGCTAAGGTTTCATTTGTGCTCAGTTCTTCTTTCAAGGTCTCTTCCAGAACCTCATTAAACTTTTGATTAGAAACTTCTAATTTTCAACCTAAATGTTAAACTCCATTGAACCTGGGGCAAATGTTGTACATTAGTTCAGTACTGGAAGGAAGAACTGCTGAACTCCCTTGATGTTTTGATAGAAAGTATTTATATCCCTTTCAAGTCTCTCTTGCTATGTTAAGAAATGGAAAGGGGAATATGTTCTCTCATTCTCCTTTCAGAAGATATCTGTTGTCTGTTCTCTTGTCATCCTAGCTGTCCTTCTTTCCTGTCTCAAATCCAGCCAGAATTATTCTTCTGTGAGAAAAGATAATCAGACGTGTAGGTATGATACCCCCAAATCTCAGCTACTGTACAACAGATTTAGTACTTTTTTACCTCTCAGGGTGAAATCCTTTGCAGTACACACTCGTGGGAGACATTTGAAGGAATGCTTGTACAGAAGACCTGAGAAATCATAAAGCAAAATGTAGGGTTTTGTCTCTGAAAGTTAATACAGAGATTAAGGATAGTTTCTTTTATTCTTTCCCTCATGATTAAGAACAAAATGTAAAATGTCTACTTATAGGCACTTTGATCACTGACATTTTCAGAAGGAACAACTACAAAAATCACTACTCTGTCCAGTTATAGGGTTGAAGAACAAACACCTATGTCAATATTCTTGATCTTTGTGGAATGAACTAAAAGCTGGGTTTTGAATGAATAAACAAAAAGCAGATGATCAGATGGCAGAATATATTATGCAGATGAAAAATTACATTAAAGTTGACAACATTTTTCAGTACAGCAGATTTATTAAACTGAGAGTAAGTATTCTTTGATGACTGCACTGACTTGATCACAGTGTAATTTCACAAGCTACCAATCACCTAGTTATAGATTGAATCCAAACTCCTTTTCTAAATTAAGGTAAAAATTAAGTATTGTATCATTATAGTCTTGCCAAGCACAGATAAAAGCGATTTGTGACAGCTGAAACAGCAGAGTGATTAAAAAATCCAAAACCATGGCAAAGTTAAAGAACAAGGAGTTAATTACTGAATTTCTATCTCGTGAGCTAACGTTGCCATCTTCATTGTCTCATACCTGCATCCATGCCACGTATTCACAGCAGACTCTGTCTGTCACCAATAAAATGTAAAGTGCCAGTGTTACTAGAAAGAATCTCCACACCTTAGTCACACTCCATTGCTACCTAGGATGTACATTGACATGCAAGAAAATCCCCAGCAGTATCTATTTTTGCCCTCTTCCATAACAGCAGAAATACTTTTTCTTTGTTTTTCTTTCTTTTTTTTTTTTGACACTTTGTATACTATACTGTGTGAGAAAGAACATACATAGTCACCTTTCAGAATTTATTCAAAGGAATATTCTAATTAAAAGTCATTGATAAGAAATTTTTACCATGGTTATGTTTTACAGTTTAGGCTATGCAAACCGAAATTATGGGGGGAAAAAAAATGTTTCTAGTTTAGTCACTTTGGAGAATAACTCATGGGCCACTTCCAGTTTATAATTTCTGTATGTTAGCATAGACGTTTCATTAATTTTAAAATTTTATACCTTGAAAGAGAAATCCTTTCATACAAAATAAGCCATTTTTGTAGAACTATGAAAAATTGTTTTCTATTCTACAGTCACTATATATTTTCCCTTTTGAGGGTTTTTTCCTAGTTTACTAAAATATTTACCAAAATAAGCCTGAATATTTAAAGAAATTAATCAGAAGTTCAAGCAGCTTTTAAGTTTTGGAAAATTCTTTAACTTAGAATAACCAAGATCAATTTTGCATACTATTCTTTGAATTAGAATAACTAAGAACAATTTTGCATACTACTATTCTTTTTTACCCTAACAAGTATCTAAAAGGGCTAAAACTAAAATAAGATAGTAATGTGCTTTTATAGATTTAAGAGTGCGTCAACAGACACACTGTTTACTCAATATGCTTTTCTTAACCCATGTCTAAGCATAATAAATTGCAAGTTAATTTTAGTATCATTCCAGAGTCCCAAGCTTTTAGCCAAATATTAAGTCTGAGGTAATGTTCTACATGCTTGCCATTGTAATTGCATATAAACAGATGTTAGCAGAGGGTTTTTTTGACAAAAGGAAATTAGTCACAGATGGTTGGAGAGTTAAAAGTAGCTATATAATAATAAAATGCTAATTTCAAAAAAACTTAACATCAAAAATAATGATCTTCAAAATCCAACTGAAAAGACTAAAGGCCATATTTTCTGATACTAATTTCCTTTCTTCCTGTTCCACAAGCAAAACTTGCATTACCAGCCTTTTCATCCCACCATCATGTAAACCTAGCTCAAAAATAAGGGGAGCACGTTTTTAACCTTTTTGTTGCAAAATACAGATCTATAATAATTTCCTGAAAAATTCTTTACCAAAATGTTCAAAAATGAGATGAACACACCACTCAGCGTTCTTTCATACTAGGTTCAAATAAAGCTTTTTACCAATAAGGTAATAAATTTTCCCTCTATTCAGTGAAGTTTTCTGCCCCATCAGAAATGACTCGTGTTGCTGATAGCTTAATCCTGTTACTACCAACATTGAGAAACATACTACTACCCTGTGACTGGTTTAACACTTTATTTCAAGTTTCTCTGTTGGAGAAACTTAACCAATGAAAAAAAACATTCAAAATGTTAGTTAAAAAAAGGAACAACTGAATGAGTACTCAACATAATTTGGAAGGCACATCATCAAAGCAATAAAATTCACACTAAAAGTAAAACTTGATATGTCCTAATCATGAGAGGCTACTCAAGAGTCATTACTGACCTCCCTGTGCAGAAAGAAAAAGCCAACATTTGGCTTTGGTTGGTTACCCAACCACTGGGAATTGTTTTTACTAGCCCAATCATCCTTGTTCCTCACAAAAGAGGATCAGGAGGATCAGAGCACAGGACAAGAAATGACATGAGTAATTAAACTTTTCACATACCCAAGTGATTAGCAAGAGGCAAATGCCACTGTAGATACATATCACACATCCTTGCCAAGTTGTGCATCTTTGTTAGTTCCTACTGGTCACTTTAACCCCTTTGAGACTAAGTACATCACATTTAAGGCTGATCAACCATTTCTGTGTAAAAGATACTTATCTTGAAAACAAGAAAAAATCCTACATTATGCTTCTATTTGGCTTCTGATACTCAAATAATCTTTTCTTCTCCCCCCCCCTCCCCCCCCGAAAGATGCATTAACTCTCCAACAGTCTTCATCGTTCCCTAGAGAACCTCATATGAAACACTGGTGCTATGAATATTTTCTCATGTCACCCCCATAATATTCTCAGTGCCTGAGTTCCAGCAAGAGAAAGTTAGTTAAAGTCTTGAGTAAATGATCAAAAAGATAATACCGATTGTTAAAAATAAATAAACAAAAATAAAGTATTTCAAAACACTGTGCTCCATCAAGCAAACTTACCTGTGTTTACAAGTCCTGATTACAGGTACCGCACTGTGGGAACAGCTTATACCATGGCAGCACAGGCATGGGGTCCTCCATGGGCTGCAGGTAAGATATCTGCTACCCTGTGGGCCTCCATGAGCTGTTTCACCATGGTCTTCTCCATGGGCTGCAGGGGAATCTCCACTCTAGTGCCTGGAGCACCTCACCTCCCTTCTTTTTCTCTGACCTTGGTGTCTTCAGGGTTGGGGTTTTTTTTGCATTTTCTCACTCCTCTCACAGCTGCTGCATGGTGTTTTTTTACTATTTCCTTTCTTAGATATGTCATCACAGAAATGCCACCAGCATCGCTGACAGGCTCAGCCTTGTCCAGCAATGGGTCTGTTTTGGAGCCAGCTGTAAGTGGCTCAGGCTGACATGGGGGCAGCTCCTGGTGTCTTCTCACAGAAGCCACCCTGCAACTCACCTGCTACTAAAACATTGCCACGTAAACCAAATACACTCAGATTAATATGATGAAAATTGAAAATTATTTAAATCAGATGGTGATCTGCCCCCATATAACTCCAAAGGGGAGAAACTATACTTGGAATTACTAGCACATCATAGATTGACTTCTGTACAACACTTACAGTGAAAAGTAAAAGTAGTCATAATCCATTATTTCTTTACACTGAAGATGATATATGCCTCACTGACCAGCAAAGAGTTCTGTTCATTTCCCACCTCTACAAAGACAGCCCTAACAGTGTTTTCTTTACAAAGTTACAGAAACTTTTAGTTTGTACTACCTTTTCAGAAATGTATTGGAGTCTTGTTACAGGCTGGGTCATCCTCATACTTCAGGAGAACCTGCTAAATCAGTGTTTCAAGTACTGCACATTTATGTGATGAAAGTACCATCAGGTACTAACCAATATTTGCTCAATACCAAGAAAGTATTGTCCTGACTAGTGTTTTATTGTGTATTAAAAAGTAGGACCTTTATCTCCTTACTGGTTATTTAAATATATTTCATTCTTTCATGTTCATTGCTGACTTCGTTCAAAACTCCTAAAAGACACATGACATTTTCCTGCATTTTTCCTGAAACAATTCTTTCCAGATGTTACTTTCTGAGAAGTAAAAATAAAATCAGTTCATATGGAACTAGACTTTTTTGCATTTGATTATTTTTATTACAGTTGTCAGTCATAGAGTCATATTTGTGAAAATCTTCCATATTTGGAAGTCCTTGCAGCCCTGAAAAGCAACCTTTTCAGCATCCTCGCGGAAAAAAAAGAAACAAATAAAAAAAAAAAAAGAAAAAAAAAGTCCAGAAACTACTCTCTCTGCCCCCGAAACAATTTATAACCTAAGATATTGTCAACATGAACACAAAAGATACAAGAACACTGCAGAAGAAAAGAGGGGACAGCAAGGTACTAATAAGGGAAATAAATGATGTAGGGTGGATTTTAACAAGGCCAGGGTCTTAATTAGGGAGGGATTTGGACAGAGAGAGAATAAAAACCCTTTCTTGTAATAAGATAATTAGTGGCAGTGGTTTACATCAGCACAAAACTAGGACAGGCAGTCAGCAATTAAAAAATACTGTTTCCTTGGTGGTGTCAGTCAAACAGCATAGAGCAGCAAACATTTCTAAACACAATGAAGTGCCAGGTATCAGCTGGAAACACAGCCCTTTCCTCTCTTCTTGTCACTATAGTTTTGAAACCCTGTAGTACTCCTTTTCTCTCTCTCTAAAGTACTTTGAAAGGTAAATGGATTATTCAAAAACCAAATACTAGATACTCCCTAAAACGGAGACAAAAGCATGAATAGGCCGGGGGGGGGGGGGGGGGGGGGGGGGAAGGGTTAAGAAAAGCTGTCAGATTTTCAATTTGGATATGCATCATATGTGGTACACAGGAGGCTCTTTCAGATAACAACTAGATGTATGATCAGGAAGTCAGAATCTACAAAGTTGAAAACAGATTAGTTAGATTATGCATAAAAGGCTTACTATCTTAGGAGAGCTAGAAGAGCTTAGGCAGACCCTGCGTGTCTGTCCTATTGAGATTTACATACCAACATTTTTGCCAAGGAAATAAACAGATAATTTACTACCAGCTAAGCATACCCTGTCTGTCCTCTGGCTCCCTTCTGAAATGGCTTTAGAGTCTTGAAAGCTACAGCAAAATATTTTCTTGTCTAACCTGTCGGCAGCAGCAGAAATATTCACTATGGACTGTACTGTTTATTCTCCATCCTTGGCACCTGGTAAATTATATATATATATTATTTTATTTTATTTTTTTTACAATCTGTGTCTGTGGTTCTTTATAATTTCTCTTACACAGGGACTGCCTTGGGTCACAGTTGGCCTATTTTTGATGGGAGCTCCGGGCATTCTGAAGTCTCTGGTGACTTGAAATATAGCCAGTGCCCCAGAGCATCCTGTGGGGCATCCTACACCAGCCCTGCAACGGTTGTAACCAGCATTGTGCTTAGCTGATAAAAGACATTGCAAAAGAAACATTTAAAATTTCTTACTCCTGAGGCAAACCATGTGTTAAGTTCTAAGCTGGTCAAGGAAATCTCCAAACATTATACCAATAGCTTCAATTGCTTTAGCCCTCTGTTAACTGATTGCACTTCTCTAATATGCCTTTCTCCTCCATACCCTTTTCCCTTCCCTACTGTGCCAAGCTCTCCCCACAGAAAAACTAGTGACCTTTCACACTATCACTTGTTCATTGTCCCCTCCTGCAGCCACATACTGCCACAGCTCATGAGTCTTGTCTGAGCAGAAATGCCTTGAGCAGGGGCAACGTAGAACTGTGCAGCTGCACGGAGCCTACCAGCAAGGACCTTCGTCTGGGCAGCACCAGTTACTGTTCTTGGGCCTAAGGAATAACCAGGATAAACACTGTAGATATCAGTCTCGTACTCCTAGCCAGGCACCTGCACAGGGTGCACATTAGGCATTGGCACTACACATTTTGAGGGCTTTCCAAACACTGGGATGTTACAGCTGTTAGGGTTCTACAATGTCAAAAATGTCATAGAAATCATGCCCATGGGTACAGTAAGGGAAAAGAAAGCATCAGTGGCACAGCTTGTGTTTGTAAGTTGGTGAATGGGATGGTTCAAGGGGGATGGGAAGACCAAGGATTATAAGCACAAGGGGATTTCTTGAACGTCATGTTATTTCTATCCAGCAGAGATTTTGTGCCCTCAGTTGTCTGGTTCCTGAGGTAGAAAACATACTAAAAAACGGCATCTAAACTCCTGCTCTGGGAAGCTTTAAGCTTAAAAGAAATTACATGTTCATGAAAGCCGGTGTCACTCATTACAGGGAAGGCAGACAGTCTCCCAGAAATTCAGCTTGTTTTGGGTAGCAGAGGTTGGGCCCCCTGAAAGTAAACCATCAAGTTTCTTCTGTTATTTAGGCCACTGCCCTTAATTTACTCTTCTGGGAGCAAAGATTATAAAAGCAGCAGAAAGGATAACAAAAAAATTCATTTTAATCTGAAAATAGCATTAGGGGTTTATTTTAATACAATTTCTACTTTCAGTTGCTATTCACAAGGGGATCTGCTTGTCACGTTTAGCATATTTGATCCCAATGCCACTGATGGTTCCAAGCACTGAGTCAACTGACATGAACTGCCACCACATCACTTTGTTGAACGAAGAAAGCATCTGGGACTCAAATATCTGACAGGCTTTACTTATGGCAACAGTAAAATTTTACTGTGCATTAGCGATTCAAATACTCAGTATCTTAAGCTTTTGAAAGGTAACACAGAAAATGTTTACTCTGGTATGACAAGACAATCTTTGACATGCATAAATCCTCACACACACTCTTCAACCTATCTTTTTCTTGGACTATACCAGGGTTACAGCAGAGGGGAAAAAAAAAAAAAGTCTAAAATCTTTTTTAGTGTTATTTTTTGGAGCAGGTAGGAAGAAGCAGCACTCACCTTCAAAGCCTGCCTAGGAAAATGAAAATCATTTTAAAAAAATGTGATGTTACCTTTCTGTTACAATTTTCTTCTGCTGTAATGACTGTTTTCCACTGTAATAAATAATTGTCAGGTTTTTTTCTTACAATTACAGGCAATGCAGAATTAGAATGGAGAAAACCTGTATTGCTCTGGGGATAGAAGTACCTGGAAATTTTAAAGGAGAAAAACTTTTATAAAAATATTAGGTTCACCAAGGCCAAAATATGTTTTTCTAAATGTCTTGGTAACAAGTAATTTTCGTTGCACTGAAGGCAAGGTTTCAAGGTAACATTGTCTGCACTTACCATTTATGCTACAAAGCTAAGTTGTGTGGAAGTGGTGGCTTTCTGACACTGAGGTCTGCTGTAAAGACACTAATAATCTAGAAATTGCTTCAGAATTTCAGCTTTAGCAAATACATGCTCTGTCCAATATGTCCCAAGCCAGAAGGCTCTAATACCTGCCTCCTATCTGCTCTGGATGAGTCAAAACCCCAAAAAATTTCGAAATGTGCAGAGCTCCTTGGAAGCTCCTCAGACCACAGAGCTTCCCTGGAAAATGGCATGACGTTGGCCTCAACACTGAAAAAAACCAGCCATTTCCCAGCTGCAGGGCAGAAAACTTCAAAGGTTTGAGACTGAATTTTTTTGTATTTGCTCTAATTCTGAGTGAATACAAAACAAGCAGAACAAAAGAAAATCCCTTTGAAAAGTAAATATTCCTTGCTGGACAGCTCTGTGGGGAAAGAGACATACAATGTAGCGTATCAGGCAGTTGACATGTGGAAGTTTGTAGAGAACTTCTAGCTTCCTCCCTCTTTCTCTGATTTCTGTTTCCTACAACACAAAATAGTAATGCATCCAACTCAAATGTTGTGCATTTCTCTGCACAACATGCTATAGACCGATACTGGTAATATGGCCACCAATGCTGCTGAAGTCCCAGATAAGCAAAACTTAAAAAATGGAAAACCACTTACTGCACTTTCCATTTGGTCACGACACATGTCTTAGAATATCCTGCCCTATTAATCAAGTCACCCTCAAAACCATGCTCAGCTCAGACCCTCTCTGGATTGATTTCCTGCAGTCTGAAGAATATATTCTCTTTGTAGCAGAAGATCAGAGAACTACGCTGTACTGAAAACAATGCACACCCCAGTTCTTTGCAGTTCAAGCTGGCACCAGGAAGCCTTGCCATTTCCACCACTTGGGTCTTGATAGACAGACAAAGAATAGGATTTGGATGCCTCAACACAGATGTCTGGTGGCAATTCAGATGCATTAATGTGCACTGGCAGGCCTCCGGCTGCCACTCCTGAGGACAAGAGTCTTCTGTAGATGTTACATTCTATATGGCAGACTTGTGTGGATGCTTTGATCACCATGGGGCCATCTCTAATGGTACTAAGACATCTGTATTTAGGCAATTAGAACACATCTAAATGCTGAGATAACTTCAAAGTAAGAGATATGAATATTAATGTCTAAACTCCCACCATAACCAATACAGTCAGTGGAACAATTCAGCTTATCATAAAGTTCATATTTAGCATCAGTTGATCTAAATATCTCCCCAGGCTCCACTGGTTGAATGGACTATGTGCCTATTTGCCATAACAGAAGTGTGGACCTCACTGACCTGTATACCCATAAAACTCAAGTGTCTCAATCTCAAATTTTAATCCCTCACGAGTGATTAGCACCTTCCCTCTACAGAGAGGCAAGCCAGCTCATCCTCTAATTCTGCCATTTGGAAGCACCTTTTTGTGTAGGTGCAGGTCTCCTACCACTTTCAAAGTTAGGGACCCACATTGTCTACATCAAAGATTAACCACAACCTGATATGTTTCTCAGTCCAGTTAAGAACAGGTTGATTGGACAGCCTCAATTTATTAGAATAGATGACATGAAAATGTAATCAAGATCAGCTAGTAAACAGTGCATAAAGCAGAAACAAGCAGGTTGAGGTTCAGGTAACATCTCAGAAACCACAAGGCAGTTTGGTGTATTAACTCAGGAGCAAAAAGGGCCAAGCAATCCGCACATTTCAAGGTGAGCTCATGCATAAGGATTTGGTGTTCACAGAAAGATACATCTACCTTGTATGTAGGTACAAGACTACAAAGAGTCGTGTTGAAGAGCATACTAGTCCTGTGTTACAGCTACAGTATGTTACATATTAAAGGTGAGCACTTTCAAATGTTCCCCTACTCAACAGGGTTACACAAAGCCTTATTCTGAGATACTTTTAGCACCTTTCATATAGACGACATCTATTAGCCTATTAAAATAAAAAGGCACAAAAACCTAAACAAAATGCGTAGGTGTTGCAATAGAAAAGAAAATACTCAGACCACAGCTCACAATGAAGACCTGTGCCTGGAACAGGCCAACAAATATCAAGTAGAGATCCAAGCACTGCTCAAGGTGAGCAAAAAATTGGAATTCGAGCCAAATAGGGTGGAAGAGAGCAGAAAGAGACAGAGGGAAAAACAATCAGAAAATATATATTTGAAAGCACTTCAAAGCACTTCACCTGCTTCTGCAGCAGATTCTAGTGCACCTACACAGCTATTCTGAGCTCCCAGAAACATTGAAATAAATCCTCACACAAGAAGCACCTGAGAATAATAAATCCACATATTAATGGGACATGTGAGTGACACTGCTAATGAAAACTAGTGCTAAATTTAAAGGAAAAAAAAAAGACTTTCTGGTATGCACCAAGACATAAAAAAAATCCATCTTCAAAAGTCTGAATACGATTCCCCAAACGAGTACAAAATAAACAAGAAAAGCCCTCATGTAACATGCCTATAAAGAACTCTTCAGACAGTCTTTGGACAGGGTAACATCACACTGGGGCATGTGGTTTATGATTAGATAAAAAAAAAAAAAGTTGCTCACAAGTATAATGTACAGCTGGTTTATCTTTTCTTCCTCTGCAGTCCCTGTAACAACAAGTGATAACATGTGCAATTGGTTAGGTAATAGAGTATTTTTTTCTTAGCTAGGAGATTGTGCCTCAGTGCAGAAAGAACTCCTTGACTAGAATCCCCCTCTGAAAGAATGGTACTTTTTCCTTGTCTTTGCCACTTTTAACAGACAGCATTTTTACCACTCTGGAGAGATTACCTTTAGTTTTGTCCAGGATATGTAAAATCAACAGATAAAGAGTAGCAACTATACCACTTGAAACTTAAATTCTTGTGTTGCAATGCTACCTCAGTACTGTATATGTCAACAAAAGTACCTCTGTTTCATCAAGTTAATAGGGGTAAAATAAATAGTTCCATCTGAGTGAGCTGGCTATGCATAGTCATGCCTGTCATGGTGGCAAGTTGCTATTGAGTTTGTGCTTGGCTCTCAACAGCAGACACATGTGGAATCCATTATAGTGATCTACCCCAGTCTGAACTTGCTGGCTTTAAGATTTGATGGGGTTTTTTTATCTCTTAGAGCTGTTGGTCTGTTAAGTCTGCAAAGACATCACAGAGCTATCTAAGGTTAATCTAAAGTCAACAGATTTTTGCTGATATGGCTATATTTTAAGTGGCACCACAGTTTATATGGGCACAGAATCAGTATTTCCCTATCCGGGGGATACTGCCTAGAAACTAGTTTACAAACTACTTAAATAGTGACATTAGAAAATACACCAGGTAAATATGCTACAGGTGTAGGATTGCCAAGAGGAAATAATAATGATTGACTTATCCACTGGTCAACAAATTATCTCAGTTGCTCACTAAACTCTCCTTGCAAAAAGGTAAGTGATCCTGGAGGAACAGTGCTTGCCCATGATACTGGGTCTACCATCAGCTAAAGTCTGTGCCAGAAAAACTTTGAAGTGCAGAGAAACCTGCAAGGTAGCTACAACCATACTACTCATTAGCACTCATTCTCATGCTGCTCCTGAGGTAGATCCAGACCTAGGGGAAGCAGGTTCCACTCAGTTTAGATCCTGCAGCCTGAATGCCCCATCATACCTTGTGGCAGATGCAGGCAGATGTGCCAGCATTTCCCTCTTCAGCCTCCACAGCAGCTGCTGGGGCCCTCCCCATAGCAGATGTGATTGCAGCATGCTGGATGCACCTAGGATTTCATTTCAGAAGACAAGCAGGAACAGCCCATCACAGATCTCAAGACTGATGCTGTCAGCATATGATTTGCTGGTTTGCCTCGAGGCCAAATTGAGGATGCTCTGTACAGGAGCATAAACGCAGACAACCAGTCCAAAGAGACCTGACCAAGTGTGAAAGTGATTTGCTGGTAAGATAGACTGAATACAGTTTTACACTATACAGCTTTCTCAAGAGTTACTGTAGCAGAGAAAAATAGCACGGCTGGAATAAAAGGGTTGGTTTTGTTTTTTTTTTTTAAGAAGCCACAGGAGATTCGTGGGGTTAAATAACTATATTGCTAACTAGATACAAGGCTTAGCTATTGCTGCTCTGGTAGAGATCAGATTACTTCTGAAACATAGAAGGTTGTGTTACAAAAGAACACTGAGATTATTTTTTTACCTTGCTTACTTACTAGATCCTCCTGTTTTGGACATGGATGGCACACCAAAGGTGACCTGTGCCTTCTCTGGATGATTAACTGAGTCCATAAAGGTATTGCTTGCATGCTTTAAGAAACAAAACTGCTTTAATCTTTTAGTTCTTACACATCTTTGAACGTATGGCACCTGAAGCTAGAGATCCCCCAATCACTGCTCCTATCTTAGCTACCTTTATCAGCCCTTCTCAATTCTTTGTGTTACCACCCCCACTCCACCTCTGTTCTTCCCCTAAAAAAAACACAATGCAGAAGCTCCAGCCTATACATGAAGATAACAGCTTCTCAAAGAGCGTAGAGTGACATGCTCTTCAGCCCTGCACCTGCTACCATGTTTGATATCTGGGCTGAAAATGCATTATACTTGGTCAATACAGACTAGTGGCACCATGAGAGTGAAAGTCAAATTTTCCTGTGCTGAGCCCAGTAGGGACCATTCACCTTCCTGATTTTGCCTGCTCTCACCAAGGAACTGCATGAAAATATCTGAATTCTAGACCAGTATTCTGATGCAGGTTAATTTTAACAGAGCTTAGACAACTGAAAATAATTGATTGCAGTTTTCAGAACCAGACCTGTGCTGTGCTGAACAAACAGCAGAGGCAAAAAGCATGATTAGAAGTTGGAATAGTTTGAGACTGGTGAGGCAGGAACAACTCCAGCACATTTCTTTAGCTATTTCCCATTTTACTAGCAGCCTTACTAGGAATTGGGTCATGGAGTGGTGTTTCCAATAACATTGCAGCCTGCTTTCTGTGGTGGGTTGACCCCAGCCAGCAGCTAAGCACCCACACAGTTGCTCACTCGCTTCCTGCCCCCAGCAGGATGAGAACACAATAAGAAGAGCAAGAAAACTCATGAACTGAGATAACGACAGTTTAGCAAGTGAAGAAAAGGGGGAGGGGGAGGGGGAATTATACAAAGGCAATCACTATACACACCCCACAAGCAGACCAAGTCCAGATAGTCTCCAAACAACAACTAGAAGACAAAACCCACATTTTTTTCTTCCTACCAATTTTACTACTGAGCATGACCTTTTATGGTAGGGAATATCTTTTTCAGCTGTTTGGGTCAGCTGACCCCGCTGTGTCCCCTCTCAGCTTCTTGCCCACCCACAGCTACTCACCAGGGTGGGAGGTGGCAGGGAGAAAAAAAGAGAAAGCCTCAATGCCGTGCAAGTACTTTTCAGCAATAGTCAAAAAACAGGTGTGTTTTAATCACCAATCCAAAACAGCACCATAACAGCTGCTGTAAGAAAATGGACTCTGCAGCCAGACCCAGTACACTATCTGTGAGGATCAGATTTAAAAGAGAGAGAGAGACAAATGCCTGTACTGCCTCTCCTACCTGGAGGGAGGATACCCACACTGGAATGGGAGTGATTTGCTCTTCACTCGTTTATTTCAGAGTCCACCAGCTACACTATATTTTTACACTACCTTACACCAGGGCATCATTAGCAATTAAAATGGCACTCCCTTTCCAGGGTTTCAGCCCAATGGAAGACATTTAGTCTTTACTTACTCCACTATGCTTGATTATTAAAGCACACATTTCTTCTGCTTCTACAGTCAGTTGCCATTGGTCCAGTTCACTTTATAGTGCCTATTTTGGGGGGTTCTAGAAATATAAATTAGATTACAACTCTTAACTTGGTCACCCAATTCATAAATAAACATGAAGTAGCTAAAAATATCGTTTTCATCTACAGATAATTCCAAGAAATTCCAGATTTTTGGAAAATTAAGGTATTGCTCTAGTTCCCTATTGAAAGTAATAAATGTGCAGTTAGATACTGTGGTAGACAATACTGTGGAGAAAACCCTTCTTAAAAATACAGTTCTGAATATGTTTAACCATCTGGACTCTCACTGTATCACACCTTTAGGACTGTATGAACTACACTGGACCTCACATGAATTTGCAGTCAGTGAGTGTCTGCAAGATTACAACAGTGCAGGAGCTGGACCATTACTTCGAGGACACTTTCTGTTGCTGAATACCAGAGTAACTGTTTCTATAGAAAGTAGTGTTCAACAGCAATAATTAATGTGAAATCATCTTATACTATTTATTGTATTGCTTTATCACCTGACATAGGAACTAAGCTACCACACTGTGTGATCCTTTATAGGAAAGCTTTGTGACAGATGCTCCCAAGCATGCTGCTAAACCTTAGGAAAGCAATTTCAATTAGTTGAATTGTGAATATTTTAAAACTGCTGACAAACACTTTTAAGCTGAAATGCTTATTAGCATATCTGAATCTGTTCGAAAGGCACATCTTGTGAGCTGATTGAAGGGGAAGCTTTAACAGAACAGTCAGGCATGTAGTTTCAGTGGTACTTGATGGTTCCTCAAAATGACCTAATTTCTTGTAATTGACTATCAGATCGTGTTTGCAGTCCCACTTCAGCATTTGCAAAAATCTCTTATTAATCCTTACCTACTATTTCAAAAAAGAAGTGTAATTGACATTTCTCTAATATAAAAGTAATCCCTGCTTTTCATATTCTAGTAAATGTTTCTAAATCTTGCAAAAGCTGCTGTTGTGGATTCTTTTGGAAAATAGACAATGCTTCTGTTAAGTCATCTAAATAGAAACATACATTTTGAAAATTAAAGCTGCCATAACATGACTGCCTAATCTCAGCAATATTGCAGGTGAACTAAAGGACACAACTTGGAAATGATACAGCATCCTTCTACTACAGAATGGTGATTTTCAACTTAGGTTCCAAAACACCTGCAAGACTGTTATCCCTACACATGTTTTAGGTGCTAATGGACCTAGCTTCACTTCAAAAAACTAATGAGTCATCAATATCAGACAGTAGATATTGATCTCTGAGAGGCACTGTTTAATTTCCCGTAGTCCATATAAAACTGCTCACCAGAGAAAATGTACTAATAAGTGTGGAGATGCCCATGGACAACAGGCAGCAGGGACAATGCCCTCTTTTAGCATTTGATTTCATTGATCTCGTATAACTTTTTTCCCCAACAGATGAAGCTCTCTAAGGTATTTCAGCAACAATCTTTATTTCCAGCATCAACGTGACATTTGATTAAACCAGTCTTTCTGGGTTTATCTTTAAAGTTACTGGATTATTCTGTGTTAAGAACTTAATCCTTTTGTTTTGGATATGATTCCATCTGTAGATGTAACTAACATTTTCTGTTCTCTGGATTATTTTTAACTCAAGGCCTTCCCACAGCTGGTGAATGCTTACACTTCTTCATAAGCTGAAGCTACTTATGACACTGCATCTGAGAGCTAATCTTATATTGTGTTTCTAAATCCCATTAATTCATTGTGAGTCTAGGAATATTGTAAAATATGAGGTTTGCTAGAGATATAGCAGAATATCCACACCATCTACTGTAGCCACTAGGCTCCATGTCCATTATAAAATAAAACAGGCTTTTCCAAACAGAACATCTCAGATAAAGTCCTGGTTTGAACAGTACTGTTAAAGAGCTGTTTTTTCCCCTATCCAAAGGCTATAAAAAATGCCTAGACAAGACAGCCTAGACAGCATATGTGATGACTTGCATGCCACGCCAACAACAACAGGCATCCAGCTCAGAAACCTTGGCTACTAAATGTCTGCTGAAAATGGACATCATCAGAAGTCGCAGCATGGGCTGGATGAATTCAGCAAAGTGTCGCTTCAAAGTATTTTTGAGTACCTTCTGTTATATCTGATTCTCATAGCAAAGGCAGAAAACTACTTGTGTCTGTCCTTCCTCCTCTGGGTTCACAGTGTGCAGCAGGCTGCTTAGGAGCAAGATCTTCTCATTTCTTATATCCTAGGCCCAACAGGGAGTTTAGGCTAGCTTAGCTGTTTGTCAGCTTACCTGGCACATATAGTCAGTACATTGTAATTTTCTTGAGAAAGAGGTCTGCAAGGGGAAAGCTTCACAAGGGAGAGGATGAACCTGTGAAGAAAACACCCCAGAATAGTGGTTTATGACCACAAGGGAAGTCAGTGCTGTGAACCAACATCACCAACATGCTCTAAAGTGCTGTCAGGATGAGGGAATCAAAAACTATACTTCACAGTAGAAAGGCTGAGATACCCTCTAAGTATCTTTCTTGATTTACTTAGTAAAAGAAAACTGACAACTCTGTAATAAGCATATCTACAAAAAAAGGGCAGGAAGAGGAATACAAGAAAATGGCGAGGCAGTCAAATTAGCAAATACATGAGACACACAGTTAGTAAATGAATTCCCTGTCCTGCCAGAAGGTCTTGGAGGACATGTGTAGCAACATGCAGGTGGTAGATAATCTGAGACACAGCTAATACAGAACCAGTGTTCAAAAATGAATACACGAGCCTGACAGCTATTGCCTCACAAACTTCACTTCTGGTTGAGAAAATGAAGTAGGTAAGCCAAAAAATGTTTGTATTCCAGACATTAACTAAACAACAAGGAAGAAATACCCTGGCTTCATTAGAAGTCTATTATGCTGGATCAAATTAATATGTTACGGGATACAAGCATGCGGAGGCAATTCTGAATTTTACAAAATTTTCACTAATATTTTTGGGCTATCTATTGATGTTCAATCAGTCTGGACTGGAAATAAACAGGTCACCATCAGAAAAACAAATGAAGAAAACACAAGCAGAAGAGTAGTAATACTATAATAAATATCAATGGAATAAACATTAGAGTGTTTTGCAAGGTCTGTAATTGTTGGCTTTGTACTCTTTTAACATAAAATTGATCATCAGCATTAAAGATGGAAAAGGTGTAATAGATTAATCTTCATTAACAATCAGGAGTATGTTAAACAGCACAATAGTTAAAGTAACGGATGATAATAAATTGGGAAGTGTAGCAAATGACCTTTCCACAGCAAAGGCAAAGAAATACAGTATAGAATTTCCTTGGGCTCAGCTGAATAGGTAGAAGATGAAGAAACAAGATGAAGCTGTTTTTCAAAACATGAGAAAAGAAACTAAAACACCAGTATTATTTCAGGAGAATAAACTGTGAATTACACAACAGCAAGTTGCACAGAAAGGACACTATGACTTTGACCTACATGTACAGAAGTATCTTGACTTACAGCAAAGAAAAAATAATTTGTTTCTACAAAGCTAGTAGAATTTAAACTAATGTATTCAATTCTAAGAAGCACAGCCCAACAGACATTGGAAAACTGAGGGTACCAAAAGCATGAAAATAATGTGAGGGTGTGGAGAGAATAATTTAACAGGAAAGACTTAGAGCATGAAATATCCATTGATTGATTAAGAGAAAATGCCTAAAGGAAGCTAAATGGGTAGAGAAATGGTATTAAGGTCAAATTAGGCAGACTAGGAAGTTGGGGTTTAAGTTTTTAAAAGAAAGATCTTTCAGGCTGTGTTTTATTGGAAACCCTTTTTGAAGTTTAGAAAACAAATTGTTGGAGACCATCTTACCTTTGCCAAGAAAGAGAGTTGGTTGCTTCTTACCTCATATCTAAATCCATCCACACCAAGCAATTTCACCATATCTTCAATGACAAATCAAGGAAAGGCAGCAAGGCAGAAAATCTTCAGGGAAAGTGGAAGAAACTGAATGTCTAGCAAAGGCACTAGATTTGTAAATATGTAGTGATTCCCTTTAAGATCAACAGACTTCAGCTTACACACTCTAAAAAAATAATTTAAGTAGCCTACCTGCCTCTTTAGCCCCTTACATGCATTTTGGAAATTATTAGCCTAAAAATCTGTATTAGTCTTCCACAAACATGAAACTTCACCTCCTCCATCACTTGTCCCCACCACTACTTCACATCTAAGTGCAGAGACCTGTGCTACAGACTGCCTCACCAAAAAGGCCACAAATTCATCACGCTGACTCAAGACTGCTCTATCAGAAAAAAAAATATTTTTTTTCCTTCTGTCCCCAAATTATCCATTAACTAGTCTATGGACACAGTTCTAGAAATTTCTTTTCCTATTCTTTTTGCATAGAATTTAACAAATTTTAAAGTGATGGAATATGCTTTTGTTACATTGTTTCAACTTCTCATGCTATCTCAGAAATGGTACATTGGATAATAAAACTGTTGCATGTTTATTGTAATAAGCAAGAATTTCTGGTAAGAAGACACAGCTTTGGTACACTAAAATGATAAAATATGCATTTTATTATGAGTTGCCAGAGAATTATTAATATTGTGCAACCATTGCATAGACATTTCAAGGTAAATTAAAATGCTTCCTATTTAGAAACTAATATCACATTCTGCTGAAAACTTTCAAGATAAAGTGAAGACATTTATACCAACTACATTGCATGACTAAGTGCCTTAAACTTTTCATTATAGTTTAAGATGCAAACAAAATTAGCAGACTTCATTATACTACTATAACAACTAAACAGTCATACTCCAAGTGAAATAAGGAAATATTCAAAGAAAATAAATGCATAGAAATGTCAAAGTGAAACTATTTTTTGAAAAGCTTAACATCTTTCAATCCTTCCTTTCTCCTCTGCTCCTAATCACATCCACCAAGAAAATAACTAAACTGAGCAGGTTTTATTTCACAGGCACAACAGGTGCCTGTAACAAGAGGCTCAGCTGACTCATTAAGCCATGCTAATTCAATCACTTTCAATCATGGTCGACTGTGTTCAAATGTACACAAGGGCTCTAAAGCAAGCACAATATTTTTCATACTTGTACCAAGAGGTACAAGAAACACTTTGAGAAGGTATACCATATAGTACTCTTAGAGTAATGTAAACTCTACGCTTGAAAAGTCTCTTAGTTCCCTGATTTAAACCAAACTGAGTGAGTTTTCCAATGGTGAATTGGTTAACAATTGTGTTCCTTTTTTCATTTTCCCAATTCTACTCTTTCTCTGTATTTTTCTTCCTTCCCCGTTTAGAATAGTCTTTCTCATTCAGAACGAAAACTTGAAAATGTTAGTGTCAAAGTTTAACACTGTGTGATATTTATTGTATATAAATCAGGGGTCGTCACACACGTGAGTACAAGACTAAGAATCCCATGTAATTCAGTAAGCTAAAAAGACATACTTTATATGCAGAATGAAGATTTTATTGTTTGTTGGTCTAACTAAGGTACTGGCAATCTAATCCAAGATCCATATACTTACAACAATTTTCACAGCTCATTCCTGGTAATAATACAGAAAAAATTATGTAAGCAAACTTTCAGAGATCTCCTTTTCTGGTGTTATGCTCAACCTTTCCCAAGTTCCTCATGATTTTAGAGTTGATAGTACAGGTCTGTCTCAAGAAGGTGAAAGGGTTTCCAGTGATCCGTCAGCATCTCAAGTTCTTCACCAGTATGAAAATGATAGGAGATTTGGGGCTGGGGGGAGGTCTGGTGCTTGTGTTCTTTGTCACTCCTGAGTTTGCATAGGGTTATTTTTATGTTTGTTAACACAAACCATTTGCTTTAATTCCATGTTATACCTGAGTTTCATTTTGTAATGGTCTGTAGAGACTTCTGTGCTCTGTTTTGTTTTGGTTTTTTTTTTAGTCCTTAGAACCAGTTTTACCCAGTTCCCAAGGTTACTTTCCTTTAGTGACCCGTAGTTGACTGTGATTTGTGTTTATAGCCCGGGGAACTCTGTTATCTGTCTATGCTTGCACTTCTAAAGCTCTTGCTATCATCCTGCTCTTGTACTTCTGTAGGCCTATGTTATAATCCCATTTCTCTTCAGTGGCCTTCAGGCTGTGGCTTCCTGATAACACACCTTAAAGTTTCATTAGCATAACTTAGTTACACATACATCTGTGTTCTAGGGGCACTGAAGGGTTTACCTCTATAAAAATAATGATCCATTAAATGTATATATCTACAAACACACAGACACAATGTTCCAGTATCCACCTGCCGCTGATACCTACGAGGTATAGCAACATCACCAATTTGTTATCATAATAGCTTTACAGCTGACTCAACTGTGCTGAAAATCAAGTAAAATAAATATGTCTACTTCTGACACTACTCACTTATACCATGGTTTAAGGGATTAAATTACACTTCAATGAATACAATAATTTTTAATAAGATGAAGAAACAGGGAGCACAGATATTTTTTTTTTATTATTGTAAAAGACAGGTGTTTTTGGTGGATGAATACAGCATTCCCTTCATTCAAGAGCAAATGCAGTTGGAGTACCCAGGGGAACTGCCCTGCTTCTTGTTTGCTGTAGGGAACGATGGCAGGCCACGCCATAGCTATGCCAAACAGCGGTGGATGCCTGTAGTGCTTTATATTGTTTAATTGCCACACCCAAGAAGCACAGCCCTACACAACCCACCCTGCTAGCCTGGCTGAGGCACACTGGGTCCTGTTGCCATCAACACACTACAGACGGATATGTTAGACAGGCCACTCAGGTCTGCTTTTAACTGCCAAACCCTTGCAACTTACATTCACACTGGGTTGACTGGAATGATTTTACCTCTGATTTATGTTGCCATATCCTTACCACGGTTCACCAAAGGTCAGGGAGGTACTGTTACACCAGGCCATGTGCATTTTGGCTAGGAGCCCCGTATTTGCAGACCCTCTACCAATTCAGGGCTGCATTGAATGGCATATACCATTCCAAGATGGAGTTACAAAACCCTAATAGACCAAAGGCACAACAGAGTTTATTGATAATGTATAATAACTTTTGTACAGCTGACAAGCCATTATACTCTTATAAAAGTCTTCCCCCAAAAAATAGGATGGATTTTTTCATATTGGACTTAACAATACCAGGGTAAGAATCCCTCCTCCTCTCTACAAGGACCTCTTGCTCTATAATCAAAGATTTTATATTTGAGAAGAAAACTTTCTGACCTTCATGTTTGTTAAAAAAACAGAAAACATGCAGATGAACTGCCCTGTTTTTTCCAACTCTGAAATCTGAAGATGTCAATTTAAAATGTCAGCATTGTTACCTACTTGACTGCACAAAGTTCTATAGATTCAAGGATATTAAAGCCAACAGACACTAATAGGCTAATGTAATCTGACCTGCATAATATATGCCGCTGGATTCCACCCACCCTTTCCTGCATCAAGTCAATAACCCCAGGCAAGCTAGTGACTGTACTTTTAGAAAGATGTTGAATCTTGGTCCGAAAATTTTGCATGGTAAACAAACCATCATATTTCAAAATAAAATATTCTTGCCATTAATTAAAAATAAGCTCAATTGTGTTCTCATGAATTTCAATGCCTTTGTCTTCTAATTAGTAGCTTGTTTTCTGCAAGGTTTAAATTACTTCCTCTACAAAAATTTTTTCACTGCCCAGAACGCTACTGGATGTGTTTGCACCATGCAGCAGAGCTCAGTGCAAATATTCCCAAATTAAAGGATGTTCACCAAGCCCACATAGTTCAGCTTCTCAGTAGGGCTTATAAAATTCAGATCTAGAGCCATGTGAACACAGCATAAAGGCCAGAAGCATTCACCCGCCTTACGTGTATTTCACGAGCCTTTGGATCCATCACATCACCCCGTAGCTATAGAATTCCAGCAAAAAAAACCCCACTATTGTTTGTAGAGGAATGAAGCTGGTTTAATTGTAATAATAATAATAATAATAATAATTGTATTTTATAATCCTGGCAATATTATTGTAATCTCAGCATTCTTCTTTTATGAAAAGAACACCATTACAGTCTGTCTCTGCTCCAGATCTGAGGTTTCTTTCAACAGACTCAAGGGTCTCCACTCCTGACTAGTGATTTCCCTCAGGATTTTGAAAACCTTGCTATTTGGGGTCAGTTCCACAAGTTTAGTTCTCATCCTCTAGTTTCTTGCATAAGCTAGAATCAAGTTTCCACAATCCAGCCCATCTCTAATTAGGGATTTACAGAGTGGGGTGTTTCAGAGCAGCAGTTAGATATGCCAGAATGCTTAGTTCTCTAATGCATTAATTCATTATTCTACTTCCTGGTTTTAGATTAAAATAAGTGAATCTCTTTACAGTCTCATTCCAATACATACTGTTATCAGTCTTTCCCACAACAGCAGCATTAAACCTGGAAACTATAACTTGCTTTCCGCACCCCACCCCCCCACCCCCCACCCCCCCCTGCATTTATTTTCTATGGTCAGTTCTGCAAACTGATGCAGTTCTTGCTTCCATTGTTTTAAAATCTTATGTGGGACTTGCTGTCCAGAAATCTGCCTTTTCCTAAGGTTCATTCCTCCAATGATTCTGGCTTGTTCCATTTGTAGCTGTTGTTTTCTCTCCTACCTCTCTCCTCCCTGCTGTAAGTCTCAGTTGACCATCACTACATTTCATATGCATACAGACTAATCTAAGAAAAGGTCTCCTAAACTAAACTGACTCCCTAATATAAGAATGATTTCCTGTAATTGCAGGCAGCATTCAACAAATGCACAAACATGTTGTCTTTCTCCTCCTTTTCCAAAATCAACCTTCTAGAGATATTTGTCCTACTTTAAGTTGCTGCTAAGTACAAAAGAGATATATTTCTAGTCCCATCCTTGCTGCAAATCAAGACTACAAAGAGGAAAAATTGATTCCAAACAGCCCTGTAATGTTGGAATTTGCCTGCAAAGCTGAACTAAATGATATTATGCCAACACAGAAAGCCCGTCATTCATAGTTTAACTGTAATGCACTTTGAACAGTCAGTTACCATAAAAGGGTGGTGCTATGGGTGAAACTCAAGCCAGCAGAAAGAAAATTAGCTCAGTCAACAGTAGATTTAATAAATGCCATATTCACTATGGTCTAGGTTCACTTCTTTCAGCAAATCTTTTTCTACAGTATCCAAATTACATTGGACCACATGACAGGACTCCACGAGAGCCAAAGCTTTGAGATGAGTTTCCTACGCATTAGCACTGAAGTAAGCAAACCTAGGTTCCTCACCAAATCTGAATCTCAAACGGTGGATTTTACTTGAATTTAAATTGGAAAAAATTAACACTTCATATAGAATAATGCTTATCTGCTGAGTGAGGAAAAAATAACTAAACCTCCTTGATCCTGTGTACTTCATAGATCAGCTTTGTTCTCATCCCAGCAATCTGCAGTTGCTTTCTATGATATGTTCCTCAATTCTACATTCAACTATACATTCCCCATTCTACAATACATTGCCACATCCCTGGAAACATTCAAGGTCAGGTTGGCCAGGGCTCTCAGCCATCTGATCCTGTTGAAGATGTCCCTACTTATTGCAGGGGGGTTGGACTAGATGACATTTATAGGTGTCTTCCAACCCAAACTATTTTATGATTCTCCTTAGGTCCATGGGGAAAACCCTACTCCCCATCACAGTTTTGACTGTGCTTCAATTTATCTCACTTCTTAGTAACCCGGCAGTCTGGCTTCCACTGGAAACCCTTCTCTCTGCCAGTTCCCTCTCCTCACCTCCATATCCAGCTGCTCAGAAAAGGGGTCTCATCTTCTGCCCTGAGAGAACTCCACCTGACAAAGGAAAAAGGCAGCCTTCCTCTCTTCTCCTAAATCACAGCCTTTTAAAGGAATATGTTCAACAATTAGATACAGCACATGGTGAATGAACAAGTTTAAACACAGGCTGTCACAAACCAGGTAAACATTATCCCCTGGCAAAAGACCTGGAGGACGTATCTGTTCTCAGTATTGGAGGATTATATTTGAAGCTTTTATAGCAATACTCAGGGCGAGTCAAGATTAATTCAGAACTGCCAGCTTGCTCAGGCCTCAGTAATAAAAGGGCATAAAAACTGCCAAACCAGGTCAGTCCGTCTTCCAATAGTAGTGTGCTAATAGACGCTTTGGGAAAGATTGTAATAGGAGTAGGAATAGCGTGATCCAAGCATAGCCTCACAGCTCCCAGAAATGAGTGCTTAGGGATTTCATGAGCTGGACATTGCATCTGGCCATCACATTTAATAGCTACCAAGGGAACTGCCTTCCGTGAGCTTGTCTAATCTGCCTTTGAATCCATTTTCACTCCTGGCCTCCACAGCTTCTTGTGACAAAAAATGCAATAATTTTATTATGAATTATGTGAATGAAGATTCTATCTTCACGAGGCCCAACTGTTTGCTCCTTGCTTCTTGTATGGTGAAGTTATCAGCCCCTATTCACCTTCTCCAAATCATTTATGGTTTTATAATTCTCCACAGTATACCTCTTCCAAGCTGGAGTTGTCCTGTTTTCTCTTTATTTAGAAGCTTGTTTGTGGTTCTTATTAAGGGATGTTAGGAGTAGACATGATTCTCCAGCAGTTCTGGTCCAGGACTCCTCCTTTCTGACTACTGGACCCCAGCCCTGTATGCTTGAGGACCCAGGGTTTGACACACACACATGCACGCACGCACCCTGCCAACAGACTACTGAAGACACAAACACAGCACTATCTGGAGTCACACGCATACACAGATTTGCAGGTTCCCTGAACACCAGCACAGATCCTCTTGCCTGCCTGATCCCCTCACCTAGATCAAGGTCCCCATGCTCCCGGGCTGCTCCAGCCTCAGATTTGCTGGTGAATGACACATAAACCAGACACACACACACATGGTTTGGGGAAGATGCAGATACTGGTTCCCCCAACACCCGGCATCAGACACAAGCTGTGACCACTGTCCCTCTCCAGTTGCCAGCACTGAGCTCCTCACTCACCTCACTCATGCTAGTCACCCCCAGTAGCTGGGTTTTTTTGAGTACATACTCTTACCACCCCAGTGACAAGAGGCAGAGACCCAGCACGTGCTGCAGCAGCTGATGCTGAGACCTCACTTGCTCCAGCAGCTGACACCACAGACCCACACCCCCAGTCAGGCTCCAACTGCTGGCACCAAATCCGCTCACATTGATCCCCAAGTAATTGGCACCTACTCCTGGCAGGACACATGGGATAGCAAGTGAGATTACACAGAGAGATAGTTAAGAAAGGATTTAATAAGGAGACTGCACAGACTGCGATGATCTGCAGACTCTGTCAGACAAATGTACTGATTAGCCCTGTTTTACAGGCAACCAGCCCTTTCACACCCCTTACTGTCTATTTCCTCTTTGTTCTTCCCCAGTTCCCTTCTCCTGCTCGTTCCCCCATCAGTCTGTACAGTCCCACCAACACTTCTTCCCCCTCAACAGGCTGGATGCTCAGGTTTGCATCCTTATGGAACGCAAAGTGCCAGTTTGCCCGCAGGTTCTGCATAGCCCATCAATTAGTGTGTCTGAGGAGGTTTGTTCTTCTCTTTGTCTCCCTTATTTTCATCCTTCAGGTTTGAGTCTATATTCTTTTCATAGCTTCCTCCTTTCCTTATCATTCCTTTTTGTGTTGAAAACGTCCTTGACCAGATACCCTCAAGGTAGTAGATACTTTCTCCTTCCACATACCCTTACATTTTTTTGCCTGTTCTTCCCTGAATTCACATCTCTTCTAGGGCTAGTATGCCAAATTTGAGCTCCCCATAAACAATTATAAGATACTGGCATGAAAGTGTTTTCTACTTGCTTCTTACTCTGTAATTCCTGAGGTTATAGAGCACAGGAAGAGAGGGAACCATCCCCGGTCTTTCTTAAGAGAGAAGTAGAAGAGAAGGAAGACCAGGTGAGAAGTCTGTCCAAGGCAATTTTAGCTTAATGCAATCTGGAAATCAAAGGATAGCACTTCATGAGTCTCATGTGTCATCAGTATAAACATAGTCACATTTTTTTGAAAGCGGTATAAAATACTACCTATTTTTGAAAAACAAGATTTGAAAGTCTAAATTATTTGGCCAGTATACCCAAAATATTTTTTATACTGTCGCTTTAACATAAAAAGTATAGTGAAAATTATAAAGGCAAAATTACTAGAAGGCATAACAAACTTATATGCATAATAACAAAGTTGTTTCTAATTAAAGTTACCATATTTTCATTAAACTTTATGTGAAGATTATAATTCATAGAAGCATAGAGTACCAGGTTGGAAGGGACCTCAGGGTTCATCTGGTCCAACCTTTCTTGGCAAAATCATAGTCTAGACAAGATAGCCCAGCACCTTGTCCAGCTGAATCTTTGAAGTGTTCAATGTTGAGGAATCTACAAGTTCCCTGGGGAGATTATTCCAACATCTGATTGTTCTCATTGTGAAAAATTTTCGTCCTGTGTCCAACAGGAATTTCCCCAGGAGTAACTTGTGCTTATTACCACTCATCTTTTCTATGTGACTCCTGTAAAAAGAGAGTCTTCATCTTCCTTGTAGCCACCCTTTAAATACTGGAATATGGTGACAAGGTCTCCCATAAATCTTCATTTCTTAAAGCTGAACAAATCCAAGTCTTTCAGCCTTTCCTCATATGGCAGGCTTCCCAGGCCTTTGGTCATCTTTGTGGCACTTCTCTAGACCCTCTCCAGCCTGTCCACATCTTTTCTGCCTAGTGAGGACCAAAACTGAACACAGTATTCCAGGTGTGGCCTGACAAGCACTGAGTAGAGTGAGATAATGGCTTCTTTATCTCTGCTGGTGACACCCTTGTTGGTGCAACCCACCACCCTGTTGGCTTTCTTTTCCACAGCAGCACACTGTTCACTCATATTGAGATTGTTGTCCATCAGGACTCCCAGGTCCCTTTCCACAGAGCTGCTCCCCAGCCAGGTAGATCCCAGCCTGTGCTGCACTCCAGGATTATGTTATCCCAGGTGAAACACCTTACACTTGTCCTTGTTGAACTTCATAAGGTTCTTGTTAGCCCACTCTTCCAGTCTATGCAGGTCTTCCTGCAGGGTGGCTCTCCCTTCCAAAGTGTCCACTTCCTCACTCAGTTTGCTATCATTAGAAAACATCATCAGGATACAGTTGATCCCATCACCCAGATCACTTATGAAGATACTAAACATTAGGCTCAGTTTCAATCCCTGGGGGACCCTGCTTGTGTCCAGTTGCCAGTTTGAAGAGAAGCTATTTACCTCCACCCTCGGTGTGGCCTGTCAGCCAGCTCCCCACCCACCACACAGGCCACTTGTCTAGACTGTGACACATCGGTTTCTCAAGGAGAAGGCTGTGGGAAACAGTATCGAAAGCCTTGGAGAAATCCAGGTAGACAATGCTCACCACTCAGCCCACCCACATCAGCTGAGCAGGGTACTTTGTCATAGAAGGTGATCAGGTTTTTTAAGCACGACTTGCCCTTGGTGAATCTATGTTGGCTTTTCCCAGTCACGTGCTTCATTTGACTTGTGATAGCCCCTAGGAGGAATCATTCCATAACTTAACAAAATTCAGTGTTAGGTAACATGTTACCAGGCCATTATAAATGTAACTGAAAAATCCGAAATCTGGAAAAAATGGTATTAAGACTGACTGAAACATTAAGTTTTATTTCCTTCTAGAAGAGCATTTTATTTGTAGTCTGCTTCCCTGCTATCAATACTTACACAGGTCCACGCCCATAAAGTTGTAATTTTTTGTCAGTTTAGTAAACTCAAAGAAAAGAACAAGAATAAAAAGTCTAGCAATACATCATAAGAGAAAATTACTTGCCTTTAATAATTAGTGTTTTCCATTTCAAACTGAACTGCACTTTATCTCTATTCTGTTAGCATTAATAGTTACAGAATTTTGTTCTTGTTATTTAGTTGTTACTCTGTTTGCACTACTAGAACAGTACAGGTGAGTGACAACAGAGTATCTTTCCATTACATTTTTGAAGACACCAATGTGTAATATAGACTGTTCAATTACACAGGCTGACAAAGCTTAAGCTTCATTCAAACAAGAATGTTCTTTTGCACGTAAATGCAGCAAAAAGCATAAATGTGTCTGATGTGGATTAAAGTAGCAAACACCTACTACTTGATTTTTTAATTAAGTGATAAAATAAAATGTTGACATGCACAGAGGAATATACTCAAAGAAATGATAGGCATGTACCAAACAATCATTCCATTACTGTCCTTTGGAGAACTGCTTTAAATAGTTTATTATTATGTATGTCATTGGAAACCAACAGACTGCTACAGACAGGCAGCAGAGGGAGTTCAGGTTTATTGCTGTTTCTCAAAAGAGATGAAGCACCTGGAGTTTCACAAGGGAGAGGGAACATGAAAAGGCAGTTTCTAAACCAGTTCCATTTTTTAAAAGTGTTATAGCAAACAGACTTTATACACACTTACAGCCTTGGAGAATCAGTCCCTGTGCAGAAAGATCTCCTACATGGCTGTGATGCTGAAGCTGTAATGCCATACACGCTGTTCCTCCCAGGGAGCATGTGGTAGACGTGGCAAAAAAAGTTGCCACAGCAGAAGTCCTCATGTCCTGGCCCACCCCACCTTCCCTGTGTGAACCTCCTTCCCACAGTGGTGACTGTTCCACAGCCCTAGATCAAGGTCTTCCAGGTTGCACCCTAACTCCTAACAAATTGTCATATCTTTCACAGCACCACTTTGGAGAAGGAGGTTCCCAGTCTCTAATATGTTTCTGTCTTTGATCCTGGCTTACTACAAAACATGCTTGGTGATTGTATGAAACCCAGTACAAACAGTAAGGTCAGAGCAAGTTAACATCCACCGTGTTGAACACAGCATTTTTCAGCAAACGTGGATCTGTTGAAACACAGAGGCTTTCCCCTCTCCATTTTGAGTTTGATGACTTTTCTGGCAAGACTGTTGTGTGGCAACTTGGAAAGCACTCTGCTGATTTGACACCATTTTGGCTTTTTGTCTAGCTGTGTGGCTTTGTTTCCACCAGAGGACAGAATGGTTCTTTTCAGTTCCACATCACCCTATTCAGTATCTCCTTGGGCGAGCCAGCTTCTGATTTTGACCAGCTGAGGGTAAGCCCTTCAAGTCACATTCCAAGTCACACCTAAAATAGGTCCTTTAGATTTGTCTGAAGCTAGGTGGTCCTTATCTCTGTATCATTGTGGCTGTATCTTCAGTGAAAGAAACAGGGAGGGCAAGTTGTAGGTGTAATTCCTCCAGCATTTCAGAACAGCACAAGGTTTCCTGTAAGTCCCCATACTCACACGTGCTGTTACATCCTCTTGTAGGAATCAGCAGCACACGACTTTTACCCAACAACCGTATAACCTAAATTTCTCTTGTCCATTTTTCTTCTTCACTTTTACAAAATTGAGGGGAAAAGGGGAGTGAAACAGCATTTCTTTCAAACTCAAAAGAGGAAATATGGGCCATCCAGTCTGTTAGGGCCATTTGCCTTGTTGTTCCTACAACCAATCTGAAGAGCCACAGAGTAAGGCTCGTCCTAAACTAGACTTCTAAAAGGGGGAAAAAGAATTTTTTTCTGGGAAAAGGACTACTGTGAAATTAATCCCAGCAGAAATTTTCTGAACTGTGGTGAAAAAGACTTATCCATTTGGGTACAAAAGCCGGTGACATTAATGAAACACGAAAGCAAGCAGTTAATACATGCATAGTTTATCAAGCAACATAATAAAGTGGCTTCTTTCCCCAGCTGTTATCCAGCGATTATCAGTTTTCAAAAACATGAGTCTCAATTCTGCAAGGCATGAGGCTCTTTCTCAGAACTCTGAATTAGGGAGAAAGGTTCCTTCCTACCCTGTCACTGAAATCAGGCCCCTGCACGGGGAAGTGACAAGACATGAGTGCTGCTGAATGATGAAACACAACGTACTCAGTCATTTAGCACAATGAGGAAGACAACGGACCAGTTCACATTCCCTTCCAAAGGCATAGGCACTGGCACTACTGTGCCGAGGCTGGTGGATATGTATTTTTACAGAAAAGACACTGGCAGTGACTGACTCAGTCTGACTTTGTCAATATCAGCTGAAGTGCTGCGTTTATCATCTCCCACCAGCTTTGCTCACCATCAGGCATTTACTAAGCACATAGCTTAATTCACCACAGATCACAGACTGCAACGGACACATCTCTGTGGAAAACATCCAGTGAATTTCAGGCTTATGAATTAATAGTATTTCAGCCAAACCCAGCCTGAGCACAAGGAGGAACATCATCGTCTCCCAGTCTGAAAGCTCTGAGGCCATGTGAAAGAAGGAAAGGAAAAGGACTGGTTTTCCTTTTTCCTATTTTGTAAAATATGCCTCCGTAGGTGTGAAATAGAAGAGGAGAGTTCAGTGAAGCATCATGCCTTCCTCAACTCTATTTAATCCAGTCAATTTGACTGAAACAATGAAGAGTAATCTCTTCATTGTCTCACCCTTAATAACCAATTTTGCTAAACCCCTTTCAATGGGAAACTTCTTGCTATTTCAAAACACATCCTACTGCTGTGTCTCATTCTTTCCTACAATATCAGTTTTGATGATTTTTAAATCACATAGCAAAGGTACCTGCTTTTCTTTTTCTTATTGATTTGTCAATTCTTCAAAGAATATATGGTGCTCCTTCTACATCTGAAGAGACAACTTTCAAGGAAAATTGTTTTAAAAGGGTAAATAAAACTCTGTTGCATCAAAAATCTATAAATCCAGCCTGTTTACAGTTCATTACAAAGAAAAATATCTCCTGAGATGGATTTCTTGCTTCTGGAGATGGTATAATGGTCAGCAGGTTTGCCAGTGTACAACATAACTCTCTTCCAAGAATTTGTCAATTGGGTTTTTGCACCCACTTGTCAGAGGCACCTTCTCCAGAGATATTTAATTTGAAATAATGGAGGACAGCAAGTGATTTACTTGGTTTGGATGGCTCAGAGTGGTCATTACCATTGCAGTTGTATGTTCTAGGATTTCATCTGCTCAGAAGGGAGACAGTATTAGACTAATTGCATACAAAGAAGAGGCAATATTTTTCTTCCCTATTTAGCTTTTTTCCCCCCACAAATAAAGCCGTATGCATATGGTGGTTTGACCCTGGCTAGATGCCAGCTGCCCACCAAAACCTCTCTATCACTCCCCTCCTTAACCAGGCAAGGGAGAGAAAACATAACAAAAAGCTCATGGGTCAAGATAAGAACAGGGAGAGATCACTCACTAATTACTGTTACAGGCAAAACAGAGTCGACTTGGGGAAATTAGTTTAATTTATTACCATTCAAATCAGAAAAAACACCTTCCCTCCATCCCTCCCTTTCTTCCCAGGCTTAACTTAACTCCCATATTCTCTATGTCCTCTCTCAGGGCAGTGCAGAGGAATGGGGAGTGGGGGTTGTGGTCAGTTCATCACATGTTGTCTGTGCTGCTTCTTCCTCTTCACGCTCTTCCCCTGCTCCATTGTGGGGACCCTCCTATGGGAGATCGTTCTCCATGAACTTCTCCAACATGAGTCTATCCCATGGGATGCAGTTCTTCACAAACTGATCCAGTGTGGGTCCCTTCCATGGGGTCACAAGTCCTGCCAGCAAACCTGCCCCCGCATGGGTTTCCCACAGGTCACAGCCTCCTTTGGGCATCCACCTGCTCCAGCATGGGGTCCCCACGGGCTGCAGGTGGGGATCTGCCCCATCATTACCCTCCACGGGCTGAGGGGCACAGCCTGCCTCACCAGGGGCTTCCCCAGGGGCTGCCGGGGAACCTCTGCTCTGGCACCTGGAGCCCCCCCTGCCCCTCCGTCTGCACTGACCCAGCTGTCTGCAGAGTTGTTGCTCTTACAAATTCTCTCTCTCCTCTCCTGCTGGCTTTTTTTGATGTTTTTTTTTATTTTTTGCCCCCCCCCCCCCTTCTTAATATGCTCTCCTAGAGGTGCTACCACCATCACTGATAGGCTCAGCCTTGGCCAGTGGCAGGTTAATCTCGGAGCCAGCTGGCATTGGCTCTGGGGGACATGGGGGAAACTTCTGGTATCTTCTTGCAGAAGCCACCCCTGTAGTGCCCATGTGTCCCATCATCATCGTCCCCGTCCCCCGCTAACAAAACCTTGCCATGCAAGCTCAGTACAATGGATTTGCTTCTTATTCTATGGGGCTTATTTTACTTAAAAGGCCACATTTAGATTTTGTCATAACTTTCTCCCATTTAGTCTGGGTGCAGATACTAAGAGAGAATCTCCTCTGTTCTACTGTAGATACTAAGGTAGAATTCAGAAACAACATGAGAGAAGAGTATGAAGTGTTGATGTAAGGATGAATTTTATGGTGTAATCTAACATGTGGTCTAATAGGTGCAACTAACAATCCCAGGGGAGGAAACAGAAAAGTGAATTATTGATAAATGACAATTAAATAATATATTAACTGTTTGGGATTTTTTTTTTTTTTTTACTATACATAAATATAAAGAAAGAGAGATCATAATTCTATCTATCCTCTGCTGATGAAACTGAGACAGCTCAGAGCTCATGACTACACCCATGTCTAGAAACTGGACACAAGCACACCCTGCCCCAGGGAAATGCCTCTTTCCTTTCCTTAATTCAGACCTGAGACTCCAAAATCCACTCCTTGCACACAACTAATTCTTGTGTCCCCTGGCCAGCACAACATGAGCCTGCACCTTCTCTCAGCCTTGTCCAGTGAGGAACACACTAAGCTGACTGTCCCAGTGCAAGCACAGTCATTCCATGTCTTACCCTTTAAGAACAGGATCCAAGCACCATCTGGAGGATGTGCATGCTCAGAACAGAGGTATCACACCCAGACATGCAAAGGAACATGACTGAGTGAGCAGGAGTGGCATCAGCAATGTCTGCCACCACTGTTAAGTGTTCACAAGTACTGAGTCAATGGTCACAGAGCAAGCACCTTCCTGGATCAAAACCCTGTCTTCTGTATAACACACTGGTCCAGCTCCCTTTTTCCTCATTTTCACACAGTCTTTATTCATCCCAGCCATGGTTTTAAAGATATCAGTCTCTGCAGAATAAGAGTTAAATCTTTAGTTTACCACTCAGCTATGTCCCCATGGTTCAACAAAATTAAAGCCAAACTGACCAAGAGACACCATTCTGTTTCAGGTAAGAAAAAGTAGAATGCTTTTATTTCAGTGACAGTGTATTGTGCTAGAATGCACTGCTTTGATTTTAAGGCAGTAAATCAACCAGTTAATACCATTCCAAAACATGGAGTTCCATTTTTTTTATTTGCCATTTCCAAGATCCAAGATATATTGTGTTAATAACAAACTACAAATTCCATCATTTATCCAGAAGACAATATATTAATAAACACTTTACTAATGAGGTAGACATGTATCAATTTTATAAATATTTAAATAGATACAACAATTTAGAGTATCAGGAACTGAGGGTCATTGAGTACTCAAACTGACGCCATTTAAAGAGATCAGAAAACAAATTCCTGTAGCTTTCTGAAGACAAGATGTTTAAGATCTGTTTCTCAGGTTGGGTTACCTAAATTTTGGAGGACTCCAAATTATTACCCTGTAGAAGATTAGATCTATTAAGCCAGTTAAATTTTAATTAGGGAAACTAAATTAAAATGAGAAATCTGGATTCTCAATATAATTGTAATCAGCCATGCTTAAGAAAGATACATTCAAACTGGAACTGTTGCAGAGCATGGTCACTAGAATGTCGAGGGAAAAAGAGATTTGTTTAGCCTAGCCTGACAGAGACTGTAATGATATGCATTAGCAGAACAGAGGGATAACAAATGAGTATAAAGTGACCGTGACTAAATTTAGGGTGGAAAGAAAAAAAATATTTAAAAGGCATATCACACAGTAGAGTGCTATAGCAGAAAACTGTAGAGTTAATTAAATCTATCACTTGGTAGACTGCAATAGCAGGGACTTTCAAATTAATTTGCCTGCATCCAGAGACAGTTCCTCTTCTTAGTTTTCCTAAAGGTGATATCCACTTGGCACTCAAAAGGAACTCCTAAACCTGCAAATCTTCACCAACAGGATTATATGGATGAAGGGCTTTTAGGTCTTGCATATTCAGAATTTTTCTGTGTTCACAGGGCTAGGAAATACATTCAACATAATTGTTTGTGAAATGATATTGTACCATTCCTGAACTGTCTTTGGAAGGTTGTGTTTAGGTAGGTGAGTTCATACAGTCCTGAGATTGAGATAAATTCCTTGGACAAAAGAAGCGTTCATGGGGAGTCATGTAAAAATTATAGGAGGAGATAATTTAGTTAAGCCTAATTTAGTCCCTGCTTCAAAACTCTTATGTCTGAGATTGCTTTATGACTCTTCTGCTACTTAAATGTGTGGCATGTTACTATAAATATGACAGCATTTCAAAAAACATTCATTTATGGCTGACTGCTTTAGTGGCTTAGTGAAAGTCAAGTGGATTATTTTTGCAATATGTTCCCCCCTATTAAGCCTTCTGTCCCAGCCTGACAAGAACTAAGAGTGTCCCAGAAGAGTACACTCTAAATTGTGGCTTGGGGAAGCTACTAATGCTGCTGTACTTGCTTTTATTAGCCATCTCCACTAGCTAACAACATTGGCAAGGAACTTGTTTTTTGTTCCTGGCTGCAATTGTGTGACAAGTGTTTCCAATTAGGGCATTAATTTTTGACCTGTTAAACCAGAAGGATTCCCCTGGCAGCAAAAGGGGAAATATAGCTTGACATCTATGAAGCTTCATTTAGTTCTGTCCTAAATGTTGTCCAGACAGAAGTTAGGAAGGTCAAGAGAAATTCAGAAAGCAGAAAAATGTATTCTTTTCTCAGCTAAAACCTGTATGGTGTGTTCGACAGGCAGCAGTAAACCTTCCTCTGCACTCTGGTTTTAATCAAGGGTCGCCAGCAATCCTAGTTTCAGAGGCAGTTTGGGGTGTAACTGGTTGCTTTTGAGGAGTGAATATACCACCTGTGGCCCTCTGCTTTAGGCTTCTGGACATTGTGGATGAAGGTGGTGGTAACAGTGAGGTTTGCTAGATGCTTTTTAGTCACCCTTGTGCATACAGATACAACAAGAGCCTGCTAAAATATCACAGCCCCACGTGCAGGTTAACCTACAAGAGTTATATCACTTTAGCTTCTCCCATAACAACTTCTCTGCTTCTATCAACTTCCTTGGAAAGTTGGTAGCAGAAATTTTGAAATCACACAATAAATTGTTAGAACTGAAAACAAAACTGGCACGGTCTCCAGTTGACCTAATATCCTCAAATAATTGATCTATCACCCAGACAGTGAAGAAACACCAGAAACCAGTCTCCAAGAGAGATTTCTGTTAGCCAGATGCTCCCCCCCCCCCCCCCCCCCCCCCCCGGATTTAGGGACTGTTACCTAGTCTCTTACCAGCTGTGTCATATCCTCCTGTTTTAGAGCCTCCATCTCGGTTTGATGCCACTCACTGTTACAGTGAGTTAACGCTTATTAACTCTGTGTTCATTGATATGAGCTTTGTATAACCCACCACAAGGTAAAAAAGAGTTTTATTAAAGAGTTATGGCAGAAATGTATGAAGTAGTAATAGCCATCTTATTCTTGAAAGATTTTCATAGCCAAAGACAAAATGAGAAATGATAACAAACCCCTCATTAAATGAGGATTCAGCATTTCTCATCCTCTCTTTAGTGAATATTTTTGAAATGTATTTTGCTGCTGCCAAAACCTGCAGCATCTGCTAAGATTTCCAGCTATATTACTACAGAAAGTAGAGAATAAAATAGGAAATGCCCTTTAAAATTGCCCACGACGTGACATGGCATTTCCATCTCACCCTCAGTTAGCATGTGTAGGTCTGCTGCAAACAGTTAGGCTTTGGGACGGGGGTGGTGGCAGTGTCCCCCAATCCATGCATATGGCTGCTAATAATGTTCTGACCTCTGACTTCTCTAATTATTACCTTCTACTTACATCATTCACCAACTCATTGTTAAGAGCCTGTTAACATATTATAAGACATTAATAGATCTTTTATTACCAATTATATTTCAGGATCGCTTTACATATAAATGCCCTATTGCTAAGTGTATGTCATCTCATTGATTCTACTCCAACGTACCAAACACAGTAGTTAAAAAAGGCTAATAACTCACTCATGTAACATTACGGGTACATTTGGTACCTTTCTCTCCTCTGATTAGAGACATATCAGCTCATTAAACACTAGTGTAAGAACACTAGCTGAGCCCTTCCTTTTAACAAACTACCAGTGTGAAACTAGAGGCTAAGCCCTTCTCTTTTAATGAATCGGTAGTACTGCCTTCATGATCAGGGGAGGCTGGGAAGAGATGGAAGGAGTGCACACAGTGTTTCAACCAGCTTTTGTAGCTACATAGGTGGCGTTTTTCATGTCTGATTTCAAGCACTTTTTAAAACTTCCTCTTGTTCCCTTCTCCGGTTGCTTCTTTTCTTAAAAATGTTGATGTTTGTTTTCAGAAAAATTGCTGTACTTGTATACATGCCACATTGAACAGAATCATTCCATACAATCATTTAGAAACTGTATAGTACTACAGATATAACAACAAATTAATATACCTGGTAAACATGAATATACTAAATAATTTAACATACAAGCATGTACAACTATGTGTCTCCTAAGTCGGACTAATTTGGAAGCATTAGAGGTCTGGGAGACTTTTGCTTCTATAGAGAATATGACAGCATTTCTTATGGTTGCCTTAATGAATAAAATCAGTCATTTTTTGCTCCCAATCCAATTGCATACTAACTGTAAATTGTTTCATGGGCTAACGGGTTTCCTCTCCTGAAGCTTTAAAGGGATATAAAGGTTTTATCTTAATGCAGAACTGAGTCTGCAGCATCTGGAAGGTACTCTACACTCATGGTAGGAAACTTAGCCCTCCAGCTATTGACGTGGAAGTCCCTCCTTTCTGGGTTTATCAGTAATCAGAAGGAAAAACAGATGCAGAACTAAACACAAAGTGAAGCACTTGGCCCTTAGATATTCACTGGTGGACCTCTCCACCTGAAACACAGATCAGGTCACAAGGCCCCTCCTCTCCCTACAGAAGCACGCAAGAAAAGAGTCACCGCAGAGACAGTTGTTTTACACGGTCCTCCCTGGGCACAGAGGACTCTCCATGAGCCTGTGCCCTCCCCTGTTCCACTTTCTCATGGTTTCTCTTTTCCTTTTCCTTCCCTTAAATATGATTTTCTTGCTGCCATGTTGGGATAAATTGTTATTGCTTGATCTCACTACAGCTCATGAACCCAATGTTTGCCAGTAGCATGTTTGCAAAACTGTTCAGATGGTACCATTGAAGGGTACAAAAAAACATTTCAGCAGAAATATATGCTGTAGCAATGTAATAGTGCCCATCCAACTCTTGGTTGATTTTCATGGCCAAAGGCAAGGTGAGAAGTAATAACTAATTCTACAGTAGATGAGGATTTAAGGGTTTCTCATCTTTTCTTTGCTGAATATTTAGATAAAACGCATTTTATAGCTGCCAAAAAAATTATAGCTCATACCACAATTTGCGGTTCCATTACCCAAGATAAATTAATACAGTATGACAAAGTAATTCAACAGATTTGCTCTGTTATTATTACCTGTTTCAGAACACCCAAATAAAATCAGTCAGCTGCAATGTATGCTGTGTCTCCCAGAGCTCCATGAGTTCTCTTGGTACCTTAAACAGAAATAACTGCTGGAAAGGGAAAGGTTACATTAATGCCTCTAAATATAGTACCAAATAAATAAGCTGTCTAAAACAGAGGTAACAAACTTATTTTAGGACCTTCCTTACACTAAAAATTTCATAATATTAGTAGTTAATAGGACACACATCCTCAAGGGCTATTAAATTACTTTACACATTACAGTCCAGGAAACAGCATTATTTGCATTTTAAACTGAGGAAATTGAGGAATAGAAAGGTTATTAGACAAAACATAAATGGTGGATCACATCTAAGACATAAAAGAACAGAAATGGTGACACAGATTCATTTAACAGCACTTAACTGGGTCAAGCTAGGAGTATAGTCACACCACATTCCCTTTGTTGATATAGGGAGTATATACAGTATATACAATTTTGCCATTATTGAAAAAAGGCCACAGGATCTGTATTGCCCTTACAGTGCTGGGTCTTGCCAGGGCTTGTCTGGGCATGGCTTAGCCATGATATCAATCATCTAGGAGCGAGGTAACTATTGTCAAAATTTGCTTTAACTTAGTTTTACCTCATAATAACAAGCAGTTACTCTATGTGGATTGATCTAGGACTCTAGAGAAAAAATTCAAAAGATGATCTGACCGTAAATACCAATTACAATGGTCAACAAGTGGTCACTATACAAGTGCAGCCTCATGAGTAATGTGACACCAGCTGCGAAGAAAAAAACAAATAGAAAAACTGAATAATCTGGAAACAATTAAAATAAGCAACATATAAGACATCTGTGTGAAGAAAACATATAAAAATAAATCCAAGCAGACGCAGGACTGAGGAAGAAACCCATATCATGAACATCACACTCCTTCTGACAAAGACCTCAGGAGTCTGATGACTTGTTATAGACCTCCCTTTATTCCTC
Organism: Falco rusticolus; assembly: GCF_015220075.1. Classification (NCBI taxonomy): domain Eukaryota; kingdom Metazoa; phylum Chordata; class Aves; order Falconiformes; family Falconidae; genus Falco; species Falco rusticolus. The sequence goes on along the minus strand of NC_051191.1, from coordinate 38,377,722 downwards.
TTCAATAGTACTGAAGGGTCAACCTTGGACCCAGAGGAACATTGGAAGGGTGAGCACAACACCAAGGAACAAGGGGGACATACTAGGAAGGCTTAGTGTAAAAATTTTAAGAATACTATTGTGAAGGCCCTCTGCGTTCATTTGGACTATTAGACTGTTAAAACAATAACTGGATTAGCAATAAATTCTTACCTCTATATAAATGATGTTAATGCCGTTTACTCATATCTGAATTTCCAGCACAGTGAGACAGAGAGCCTGGTCAGATCCTAAGGTACGTGGAGTGCCATAAGCTACATGGTCTTCTCTTAATTCTTCAATTCCATTCCCAAAAGGAAGCACTGCAAGTTCTCCAGGAGCTCACATCTTCCCTGTCAGCAATAATACCCCTATTTACAGAGTCAATTACGAATTCTTAATCTACATTTAGAAATTACACTGCTTACAACATATAATAATTATGGTACATTTGAACGCAAACCTCATTTTCTAATATGAGTTATCAATAAATAATATCCTTTTTCAGAAGGAGGAGCTGAACTCCTGGTCAGTTTCAAAGATAATAATCTGCAAATTGAAAATAATATTTTTCCACAAAAGGGATTTCATCCCTCCTGATAATGGCTCTACTGCTTTCAGTCTTATAATGCATGGTATTTTTGCATTCTTCCCACTCTAGAATGGTTGCATTTCAATAAGAGGTAAAATAACATTCTTCCTAATATATACTCCAAAAAAGCTAACATGTGAATAGAATGTCATTTTTATTATTAGACCCTTTCCAGACCGTTCCTCATAATGCAGAATTTGCACTTTTTGGCTGACTATAACATTGTAGAATATCATCTCTCTCTTTAATGTTTGGTATCACAAAATACCATGGCAGATTAATCCTGTTCAGTAGCATGATGCCCCAGCAGGAATACTTTAAAAAAAAAAATCAACAAAAAAAAAACCCACCCCCTGCAACACTAGCTTTCATTTCTTTAGAATACATGATTTCTCAGTAAAGGATTAAGAGTAGGAAATTATTGACAATAAGCCTAAAAAAGAAGCAGACAAATAAACCCAGTATTTGGTAAATCAAGTCCTGGGCAATGAGATAATGGGGAAGATTACTTTTGGGGCTGCAACCAGTGCAAAACCGAGCAATATTGAAGTTAAACAATTCTAAAAAGGAGATGCGGTAAGACTGACTTGGGCTCACAGGGACCTCTCTGAGTATTTTGGAAACAAGAAAGGATTGTCCAAAATATAAACAGGGAAAAAATGCTTAGGGTGAGTAAGAAAGTAGTAGAGAAACACAAACAAACAAGACCAGGAGTGGGTAAGTGGAAATGTGTAAAATCCAGCAATTGATAATAAGCTAGCAAAAGATAGTTAAAAAAACAAAGAACAACAAAAAAGATATAAAATCCTTAGAGGGCATGGCAAAGCAAAGTAAAATGTCTTGAGCTTTATGAAGAAGGTGATCTATTAACAGATGACAGTAAAGGCACAAATGTCTCAGGGTTTTTCACTTCCTTATTCACAAAAAGTTTAATAGTGATCTGACGCTTCACAAGATTGCCATTAACAACACAGTGATGTGAATAAAGGCCAGACTAGAATAAGGATATAGCAGAGAATATTTAGGTATTCAGGAAAATTATATATATTCAAGTCACAAGGCTTGAGAAAATTTATTGTAGAGCAAAGCAATCCTTGAATTGTTAGTGATTATCTTCTAGACTTCATGGAGAATAGATGAAATCTGAAAGGGATGGAGAAGGATAAATATTGATCTTACCTTTAAGAGAAGGAAAAATAAACACCTGGGGAATTAAAGCTCAGTAAACATAACTTTGTTATGCAGAATGATACTGATGCAAATGATTAAATAATCAATTTATAAGTTCCTAAAAACAATGAAGTAACATTAACCATCCACTACCCCTTTCTTGAGACAAAACCCTGTCAATGACTAACCTGCTTGTCTTTTCTGGCTGTCTTTCCTGCAGTAAACAGCTGAAGCACGAGCCCAGCTGCCTATGGAGCTGGGGAGTGCTTTTGGCACAGTCACTCTTAGGAGAAAAGGCAGGAGGAAATGGTCTGCACTGAAAGAGTTAATGAGAATGATCACTGTTTGGCATTTTGGTTCTGCCTGAACACAGTTGCATAGCAGGCAAAATAGCTATTTTTAAGGCAATTATCACTAAGTTGCCTCACACTGGAAAATTACATTAAGTGGGGACAATGTAAGGCTGCACTACATATAATTCTAGTCAGCGTTTTCCTGAACATGAATAGTGGAAGAGCTCCTTGTAACATTTGTGAGCAATTAAGCTGGGAGGGGCTGCAAACACTTTGGAGAGTAGGTTTGGAATTCAAAATAATCTTGATAAATTAGTGAAATGGGCTGAGGTCAATATGGCAAAATTCAATAACAACACCTATGAAGTACTACAGGAAACCCAAGTGCACAATATAACATGAGAAGCGAGTGACTAGGTAGCTACTCTGCAAAAAAGGACCTGGGGTATGTAAGGACTGAAAACTGGACAGAAGTCAACAGTGTGCTGCTGTTGCAGAGAGGGATGTACTAGGAGTATGGCATATAAGAAACAGAAGGCAACCATTCTGCTGTACAAGGCTCTGGCGTGGCATCCACTGGAGTCATTTTCAGCAGCGTGCTCTCAGAAAGATGCAAAAGAAAATGCAGAAGACAGCAATAACAATGAAATGGTTTAGAAAACACAAACTATAAAAACAGTTTGAAAGAACAGAGTATTTTTAGCCTGGAAAAGTCAAAAGGGAAGGCAAGATCCAATTCATCATTGTCACTCCATGATTTGTCACAATCTTCATGGCTTAGCTGACTCCTCCCGAGTGTTTCTTCCCCTTGTCACTTAAAAAAAAAAAAAAATCTAGACTAAGTTCTTCCATATTACCAGCAAATCAATAGCTGTGTGGATTAAAACTGAAACAGCCTGTTTACTTTGACAAGCCAATTGTCCCATCTTCCCCACCTAAATCCTGATTTCTTTCAGCTTTCCTTATTAATACTGTGCCTGTAGTATGTAAATTAATCTGCCTTTGAAAAAGCCCAACTAGACATTACTGACTAGATTTAGTTCACTGCATGATTTATTAATTGGGGTATTTATGACCATAAATTGATCTGTCATTTTTAGGACCAGATACTTGATAATATGCATAATCCTTAAAATATGCAAGATACAGATAAAAATACAGCCTGTTATCTGGAAGCCATCCTAAATCAGCTCCAAAATGATAACAGTTGAAACGACACTTCTCAGCTGATTTCTGCTTCTTTGACACAACCTTGCTCCTCTAGTATCATAAACAAATTATGTATTTTTACAGAAGAAACTTAGCTCATTTGCAGCACTTGAGCACAGCAAAGTTTCTTACAACACTTGAGGTACATGGTGAGAACCATTATCATCTTATCAACTGGCTCAGTAAGTGATATCGGCTGGAAGCTCATACTCCCTTGTTTGCATTGGAAGATGAAGCTGGAGGAATTGTACCACATTACATCACCCTGTATGCCACGGCCTGGATGTGGCATTGAACTTTTATTTGAGTAGGGAGAATATAAAAGAGAGCCTTCACTTTCTTCTTCAGGTGAGAATCAAATAAATGTTGGAACATTTGCAGAGCAAACAGCACTAGACACGAACAACCTACAAAACTGGCTGTTCAGTCAGATAATGGTGTTTCTCTTCAGAGACTAAGGTAAGCTTGTGTTTCCTCTTCAGTTTTGGTTTTCCGTTGCTGGAGAGAGTGTCTCCAGATTTCACAGCATAGTTCCCTTGCAGACACGGTTCTTTCTACCTTCCTGACATCTGATTAGGACAGAGTGATGGCTCACTATAACACATGAATAAGAACTGGAAAATTACTTAGGGGTTTTAGCAGTGAATTTTGTTTTTCTGGTATTTTTTGTTTTCTCTTTAGGCTTCAATCTGACATGGCAGCCCAAGGTCTTAATTATTTGCTAAGGAATCACAAATAGATGGATAGATAAACAGGAAGAGAAAAGCAGTAAGGTAATTGCATCTAGTGGGGAAGGGGGCTAATGGTGGTAAAGAAGGCAGAGATTACAAATGCTCCTGAATCAGATTTTATTTTCTTATATAAGAGGTTATCCTATTCATGGTCACCAATACAGCAAGCTCCAGGTTTAGGAGAATTTGAAACATATCATTGCAATGAAGGAGGGAGAAAGCTCTTGAAACAATGTGATGTTACCAGCTCCCAAGCCTAAAGCCCAGACTAAAAGGGAGAATGTCAGAAGAAATCAGGCCAGATTAGGCAGCCCAAGGGAGGCTGCTGCAGCTCCACATCCTTGGTCCAGCCAGTAGCAAGCCTGAGCAGGACCTCCTAGTAAGCAGATACAGAGCATCTGTATGCACCACATATATACAAGTATATGCAGCTGGCCATGCAGATAATACGCACAGCACTCACATAAACACAGGCAGCACCAGTGGCCTCATCCTTCTCCCCTCTCTGGATGAGCAGAATGGAAAAACACTGCTGAGAATATCTATGTCTATGTGTACATATGTAAACATATACAGAGAGAGACAGATGCATGCATGTGCAGTGTGGACCCTTCCAACATGTGGGCTCAGACACCAATTCTGACCAGTAACTCACCCCTGGATACCCTGGTCTACACAGACACACACAGACTGACACAGACACACACATCCCCCAATCTGGCCAGGACTCCCATGGTCCCCAACAGCCAACCCTGCTATGGTCTCACCCTCTGTGCTCCTTTTTGGGTGTGCAGACTGGCTTTTATCACACAACCTAGCAACAAGGCAGTCAGTGGCTGGGAATCATGTTCAGAGGTGGGAAGGAGGTAGTCAATTAGGCATGACAGAAGTCCTTTCATAATTATGAAAGCAGGGGAATCTGCAGAAAATTGAGGCAAATTCTGAACTGATGGAAGAAAGTTCTTCAATAAAAGCAGAAAAAAAAAAAAAACAGATGAAGATTTATGGACTTGGTTTGGTTTTGAAAAAATAGAAAACATGTATCCCACTGAGAACAGTTATGAATTTAGTACATGCTTGTTCACTACTACTGTATCACAAAGTTGTCAAAACTGCAAATGCAACAATGTGCAATAACATGGACATGTTAATTTTTTAATAAAGTCTGCCAAAACACACAGTAGGCAGAAGCTCAAACCAGTGTTTGGGAATGTTTTTCATCCCAGTTACCCAAATATTTAATCGGGATTGGCAAAACAACATAAAGAAAAATAAAATTCTCAACCATGACTTGAAAAGGAACCGTGGGACTGTGTGATATTTATGCAACACGGGAGATGCCCTACAGTTCACAACAAAGAAAGCCTGCCAGATGTTTGGCAATTTATGCATGCCTCATGCCATGGCCCTTTGCAACATTTTGTATGTAATGGAGGAGAAGCCTGCACAAGAGGAAGGCAAACAAAAGGAAAGAGTAATAGGTATGGACGTATTGAGCAATAGAATAGGGAAAAGATGTCAAGTCCATTTTGTCAGAAACTTTCTCTATACTAATCTTCCCTGCATAAAGATACAATAACAACACTTTTCTCTAATTAGACTCCTTCCGAAAATACCAGTGAAAGGTGTATTTTAAAAGTTGTGCAGTCTGCAGCCTTGGAGATTTTTAAGACTAGTTTAGATGAAGCCCTGAGTAACCTGGTCTGATCTCAGAGATGATCCTGCTTTGTGTTAGAGATTACGCTAGAGACTTCCTGAGGTTTCTTCCAGCCTGAATTATCCTGTAAATCTGTGATTCTAAAAAACTTTGCAGATCAAAAAGTTCATCACATAATCTGAAAGCAGCCAAGGCGGTGGGCAGGTTCTGAAAATTCGTAAACATATCATATCTACAGATATCTCCTTCTGCGGGCTATCAGTTACAACTGTGGATAGATGCCTGGCATAGAAGTTTGGGGTGTTTTTACCTGAAGAAATTGTGAGTTCAAACCAGAGTCTATTGAGCCTGATGCCAAATTATCTTTGAATGTCATTTTGTGACATCTGTCAGTATAAATGTCATCAAACTATGACACAAGAAGAGGGTAAGTTTAGGGAGGAGCATCCACTCAGAAGAGCTGTCAGCCTCCTTAGCCTGCAGGGATGAGGCAACAGATCTTGGACCTGTACCAACAGCTCCTCTCTTGACAATTTTCTATGAGAAGACTCCTGAAGTACTTGCTTTTCTAGGTTGCTCTAAGAGTGTTGCTGCAAAGTTCATGTTTGCATTATTTTTTTCAATTCATTGTGACCTTCTGGGATGGACTTTTCTGTCAACTAAACCTACTTTCCCCTATTCAAGCAGCATGAAGAATATCACTGATAACTGGTGAGAATTATGCCTGTCAAGGAGCTTTCCATTGGCAGAAAGATGGTAAAGGTGGAATTGCCACCTCCCATGGCATCCTATTTAGTGTAATGGGTAGGAAAGAAAGTTGACAGTAATGGTGCTGAAACAGTGCATAGAGTCAGCTAATAAATATAAACTGGAGATGCTGCTTGGGAACTGTTTAACTAGCACTAGGAAACAAACATGAAAAGCTGTACACTTTGCTCACATGCGTAAAGCTCAAATATAGCTACAACCCTTCTCCTGCTGTCTCTGTTTTATTTGGTTAATCATACCATACTTCTTGTGAATGGTTCATAGTTTTCATCCAAGTTCCTTCACCCCTACCTTGAAATTTTCTGTCAATGTGCAAAAGAATGTAAAAGATACACAATAATGCAAGAATTGGAAGCAATCAGAACAATTGCTGACAAAACGATGTCCCTTCCATAAATATTGCATTATGAGTATTGACAAGAACAACAAGAAAATTTACTGTGTACAAGATTCTGATTTCTACTCAGGCGAGAAATTGATGCCCTTTAAAAGCAGTCATTCATAACACTGGCAAAAATTCTCACAATGCTGAACATGCAGCAGCTGGTGGGATGCTCAAATGTCATGCTTTCTCTGTGAGGACATGAAACTATTGAAGAGTAAATATGTTAAAAGTGAAATAGAGTTAAGGAGGGTTTTGGGGCATGGGAGATCTACACTTTCTAAAGCTGTCCTGAGAACAAGGTTGTTCTTTCCACTTAAATTATGTCCATGGCCCTTAAGAGGTACACAGCTGTTGACACAGCATTTGTTACTGGTGGACATACATGAACCAGGAAAGGATAAACTTACTACTTTACTTAGAAAGTCATGTAAAAGTTGTGTATGGACTCTTCCTTGTCTTCTTAGCTGCCATCTTGGTAAGATGGTTATAATGGTACAGAACTTTCTTACAATAGTATGGAATGTCTTTATGTTTGTCTGTCAATGAGTGATTCTTATTTACTTTCTTTCAAGAAAGTATATTATATATTACTACATATTATATATTAGTACAATTTAATTTGTAAAGAAAAATACAAAACAGGAGTTAAAAATATTAGAAGATGCACATACAGAACACTAAATACAGCTGGATGTTGATATAAATCTATTTTCTGCACTGGTTTCCAGACTTTGTATATTAACTTCTAATCAGAATCTGCTGCTTGTGTTTCAAATCCTGCCAAATTAAACAATTTCACACTTTTCTGGAGGCTAATCTTAGCTCATCTTAAATTTATGTTTAATACAAGTGGATCAAATAATGGCACATACTTTGTTTGTTGCTGAGATGTGATAATTGTTAATATCTTTAGCTAGTATTTTCCATTAACATACATTAGATTACATCAGTTCACTTCATCTTGTGGAATGAGAAGATTAAACATCGTGGGGGCAAATGAATCCCCTTTAAGCCTCGTTCTTATGCTTTCATGAAGGGTAAATTGTAGTGGTGATGTAACCATAAAAAAATCCCCATTTGTTTGCTGAGGGTTTTAAGCAAAACTTGCTTTAATGCTTTTGGTTATACAGCTAATTATTAACAGTCCTGGAATCTAAAAAGCCTGCCAATCCACTAAAGGGATAAGTGAAATTTAGGGCTGTAAAAATACTGTCCACAGATCGCACCGCGTGCTTCCACCCTGCAATAAAGGGTCATCTTGAAAGTGAAGACTGAAGACTTCATGATCATTCTACTCTTACTCTTTGTGATAAAGCTGCCAGGAAAAGATATTAATGATGATGACTTTGAAATACAAACACTCATCCAATAGAAATGAAGTGAGTGAACAGATTCGTCAAGATCCACTGGGGAAAAAAAAATCCCCATTAAATGGAAACCACTTTCTGATTCAGAGCCAGACTGCAAGGAATTAGTCTAATTTGTAATCCTTATTAGCTCTATAGTAGGCTTTTCTCTGGCCCAGGAAAGGCTTACTGGAACTACACCCAGCACACAGACAATGAGCAAAATAGTTCTAGCCCATCCTCATAAATTTGGCTAAAAAGCACATAGCAATGAGTACCTGCATTCAAATATCCCTACTGATTCTCACCTCTCACACAAGAATACTTTGAGGCCATCCCAGGTTTACTAGTGATGTATTCAACTGTGCAAAGAATAGCTACATAATACACAGCGGAGAAGGACTTGTCCTAGTGTGATAGGGATTTTTGTTGGCTGAGCACACTCATCAGTTCTGTGTCTCTGCTGTGAAGTCAAAGGCAGGATCCATTGGAAGAGCTTTCTGTAAGTACACTCCAATCATTAATCATATCAGCTGGTCAGGGAGCCAACCAGGGGAGATGCCCCACTGGTCCTGCTGTTTACAAACAGGGAAGGACTGGTGGGTGATGTGGTGATGGGAGAACATCTTGATAGCAATCATGAGATGATAGAGTTCTTGAGTCTCAGAGAAGTAAGGAGGGGGTCAGCAGAACTGCTGCCTTGGACTTCTGGAGGGCCGACTTTGGCCTGTTTAAGAGGCTGGTTGATAGTCCCTTGGGAGATAGTTCTGAAAAGCCAAGGGGTCCAGGAAGACTGGACATTCTTCAAGAAGATAGATTTAAAGGTGCAGAAGCAGGCCATCCTCGTGTGCTGAAAGATGAGCTAGCTGGGAAGAAGACCAGCCTGGCTAAGCAGAGAGCTTTGGCTGGAACTCAGGGAAAAAAAATGAGAATCTACAACCCTTAGAAGAAGGGGTAGGCAATTCTGTAGGACTATAATGTTGTTGTGCAGTTATGAAAGGGTGAAGATTAGAGAGGTGAAAGCCCAGCTGGATCTCAGGCTGGCCACTGCCATAAAAGATAACAAAAAAGTGTTTCTATAAACAAAAGAAAGGCCAAGGATAATTCTTCATCCTTTATTGGATGCAGCGGCAAACATTGCCACAATGGATGAGGAAAAGGCTGAGGTACTTCATGCTTTCTTTGCCTCAGTCTTTAATAGCATGACCAGCTTCCTTCTGGGTACTCAGCCCCCTGAGCTGGAGGAAAGGGATGAGGAGGAGCAGAATGAAGTCCTCACAGTCCAGGAGGAAGCGGTCAGTGACCTGCTGCTCCACTTAGACACACACGTCTATGGGACTGGATGGCATCTACTCGAGGGCACTGAGGGAGCTGATGGAGGAGTTTATCAAGCCCCTCTCCATCATTTATCAACAGTTCTGGCAAACTGTAGAGGTTCCAGAAGACCTGAGGTTAGCCAATGTGATTCCCATCTGTAAGAAGGGCAGGAAGGAGAATCCAGGCAACTACAGGGCAACGAGAGGATCAGGTCCAGCCAGGATTTATGAAAGGCGAGTCCTGCTTAACTAACCTGATGTCCTTCTGTGAAAAGATGACCTGCCTAGTGGATGAGGGAAAGGCTGTGGGTGTTGTCTACCTGGACCTTACTAAAGCCTTTGACACCATCTCCCACAGCTTTCTGGAGAAATTGGCTGCTCATAGCTTGGACAGGTGCACTCTATGCTGGGTTAAAAGCTGGCTGGCTGGCCGAGCCCAAAGAGTGGTAGTAAATGGAGTTACAACCAGCTGGTGATCGGTCAAAAGTGGTGTTCCCCCGGGATCAGTGCTGGGGGTAATGCTGTTTAGTATCTTTATTGATGATCTGGATGAGGGGATTGAGTCCACCCTCAGTACGTTTGCAGATGACAGCAAGCTGGGCAGGGGTTTTTATGTGTTTGAGGGCAGGAAGACTCTGCAGAGGGATCTGGAAAGGCTGGATTGATGGGCCGAAGCCAACTGTATGAGGTTCAACAAAGCTCAATGCCGGGTCCCAAACCTGGGTCACAGCAACCCCACGCAGCGCTACAGGCTTGGGGCAGAGTGGCTGGGAAGCTGCCTGGTGGAAAAGGCCCTAAAGGCCCTGGTTGGCAGCCAGCTGAACACAAGGCAGCGGTGTGCCCAGGTGGCCAAGAATGCCAACAGCATCCTGGCTTGTGTCAGAAACAGTGTGGCCAGCAGGACTGGGCAGTGACTGTCCCCCTGTACTCAGCACTGGTGAGGCCGCACCTCGAATCCTGCGTTCAGTTTTGGGCCCTTCACTGCAAGAGGGACGTTGAGGTTGCCAGAGACGGGCAACAAGTGTGCTGGAGCACAAGTCTGATGAGGAGCAGTGGAGGGAACTGCAGGTTTTTATCTTGAAGAAAAGGAGGCTCAGGGGGGATATTATCACTCTCTACAGCTGCCTGACAGGAGGCTGTAGGCAGGTGGGTGTCAGTCTCTTCTCCCAAGTAACAAGCAACAGGACAAGAGGAAATGGCCTCAAGTTGTGCCAGGGGAGGTTTAGATTGGATATTAGGAAAAAATCTTCAGTGAAAGGGTGGCCAAGCATTGGAACAAGCTGCCCAGGGAGGTGGTGGAATCACCATGCCTGGAGATGTTTTAAAAACCTGTAGATGTGGTGCTTAGGGACATGTTTTAGTGCTGGACTTGGTGGTCCAGGGTTAACAGCTGGACTTGATCTATCTTAAAGGTCTTTTCTAACCTAAATGATTCTATGCTTCTGTGGTTCTGTGGTTCTATACCAAGCCACCTTTCAGAGGGGCTGCATCAACTCTCAGGCACCAAAGAAGCATCTGCATCACCAAGGATAGCAATTTTTCTTGTGGAATATGCCTCACATACTGCAGTGTAATCCACAGCACTATCACAGCACCTAGAAAGCATCCTAGAAGCAGCACAGTCCCAGGGTGAATGCAGGCAAGAAAACTCTGGTACCTCTGTGAATGCTTACATCTGTGGGGCACATGGTGATTTAGATCAGTCGTCAATTGCAAATGCATATATTTTAATGGAAAAAAATTAAAACCTGCTGTATTGATATGTTATCAGGTTTTTAAAGGACTGTGTGCTTAATTTATTTTCATTTCTGTGGTGATGAGACTGCTAATCTGCACTTAGTATATTGCATCTGAAAAATTTTATGGGTTTGACTATATAAGGGTTGATTTCTTTGTCAAAGAGAGTATCAATTTAAGTGCAAGCCTCTATGCTTTCTACTTCAGGGACACAGAATGCTATTTAATTGGCTTGTGTAGATTGCTTGCTGATTTTTGATACTTTAAAAAAAACGTTTGGCATTGCTGTGGTTTTCCATTTTCTTACAATTAAGCAGAAAACAAGTCCTTAATACAAATGCAGAAATTTATTAAACTTACAAATATATGCAATAAAAAAATTCTAGAGCAGTGCCATCCAACCTGCTGATTGCTAACAAGTACGAATATACTTTCTAAAATTAAAAAACAACGCTTAATCTAAAAAGAAAAATAAAAAGGAAAAAAAGTTAATTAAAACTAAAGTACAGCTTGTAAATAGCATTTTAAAACTTCCTACAGGCAAACTGAATGGCAGTGATCTCTGTTTTCTTCCCTACATCTACTTTTCTCTTATGCACACTGTGGAGCCGTATCAGAGCTGAACAAGTGGGGAGTACTTGTCCTGTTCCTCCTACAGTTACTCAAGATGTGCATTCCCTAAAATGAATGCAGCCAGTAAATCCCATGTTTAGGAACTTGCTGGTTCCCAGTGTGATGGATTACCAATATCATACAGCACGTTGCCCGATTCTCTCTGTTTATATTTTGAAACTTTGTGAGGAACCCAGAGCTGGGGGAAATCCAATCCATCTTCAATCACTGATATTTCATGATGTTGTAGAGATAGAAAGACCACAGGAAAATCTCAGCCTGAGGTGGAAATTAACTGCATTTTGTGGCACCTTTCAGCTGCAGCAAGCTATACAGGTGCACTTAGGACACTTGGATTAGGCCATTTTTTGGGTCCAGACGGATTAAGCTGAGAGGCCTGGATTTTCACTGCCATGGTGAAGGACTGCCACTTCACTGCCAAGTCAGATGGGACAGTCGCATGCCTCTTCCATAGCTTCTGAAGATCCAACGGACCTCAGATGTTGTAGCACCTGGCAACTGGGACACCAGGAGACTGGCAAATTTCAATCCTGATCAGCCAGAGAGGAGGAAGGGCTCGGGCAGTCCGTGTTGCATGTGACTACATGCATGCTCTGTATGTGTTCATGGAGGTGGCGACACAGGCACCAGTCTCTTGCCTGTGCTGATCTGTATTGTATTGTGTGTATACTTGTATATTCAAAGTACATGCCCTGCCTTGCTACAGTTTGGGCCTGGAATTTGGACCATCAGTGGCCATGTCTGGTAGACTGGGAGGAGAAATCCTTTGTGTCTTAAAGACCTCAGGATCTAGCTTCCCCTGGTATTCTCAGAAGCTCAGCTTCAAAGTACAAGTTCTTCTGGAGGCCAGTTTTTCATGCATACAACTACATGACATTGTGACAAAGAGAAACTTTGCACTGCTGGGAATACTTTAGCATGAACGTGAGTCACCATAAGAGACGTTCCCAGTCCAAAGGCAACCTATCTTGTACTAGTTAGTCTGTGTGGGGTCAGAAACGTTCTTCACTGATGGCAAGACTGGTCATCTGTCCTTGTGGTGGTTGGCTCATTGTAAGGAACATGGATGTGAACAGAAGTATTTCAAGTTCTGCTGGTAATATCAGGACTCCTTCGCTTCCCACAGAAGAAAAAGCAGCGCAGTCTAGTTTTGTTAAAACTGCAGAGCATATTTAGCCAATGAAAAGTTTATTGCAAAGAAAATATAACTCCTCTACTAAAAAACAAACCAAAGCAAACAAAACAAACATAGAGGAGAACACAGCACAGAGACAGATCCCAGAGTAGATTTCAGAAAAGCAGGGTTGCATATTACCGTATTATTGATGGGAGTACAGCATCGCATGGCACTGCAACTCCCCCATCACATGGTCCAGACCACAGACCCCATTACACCTACTCCTGCTCAGATCTTTGAAAAGTAAATCAGCTCATGCTGCTGGGCAGGTTACTGCTCCTGCTCAAAGTGGCTCATTGTGAGTTGGCTCAAGCATGCCTGCAGTCTGCTGTGTGGATGCCCCAAAGTGCACACAGATCAGCACACTCTGCAATATTAAACTCCTCAGCTCACACTCTTAGCCATTCACACGGCATTTTTTGTTGTAACTGTGAATGAAGCATGTTGAAATTCTAAGCCTACAAGCACCAATATTTCAACCGAACTCATTTGTGCACTTAGTGGTTGATCCACAGCCCACTAGAGACAATGGGATGACTGCCATTAACTTCACATCAGGCTCATAAAAAATGAGGCAGATAACTCCCATTAATGTTAATGAGAGTCATGTATATAAATCACCTAACTGCTGATGGAAAAAGAAACCTTTCTCTGTTCTGCTTTTTACCACAGCTTCCACAGCCTGTGTTGTTCATCCTCCTCCAATAGCATTGTGAAGATGAAAGGGTTTTCAACAGTCACATCTTTCTAACGATCTTGCTTTCTGTCAACGTAAGTCAAGCTTCATGTAGACAGAATACTTTAACCATACAGTCATGAAACAATTACATTTTAAGATAGTAATGAACAGAGTTAAAATTAAAAAAAAACAACCAACAAAAACCACCTTTCCTAGAAGGCAAATGATTATTATTTCTCAATTATTGTTGAGGAAGTATACTAACTTTTTTTTCTTTTCAATTCACTTAAAAAAAGAAAAATTAATTTCCTCAATTTGCATTTTCGCTAACAAAGATAACTGTTTCCCATTTTTTACCCCTTAACTCCCCAGAAGATGGGGTTTTCACGTCCTTTTTTGAGTTGCTTTGCTGCATTGATCGCTTTATGTTGCCCTTACACCATACAAAATCCTTTGTCCTATAGTGAAAACATATACAGACATACGTACCAGAAATTATAGTGATGTACAACACGTCCTATTAGCTTACCTTTCCTTTCTACACAATGGGTATGTCCCAGGTAGATAAGAATTAGTGTATCACTATTTCTGGCCTATTATATTAGTCCCGAGAGGGCTTTTGTACAGCTTAAAACTTTTTTAGCACTCATTACTTCTATACACACAAAAAAGAGCTTTCAGGTGTTCAGTATTTTCTAACTCTATTGCTTAAATAGATACACAGAAATTTTAAAACAAATCAAAAATAATTTTCTCTTTCTTAAATAGAAGGTAAAAATATAATACAGCATTAACCTCACTAATGTTTATATTTCAGACAAATTTTAATAGCATTCCAGAGGCTGCATTTTCCTGTACATTTCAATAATGATGGATGGTCAAGACACAGTGCAGGAAAAATGAGCTACTGTTAATGACTTGACACTAGCAGGAGATATTAGGATTCTAGAAAGCATTGCAAATGGATTTTTAGTTTTCAAGACTAGACTGCAGCTGCTCTGCTCCACCAGGTTTAGTCTTTCTTTGGCTGCTTATCCTTAAATCCTTAATTTGACACATTAATTATAGCCTCTCATATGTTCCATTCTTTCAGGTTCCTGTGTCTAGAAATGTTGCCACTCAAATACCAAAGTGCAAGCTTTCCATCATTCTAATAGTTAAATAATGGCAAGGCTATGCAATTGAAACAGCAGGAAAGGTCACCTTGACAATACTCTGGCTGGTAAAAAGTAGCTTAAGGCATCACAGTTCTTTATTGTGAATGAGTCGGCTGCTTTTATGACTATTCAGGATATTTTAATAATTACCGAGTTTGAGACAAAGTAAGAAATGCCAGTTTGGAATGCTGCAGATGATGAAATATGTGACATTTAAAGACAATATTTAGAAAGTATGTTTTTTACTATACTGACCAACAACAAAGAGAGGACGGGCAGGAGTCTGAACTAATGATAAAGTTTTTAGAACAGCTGGCACAGGTAGTCAGTGTGAAATTTAAACCCGAGGAGCAGTCCGTAAGAACCTTCAGTCACCAGCAAAGTTCTCAGAAAGCTCTGTTTCCAGGACTTAAGGAGCACAGGCATGGAGTAGAGATCTTGCACCAGAGCTTTGAGAGGAAAATGTGTTTTGCCACGTCTTTCATAAATTGCCTTTCATATCAGTTTTATGGCAGGACTAAAAGCAAGACTGAATTTCACAAATTTCTCAGTTGGAGATGAGTCCACGATATAATTAGCACAATTGTACAGCTATATGGTATCTGGTGAAACTGTAAAGATCCAAATTTATTGTCTTCTGTATTTTGTTCTTACCTAAGCCCTTGAAGTTTCATATGCCCTTCTATCTAGTTGTTCAAATTAACAGCAGCTTAATTTTCTAAATTATTTAGCTGAAATCCTTAAGACCAGATTTACCCAGAGAATAATTTTACTAAAGACAATGGAGCTAACCAGAGCACAATCTGCCTTGTACTTCCTTTTGTGTTTCCTTTCAGAACTGCTAATTGCAGAAATTGATTGTTTTAAGGTCGTTATGTTACATGCTTTAACAGAAATGAAAGGTAAGATCCAAGCTATATGGACTTGGGCAATAAACACATCATTAACTGAAGTCCAGTCAGCACTTCAGCTTGCAGTCTTCTGATGTATCTATGTTGCCTTCCAAAGACATAAAAATAGAGAAAATACTTGCAACTTTCCTTATTTATTAGGAACATCAGGCAAAGCCCTGAATTTAGATTATCCTGGATACCTCATTGCACACATCAATACTTAAGGATCCATCTTTCAAGTAGCTATCAATCTTTTATATTAATATTACTACTGCACAAATTTCTGTATAATCAAATTTGAATCAGAGCAGAAGGCTGGATATTCTGAATGACAGAATACAATCTTACACATAGGAGTTGTAACTTCCTTCACTGAGCAAGATCTAGCTGTTTGTCTGAGAGTAATTAAATCAGTACATCTTCAAGGCTCTTTTACTACTTCATCATCTAGTTTTTAATGTTGGTACTGACAGAATGAAAAAAGTACAACATGTTAATGAAAGACTTACAACCCAAAGAGCATTTTCCTGCAGAGTCTAAAAAGTCACTAAGCGATGATACTATTCTAAATGGTGCCACCAGTAGCTGACAGAGAGGCTAATACATATATAGCACAAATGAATAAATAGTAATATGATTAATAAATTGTAATAGGATGAACAAATGAGAAGCTGCAAAATACATCTTTTAAGTGCATTGTTCAGACTGGTGCAAAATAATAAATTTAAACCTTCACCTAATAATAAAAATTTATCCTGTACCTGTCAGAAAAAATACATAGAACAGTCAGGGTTGTCAGTATAAGACAAAAGCATGTATGGTAATGCATGTTTTGCTTCCTGCTAAGTCTTGTCAGAGAACTATTCTGCTCTGAAAGGTGCAGGGCAGCATACAGTGCAACTCTGCCTTAGAGGAATGGTGTAGTAATACAGTCCAGTTCCAGTAGTAATGGAGAAAGGTCAGGTCTGAATTTTTGGAGTTCTTCTCTCAAGAAATGACACCAGATCTTGGCTTTAAGCAGGGATATTTGCCAGCAAGTACAAACACAACTCTACCGCAAATGCTCCCTGAACAGCTATTTTGTGTCTCTTGTTCGAAAGAAAATGACCTAGATGGAAACATCCTGTGGACATATCAAACATTTTTAAGGCCTGTGGAGCCACACTGTAAGAGATGTCCAAACTGTTTGTGTGTCCTTCCAATATTTGTTTAGGTATTTGATTTAGCACTATGCAATAAGAGATATCTTGTCAGAATTGTTTCTTCAGGAGCTGGGCAACAATGTCAGCAGAAGCGTTTCTCTAGGTGACAGGCCATATTTCACCAGACATTGCAGTAAAGTTGTGCTGTTCCCAGGCATCAGCCTACCCGCCTCCCACCCATCTACTGGGTAACTTCTGCTAGTGCCCACCTCTATCTCCGGGACTCCCTATAGTACCGCAAGTGCTCCCTGTCAAAACCAGCTACATGGCCAGTATTGAGTAAAATTAAGAAGAGAAAAATATTACCATAAACTAGGAAAGAGTCATAAAAGTAATTAAAAAAGCATCACAAATATCAGCATATAATAATTTGAATTCATGTTGTATTATTTTTTGCTTGAACTCTAAGGATAAAGAATTCATTAATAATATTCAGCAATCATTAAAAGAGCTATGCACTGGGTATGATCCCCATCCATCAGTCAGCTGAGCTGGGTGAAAGAAACTTTATCACTATTTTTTGTGAAACACAACCAAGATATTCGTAAAAGTAATCGACACTGAAACCACAAACCCAACAGCCAAAAGCCTGTTCCTGCCAACAGATTTGTCTGGGTGGAATTTTGACTTCTGGTCATTCCTATTATTGAAAAAATCTTTCACAGCTATAGTTCAACTAAATATTTGGAAAAAATAATGTAGAAAATACAGACTTGACCTCAAATTAGCAGCAAAATCCCCACTACAATCCCTAAAGCCATGCTTTAACCCATCATCTATAAGTGTCTTTGAATGCACTGAGATAACAGCTCCATAAATGTTGATTTCTTATAAAGTGAGAAGAAAGAGTTTGAACTTTCTCCACTGTTTGCCTGTGTGCAGAGGTCTTTTATAATATAAATTTTAATACACAATCTGTTTTACAATGTTTTCCATCATCTCTCCTCTCCATATGTTCTCCCACTAGGAACCTAATGAGTTCTACATATGAGGAATGACAAGGGAATATGCCTGAGAAATAATTCCAGCAATTCCAGCATATGGAGGCATTGTTTTTGAGTCGCTTTTGCCATGAACATTAGGCAGAGCATCTGGGACCAAATTCTGTCTACCTGCCCATGGACATTAGCAAAATCATCATCTTCCATTTGTAAATTCTGCTGAGGTAATCTGCCACACAGAGAGGACTGTTTCATCAGCTTTATGATCAGAGAGCATATTGAAACACAGACCATTTATAGTTAGGAAAAAAAATGCCTCTATTCAGACAGAATAGTTTAAGATGGAAACCATTTTAAAATAAAATCATAGACACATCATCTCTGTCTTCTCTCCAAGAACTACAAAGCTTGTGTTCAGTTCCAGGACACTATTTATTAAAAAACTTTTCTTATCACTACTGAAGATTCACAAGAACTGACCGGATGCCAGGAAAAGAGAAAATGACCAAAAAGTAAAAAGAACAAAGAAGCCCAAACTCTAAACAGGTAATAAGGATTATATTCTTTACACCCAAATATTGTCAAGGCATCCAGAATTAATGACAAAAAGACAAACAGATTCAAAAATCTCCTTTATATGGAGACTTAGCAACTAAAACAACTAGCATACATTTTGCAAGTTCTGGTTATCAGATCTAAATACTAAGACATAAGGCTGCAGAAATCAAGTTACATTTTTGTCACGTTTGTTATGACAATAAGGAGAAAAGAGATCAAGTGATTCAACCAATATGATGATACTGGGATAAACTTGCAACACCACCTATTCATCAGATTCAAGAACAACGTCTCAGCGTAAGTATTTTGTTGTTTTCCCAGCTGTGCAGTTGAAGCAGTGAAAGCAAAGCCATAAATCCCAAACTACAGGGTCTTTGGGTTACCTCAGTGTTATAGGGGAAAAAAAAGAATGGCCCTGTGGTGGTAGATGATATAAACATAATTTTACAATTATTAATATAAACATAATTTAAAGAGATAATATAAATCTTCTACATTTAGGCTTACATATCAGCAATAATTATTATACAAATTATTTCTTTAACTTAGTTGGGCAATAAGCTGTTTTTCAGAACTGAAAACCAGATAGATTTCAAGTCTTTCAGTCATGGCTAATATTGATGTGATTGGTGATATTTAATCAAGAAAATCTATCATCAAGGAAGACCTGGATTTCACTCCCTATTGCCACACTAAATTACCTGTGTCGTAGCAAGGAAGGATTGAAAATAGAGGGAAGGTTCTTTAACTGTTAACCTGAATAGGGCCAGGCATGTGAACTCTAATGAAGCTGCTCATTCAGAATTTTCTGAGCAAAAAAGCCTTATCCAAACCCCACTGAATCACCAAGGCACCTTGCCATTTCTGCACTTTGGCTTTGGAGCAAATATTAGACACATGAGACAGACCTCTCCACCACGTCAGAGAACAGGTTTGAGTACCTGCTGTCACCACCACAGACACAGCTTTGGGATCCTGACTGTACCCCAGTGGTCCCATGCAGGACCCACATCCCCAGAACCTACATGTCTGGTGATGAAATCATACTACAGTGTTTTTGCCTAGGCTGGCATCCTGCTAACAACAGGATGAGAAAGAACAGTAATTCCCTTATACAACAGTTTCCAGCTGCCACCGTCAGTGGTCCACCCTACCAGATGGTCTTAAGTTAGTTTTGGATTAAGAGATGTTGGAAACACTTGTCATCACCTGTCAAAACAAAATTGTGGGAAATCCAGCCTTTTAATATACAACCTCTTGTAATCACCACATAAGCAGGGCAGATGAATACAGAAGATGCAAAGCAACAGCCATGGAAGAAATTTTTGCTAAAATATTTGCAATGACTGACTGTAAAGTGGTATCAGAAAGCTGCAAAACCTCTTACAGAAACAAGAACAAAGATGTAATTTGGAAATCTTTTCTCATTTTATAAAGGAATAAACAGAAAAGTTTCTCAGGGTACAAAATGCATTATAAAGACTAACTGACTAGGTAATTCTTATTATTCAGTTTAATACCACTGAAACCGTGAGAAATCATTTAATGCCATCAGGTTGTTCATGTGTGACATTTTATACAGAGCTATCTATAGACAAAAAGAAACTAGAGATTAAGGCAACACTTCTCTTACAAACCAAAACTGTGCTCCTGTTCCTTGCCAATATTTTTGTTAACAACAGATGTGTAAAATTCAAGGCATGGAGGAGGAGGCAGTAAATCAATAGAAAAGGATGCCAATCACATCTTTTGTTTTGTTATTATAGACAGCCTTGCATTACCTGGAAACTATAAATGCCAGCTGTACAATTATAATGAGCAAAAACCCCCTGAATATATTTTTATTAAACCTAAGAAAATAACATGCTTTATAGTAGATTTTTAGTTTCAAAACTAATCTACTGTCTGCAAAACTAAACCGCAGTTTTGTCTCCAGTTTCAAAGCATATTGATTCGACATGAAACAGAGCTGCATTCACTTGGCGAAGTACTGAAACACTACACCAGTAACATTCTGGAGCAGGGCTGGAGAAGCCAAGAACTAAAAGATACAGGATAGCAGGCATATTTAAAGGTAGTAACAGTGGTATCTGCAGCAATGCTGTTTCAAAGGCTTAGCACTCACTTATGACCAATAAGCCAGATACAATCAAGATAGAGTATTGAAAGTTTCTAAGCTCTATTTTAGATTTATTAGATCTGATTTGGAATATTTTTTTTTTTCAGTAAGACTCATATCTGGATTTCCTTTATGTTTTGTTGAACTGAAGCAATACATTTCAGTTTGAAAGGCTTGAACAAAGCAGTGAGTTTTCTTTCCCCATCCTTGTGCTGCCACATGGAACTGCAGAATAGGAACTCATATTCTCCTGCAGTTCAGAATTCTTCATGACTAGTGAACTGAAAGGGTAACATGGATTTCCCTCTGATCATAATGCCTGATCATCTTTGTGATCAGATGAAGCTGGATATTTCGATAATCTGGGAAGCAGTATATAAGGACTGAAGGAGTAATTGAAGCAGGATTCATCTTCACAGGCCTACAACATGAATGCCCATAGCTGATCTCATCTGCTGTACTCCATTTTCAAAGGCAGCACTGAAACCGGCAGTATGGACAGCTAACTGTGGTTCCTAGCTTGTTTTAAGATACACAAGTGAGTTCATAGTTGAACTGGCTTTTCTTTTTGCTTTTTTTTTTCCCTTTTAAACAGTTTAATACAGTATAAACAATTTAACCTGAAACATTACCTTTTCAGTAATGTCTACGATGTTCTGTTGCTCCTGAAAAGGTCTAAACAAGAATTTTTCAGGGTTTCCATTTTGTGAAGAAAAGACCCCATTTTTATTCTGTTTGGCCTGAAAACAGTATGCCCACCAGAATTTCACATGACAATGCTAGAACATTTGTGCCAAGTAATAGTTTCCTTGGAAAAACAGCTTTCAAAGCAGAAGGAGATATTCCCAGGTCTACTGAAGAAATAAAAAAAGAATATAACCTTTAAGATTCTTATTCACTGGGAAAAAAAATATTTTTTTGTTCCATGGGTAAACAGGTCTCTAAAGTGCACATCCATACAGGGAACTCTATTTTGTATTACAATTTTATTCACTTGCCATGAATATTAACAACATTAATCTACTGCAGATAATCTATTCAGTATATTTGAAAATCCATTTATTTTCACTTATTGATATGCATGTGTTACACTTGTATATAATACAGTATTTTCAGTGTTGGTTTAAGAACAAAGAAACAAAGAAAACAAATATTGAGAAGCATGATGTAGATTTTTGACCAAAGAGGGGCCATGTTCAGATTTTACAAAACAGCACATTTACACTTTGCACTGTCCCAGACAACCTCTTTAAGATGCTAACCTTCTGTCCTGCACCTGTTAGCATAAATCCATACAATATTAACCTATCCTAAAATACTGAGATACCTAGTTGCTGCTAATACAGTTTATCCTAATTAAATTTTAATCAGAAAAGAATATCTTTCCCTGCCAACATTTTTTATTATTTCTCAGCAGAATGATAGAATATACTTCTCAATTTTATTCCCAACAGTCATTTATTTTATTTAAGCTCTCCTGTGCAATAATACAGCAGAGGTAATGAAATGGGTTTGGAACAGCAGGGGCTACTGTGACAGGCAGAGCACTCCAAGGTGTTCATCCATCATGGAACTTAATATATAACTACCAAGCCTGTCAATGGCTTGTGATGATAAAATAATTTCCTTCTTTTTCTAGGACTCTGTTAGCCACACAGGACTTTTAAATAAGCTTGCCCCTATATATTTTTGACTACCATTAAGTGTGTGTGGTTTTCATTTCAATGCACCAAAGCATACACAACTCCATCACCCTCTCCAGTCAGCATGCTTATGCAGTGTCACTACAAGGAATTGCCAGTTGTATCAATATTACAGATGGTACAATATACATTAAATGGAGTATAAAATTATACATTCTGTAATAACTTAGAAAAAAGCTCATAGATGCTTAAGGCCTTTAAATATTGAGGATTTTTTTCATGTACAGCACATCACAAAGTTCAAAAATTGCTACTGAAACAAAAAATTAAAAAAATAAATATGATCTTGGCAAGGACCATATCTGAATTGGATGACCGTAAGCAAGCAAAATACCCACAAACTGTAAATCAGGGAGGGCACTAGGACTTTTTTCCTTTATAGCAAACAGACTGAGCAGACATCTACATAAGCATCCAACAGTACTTAGGTTCAAGCAAGAGATTTTATTTTTTAATAAAAAGACAAAAATTCCAAATGATTACCATCCAATTTCATAATTGCAAAACTCATTTACATCCCTGCCTACCTTTATAAAAAGGGATGAAATACTGTCATTGACTGCTTACCATGAATTTCAATGAATTAAAGGTTGGGAAAGTAAAATACATATCAGGAACACCCATCTCTTTCAAACTAAATGCAAATGTGTATCTTAAAGGTATAAAATGTCTTATAATGGAAGTGGTAATTGAGTTTTGACCACTACTTTTGTAACTGCCAAAGAGCTGCAGTAGTTGGCTAGCCTTAGGGAAACATGTCAACCTGACTATGCATTCTAATATGACTGATGTATTCAGATAACTATTACTTGTCAACAATAATTATTAACAATGGATATATATTTTCATTCCTATAACAAAAGCAACTTCAAGATGTTGAAATATGTACCTTTGAGAGCTCCAAGATTAGAATACAAATAAAAATGTCTAAAACTGCGCCATGCCAGAGGACAATTTCTGCAACAGAAATCTAATTAAAGCAGCGTGCAGTCCCACCAGCAATCTGAATGGTGGACCAGGGATCATTTTAGAGAGAAGGAACCAATACGTTTTGGAGGTTGACTTCATCAAGATGAAAAGCCACTGGTCTGGAATTGAGAATCTGAAAGATTGCTGCTTTTCTGCACCTTTTGAATATCAGCTCTTGTGATTACAGCTGCAAATTCCTCAGCAAGTGCAATTTTACAAGTGTACACAGTTCAATCAGTTGAAATCTTTGTGACACAGAAGTTCAAAATAACTTTCCAGTAGTTTTGTTCTCAAGGCTGTTGCTGATTACAAGCCAGGTTCTCATTGAAACAATTGATTCTGAAGGATACACCCCAGCAGTATAAAATTTCACTTCAGGTACTGCCTGGAGGAATGAAATTCCTATGTGTTGTATTTAATGTTATCAGCCTTGAGACTGACTTGATTTGTCTTTAGCTATCGGGTTACCTGTAAAGAAAAAGAAAATCAGAAAATCAAAACTGTACATAGAGAATCTGCTTCTGAAGTGCTGGAAACTGAGACTAAAATATAAGATCTCTGTGCAGCAAAGCTTTTTCAATTGTTCTTAAATAAGTGAATAATTCCCAGTGGTATTAGATGGGATTGCTCCCCAAATTAAATTGTGTGTTTAAGTGCCTTGTTGGAATTGGACTTGAGAAGGAGAAATTGAAATGTGACCATGCTTTAGAATATAATAAAACAATCTGAAGGTCACAAACTACCAACCCACAAATGTCAAAAGCATTGGTTTCAAGGAAAACTTCTGTATTCTGTTCATCCTTCTCAAAGTCAGAACCTCTGTATGGCAACAATTATGCTTTTAAAATGTTAGCCATTGAGTATAACAGTGACTGATATTGGAGATGTACTCCTCTGTTCTTTGCGTGCTACTTAAAACACAATCACGGAACCATAGAATCATTTAGGTTGGAAAAGGCAATGTTCACTTAAGGGCTAAATGCATCTTAGAAAGCAATAATCATTTAGCTGAGAAACAGGACAAAAATCATGCATACATAAACAAGAGAGAAATACATCCTGTTATTCACAAGATATAAAATAACTACAAAGGAATCCACTTAGAGCAGTTTCACCCAGCCTAACAAAACAAGAGCGGAACAGAAGGACCACCGAGAAAGAGCAGGAGACAAAGCATTTCACAGTAATTGGACCTTCCCCATTTCTGATTTGGATGTTAAACATTAGAAGAAAGAAATAATAATCCATCATATCAAAGAAACATAACTTTGAGGAATATTTCTGCTGTGTCAGTGCATACAATTAATGATAATGTAACATTTAAATATCAAGTTGTGTCAGGGGATGACAAGCCAACACTTGAAGAACAACCCACTGGAATGGTCACAGTAACACTTCACGACATCAAGGGGCATATGCTTTTCATTTTGATCACAGAGAGAAGGGTCGTGCTCCTTAATGATGAAACATTTTCTTGCCCTCAGCAAAGCTGTTTGCATACAGCTCTCGTCAGCTCTGCAGAAGCACTACCATAAAGCAGAATATTAAAAGCTCTGTTCATGGAGTTCATTACTTCAGTTTGCCTTCTCCACCAAGCTGTTTCCAGGAACTGCATTTAAGAAGGCAATAATAAAATTGTGCTTTGCTATTTTTATGATACATGGGTTTATTTATTACACTGCTCTTATTTTGTTTTGTTCTTGCTGTTGGAAACAGCCTCATGTGGCCTCTTCTATAGTGGAAGATTGCCTGAAAAAATAATGAAGAATTAATTTCAAAGTCAGGCAACATATTTCTATGCCCTGCTCCAAAGCTCAAAAGGCTGACACAGCATCTTACTGTTATTTATTTTTTGCTTTATTGTAAGAAGCTGGAATCCTGCTCATGGACCCAGGTGTCAATGAGCTACGTAATGTGAAACGCACATCTCATCCTATCCACAGGATTTTAATAGCCTTATTTAAGATAAAAAAAACCCCAAACCAACCTGATACAAAGCACACTGAAGACAGATAAAAGGATGTGAGACTCCCAAAGAGGCCATGTAGAGGCAGGGTCAAAGCTTCTTACTTTTCCAAACAACAGGGTAGACCAAAACCAAAGCAGAATCAAGAGGAGAGTTTTCTCAGAGGTACAACTGGACAGGTACAGGCACTGGAACTTGGCTGAATTCCCTATTCTGCCTACATACCCATAGACTAGACCTTTGCTATTAAAAAGAGAGAGTGCCAGCTGACTTTTGAGAGACCAAGTTGATCGTGATCCAGCAACATGTCCTTGCTGCAAAGGCGGCTAGTGGCCTGGGCTGCACTAAATGCATTGTCGACAAGCTGTGGGAGGTGATCCGTCACCTTTGCTCAGTACTGGTGAGGCCACACCTGCAGTTAGTGTGTCCAGTTTTGGGCTCCCCAGCACAACAGAAACATAGAGCTACTGGAGACAGTCCAGTAAAGGGCCACAGAGGCAAATAGGGGACTGGAGCATCTTCGTAAGAGGAAAGGCTGAGACAGCTGGGACTGCTCAGCCTGCAGAAGGGGAGGCTCAGAGATGATCTCATCAATGTGTGCAAATACCTGAAGGGAAGGCGCAAAGAAGATGAAGCCACGCTTTTTTTCAAGTGGTGCCCAGTGACAGGACAAGAGGCAATGAGTACAAATTGAAACACAGGAGGCTCCCTCTCAGAAAACACTTTCTTACTGTGAGGGTGACTGAGCAGTGGCACAGGTTGCCCAGGGAGGCTGTGGAGTCTACATCCTTGAAGATGTTCTACAGCCATATGGTCCTGGGCAACCACCTCTAGGTGGCTCTGCTTGAGCACAGGGTTTGGCCTTCCAGAGGTCCCTTCCAGCATCAACCATTCTGTGATCTGTTATTTCTATTACATCCAGCTCTGCCAATACAGGGGCTAAGGTGATAAACTGCATCTAGCAAAAAGAGTATTTTCACATGTATATGACTGCTCAGTTACATGTCTGTTTGGAAGTGTAAAAGTGTTCTCTTCAGTCACAAAGAAGCTCAGCAAAACCATAAACTGCAGGACTACCTACTACACCCCCAGCCCCGCCACCCTCACCTAGCTCTAAAACCGTATTGTGAAAATAACTGTATAAAAGCAACATATACTGTTACATAGAATAAACAGATGATATAAAGAAGAAAAAAATCAGATAGTCATTCAAATCTCTGCTCTATAACAGAAGGCTAATAATATACAAAGGTCATTTTGTTTATACAGACTGCATAGGAAGTCAAGCTGCATACTCCTGATTTATGATTACATGAGTGGAGTTTTTAACTGCTTTCCATTACCAAAAGTTTGATTATTCCACCTGCCCACATTCTTATTGTATTTTTCTTCTTTTCCTTTTTTTCTGTTAACTTCCAGGTCACATAATGCTACTCTGAGTAACACACACAGGGGACTACATTTGCCTCTATGTAGGAAGGTAATACTGGTTATGTGTGAGCACAGACCAGACATTAACATTAATGGAAGTTATATATCCATAGACATCAGGGAGAGAATAGACCTCTCAGATGCTAAAGGCAGTTTCATAACAAAGCAATGAAATTTTAGGTAATATCTAGTGATGGTATTCCCAGAAATGCTTAATTTTGGATGTATTAAAAGCTATTTGGTTTGACTGGCTGGGAAGCAAGGTATGGTGCCAAACGTCTTTATAGGAAAAGGGGGACTGATAGCACAATTTGTCAGATCCTTAAAATCCTAAGAGAACAGTAACACATTGAAAGGGTGCACATCAAGTCTAATAATTTTTTCAATTAATAATTTATATTAGACAAATTAACTTTGCTGCTGTTTAACAATACATATTTAAAAAAAATGACATAAAACCTATAGCATCCTACATGTAGATTTGAATTAATTTGTTCATTCTTGGAATACAGTGACTCCCTTTATGCTAGTATATTTTTTCACATGGTTGTTGCATCATAAATACAATGCATTAGACTCTCTTCACTTTCTTGTACAAAACATGCAATTAAAGTATAATTACTCCACAGTTGCAGGCTTTTCAATTTGAATTAGTGAGTGGCTGCTGTAAATTGGCTCTAATTGTATGTGAACTCACTTGTTTTATTTTAAAACAACAATATATAATTAAATACAAGTGAAGTTTTCCATGTTTCTTCTGCTTAGTAAATGTTCAAAACAGATTCAGGTTTTGGGTAGAACATTTTTGCCAGGGTAACTCAGAATGGACCAGAAATTCAAAGACCTCAAAGGCAGTGCATTAGAAAAGCCACCAGCTCAAAAAAATTCCCACAGCTGATGAATACAGCAGCTAATACCAACCATTCCATAAGAACAGATTCCCAATAAAAACACAGCCTGATACTTCTACTCAAGATTTCCTTCTGCCTTAGAAGAGCAGAGGAGGAAAATCAAGACTATAGGATGTAAAGAATGGCTGAGTTAATATTCCCTGGAAAGTAAAGTGCTTTTCCCTACTTTTGTGCACCTAAGCATCAAAGTCACAGGATCACAAATAGGTATAGTACAAATCTTCTGTTTCTTCAGAGAAACAAATGTATCACTAATTATTTGCTAACTACAGAATAGTTTAAATATGCCAGTAAGGCATGTAATTAATTATTACTTAATAGTATTAGAAGAAAATCGGTAACAATATGCAGTATACTGAAATAAGTGTGTGCTAGAACATTTCATAACACAACTTTGTACATTACTACTTTTTGACTGGCAGCTGTTTCAATTTTTTTCTATGTTTATTGCAAACCATATACAAAATCCATATTAGAAACAGACTCTTGAGTTTGCAAAGTCAAGCACTCGAAAGTTAGCACCTTGCCTTTCTACAGGTGCCCTTGCAACTCCAATTCTATTTCTTTTCCATCGTGTACAGTAAACAGAATTTACTAGGGAAGGAGTGCTGGAGGGAAGTCTGTTATAATGTCATTGGGACTATGTATCAATGCAAATGTAGAAAGGGGCAAATTTTTAAGCCAGTGTTTCTTCCCTCCACAGATGATTCAGCAAGATGATGGACCCTTGCTCCAGGTTTTCACCAAAGCATATAAATAAACACAAGAAATAGAAAGAACTTAATACTGGGTTGTTTAGGTTTTCTTTAATTAGAACTGTTTCATCAACTGTATAGGATTGTGTGTGTGGTAATAGCCTGTGTCATCAGAGCATACTCAAGAATCATCGAGTTATCTTTTGGGGGGGTTGGTTTTGGTGGATTCCCCCCCCCCCCCCCCGAGATATATAAGATAGAGAAAGGAAATTTTTATTTCTTTTTAAAGCAACTAATAGCTGACCCTGAGCCAAGTGGAATTTCATGAGACAAAGAAGAGCCATCTTGGCACCCCTGTCATTCTTCTGTAAGATATTAAAGGCATATGGGAAACAAAAATGGTGTGGGGATTTCTAGCAAATATGAAAAGGGTCTCACAAGTATATTAAATGACCAACATGAGATAAGGTAAATACAGGGAATGCTACAAGAATCCCATAAATAAATGCTTGAAGAAAGAGGCCCAAGAAATGGCTAGCTATGGACTGTCCTCCAGGACACGGAGACATCTCGTACCAAGACAGCCCTTATTTGAATGCAGTACATTTCCATCCATTTTGTGTCCTTATTTTTATATTCTTTCTTACACTGTATGTAAACAGATCACAAAAAGAAGTAATAAAACATGGTCAACAAAGTGATTCTTTAGCAAACATTTCCTAATAAGGAATGGTCTTGAAGGGGGCTGTATCAGTCATATTTTTCCATGACATAAATACTTCTATTTTGGTAGCGAAAACCTAATATGAATATTAGAATGCAGAAACAGAAGGGCCCATACAACCAGAAACAAACATCTGCCAATGCATTTTTTCCACTTATGCCCTCTAAAAATGAGGCCGAGGTTGGAAATGAATCTTTTGAACAGATGGAAGCATGCTATTTCCTGGACCTTCAAAATCCATACAGTGTGTTTGCCATGCAAACTGATACATGGCTTATGAAAGCAAATGACAGTTTGCATTGCCACTTGTGCATGCTTATTCACTGAAACAGTTCAACTTGTACTTGGAAGGTGCTTCTGATCTAATACCTTGTACCAGTGATATTCACAAGTACTTTGCAAACATTAACAAAGGACAGGCTCAATATTTCCTCACAGCTTGAGGATCCAGTAATTTATTTTCTAAAGTGGGGAAGCTGGACGAAAAGAGCTGTTAAGGCCCTTTTTGCAATAGGGCTCCTATATGCATACGCACTTCACAGTAGAGAGGCATGGATTTGGGTGTTTATGCTAAATAACTTTCTGGGAGCACAAGGAACCATTTCAGAAGTCTAAGAAATGTCAAGGTGATTCAACCATATGTCAAGGGTACACTTGCTAAAGTAACTGCAGCAGATACCTGTGAGTTAGGAAACAGGCCCTTGTTTCAGTGTCACAGACTATTTGACTTGGGCTAATGACAGAAGGAAAAAGTTGAGTGATTTGTGAGCAGTCTGGAAAACAGATGATAACTATATGGATTCATTTACCTTCAGAGGTTACATATTGATAGACTTTTTTTCAAATTTTCAAGTTTCATTCCTACTCATAAAACTTCGGCTCTACCTAAGTTTTGATATCAAGACTCAAGAACTTCAAATTTTTCCTTTTATTTTAGGCACTGCAGTATGAAAAGTGTTAGTCTAAACATGTTCCCAAGCCTGTGATGGAGCAATTTAGAATTCTAGATCCTCAGGGCTGTCCTTCAGCAAACATCTCTAGCTCATTTTATTAATTAAACAGAACATTTCCCAGTACACTTAAATGGCTCACAAGTTTCCCATGTCTTTGATAACCACCAGACTCTAACGCTTTTAATTCTTTCATACTTTCATCACACTGTAACTAATCAGAATTTCATTTGTGATAATTCTTGTGTTTGGACTTTCCACTAGAAAGAAACAAATGTGTTGAAAACTCATTTCAAACAATTCCTTTTGAAGTATAATTCTGTATTTCTTGTTTTCCCACTGCTCTTAATGATTCCAGCAGGACATTTTTGGTGTTAAAGTGAAGACCTAGACAATCAGTGTTAAAAATTGTAATTAAAATTAAAAGGTTTTGGAAACATTTCACAAGTATATTGAGCTTTCCACTTGCTCAAATAATCTTGAAGTTAGGACTAAAAAAATAGGTAAATGAAAAATACTTTAGAGCACAGCATACATTCCTGAAAATGTCAGAGTTCTTCATCTTAAACATGATTTTAAGATTAAACAGACAACATTTAGCATATTTTAGGAATATAGTGGAAATAGCCCTTTCCCAACTTTTTCTGAATGTTAAGCAATCCCGTATGGGATGCTGGGGTTTCAACTACAAAGCAACACCTAACAATGTATCAAGACATACTTCCTTTCTAAGTGCTCTGCTCTTCTCCAGCGCATCTGCTGCTTTCCCATGATAGTGAGTAACTTCAGTTCATCAACTGGCTCTACCTTTGAAAGGAGAGTGAGTGAAGAAAGATGTTTTAAGGCTCCCAGAAGCACCTGACTGACACACTGAGGCTGCTTAGGAGTGCAATGCAGAGTCTCTCCAATCACCCTCCTGAAGCTCTGCCCAAATAAGCCATGATTCCTGGACATCTGCAGCAAACTAAGCAACTACAATGAGGAGTATGGTAAAACAATTCCTGTTAATACTGTGTAAACCTGTATTTGTACACACCTGCTGCTCTGTGAGTAATAAACCAGGGCTGGAACACATTTTCTGGAGTGGTTTGACTCTTTATTCCTCAACGAACGTTCTGGCCCTTCCTTAGAATCCGACCAAGACTAGGATTCATCACAACTAGTGCTCCAACATGGAGCCAGAATATTTTGTGTGTGTGGAAAAAACAAAAATTGTCATCAGGCACAGCAGAAACCTCCTTTCTCTACTTCTCCATTCGGACTTGAGGAGTTTTACACGTTTGCCTAAGAAACAAACACATGTCAAGTACTACACTGTTACGGAATTATTTACAGAAAACAAAACTGGGATAGATGTAATTTTCTTTAACTTACAAGGAACAGTACAAAATGACAGGAAAAAACATATTTCAGAATCAGAGCAACTTCTCTCAGCAAAAAAGCATGGTCTCAAAAACAACCCACACGCAATAACAGTAACCCCAAAGGAAAAGGTTTAAACATACTCAAATACAAACTCATTGAGTTTTCACCAAAAAGCAACAGAAACCAATAGATAAATCCCATTTTGGCAAGTGTATCAGCAATCCTTAACTATGATAACACAGCAATTGAAAAGTTCTTTGAAAATAAGCCCCAGGATAAACCTGTGGTACAGAAAAGAACAATGAAGTAAGAATATGACTCCTTCTAAATGAAAGATCTGAGTGTGTTCTTCCCCTATATGTTTAAAGGAAAAAAAAAAACAACCAAACCAACCAACCAACCAAACAAACAAAAAAAAACCCACAACAAAATACCCTAAAACCAAACAAATGTTTAAAGTTTGAAAAGTGTGAGCATTCTGCAGAGAACTCTACCTACAATCATTTCTATGATTAGTAGGTTACAGGAAATACCATAAAATAACAGATGACATATTTCAGAAAACAAAATTAAATTCAGACAGCTACTTCCTTATCTAGATATTTGAGATAGTTTTTGGATCTGCTAATAATGATTGTTTCCAGATAGGGTTGCACAGTACCTCAAAAGATCACCTAAATCTCTTTAAATGATTCTTAGATTATTATTCTCCTTTTTTTTTTTTTTTTTTTAGGCTTTAAAATTAAATTATATTCTGCAGTTCATTAGAAATATACATTACAAGATTAAACTCATAACTTCAATAACTTGTTGCTTTAATAAAATATCTACACTTTTAAATACTATTAAAAAAATGTGTATGACTCTGTATTCATGTTTCCTTGATCTTGATAGTTTACAAAATAAACTTAATTGATACAACTCACTGGGGCAATTATCATAGTGTATTTCTGATGAAGACATATGAGTTATGTCAAGGGTAAATCTAATTTGTTCGTTTTTCAAATGTACTTGATTATTATTCTCTTCCAAAAGGTAATGCCACTACAATGCACATACCTAAACTTTCTCCGTGTTTCTGTAACTCGGCAGAGAGATTTAATTTATGGTAGAATTGTTTTAACAATTTTTCATTTATAGGCAACAGTTTTATATTAAAAGAAGACTTATACATAAAACTTATTTTACTTTCTGTAACAGATAATAACTGTAGAAATACAGACAAGGATATATCCTCTTGAGGTTTTTGTGGTGATCACAACTCCATAGTGGGACTGCAGCATGGCGGCATAAAAGACTGCAAGACAATTAGTTAAATAAATGTAATTTTCTTCTTACACCACTGATTCAATCTAGTCATCCCATCAAGTGGGAGCTAAAAACAACCTCCTTCCTTTTAACAGACAAGGAAACTGAAGCATAATAAAAGGAGTCATGCTACCCTTCAAACTGTGAGACGGTAAATGGAGAAGGAGGGATAGGAACATTGTCCTCCTGTCTTTGACTCTACCTGACCTCACTTACCTAAAGAAAAGCCTACTGTTCTCCTTGACTGAAAAGGAAAACCTGGAACAAGCAGTTTCCTGTGTTTAATATTCTAAAAATAAAAAAACCAACCAAACAAACCCCCCAGCCTTGTTTTAAAACTAGGTTGAGGATTTAAATTGCCTAATAGCTATAAAAGGTTTTCATCTTTTAATATATTTTTCCAGAAATAGGGAAAGATTGAACTTCAAATTATCCCACTAAAAAATCAGGTAGTCTAAATTAATTACATTTGATGTATTTTTTTTTTGTTCCAGATGTTTATGGTGTGTTATTTGTTCTGGGATTTTGAATGGAGAGTAACAATCCATTTGGACAAGGTCAAAAGAGAAATGTAAATTATTTCCTTACCTGTAATTTTATCTTCTCTATGAGGGTACCTGCTGCTTTGCTAGTGCAGTACTGATGTGTTTTCTGCCTTTGTCCCAAGCTTCAGAGATCCCTCTGGTGATTTTTCCCCACTTGCTTACCAACTTCCACTGCTGGCATTTTGAGGTAGTGCACTCACATTTGGCTCCAGGAATACTGTCAGCTGAGGGAATATAAGACAACTAAAAAACAAGTTAGAAAACAGCAGAGCAATATCCAGGCAGGAAAAAAAAAAGTTCAAAAACAGTGAATCAGTCATCAACTTGAAACCCTTCGATCATTTTCCTCTCTCTTTTTATCCACTTAGAATCTCCACATGAAGAAAAGACTTTCCCGTGCTTGGGGAAATTTTAGCCAAAGTCCAGGGTGCTGACAGAGTAGTGGGTACCCATTCAGAGAACAAAAAATTATTTTAAGGGCATATAATTTTAATTTTCTCCAGTATGAGTACCCATCACGCCATCAGTCTAATACAAATAAGAAACAGAAGAAAGGTGGCAGATTTGGGGGATTTCAGAAAAATCCCTGTCACTCTGTCTCAAGCCTTAACAGATCCAAGGAATAGGAAGACTCAAGGGCTTTTCAATTAAAAGCTGTCATTGATGAACAATTAAAAGGATTTTTCATTGTCCAGGGAAAAATACACAAAAGTCTGGTTCACTAAAAAGTAGTCAAGATTATGGTTGCTGATTCCCAACTAATAGTTGTAGTTGTCTTGGTCATCAGAAAAAAGAAGGGAAAAGAGCAACTAGTACTGTCAATTAAGCAAATATATTGAACACAAAACAGAGAGCATATCCACCACCCATGCTTGAAGTTGCATGTAGATGACAAAATTTCACCATCATCCTCTTGCACTTTTTACATGTAATGGTCAGAAGTTCCTGTGGCGTTCTTGGAAGAAGATAGCATAACACACTGGTATTAATTCCAAAAAAATGACGGCTTTGATGCTTTTTCCCAGCATGTGCCCTGAAATCACAATAAACTGATGCACGTAACTAGCACCATTCCTGAACTGATTATAAATGGCTTCATGCTTGA
The DNA here is from genome assembly GCF_015220075.1 of Falco rusticolus. NCBI lineage: Eukaryota > Metazoa > Chordata > Aves > Falconiformes > Falconidae > Falco > Falco rusticolus. Next base: position 38,343,469 of record NC_051191.1, on the reverse strand, counting down.
GTGTTATGGAGATTTCCAGGTGAAAGTGACAAATTCCTATAACTCCTCTGTACTGGGGATCACCTTGATACATGAGCTCCAGAAATTTAACTAAGAACCTGCTTTGGTATTGGATTGAATTTGTCTTTCCCAAAGAACCTGGCCAGTTGTCTTCATACCTGCATCTTCTCATTATCTTCTGACTAGTATGTGACCAAAGACAAGGTGTATGAATGAATCAGAGTAGCTAATCACAATTAGACACTGGTATTATAAAATCTCAAGTAATGAAGGAAACACCAAAAGGCTCTGAAGAGGTTATTGCCTTCAAATTTCAGGAATGTGAGTACCTATGATGTGCTTTAAGGTCAAGAGAGAGGAAAAGGACTCTGGTAATTTCTTGAATGACCCTCCAAAAAGAAATTGGCTTTGCAAGTAATCAGCTTCAAACTTGTCAAGTTCCATTGTAGGAAAAAAGTCTCGTGTTCCTTTTTCATACTTTGAAAATGTTGAACAGTAATTATTAACTGGAATTAGAATGATGCCTTGAAGATGATAAATTCCCTATGCTCTCATTTTCCAAGGTCACTCTGAAAAGATGACAAGGAGGCAGGACAGAGGGATCTTGGAATACTAGTAAGAACAGCTGCTCTGATTTTTCAGTGAATTTGCCTGAATTGGTAATAGCACAAGAAGAGGTAAAGTCCTTTGGTCTTCTTTTGGTAGGGACATGTTCCTGAGCCACAAAGCTTGAATTCAAGATGCAGGGACAAGCTGTTGTTCTTGTGGCTGGCATCAGTAAGATCTTTTCTGGCATTCTTGAACAGGAATAGGCAAATCTGTTTTGGACTTCTTAAAATATGCTGCTCTGTTAAGATTCTTTTATTACTACTGAGTTTGTAGGTACACGTTAGTTAGACACAATCCATTGTTTCCTTGAGATCATATCTATCTTCATAAACTGGAGACACACTTCACTGTGTTCACTTCTGGTTTTAGAGGTCTTGCCAATATAATTCTACAGGCCACATCACACAAATAAGTCGTGGTGAACTGGCCATCTTGCAGCTTCACTCAGAATCTCTACTTCAGAGCTCTATGACATTTGTCACTGTAGATATGGAAGGGGATGATTGATAGCCAGGACTGTGAGGTCTGAGAAGGAATCACCTGTGTATGCTAATAAATCAGTAGAAAAAAACCCTCAAAATCCATTTTATAGAACATATAAAGTCCTTTGGAGTCTTTTCTCCATACACAGCAGTAGTGTCTTCCCTAAGATTAACCTGGTGCTCACCAAGGTGGAAGAAGGAGTAAAATACAAGCTATGAAAAAAAAAATAATGAATGATTAGGATATTCTTACGGAAATTAATTTTGTGTTGGTCCTTTTTTAATTTAGTCCTCAATCTTCTACTTAGTCTTGCCTGAAATATATTTTTATTCTTCATTTTGAACAGTTCTTAGATAGGACAGGACTATCTTCTTTATTCTTATGGAGAAATAAGTAAGGTTTACAACCATGCTCACTTGGCTCTGCAAGGGAATAACATCTGAGTAATAGGATTTCAACTGGTTTGAGAGTCGTTCACTCTTCCAGTGGTGACTGTGCATAATGCTTTGTAAGACTGACTTTCTCTGCTTGATATTGATTATTATCCATTTCCTTCCTTCCCTATTAGAAGGCAGAAAAGCAGAGCTGCAACAGGGCGGTACTGAAGTTTTCTATAACCATTCCTAATGAGTAAGGAAATACCTCAAGAAAACTATGGAATTTTGGAAAATTGAAAGTAATACTTTTTGGACAGTTGGGGGCTGCTTTTCCACTTCCTCAATATAAGCTCTGCAACTAAGCAGTGATGCACAGTTTGTGAAGCCTGTGCCAAATACCCGTGGAAAGAGGCATGAGTTCTGCCTGCAGCTATCTAGGTAGTAGGTAATGCGAGGTTTCAGAACACTCCAGTCTCTCTGAGCTGAAATGTATCATTTCTGGCTGCAGAAATGATCCAAAGAATCCCTTACAGACTTGAAAGGAGGGTGAGACAAGAAAGAAACACTAGTTTTAGAGCATGCCAGCATGACTCATATGATGCTGGCATCTGAATATCATCTTCCTATATGGGAACTTGTGAGGTAGTAGAAGCTGACAAAAGATTTTCCAGGAAAATTAAAAAGGACTGCCAGATATTCAAAGAGCCTTTCTTGCACAGCTGCGAAAGGGCAAAGAGACTGGCAGAATGGAGCTGCAAATGAATGGAAATGTCTTTGATTCAGTGTCAGGAATTTTCCACTTTGTGGAGAAGTGGAGAAAACCAGTAATTTACATACAGCCTTCAGAACTCATTCTTATTTTCCATCACAGAGGCAGAAAATTATTCTTCAGACATGAGGTCAATATCTCAAACATGCCAGCAAAGGAAAAATTGGGGGGGGGAGGGGGGAGGGGGGGGAGAAAAGAAAGGAAAATACATCACAAGTTGAATCTTTTGGGACAAAGGCAGAAAACCTCTTGGCTGTACTGATGGAGTGGAGGAATCCCATGTGGAAGAAAATAATACTTGCAAAAATCACTGATTAGTTAATTAACCACATTAACTGAAAACCAATTGCATTTTTAAAAAATATTGCAGAAATATTTTCCTTTTATTTTCAAGTAATTCTGTCAATTTTCAGGTTCTGCAGAAGCTAAAATGATGCTTTACAGTGGATGCTAGCTGCAGTCTTACCTTAGAAAAAACTATTCCCTCATAAAAATGTATAAACCACAACATACATTACTAACAGTCTGCAAGTGTGATGAAGGGATTGCAAAAGATTTCATTTCTCATGATTTGTACAGTGTGTCTACTCACCAAAAAAAAAAAAAAAAAATAGAGTAACCCTTCCAGATAGCTAAAGACAAGACTCAGTGTATTCACAAGGAGTTGCAGCAAGGGACTGAAAAAATACAAGGAAAAATTGCAAACCTTCTAGGCAAAAAATGCTATTCTGTTTTAGAAATTATTTTCTTTCAAATAAGGCATTAACAGGCTCACTCCTTCCAAAAGAGCTGTGCCTATGAATATTGCCGTTAACCCATTCTCTCTTTTGATATTCCTCAGTTTTAGTTCTTAATATCAGTATCCATAGGACTCAAAGTCAGAACAGAACAAAATAAAATTTGAGACCAAAGATGTCTTGGGGTTGAATGTTTGGATTATCTTCACCTGCCCAACAAGTTTTCTGACCATTCAGCCTATGGCTCTGCTTATAACATTTCACTCCACAACACTTCTTCCTTTAGTCATTTCCACCATAACTTGTGTTTTGTGGGTATTTTTCAAGTACATTAGCCTCTGCGGAAAGGACTATGACTTGTCTAGATTTCTGTGACCTACAAATGGACATCATCAAGCTGTAGGCCTAAACTTATGTCAAATGTAGACTTGTAACAGGAACTTTTTAACAGGGTAGTACTAGGCATGCCAACTTCACATTAAAGAAGTAAATAAAGTATATAGCAGCTATTTTTCAGAAAATCAGTGAATTGCACAGCCCTGAATACTGATGATTCCTTGTAACATATGTTGGCTGCAGTGCTAAATATTTTCATCTAAATGTCCATGTGTCCCAAAAGATTAGTGTTTAGGTGACCTACAAAAAACCCAGAGCTTCAGTATGACACAATTGTGATGCCAGATCAAAAAAATAATTACTGACTTATACAAAAACCTAACGTGACCCCAGAAAATATCAACCTATTTCCATTACCAGCTCATTTGCCCCCTGAAACTTGTATGTATTTTTAGGAAAATGTGTACGTACCACTTATTGCTATTTTAATAACAGATTAGATACAGTTGGGTCTCTAAGTTAGCAATGAGAAACATGCTGAGACAGCTGCAGATTTCTCCTGGTGACAGATTAGCCAAAGGCATGGAAAGAGATACCATAGCAACAAGGAGGCTGTCACAAGTACAATCACTCTTTTCCATGGGTAATATTTTGCCACAGTTTGTGCACTTACTTATATTGTAATCACATCCTTTTTATGAACCACGAGGTATTCCTAGTCACTGTATTATTTCTGTAAATCTTCATCTGAAATTAAGGTAGAAGGTGAGGAGTCTGTAGACAGAGGCTCTGAAGTGAGGCAGGGGAATAGAACAGTTTCACAGTGATGTTGTTTTTTACTTTACTCATACAGCCCCTTAAATAATACTAGGAAAAGCAATTCCTGTCATTATTTTACTACTAAAACATGACAGATCATTGATTTACCCTGTAAGTATTTAATATTTCACAGTGTTCAAAGTAAAAAGGAAATTGTTTCATGTGATGGAAGTTAGTAGCAGTTTTACACTGAAAAAATGTCATGTGAGAAATACGTTGCCTTATTAGCACTGACTGACCACAACTACCACATGTCTGGCCTATCGGAAACATCCTAGAAAAACCTATACACAATATTTATATGATGAATTTCTGCTTTTTCTAATTATGTGTCATTACTACTGCTGTTTTTTAAAAGCCTGGAGGAGGAAAAGGAGGAAAGACATGAGGGAAGAGGCTACCGCAATGGCAATTTTTCTTTTCAACTCTGGCAGAAAAAAACCAGCAGTACTTATTCCATTTCCCACCCTCTGCTGCTGCTGAAGAGCCTGTGCATCTGCTGCTCACCCGGAGAAGCACAGATGAACTAACATAGCTGCATTGCTAACACTGATGTCAGGCTCAGCTACAAGAAAAATGCCATTTTCTTCTCATATCCAGGGACACATTTTAGCTCTCTTGTATTATGTTGTCTTACTCAAGCAGTGGTTATGACAGCACTGGTAGTAGTAGAGTCACCACTAACGCTGCCTCCAGATACTGGGAATCTCAGTAGCCTGCTGCAAAGTATTAGTATGCACAGGTACCTAACAAAGGTCCTTTCACTCTGTGCTGAAAGGCTTATGAACAGCATATTTTATAAATTCAAATATAAATAAAATTACTGCCTCTCCTTTCAGCAGCTGTAATTAATTTAGAAACAGTCCAGCATCTGCGAGTGAGAAAGATGAGATAGAAAATGTAAGCAGTATTTATAGATAGCAACAGAACTACATTGATTCATGGTTGAATGCATGTAGTGAACAACATTTGGCTTCACATGCAGCCAGTTGGTGTGTTTGGATGGTACACTTTCTCCTCTTCCAAGGATGTTATTCAATTTCCAGTTTCTTTTAAGCTCTGGATGCCATAATGTAAAATTAGATTAAATGGAATATTACAAATATCTGACTTCAGGCTCTCTCCAATATTGTTTTGGAATGTAGATAAACACTCTCAGTATGGATTTCTCTCCATCCTGGCAATATTTCTGTTCTTTTCACACTAGTCGTCTATCTCTGGTATTGATTTGGAAAGCAGATTTGGATTTGGAATGTAGATAAATATACTCAATATGGATTTCTTTTTGGCCCTGTAATATTTCTCTTTTATTTCTCTCTGTCCTTGTAATATTTTTTTTGCAGTACTCTATTTCTAATATTAGTTTGGCATACAGTTACATAGTAATATATTAGATATTGATTTCTTTCTGTTCTGCAGCGTGCTTTTATCAACATATTAAAAATAATAGCCAGTTTTCAGAGCAACAATTGCAGTTCCTTCTGCCCCTTATAAAAGTGTGGGTGCTTAGCTATTCTAGAAACTGGATGCTCATTTCCAAAATATGGCCATTCATGACCTGTCTGAAAATACTACTTTCACTTGTTTATAGGAAAACGTTCACCTTCAGCTTCTAGAGATTTTCAGAGGTTAATAATCAATACTTGCTATGCATTACATCTAAACTTTTTCATTAATTTATATTATTAGTATTAGTATTATTAGTAGTATTATACCAACAAGTCAACTGTATACAGACATGCACTGGTTGCAATTTTTGCTGAATAATAGGTACTGGACATGTTGCTTATCATAGTATAATTCACTGATTTTGATCATCACTGTGTATCTTCAGAACATTAACATTTTGAAGCTTCTCTTACACTATATTGCATTTGATAGTGGTCAAAGTCCAAAGCTTCCCTAACTGACAAAGAATGGAGGGCTTTTTTGATCATCTTCCTACTGAAAACCACATCAAAAAGACTAAAGTCTCCAAGCCAGCTTCTTCCTTTTCAACATTAAGTGAATGTTAGGCACTAAGCTAGTCATCATAGCTCTCCTTTAGAGTTATTAGGGAGACTTAAGCACCTCCAGAAGATAATTAATCTGACTTACTTTGGGATAAAATTAATTGCCCTCTGGAATTGAGTAATTCTCTCCAATACTAAAAAGACAGCCTAGAACTTAAGCTAGCCACCTCATCTAGACAGTCCTAACCCAAGAAAAGTCAAGTAAATTCCACTACATATATTTTAACCAGAACTTAGTACTTAGCGTTAAACTATGCCTCATTCCACAAGCAGTTCTACCAAATAAAACTAAAAGCTTAAGGACAAGGTACGATTTCATTACTGCCAATGGTTCAAAGCTGTGCCACGGCAGGTTAGACTGGATATTAGGAAGCATTTCTTCACCAAGAGGGTGATCAAACACTTGAAGAGGCTTCCTAGAGAGGCAGTCGATGCCCCAAGCCCTCAGTGTTTAAGAGTCATTTGGTCAATGCCCTTATTAACATACTTTAATTTGGTCAGCCCTGAATTGGTGTAGTGGGTTTGCGTGGCAAGGTTTTGATACAGGGTGGATTCCTTGAGAAGTTACTAGAAGCTTCCCCCACATCTGATAGAGCCAATGCCAGCTGTCTCCAAGATCCGAGTCCATCAGTGGTAACACCTCTGGGATAACATATTTAAGAAAAGGAAAAAAACCCTGCACAACTGCAGCAGGCGAGAGGCGTGAGGCTGTGTGAGCGGAGCACCCCTGCAGCCCCCCAGGCCGGTGCAGACGGAGGGGCAGGGGGGGCTCCAGGCCCGGAGCAGAGGTTCCCCGGCAGCCCCTGGGGAAGCCCCTGGTGAGGCAGGCTGTGCCATGGAGGGTAACGGTGGGGCAGATCCCCACCTGCAGCCCCTGGGGACCCCACGCCGCAGCAGAGGGGTGCCCGAAGGGGGCTGTGGATGCCCAAAGGAGGCTGTGACCCTGTGGGAAGCCCATATTGAAGCAGGTCTGCTGGCAGGGCTTGTGACCCCACGGGGGACCCAGGCTGGAGCAGCCTGCGCCTGAAGGGCTGTGCCCTGTGGGAGGGACACATGCTGGAGCAGGGGAAGAGTGTGAGGGGGAGGGAGCAGCAGAGATGTGAGATGAACTGACCGTAACCCCCATTCCCCATCACCTTGCACTGTTCAGGGGGAGGAGGTCGAGAAATCAGGAGTGAAGTTGAGCCTGGGAAGAAGGGAGGCGGGGGGAAGGTGGTTTTTTTTAAGTTTTGGGTTTATTTCTCATTAACTTCCTCTGATTTGAATGGTAATAAATTAAACTAATTTCCCCAAGTCTGTTTCACCCATGATGGTAGTTAGTGAGTGATGTCCCTGTCCTTATCTCAACTCGTGAGCTTTTTGTTATATTTTCTCTCCTCTGTCCATTTGAGGCGGGGAGTGATAGAGCAGCTTTGGTGGGCAGCTGGTGTCCAGCCAGGGTTAAATGACCACAACTGGTCAGGCAGTTGGACTAGGTGATTGCTGTAGGTTCCTTCTAAAGGGTATAGTCTATTCTATTCCATTTCACATGAAAAATATCAATGCATATTTCCCTACATCTTCATAAAATATCAGCCCAGGGACATTCCCCTCTCCCTGGCACAAGTGTGCACTTCTTCAGTCATGTCACAGCTCCAGGATCTCAAGATGAGACCCAGAATGCATGACTTTACCCGTGTTCCTCTGCTCTAGTATCTGCTGGAAATACACATGGGTTTATGGGCTGCCCAGGAGCTCCAAGCTAGTCTCAGGGTGGATGCCTGGGGAACTGGGACCACAGGAGGCATTGCAGCGTGCACTTTCATATAGGTTACATGCAGCTTCTGGTGCTTTTGTTTAAAGTCAGTCTCTATTATAAAGACAGAGGGCAATGTACTGTTCTTAAAAATACAAGGAAAGCCCGGCATCTAGATCTGCCCCTAAAAAAAACTCTATCCAGAGACCTCTGGTACGGAATACACCCCATAACTGAAAGAAATGTGAAATTATTTCTCATCAGCAATTATCTGACTGCAAAATGTTGTTTTCTAGTCTTTTTTAATGGGCTTCTTTGTTTAATATAAACTCACAGCATTTTTAAAATGTCATTGTAAATTTTATACATAATACTGCTATATTTTTTAGTTTTCAACTGGTGGGAAAATTCCTGTGTTTTAAACAGACATTTTCCTTATTTTGCAAAAAGAAAAGGAAACACAACCAAAAGAGCAGTTTGAATGAAAACAGTTATATCAGAAAAAGGCTGTAAGAAGAAAAAATATTTCAAAGGTAAAAAAAAAATCTTTGGATTTTCTCCTTTTGTAACACTTTTGTCATCATTTAAAGAGGGCAATGTGGCAATTTTTTTTGTGTGTTTATTTATTTATCAGAACATTGAAGCTAGTCAGATAGAAAAAAAAAAATCAATTCCTTCCTCTCACAAGTTTCTCAGTCTGGAGGAGAATGCCACAACGTGCCTGCTAGATCTCAGCTATGTGCTAATCTCAGCTAATTTTATAATGCTCCTATGTGTTTCTGAACATCCTTTTGTTGTGGTGTAATGCTCAGGAAGGCAAAACACGCACTTCTTATATGAAGTCAAAGAAATTACTGTTTTAGCTAAATTGTCATTGCCTTTTCTCCCCTTCCCCTCCTGCAGGCTACACAAACCCATAACAATCAATTCTAAACCAGCACAAGTTAACTCAGGACTTAGTTTATTTATACACACTTCCCCCGCCATACTCATTCCTCTTCCATGGTGAACTCCTAATGTCAGCCCTCTCCCACTAATATGCAGACAAACTAGGAAAAAGAGTCTAACATTTCCATAATACCTGGTTTTGCATTATGAAGATAAATAATTTCCACCTGTTTTCTTCACATTTTAATTCTGAGTACCACAATATTCATGCTATTTCTAATTCATTATTCATGTGTTACTTTACTAGATTGCCATATCTGAAAAAAAAAATGCAAAACCTCAAGTAGACCACATTTTTAAAAATCAATTCCTTTTCTGCCATTATTCACTTCGCCTTTTGCTTAGTGACTGATACCATAACTATTAAGAAGTTGCTATGATCATTTCTTTCAATAGTGTAATTAAATATGCTAACAGAGGTGGACAAGCAAAATACCTCCCTCCTTCACTGGTTTTATCTCTAACATAACGCTTAACTAATCACAGCTCAAGATGTGTAAACACAGATGCTGCTTTTGAACTGGGTATCCTGTAGAAGAGAAGAGCGCACTTCAGTAGTCAGTTGGTTAGGCTTTTTGTATATGAAGGAGGCAAACTTACACAAAATGTTTAGAGTTGAATATAGAGTTCCTTAGGCCTTTCAGGAAAGCCTTCACAAGGCTTTTCTGCAACGGACTTAAATCACCCAAGCTGTTCAGTTCCCTTTGTTTCTTTATGCTTTTACATTATACATGATAATCACATAAGGGTTATTTCATTTGACAATCAGAAACTTATTATTCATGACTTCTTAATACTGACTCTTTGTACAGTTCTTTTTATGTTTCTCACAAAAATGGCATTTTGAAGACACAGAGCACTTTAGAATTTTTCCTTTTATTTATATACACTTCAGGGAGCAGAAAGAGGAGCTACAAAAATATTGCAGTCACTACATATTAGGGAAAAGTACTTGCTTTTTGATAATAAGCTGCTCTCTTAGCACATAGAATCCTTCACATTTCCAAAAGCAATGTATATTTTTCTGGGCATCAGAATGATGTCTGTTAAAATCTCAGCCCCCTGCATCTGGAAAGATAAAGACCTTCATTCACCTGCCACCTGGTTTCAAAGAAATCTCCTCAAGGCAATTCCAATTGATATCTCCCTGTTTTGTGACCTCTTTTTTCCTACAGAAAGGTAATCCAGACCCACGTTTTTACTTGCAAATAAACACTCACAGTTAATACAAAACAGCACGCATTCTTTAAGACTAACAGTGCCATGCAGAAGTAGCCAGGACAAACTTAAAAACACACAGACACACATAATTATTTTTCTATTTCTATTACTATTACTAATTTCTATCTAATTCCTTCCATTTACATTGCAAACGCACACACATTTTACATGTATATCATCAGACTTGCATTGGCATGTACAAAGTGTGGGCAGCATTGAAGCAAGGTCAGCTTCAGAAAAAAACACATTTGAAAGAGGATTTAGGAGTGGAATTGTGTATCAAACATTTAGGAAGTGTCCTTCCTTCAAAGAATGTAAAAATGTTTTAAAGACATGTACATACAGAAACTGAGACATGTAGAGCTTTTTGTGGAACAGAAGGAATATAATTCAGTTAGCACACACTATATTTCACTACAACCAAGGTGTCCCAGCAATTTAGTGCCTATTCAAGGCAGATTTCTGTCAAATGACATGGACACTCAAATACCTGTGTAAAGTAAACATCACCCTAGCAAATTATGGTCTGACACTACAATCACTAAATACTTAAAAGCAAAACTGGTCATCAGTATGTGTGGTGGAGTGTAGGGGTGAAGGTGTTTATGTTTACATGCATGCACGTGTATCTGCAGAGTGCATTTTAATCTGTTTTATGTTGATGAAGAACTGTGTTGACCCTACAGAGATACAACGCTATAGTTTTAGGAAGTTTGAGTGAGTGCTTAACATTTATCTGAATGATTTGTTATTCTTCTATTTCTCTTAGCCACTAAAAAGCAGAGATGACAGCACTTTTGTTTTCAAGCATTGTATATGATGAATGTTAGAGGTATTTCTGTTAATGTAATTTTGAATCAATAATATAAAAAGTGTCAAATGGAGGAAAGGAACTCACTGAAATTCTGTCAAAATTCTTTAGTAAATACCAGTCATACAAGATGGAAAGAACCAGAAGATCATACTGTAATGACACATCAAATGCTTACCATACTCAGCAGTTTCTACAGGGAAACACTGTAATTCCATGTTATTGATAAAAATGCACTTTGCTACCCTGTGAATGAAGAGCCTAGCTGAGTGTATAGACTGTGCGACTGGTTTCAGGGAGAAATACATATCAGATTATAATACATTTGATCATTACTGGTAGTTGAAGAAGGGTTCAACTCTACTATCTCCACTGCTTACCTGAGAAGGTGTGGCACACTGCTTACCGTGTTCAAGCAATTGCAAAGTATGCTGAGAAAAGTGTGCAGGACCAGGAAGTCCAATCCCAGTATGAATCTCTTCCCACACATCTTTAGTCTTCTCAACTTGTGTCTTCCATGTGCACGCAATTTCCTGTGCACTTTTTTTTTTTTTTTTTACTTGTTGGTAACATGTCAGGTTGGTATCATACCTACCCTAGTTGTTTTCACTTTATTCCCAGAGGAACAGCTCCATCCCTTACGATCTGGAAGAACTTTACATTCCTCCCCTTCAAGACATGGTTGCATGTGGCACCACCATTTCTGCTCCACTATTGAAGCTACAAGAGAGGAAAACAAACACTTGTGCATGTACACTTTAATATGTCATTGTGTTGCAACATTTCTTCTGTTTTCCAAGAGAATGTTAGAAATATATTGACTGACAGCTGGGCTGTTATTTTCAGCCAGCTCAGAACCTTCATAAGAAATTAGATCTAAATTTGTGCAAGATGCTATGTGCTTCAAAGTCAACCTCTTTACTGTGGTTTTATTCTAATTTACTGCAGTTCAGGAACTAATTTCATAGCATTTCTTTCCAACCCTCATATCTTATTCTTCAGCCAGATTTCAAAGTTTTAAGTAGAACCTCTTCTTTCGACTCAGTATATTTTGCCTGATCTACTATGTAGTCTAGCATAGCCTGATTAAATTTATTCCCCAGTGATGACATATTTACAGCTTTTCTGACAGTCAACAACATATCAACAGTAAAGAGATCATGTAAAGGGTGAATCCATCCTGCACCTCCTTCAGAGAAAGAGATGTGAAAAATGAGCTAGTATTTCCCAAATAAAACATATGAGCCTATGCTAGATTTGTTAAGTAAAACATTAATATTGCACTGTGAACAGGAAAAATAGTGTTGTTCTAAAAAGACTAAAAAACAGCCAGAACTGTGTTGTTTGCTTGTTTGTTAGTGTATGATAAAAAAAAATAAATAATAAAATGTAAGACTGCAGCACATGAAAATTATATGCTCATGTAGATTTTGCATAAACACTTTAATTAACTGAATTTCATACAGCTCTGAGGACACTCTGCCAGTCAGATGAAATCTAACTTCTCAAGAGGTCTCTTTCACTGCCATCTAATAATTTTGCTTGGCATTTCCACAGAGTAAAGCAAAAAATTCATTATTCCCACCTTCCTCCTATTCACCTTGGACATGCCCTTCAAAATTCAGAAGCTTTCCTACTCTTATTTTAAATAGTTAACTTTAATGGAGTGGTTCTCATTGCTAACTTTAAGCAAGCAAACCCCTCTAGGAACATGCAACAAAAGGAAGCAATAGAGGTAGTCGCACCATCAACACAAGAAGGAGCTGCCCGGGTGGTACCTGCTACCTGCCCAGGGAAGCAGGAGCACTTCACTGTCTGTGATCTTTCTTCTATCTTGTTCTTATTGCAACATCTGTGGAGTGCCACCACTTCACACGTCCCAGTTTTAACATGGTGAGCTGTGAAAATAAGATGAGCAATTTGATAACATTCTGAGGTAGCATCATACTGTTTGGGTGTTTTTTTTCTTTAAATTAGAAATGCATTGAACTTGGCTCTATAAGGCAATCTGCTATGTATGAAACTAGAATTATAATGGTACTAACACTAGAATGTAAAGTTGATTTATTTTCCAAATGTAGTATAACCATGTCAGAGAGAAAACAGTGGCTAAAGAAGAAAAATTGGAGAAGGCTACATACACAACTGTTCCAGTGAAGCAGGAAGCAGAAACATTACAAAACTAAGCTAGAAACTATATTAATTTCTGGACTCTCATAAACAGCTGTGTATCTTTACCAAGATTTTTTTTCCCCCCAAGGGAGAAACTTTGAAATGGAAGTGTATCAGTGTTAAAATACCCATACATGCATATGTTTTCAGAATCTGTCTCCAGACTTTATGTCCAGGGTGGATGCAGTTTTTGGAATGATATCCCAAAACCTTCCTACAGATGGACAGAGAAGAACCAGCAGGATACAGGGACAGCCCTCAAACAAAACCCCAAAATAAAATCTACTAAGAAATCACATTTTAAATCTCTCTGCCTGGCAGAGCAAAGCAAGCCTGGGAACATGGGGAATCAAATTTTTCAAATGTGGGAGGCAACAGGATAATCTTCATTATCCCATATCCAGTACCCATCACCCCTACCCATGCTGCTCTAACTGATCACTAGAATGATGCTACTGGAGTCCTATGAGAGGGCCAATTTGGTAAGGGGGGAGCAACCAAACTACCCTTTCTGGTTCAGCAGCCAGTTAACAAAGGATCTGGAGTTCAGAAAAAGTCGTTTTAACAGAACCTTCAGTGGTTACTGATACAAGATCAGATATTTCTGGGGATAGTTCGTTTCCATCAGAAGGAAGAGAGAACGAAATCTGAACTTTTAGCTGGTATTAACCTACAACCTTGTACAGGGATAAATATTAATTATGCAAAGCAGTATGTGTTTTAACAGTATCCTTAAGTCCTCTATTTCTGCTGCTTTTTAACTTTTTGTATGCTTAATGCAAAGCCTATGTACCGAATGCTTCAGCTACCTTTCATGTCCCTAATGGCAACAATAAATGAGAGCTTCCATGAGACAAAGGCCGTACTGACAGGCTTTCAGGAGCCCAACATTGATCTCTGGATCCACTCAGTTGTTATTGCACAGAATCAGCTCCCAAAAGGCTTCAAGAAGGAGCACAGACTTGATGTAGGCTATGGACTCCAAGAACGTGCCTAGAGGCAAAAGCCACAGGCAGCAATTAGACCCTGGGTCTTCATCAACAAAACATAAACTACTAAACATTTCATTCAGCCAATTATGCAATTTTCAGGAGAACAAAGTCCACTGAACAGTCTGTCATCTTTGTCATCACTCACTGCATCATATTAGTTAGTCAGGTTAGATTATACTCCACCACATCATGCTGTACTACAGCTGAAATGATATAACACAATGCAAACAATTAACCCATGATCCATCATATTGTCATACAGTGAAATGTTACATATAAATGAGAAATCTAGGGGGAAATCTCTTTTTTTTTGCATAAAAATGCTTTTTTTTTAAATTATGTATCATTTTTAACTCAACAGAGGATGAGGAAAGGAATTCATACTATCTGCCCAAATTTTGCAGTCTCTGATATTTTCATACCTTCAATGCTGAGCAAATATTTTTACAGCTACCAGCACAGTCTGCTGTAAAAATTACTTTTGATTATTTTCCAAACAATTTCACTAGTATATATGCCAATAAAACAATTTAAATAAATACGTTCATTTTTCCCAATAAAATGGTTATAAGGTTTTTTATTTGTGAATATGTTAAAAAAATATTATTTTATTATGATTATTAGGTTATATTTCAAATGTATAATATATAGTAGAACAAACATGCTGATTTTGTAAGTTCACATTAATTTTTATTTTGATAGGCAATTACACATCTTATACACATACATACTAACACAAATTCACTTATTTGTATTTTACGAAAGGTACATAAAAATCCGATACTGAATCTACAAAAGAAAGCAAATCTAGTGCTAGGATGTGAACTTAGTCCCACTTTCTTCACTATATTTTTCTCTATATTGTATTTTTCACTATATTAGTTTTCAGTCCTTATTTGTATTCTGATGTGTATAACTGATCCTGAAATCTTGTCTCCTTGCTCTCTTATTAAATAGATTTACACTGCCCTATCAGGCCTACAGAAATGCCATAATATACCTGCTAAGAGAAAAAAAAAGTACAATGTGCACCAACAGCCATCTGAAATGGAAGCCAGTTAAGAGAGCTGCTGTAAAATTCTGTGAGATAAATGTTCATACTGAAACAAAACTTTTGAAAGACTTGTTTTGTAGTAATTAGGGAAAGAAAATCAGGCATTTTAGGGCTCTTATGGAAAATGAGTGTAATTAAATGAAATGGTCACTTACATTCATATACAATACAGAAAAGCATTTCAAAGGGGGAAAAGATACATGAAAAATAGGAGAGAACAAAGAATAATCACATACATACTACTAATAGTATTTGGGGAATCTTTATTAATAAAGCTGCTTTGACATTTTCTAGGTATAAAACCAAAACAACCTAGAAAAGTATACAAAGATATTTCAAACATTGAAAATCTAGGCCAACCATCTTCTTGATTCTATTTACCATCTAGAGTAAGCAATGAATATTCCTTGAGAGGAAACGTAGGGATTTCAGCTCCTTATGCTATCAAATAATTAAGTTCCAGTGCAGTAAGTACAGTATCTGTCACATTCATGTGAAATGAAAGCCTCTATACAGGAGATAAAGGATTTCCCACAACCTAATACAAATTAACCTCATTAAGCCACTGAACCATTCCACGAAAGGAAGGATAGTACTTTAGGAGATTCACGTTTTGGTTTTGTTTCCTTTTCTCCTAGCACAGACTTTAAAGTATGCTGCTTGCTTTGCAGAAAATGTTTGAGGAACTGAGTGTCGTTTCTGGAATCCTACAGAAATTCATTATTCAAAACCACTGCAAACACCCAGTCCTGCATTCTCTGCTAATGCAAGTAATCCTTCCTGAAATCAATGTGAAGGACTGAAGAAAGAGACTCAGAGATATATATGTGTACAGGCTGTGAAGTTTGATGATTATGCACAACATAATATATGTTTATATTATGTTCCAGAAGATATAGCACCATTATAAGAGCATAACTTGGAAAACAGACATAACCATATCTCACCCATTAATGGTATATCCTGTAATTAACCTGGCACTTTTACAGCATTTTTCATGTAGTGAAATCATCAATAACTATCTCATAAATCAATATGATATTGGTACACCAAAAGCTAAAGTGTTCATAACCATTTTCCTGGGGAAAACAAAGCTAAGTAATTATTATTCTTCATTTTACATAAAACTGAATGCACTTAAAGAGTGTGTTTAAACATACACAGCAAAGACCTTTAAATGTACGTAAATTCTACCTGTTCTTGTTCCTTCATGGCAACTTCAAATTTCTTTCCTTCAGGTGAATGAAATTTCAGTCATGTTTGAACAGTGCACCTGGCACTAAGTTATGGCTCCTACTCCTCTACTTCTGTTGGAAGTTTCTTCCAGGTCAGAAGGCAAGTTACTGTTCAAGGTTATTATTTTTCAGCTCACAAATATGAAAATAAGGTATTTAGCACAGATGCCGTGTTATACACAAACCTAGCATCAAATCAAGGAACATCTTCTGAATTCCACTGCTTGTTATGATCACCATTTCCTAGCCGCACCACTTAAACATTCATGTTCGGTTCTGACACCCATATATGCTCAGCTATCTGAATCTTTTATTTCCTGAAAGTCACACAGGTCATGCATTCACACAGACACTGGCCATTATCAAAGAGGAAGAAAACATGTTGCTGTGGGCTAGATGAAATAAACTCCGTCTGCAGGTTCCCCATCATTGCAGTAGCCACGTACAAACTGAAAAAAAAGCCATCACGAAGGCTTTCTGCAAAGACACTGGCACAACTGGGTGATACAGCTAAACCCAGCTAACCACTAACAGCCACTGGAAGGAAAAGAAGATCCTTCATCCCTTTTTCCTCACTCTTTCATCCCTTGCTTGCGTGAACACTGTCATTTGACAGTGATGACTGAACAATAGGGATTTAGACCAGCAGAAAAAGATCCCCTTTTTTTGTAGGGATAGTTCGCTACCAGTTTAGCTCCTAGAACTGGGTGCAGAGACTACTGAGAAGCAGTTTCAGCCATAGGGAAGCATCAGGAGCAGGCAGCCATGGAAACACGATTACCGCCTCCTGTGGAAACCAGTTCCTATATTGGCTTACAGATACTGCAGCTCTGCACTCTTACACAAAATAAATGTATCTTATTTTATTCTATTTCAGGTAATTCCTCTGAGGTCAGACAGACTATGTAAAATGTGCAAAGCTTTGTTTGTTTGTGTCCGTGGTTTTTAAAGTTCCCCCTCAAAAAAAAAAAAAAAAAAAAAGACAAGAAGCAACAGATCAGCAATAAGGAGAGGAATGGAAATGTCTCTTAGCCATGAGTTTCAATCACTCTTAGCCACGAGTTTCAATCCATATTGCATCTAATATGATACAAAATTTGGCCTTTTTGCCATCTTGGGTATAATCAGGAAGACATCCCATATGAAATACTACAGTGACCCAGTCTTTCAAAGTAGGCACATAAGCAGTCTTCATTCATGTAAACCATATCCACATGAGTAATTGCATTAAGGACTATAATGGAACTACTTCTTTTAATAATCATCTGCAAGGAAAAACAAACAATATTTCAGCAGATACCAGCCTGCTTCATCTGTTTCCTTGAGTGATTAGTCACTATTCTAAGCCACAATACTCAAACAAGTGTGTGAGGAGGGGTTATTGTTATCAGGAAAAGAAATAAAATTAGTGGTTATAATGTACCATTTTCCAGATTGGGCTCTAAATCACAGTCCTGCTCTTAAGTGACTAGGAAAAAAGTGGGTTTTCTTGTTCATGTAGTCTATTTGCTTTGTTCATACTGATTGACATGGAAAACAAATGTAGGTTATCTTTCTGCTACACTTCAGTAATTTCAATATGTCATATCAGTCTCAGTGTGTCACTGCAGATAGGAAGGATACAAATAAACCAGAAAAATCTCTCACACACAAAACCGCACACACACAGAGTATTTTTGCATATTTTCAATAGTTTAATAAGTGTTAGAAGCTGCCACATCTAAGCAACAAAACCTTATGCAACCACAGCTAAGCCACAATTTTCATCTAAGCTTTCTCTGTTTAAACATCAAAGATACATGAAAAAGAAATATATTGTCCAGTTCCTTCATTCAATTAATTTCAATATTTTCCAATATATTCTTTTATATGCACCTAACAGCTGGTAGGGAAAAATCTGAATTTAGTTTATTCACAGTCTATCAGCAATGGTGGTGACATTGCTGCAGATGTGTGATCTAAGAACATAAGCAATGTGAAGCTTTCCATTAAAGCTAAAATCTTTGATTTGACCACTCATTAGTGTAATTGGAAAAAAAGCAGACAAGATTTTGGGAACACAAGCTTCAGTTTGCTTATGTGAACACAAAAGAAAGCACACCTTCATTTCAGCTCCAAGCACCAGAGGGACAACTGGCAGCACAGACATCCGGAAAAGCTGATGTGTCTGCCATACCAGTCATCATCTCATTACCTCTGGCATGCAGCAAGCCACTGACTCCCAGCGAAGCACTGGTAGATACACATTGGCAGGAACCTTACTGAACATGACCTTTAAAGATTGGATTCAAAATTCTTGAAATGAATGGGTTTGGTCTGATCAGTGGTTTTGGATCAGAATTTCTATGATAGAGCTAATTTTTAATTTTTTTTCAATAAAGGGGACATCTGGATTTGCAACTAAGATATTTATTCTGATGATTGTGTACATTGCATCTATTACAATGATTGAAAAAATGATGACATATAGTCTAGATATGTGATTGAAACTTATGATCAATTAAGATTATTAAATCATGTTTTAAACCATCATTACAGTTGTCATGTGTTTTTCATTGAACAGTTCAATTACTAAAAGTACAGTCTCCAAGCAGTGCAACTACCTTTGAAATCCAGTCAAATTTGGTTACACACTGCACCTAAAAGTAGGTGTCCTTAGAGAGGAGCAAAAAAAATTGTTTTGACATTTTTTTGATTTTGTTTTGTTACAATATTTTTTATTACTGTAACAAACCCAAGGGTTTTTTTAAATCATAAAAATTGTCAAAACAAAGCAAAATATTTTGGGAAAAAACTATTTGGTATTTTTCTTTTTTTTTCTTCTTTTTTTTTCCTGTTTGGCCAGTGAACTGAAAAATCAATTACAGACACATCAGTAATCCCTGTGTCCTCAGTGGTGACAAGGCATGCCACATTTGTGGTGCATCTCAGGAAAGGCACTCATGCTGCTGCTTTATTTTCCAGATGACACATAGGGTTGTGCCATAGAATCAGCAGGAAAAAAAAAAATTATTCTGCACTATCATTACATTTCACATGGCTACTTAAAAGCTTATTTAGCTATCTATTTCATTGATGCCACACACATTTAAAGCATTCATGTAGTTTGAAAGTAGTGTGCAACTAAAAGCAAATACCAAATCTTACTTTTAAAGAGACAATTTTCTGTAGCAAGGAATACCTAGAACCGAGGATGTACAAAATAACTCTTACCTTAGCACAGCCCTTGGCTAAATACAAAGACCCTGGGGGCCCAGAGGAGCTGCAGAATGCTAATGAGCACCAACAGAGCACCCTGACCTGGTGCTCCCAGCGCCATCCAGGGCAGTAATCAGCCCCTGGCCTCATGGGAAATCCACTGAGATGAGTCAACACAAGAAACTACCTCCCCAGAAAGCCTTGCAGACTCAAGGGACTTATTGCATACAGGGGTCTAGGATCTGTCATCAGGGGAGCAGGATTTTTAGATTGTGTAAAATTTGACATCAGACATTTTGTGGAAACGTATATGACTCATCATGGGATGCTTAGGCCCAGGGACAGGGAATAGGACGGGGTCAGGATGGACTAGGGAGGCACAAGCATGATCAATAAAGGGGGCAGGATAAGAGGGGACAGGATAAGCGGGGCCAGTGAAGCATAAACAGCTACACATCAGTACACTTGCCTGGCTGAGCCTCGTGCTCAAACCCTGCAATCTATCCTACATTCTCATTAAATCCCCTTTCTACCATTTTTGTTGGTGAACTCTCTTCTGTGAGCAGGTATGCGTGAATGCTAGGGAAATTTATGTCAGACTAGTTGGTCATAGATTAAGAGATCTGATTACCTGCAGCTGGCGTGGGATCACAGACCTCATGGGCTCATGAATCTGAGCAAAAGCAACTGGCACTATGAGGGCACCTTGGACCAGTTATCAGTCAGACTGTCTAAAACCAGCTGTTGGAATGATCCATTTTGCCTATTTGTATATATATGTATCTCCCTCCACTAGCAGACTTCAATCCTAATCAGCCAGGGAAGAGGAAAAGGACTGGGCCATCCATTGCATGATTGCTGTATGCATTAATGTGGGTGCCAGAAAAAACATTTTGTTTCATTTGCATTGATCTGCGTGGTTGGCTCTGTATGTACTCTGTCTGTGAGTCTGTGTGTCTGTATGTTCATCCATATGTGTTTAAGGAGGATACATGTTCAGCCTCACCATTGGCAAAACCTGGGGATAAGGAGCTGCAGCAGCTTCACAACTACTCAGCTACTGTATTCACCAACCTGTAACACATGCAAGCGCGAGAAATGTTTTGCAAAGGAAAAAAAAAAATGAGGGAAGGCAGACACAGCATTTGGCAAAATCACGTTTAACCCTCAACATTTGCTTCTAAGAAATGTACACAGATTGTCAACGTGACTCTCTCATAGTAGGTAGGTTACCTGCTAGATCAGCAGATCAATAGCTGTAGAGAGGCACATGCCAAAACACTGCAGTGAGTCAAGCAGAAAAGGTGCCCTGTTTAATGAAAGCAGTCTATCCTATGCCAGAGGCCATGCAGACCTTTTTTTCTGCTTGATTTGGGTAATGCCATGATGTGGACAACTCCTTCCCATGCAAACACTTCTAACCCCCTACAAACACACCTTATTGATAGGAATTTGAGGTCTTACTGCTTTCACATTTCCATGCTTTGCACCTTAGCTATAGCTACTAAAAGTCACTCAGTCACCATAGGCACTGAAAAACTCAGACAGACAGATCACCCACCATGCTCTGCTTACAGCAGTGGAGAATCAATTTAGCTTACAAGTACGGCATTGCTTTTCATTTCTCTTTTACTCTGATGTCTCTGGCATCTCGGGACAGGTTCTCAGGTGAATTGTTAAACAGCAGAGCTGATTGCTTGGACTGACGATTTTTACAGTGCCACCTGTGGGTAACACATACCCAAAAGATCCTGCTAACTGCAGCCCCCTCCCGCCCAGGCTTCTTGGATTCAATGTGGTGTTTTCTCTCCTGAGAGAAACACTTTAAAATAACAAGAGTAATTCCTGGTAAGTGTTTATTCTGCAGATGTTAGCCCGGCTCCTCTCCTTGGGCTGCCTCTACCATGCAATTAACCGGTGAGTCCACTTGGGTGAAGGATAGTAAGCAGAGTTCATATGACAACACTATGCATACAGCATCTCTGGTAGCCTTTAAAAACAAAGCTAATGAATGGTTTGCCACAGTCACGTTGCCAAGCATACTTTTCTGCACAGTGCCAAAGAAAAATCTCATCCATCAGCTTGTCTGCCAGCCACCAGTTACAGCCATCTGTGTGGGAAGACTTTTTCCTTTTTGGAAAAAAATCAAGGAAAACTACAATGTAAGCACTCCCCCGAGAAGAGCTCACTAATGACCCTGTGAGATCAAGCCTCACATATTCCCCTAGTGAAACCAATGCACTGAAATGGACTGAAGGACTGAGTTATCTCCACTAAGAAAGAAAAAGACTTAGTGAAATAACATAGCAAGCTGGCACGGTCCCAGCTGGCCACACAATCTTTACAAACATAAAACCACAGATGGAGCACTTCATGTAGGATCTCTTGGACCTGCAGAGCTCACAGCCATCTGATTTTATCCTCCTGGCCGTTACTGAGGCTAATTTTATTCAATCAGTCCTTTGGCAGGAGTGAGCCAGCCTTAGTCAAATAAGCTTATCTCCTCTCTCACAAATGTCAGAGACTTTTTACGGCAATGGCTACAAATGATGCCTTCACACCAAACTTTTAGCCAAAGACAGAGGAACTCAAAACACAACTAATTTTCAGGTAGCCTGAAGGATAATTTCCTTTTCTTCATATGACCACCTCTCAGCGTAGAGTGTTATCCTGCCTAGGTCCCGCTTCCAATTTTGAATTCAGATGATCTCTAGGTTCACGAAACCACAGAGGGTTCAGAGACAAGATCACAAGCAGTGATCATTCAGGATCTTACAGCTCTTTATATGTTCACCTGCTGGAAGAGGAGGAGAAGAGCTTTCTGCCGCTTGCCTGGTGCTCACGACAAGCCCAGCTCCCCCACAGCAGCCAACCCCCCTGTCTCTCCAGCCTCCCGGTCTCTCCAGCCCCGCTGTCTCTCCAGCCCCCCCGTCTCTCCAGCCCCCCCGTCTCTCCAGCCCCCCAGTCTCTCACCGCCTCCCGCCACAGGTGCCCAGGGTGGAGCAGCTCCACCATTCTGCCCGTATGCTGAGCAGAGGCACTGACGAGAGGATGCTGACGGCGGCAAAGGCTGTGTGTTTCCCTAGGGGCCAGAAATGGAGCCGCTTTGCTTTTTGCAGGCAAAACGCTTCCCGCGTTTCCTCTCTATCAGCTGTGGGCCAACACCATCCACAAAACGAGCCTGTGTGGAGCTGGCGGAGAAACACCCAGGGCAAGGCACAGTTTATAAATACTACGGGAAGTCAAAAGCCCCAGTATCTCTGAGGTTGTTACCAAACATGTTGAGCAAATGATATATTAAAGCATGCAGACATTTCGTAAATTAACAGGCTGAGGTTTGAGATTACTAATTATATGATTTCACAGAGAAAAAAGACCAATCCCGCTCTCAGGCACTCAAAAGAACATTCGGCACAAAGACTTTTTATTCTCTCCTACTCTCTCTGTGGGCCTCCTGCCAAATATCTCGACTCAGCAAGAAGCGGTAGCACATGTCTCAGAGCAGCCTTCAGCATCTGACAGAACACAAAAAAGCCCACATTTTTTCCTCAGTCTCAGGGCTTCAGAAGACTGTAGCTTACACAGTTTATGGGGAATACGTTTCCCCTGTTTCCTTAGATGACTCTCATTATTCATTTTCTTTTCTTTCCAGTTGACCCAAACCGTCTCAGGGCACACTGCACTAGATGACAAATTAACGCGTTCTCAGGGACGCATCAGAAACAAAAAAAAAAGACACAAAAGGTTTTTTTCTACCACCACATATTTGAATGATCCTCTGGCACACAACCCTCACCTGAAGCAGCGTCTTAAGAAAAGTGCTATGTATGGGAGTCTCTATGAAATAGGATTAGTGTAACAAGGTGGAGAGGTAAATTCAATAGTCCTTTTGAACAGCCTGCCTTCAGGCTTCTCGTGGTTATTAGAAAATAGCTCAAGCACCTCAGTGGACTTTACAGGCCACTGCAGAGACAGCAGCTGAAACCTAGGGAATGACAACCATGGTTTCCCCAAAGAAGGATGCAGCTGGGTCCCTGTGCTCAATTTCCATCTCAACACACATCTAGCTGCTTATCTGTGATCTCGCTTCCACAATTAATGGGGTTTTTTTTATTTATTAAGGTGCAGAAACTTATTTAGGTAATAGATCTCAGTAATAAGAAGGTTGATTCATATTCAAGCACCTGAATGTTGCCATGAATTCCATTATCAAAGTATTAATGGTTTATTCCACTTTCATTTTTAAAGAATTATTCTTAGTGTCCCTTATTCACCCTGCACTAAGATTTTTCAAGGTTAGAAAAGCATGCAAAACCCCTCCAAACTGATTTGGAAGATTTTTAGGAAATTCCACCATAAAACGAAGACTAAAGAGAAAGCAATTACTTTCCAAGTAACCAGCACAAAGATTTTTTTCTCAGGTTGAATATGAACATTTCTTGTTTAATATCTGTATTGAAGAACTATTAAGCTAATCAGTCCTAGAATACACACTATAACAGAAACACTCTGGAACTTATGAAAATTCTGCCAACTTCAAGATTCCCATTGTGCAGAATTTTTCCAAGCATAATATTCAGAATACTGAGTCATTCTATATCCCTCTTCTATACAGAAAGGCAGTTATGTACACCTGTGCACTCTTTCATCTAGAAAAGCTATTTAAATAAATGTATACCATAAGATTGTAAGAATACTTTTTTACATTCATACGTGTGTGCAGATTCATCGCATCAATATGTGAAGAAATGTAATATCTTAGCTATAAAAGGCATTTAATTTTTTTAAATTCCACATTTTAAAACCTCTCCAAGATTTTTGCTTTCTTACTTGCTTGGCTGGTTGGCTTGTTTTTTACAGATAAAGTTTTAGTTGGTGTGTCAGTTTCTTTCTTTGGCGGTTTGTCTTGGCTTTGTTTTGCTTTGCTGTATATATCTTCATGACTGGACAGAATGGTATCTCTGTACTAATTTAAAGCTTCTTTAAATCTGTAATGTGTTTTTATAATACATCACATTCCATTCTGCAGCTCTGTAATGCATTTTTACTTAATCTGTTAATTAAACCAAGTTATCAAATATACCTTAAAATATTCCTTCCACAAACTGCAGGCACACATGCACACCCTTTCTGAAAACTACGTAACTTTTTTTTTTTTCTTTTTCCTTTTCCACCCCTGCCTTCCAGGACTTCCCCACAGTGCTTCAGACTCCCCCGCATGTATTAAGAGAAATTGTCAGGTGTCCCAGCACACAGCTCACCATCTGAAAGAAAGATCTTAATTTTAAGTTTCAGCTTGCTTCTGTAGAGCCCCAGGCAAGCTCTTTGAAGTACAGAGTCAAGGGAGGAACTTAACTCAGGCCTTTAGAAAAAAACTGCTAACAAGGCACATGTCTAGTCCTGTGAAATCCCCTTTTAGAGTGATCTCCCCTGCTACAACCTTCCCTCTACATTATTGATTCCATATAAATAGCAAGTCTCTAAGCCATGGGCATGATGAATCAATAAGTATCTAGACAGAGTCTATGAATTGAAACTCGATGGCCTGGGAAGAGGCTGTCTATTCTTCAAGAGAGGAAAAGAAAGCACATTTCAACAGGCAAAGCAAAAGAGGAGAAACTGCCAGGAGAGCCATTCAGAGCTGTGCAATCAAGAATATTTTTGCTCAAGGATTCCCAGTAGATAATACTTTCAGATATCTCTTCTTGCTGAAAAGGTATCTTTTAAGATGCTCCTAGCAGACTCCCTGGCACTTCTTTCTGAAAGAACTCTGGTTAATAGAAGCTGTTGATAGGAAACATATATACCACTCTCATTGCTATCCAAGTCAGAAGCTGCAAAAACATCACAGTTCCCAGAACCCTAGAAGCATGCTTTGTAAAAACTGTCAGGTAATGAAAGCATCTGATGTAATTCACACCTTCCAGAGAAACCTATTAAAAACCAAGATATGGTGGGGAAAAGAATTCATAATTATTCAGGGACTTTTTCAGAAAATAAGGACATGGCTTCATGCTTGGAATTTTGCCCTGTATTTCTATGGAAGCTCACACATTGCACCCAGGGATGCAAGGGGCCATGCCAGGCCAGCTCAGGATTCCTTTTCATTACTGCCTGTCCATGAAATAAGCTGGGCACCTTGTGTATCTAGACCCCTGCTGAGACACAGCTTGCTGGGCAACTCTTGGTCATGAGCTTTCCGGAACCATAAAAAGCACACCTGGAGCAGAATGTAAGTAAATTATTAGTAAACTAATTTTACATTTCCCCAGAGAAGTCAAGCCTCCTGCATTGAACGTGAGACTCACAGAGTGACCTAGCAACTGTGCCTCCTGCCATGAAGCAGGAGGAAGGCTACGGTGCTCTGCTGCTGCTGCTGCTGCAAGGGTTGGTGAAGGGGCTGCTGTTCAAGGCAAGCTTCCCATTCTTCACCAGCTGCAGCTCCCACAGCTCCTCCTTGCTGTGCTACTCAACACCCAGATCCATCCTTTCCCAAAAGAGCTGCAGCAATGCTCCCACGGTCACCAGGAATGAGGCACCCTCCAAAGTGTCATACTGGTGCCAGAGACTGCTCATGCCAAAGGGACAGTCTGAAGAGACATCCACAGGTCTCACATCTTTCTCACCGTTGTGAAAGGGTGAGTGGAGAAAAAGAGAGGGGTAGGCCCTCAGGGAGCAATGCAAATTAAAAAGTAATGGTCAAATTTTAATTCAAATGTTGCTAATAGGAGTTTGCAAGGAATCACTTAAGTAAATGACCATGTGCACAGAAAATTATAGCATCCATACACTGGCTGTGTACATCCTTTCATCTTTTTGCTACTTTAACATAGGGTTTTCCTCTCAAAGGTCAACATTAGAGCCTCATAACTTCAACCCTCATATTGCTCTGAAGAGTAAATTTTAGTTAAATAATGAAAGGTCAGCAGATTGAGAAGCCGTTGTTATCTGTGAGCTACTTTATACTCTTTCAAAGTCCCAAGTGCAAAGCTGAATGCCATGTACAATGCATAGTAGTGCAGCGTATTTGTCTCCCAGTGCCTAACAACATGTCAAAAGTGACAACAGACCAGTGGCCATTTATAAATATCCATAGTGCTGTGCCTCTTTTCAAGGTTAGATGAAATTGTTATGGGGAAATAATCAACTTCCCACAATTCCTTAGGAGTATCTACACTGACTCGTGACAAATAGTTTTACTGCTTTAGTTCTAAAATGCACATCAAAAAAAAAAAAAAGATGAGCATTAAATAATTGCCCAGGTCCACGGTACTGATATGTTGTGAAGGGAGCCAAGCGTAAGGTTCTTTAGCGTGCGGAAGACTGCCACAAAACAAGAATCACCTTCCCCTTCAATTCACCACCTTAAAAGCCAAACAGCAAGGGGATACGCTGTAGGATTTGACAAAACGCCATTCATGAGATACCTTGTCTGATCGCACACACAAATCTAGCGGGAGTTTCATCTTCACAGAGCTCAGAGGCCAGGGAAATCTTGAGAATAACACTAGCACATATCCTCCAGGTGCAGCTGTAGTTAGCAGAGCATTGTAACACAAAGCAAGAAAATGGGGAAATCAGAAACTGAAGATGCAGCACAGCGCCAGCCTTTCCTGACTTCAGCGGTACAGCCTTGCTCTAACACCTCATTCTTTACACGAAAGTGCTGCATTGCCTAGGTGTTATATTACGACTGGGCACCTATAATTTCTGAGGAACAAGACCCACAATAAAAAAGTAAACATGGACACTGAATTTCCTTTTATTTCACACACAGCTACTCTGATATTTGTGGTTTGTTTCTGCTCTTCACTTGGATTTTTACTTTGGCAAGTATACTACATAATACAGATTATATCTGATTATTTCTGGTCCTCTATCTCACCTCTTCAAGCAAGTGGCACATTCATTCACATTTCCTTTCCCGTACAGTCATATCTACAGTCTAGCAACACAGGTATTACATAAATATGTTGTTGGCTGAATGAACAGAAACCGAATTTCAGCAGTTCAGAGCCCCAAAATCAAGGCACAGCGGTGTCTGAACCTGCAAACTGGACAGACTTGCTGGGGTTTTGTAGTTTTATCCCTGCTTATTTTTTTCAAGTATTATACAGATGCATACATACCTACATACATATACAGTCAAGGACATACAAGAAAGTATCTCTAAGTAGAAGGATCCAAAACTTTAACGTAACAATGCATCTTGACATTTTTATTCACTTTCTGAATCTTTATACCATCATTTATTATATGATTATTGTAACAATAAAGAAAGTGGAGGTTCCACTGCTCCTTATAAAAGCAAAGACACATGTCACCATACATTGATGTCTACAGCTTTGGCATCTACTCTAAGCTGGACATCCCTGTATAATCAATCCAGAGCTAGAGACAGAAGCATCCCCAGGAGGTAATACCTGAATTTTAAGCGTGCAAGAGTAGATTGCTCCCTAAGGGAAAGAGCTACATTAGCGGAGACATGACTTGGTCCCTGGTTTGCCATTCCTTTTGGGAGACTGCCCTCTGGAGAATCTGACATGACCACAACACTGGAACAGGCCTAACAGGAGGTCAGTGCTCTACAACCATGGCTGCTCTAGGACTGATAATATATGTGTATAACTAAACCAAGCTAAAATATATCCACTGACTTATTCTCCGCTGAAAGGTTGACCTCTAAGATCTCAGACATTTGCCAGGACTCAGCAGAGGAGTGACTTTCAGGTTCAGATATAACACTAAAGTCAGAGGAAGAAGCAAAAGGACATTTGAGAAACACTCCCCCTAGCTATTATTTCAGGAGCTTTTAAAAATGTTACCATTTATGGCAGCGGCATATCTAGACTGATTTTTAAAGCTTTCTTTAAACAATGAACTTTATCCTGCAAAGAAAAAACAAATTAAAACCTAGAGGACTCGGGCAGACTTCCTGAATTTAAACCGCATCACTGATTTATTTTCTTGTTGTAGACAATTCGCTTTAATAAAGGGACAGAGAAATAGTCTGAAGCTTATAGATCACACTCCATAGCTGTAAAATAACTTTTCCACATTTTTCTCCAGGTTGTCTGCAAGAAAGAAATCTCAGGTGTCCCATCTATCTCCTCCTTAATTATTCATTTTTACTAGGCATGAACCTAGGAGATTCGTCCATAAAATAAATAAAGTACAAAATAAATGCCAAACATAAAAACTTCATTAAAAACTATTGAAATTGTTACCCCCTAGCGATCATTGTTATGAAAAATAGAGTGATATTTTATAGTCTAGCACTCCTCTCCTACAATGACTCTATTAGGATAAGCCATAATTTGGCATTTTCTCATAATTTTAGTGTGGGTCATAATGCTGCTTACGTGCAGACTGTTGTATTCCTAGTGCCCAGCAGAAGAGCAAATTAGTTTATAATCACTTCTACAGATCTGTTTGGACAAAAGAACAGAAGAACAGATTTTTAGGAGAGCTTTTCTGGCAGCTAAGATCAGTCTGATAAGGGATTATTTTACTTTTTTTTTTTTTCATACACCACTGCTTAGTGTGATAGTTTTAAATGTGAGTTCTTAACAGGATTTACTGTATATCCAAGTTAAAAAATGCTCATTAGACTAAATCATATTTGAAAACAGAAGCAAGAACTACTCTTGAGAAAGGTAATTGCTTCAGCAAATTCATTACTTTAAAGTACTTTCAGTATTTAATGTCAATAGTACTGAACAGACTAGCATTGTTTTTTTCAGAAACATGAAAAAATAATGACTGTAAAATGTCATCTGTGATGAAAAAAACCACATGAACTGCAAAAAATAAGAGTATGATTTCCACATGCCATTCAGATTATTTTAATTTTTATTTGCTCTGACTTTCAGAAATAACGTAAACTTCCTAATACCAATAAAATTAACAGAAAATGTTGTTAATCTATTAATGGAGGTCTTAGTCCAAAACAATTAAAATAAAATAATTTTGTGTTTTGCTATTTTCAAAAATAGCTCATTGATTCTGAAAATTTTTGGGGTACTTCTATAACTAAGGAACAGTCATTCTAGAATATGGCATTTTTACAGGCAATAATATGCAATGGTCCTTTCTGGTATTTATTTTTTAAAAGAAAATTAAAAATTAAACCTGTTTCAGATTTGTGAGGTACAGTATTCCTGACCCCTCTCTAGTAGCTAAGCTCTTCAGTCATTTTCATCTATACAAGCTGTTTTTCACTGTAAACACAGGACAATGTAATGACAGTAATGCTGTGACAGGAGGGTGGGTAATACGCACTGTCCTTAAACCACTAAGCAGAAAACGCATCAAATGATGCAGGGCATAAACTCAAAAGTCAAGAAAGGCATGAGATAAGACTGGTGAGCACTGTCCTTGCACTGTTGTAATGAAGAATCTCCTAAATCCCCACTTTTTAGCTGTTTACATCCCATCCCATCCCATCTCCTTCCCTAATATTAGGCAGAGGGCCTGACTGCACTTAATTCCCGCAATCCCCAAAGAGCAGTTTCCAAGACTGTTGTGCCAGCGAAGAGTAAAGAAGCCTTTGTGCTCATCTAAATTATACTATGAACAGGAGTGGCTAAGTAGGATGAAAAGTTAATGCTTTTCTCAGGTGTTTCCAGGGCGCCCTTTGTGTTCCGCAACCCAGCTTCCTAGTATACCATGTATTGTTATGACAACGGACAAAATATGCAAAATATTAATTATTTACTTGTCATAAATGAGATTTTCTGGGTTTCCCCATATTCTGAGAATGTAACCATAGGCATAGAAACTTTTTTTTTTTATTCTCTTAAGGTGTTTTTGAACCAAAACTAGAAGAAGAGAGATTTACACAGCCTTCATATGCACAGCATGCAGCGGTGTAACAAGATGGCACAATATTACTCTTCCTCCTTCCTTATTTAAACTTATATCTTCTCTCAGATACAGTTATATTTGCTCTTAACATCTCTGGCAGATGTTCTGGGATGAATGATGCAATTAAGAATCCAAAATTCCCATTTCTTCCAGATGCTTATTTTCTCGGTATTCACTCACTGGAAATATACTTACTTTCCACTCTGCGGTGTCTAGCAGTTAGCACACCTTTTTGGGTTGCATTTCACAAAATTTCCACAGTTAATCTGACACATGCCAATGCATCTTAGATGAAAGTTCAGCACCAGTAAACTTTTTTCTTATCAGTAGTAAATTTACATAACATAACTGAGCAAAGTTTTAAATAAGTATTTTACTTTTAAAATCTTTTCATTTTCTTGTTCATATGTACAATACTTTCTGCTGTCACCTTTTGAAAACTTAACTTTGGTTTTCCTTAGTGTTCCAGTTCCTTGGAGGAATCTAATGATGATTTCAGTCTTTTCCACGATTCATTGTCTTCACTGAGACTGGATTACAGGCTTAACCACTTCATCCTTGCTCCCCTCTCATCAGACACATACGTAGTCTTGGGTTCAGATCCTGGATCCAGAACATTTCTGACCTTCCCAGCAAGTCAGCCAGTCTCCTTATAAGCCCTAGCTCTCCTCTCAGACATGGTCCTGGAGGACAGGCCCAGCTGAAGCAATTCTAAGAACTTCCACCTAAAAATGCAATGGCACAACGCATCCAAGATTTGTGTTGGTCTTAACAGAACAGTTTTCTCAAGCATATCCTTTCTGCAGCTCTGCATTCACCCAGAATAACCCACGTATTCAGCTTTATATCTCAGTCATTCAAGGACACTTGATACTGAAGCTAGAATAATTTTGCAGAAAGAATTCTAAGTCTACTGCATTTACTTGAGAACAATTTGAGTACAAGAGTTATACAAATCTATGGGGAAAAAAAGAACAAGACAGACTTGGCAGCTCCTGCCTCAGCCTCCTCATCACTGCAGACAGAATTCTTGCTCAACCTGGTAAAAGAGCGCTGCACAAAGCAGACTGCTCTTTTATGATTTTCCTGCTTTCTGCCTTCTAAACCCTCAAGCCAGCCTCCATTCTCCAGTATGCCATGGCTTTGCTCCTGTCTGTGTGGAGAAGCGGGGTTTTCTTGGTCACAGTTAAATGGTACTTTCACACTTTAATGGAAAGGTCAATATTTCTGCATTATCCCTCTGCAAAACTCCATATTTTAGTTCAACTATGAGAAACACAGCAGACATCAAATCCACGTTTTACAACCAAACCTTTTTTAACACAACAGAATGATATTTGCAGAACAATATACAGATATAAATGACTCTGTCACGGACCAAATTTCACTGGCTTCTGAATTGCAACATGAGACTTCATTTGAACAGCAGAAATAAAATAAGACCTTTACAATTTTATTTGGACATTATGACCACGATACAGGAGAAGAATTATTAGGCAGATAAAACAATATCCAAACAGTCCTCCTGCTAAGAGACTTTCCAAAAATTCCAGAAGGTTTCCAATAGGCTGCAAACTCCTTGGTATATGAATTCAGGGAAGTATTCACACCTACACAGAAAGGCTGAGTTCCCACTTTGTGATAGGAATGAGCTCTGAAGGGTGTTTTGGAGTACTTAAGAGAGATACCTGAAACTGGATGTTGTGGACAATTTCCTGAGTTTTCAGTTAGGTTTGAAAAGCACGTAGTATTTTGTGAAGCTCCCATAAATAAATTATAATCATCTAAAAAAAACCTGAAATGGTCCACGTAAGCTATTTCATCAGTGATGACCTTGCCTTTTTCTCTTTCATCCAAGCCTCTCCTCATATCTCTGTGTGCACGTGCATGCACACATGCATGTGTACAGATGCAAGCTTCACTTCTTTGGAGCTGTTAGAATCATAGAATAGGATCATAGGGTCATTTAGGCTGGAATCATTTAGGCCTTTAAGATCATTTAAGTACAACTGTTAATCCATGTTCTGGTTTCAGCTGGGATAGAGTTAATTTTCTTCTTAGTAGCAGGTGCAGTGCTGTATTTTGGATTTCGTGTGGGAACAATGTTGATAGCACACGGGTTTGGTTGCTGCTGGGTAATGTGTATACTAAGTCAAGGGCTTTTCAGTTCCTTAGGCCCTGACAGCAAAATGGCTGGAGGAGCACAGGGAAACGGGGAGGGGACACAGCCAGGACAGCTGATCCGAACTGGCCAAAGTGATATTCTATACCATATGACGCCATGCTGGTATATAAGCTGGAGGAAGAAGAAGGGGGGGGGGGGGGACGCGTGACGGGATGGGGGACGGGACGGGGGGACGGACATGTGGCATTATGGTGTTTGTCTTCCCAAGTGAACGTTACACATGATGGAGCCCTGCTCTCCTGGGGATGGCCAAACACCTGCCTGCCCATGGGAAGTGGTGAATGAATTCCTTGTTTTGCCTTGCCTGCATGCACAGCTTTTGCTTTACCCATTGAACTGTCTTTATCTCGACCCACAAGTTCTCCCACTTTTACTCTTCCAGTCCTCTCCCTCATCCCACTGTGGGGGGAGTGAGCGAGTGCATGGTGCTTAGTCACTGGCCCGAGGTTAAACAATGACAATCTGGGACTGCCAAGTCCAGCACTAAACCATGTCCCTAAGCACCACATCTACACATTTTTTAAACATCTCCAGGCATGCTGATTTCACCACCTCCCTGGGCAGCCTGTGACAATGCTTGGCCACCCCTTTCACTGAAGATTTTTTTTCCTAATATCCAATCTAAACCTCCCGTGGCACAACTTGAGGCCATTTCCTCTTGTCCTGTCGCTTGTTACTTGGGAGAAGGGACCGACCCCCACCTGCCTACAGCCTCCTGTCAGGCAGCTGTAGAGAGCGGTAAGGTCCTCCCTGAGTCTCCTCCTCTCAAGACCAAACAACCCCAGTTCCCTCAGCCGCCCCTCATCAGACTTGTGCTCCAGAGCCTTCACCAGCCTCATTGCCCGTCTCTGGACATGCTCCAACACCTCGATGTCCCTCCTGGAGTGAGGGGCCCAAAACTGAGCCCATCACCAGTACAGGGGGATGACCACTGCCCTTGTCCTGCTGGCCACACTGTTTCAGATACAAGCCAGGATGCTACTGGCCTTCTTGGCCATCTGGGCACACTGCTGGCTTGTGTTCAGCCAGCTGTCAGCCAGCACCCTCTGGTTTTTGCAGCTTAGGCTCAGATCAGTTCCCTTACCTTCTAAAAAGATGAGACCTGTTTACAAATTTACATCGAGTCCTTTATGGTTGGCCTCCATGATCTTAAGGGTTTTTTCCAACCTAAATGATTCTATGAGTCTATGATTCAAAACCTACTACAGTGAAAGACTGCCCCAATAAGCCTTAAAATGGCAAATCCCCCTCAGCCTCCCAAAGTAGAGAAATAAAACTTTTTGTTCAGAAAGGAACTTTACAGATTGCAACCCAAAACACAGGAAGGATTTTTCTGCTGCTATTCCCCAGA
Organism: Falco rusticolus; assembly: GCF_015220075.1. Classification (NCBI taxonomy): domain Eukaryota; kingdom Metazoa; phylum Chordata; class Aves; order Falconiformes; family Falconidae; genus Falco; species Falco rusticolus. The sequence continues at coordinate 38,309,559 of NC_051191.1, read as the reverse complement.
ATAGCTGACTGTTTCTGAATGTTTCCTTGCCACTTGTATGACTAAAGAACAGCTGTTCTAAAATATGACATTGTACAAGCAATTACTTAACACCGCTATAGAGTAAATTCAGTGAAGAGTATCAAGAGAGAAGGGCATAGTCTTTAGACATTACCAGCAGAAAATTAATGCAGATGAAAGTCAGATTAACATATCCCCTGAATGCTGCTGTAATAATCTCCACACGGGATGTCATTTTCCAGGCACAAACCTCCCAATGTGAATATGTGAGCTCCCCTGAGCAGGATAATGGAGGTGTGCAGTAGATACCATACAGGGCAGTCATCACTGCATGTATGGAATGTATGTAGTATGTATGGAATGTATATTGGAAAGCCTGAGGGGCAGTGCAGAAAACCTTTAAGACTAGCACTGGGGTACATGGCCTCCATACCTGAAACCAGATCTAGACTTTGAAGACAGAATTGGCCCTAATCATGCCATTACAGTCATTTTACATATCTGGATACTGTTAAGGATCATACTGTTAATTATAATGTGATGTTGACCCTATAAAAATGGCACAATCTCAACATGTTGAATTTGGGAAAACATAATGAAAGGGAAACTGTAAAGTATTCAGATTATCTTTTCAATTATATTTTTGTTTGATAGTCCCAGATATTAATAAAATTTTATGAGTGTTTCTCTGAGGAAAAAGGAAAAAACAAACTTGTCATACCAGTAAAGAAAAATCTGTTGGGTTTCTCCAGGATTCCAGGTCACTAAACAGTCTTTCTCCTCCTCCCTGATCACAGCTGCATCTAACATCCATTGCTTTCCTTTTCTACTCTAAGGAAAAGTTTATTTCAGATGTTATCTATCACATAATATACATTAAGGCAAATGAAAAGTTCAGAATATAACTGTAAGCCTAGAAAATAATATTTTAAATCTGGAAATGCTAACAAAAATATACTACTATATGCTACATTAATTGAGCACTTAAGAAGTTAATGAAACAACAAGGAAAATTCTGAACACCAGATCCAAGAGAGTGGTACTATTAAACCAAGGGTATTTGAATAAAGACAACCATCTAGGGGGGCTAACTGTTTCTTTCATACTATTTTTATGGGTTTAGTCAAAACTGTGGCATGCAAATGTAAGCACTGTTTTCCTAGGTATAAGGACAAAGGAATCTAGCAAACTGCATTACTTAGTTTACATAACAAATCAGCAGGACTAATTTGAAACCAAAAATATAAAACTGGAAAAGTAGATCTGATTCCAGTATTAGGAAAATGTCAACATTTACTCATGATAGGAAAAAGTAACAGCAGGGCAAGCATATTATCAGTGTTTTTTCAGCCCTAACATCTTACAATATTTTCCTAACAAAAAAGCAAAGGAAAGCTTAATCTTCCAAAACAGAAATTAGCTAAAAAAACAGCTGATCAGTGAGCCAGCTATCTAAAGGAAGATAACACTAATAAATAAAAGGGTTGAAAATGTTAAGAAGTTTGGCATTTCAAGCTGTAAAATCAACTATGTAACTTCTACAAGAAAATAATCTTTTGTGCAGTCATCTCCTTACCACTGCAACACAAGTTCTGAATGTATCTAAGGAAAAGATCCTGGGTACTCATTCATGGAAAGTTAATAAAAATTTGACATTAGGATGACAAGATCAGGCCCAAAATAAAGAACTACTAACCACTTCCCTTTTTATGTGTCTTAAAAAAACATCAAGAAACCATACTTGCCAAATACAAACAGAAATATTTTGAAGTGATCAATGTAAAGGAAAACGCATAGTATCTCATTACGACTTCCCAACTTCTCACTCCATGGCTGCCTCAAGGACAGACAAGTTCCATCACCAAGGCGGCAGCGGGAATGGGGGCAAAAATGAAGGCAGCCATTTGCTGTGATGGAGCTGGCAGCACAGGGAAGAAACAGGCATAACTCTGCTATTGCCATGATTTTGGCACCCATGTCCCAGTGAAGCATCAGAACTATTGGCATATTGGCAATCAGAGAAAATTATTTTCCATTATACCCTGGCAGAAGGCCAAGGAATGTTATCTACTGAATTCTAACAGATATTGTATTAGCATTTTAGATTGCAGTGACAGATACCAATATGAAAGTGTTCAACTGAGTGTTCTATTTTATCTTCAAGCAAATAGCAATTTTGGGATCAAGTTCTGATCCTGATATAACTGAAACTTCCAACTAATGCCCAAGCTAGATAAGAATATCTCATATCTTTCTTTCCCGTGCCTGCTAAAATAACTATCATCTTCCTTTGTTTCTATATTTAAACATTGATTACACTCAGAATTAAATTAGTGAAAGCTGCACACAAAGCATTCTCATTTAAGAGAATCTATCTCTGGGACAAACTTCCATAGTAGATAAGATTATCCATGTTTGAGACATTGAGCATATATGACAAAAGTTTGCTGAAGCAGGATTGACAGATTGACAATAGACAAGTGGATGCCTCCATCTCATATTTTGACCGATCCCACTAACATCTTCCAGCCTCACCTGGTAGCTCCTAAGACCTCCCTCTTATGTATATATGGTATCCACATACCTCCCTCTGTGTGCTTGAAAATTCCCTCATCTAAATATTACACAGTTTTCTCCTACCTAATTCCAGTAGTAAAGAACCTGGGAACATGCAGAGCAACTCTTAATAGACTTTGACAGGCCCACACAACCAGAAGGTGCATGCTGAACACATACAATTTGCCCAAAGGGCCAGATCTCTCACCAAATGTTACGGTACAGGCATTTCAAAAAAGCACAAACTGAGGAAAAAATGGCACTGCTCCTGCTTACCCTTTATATTAAAGCCCGCATCATAGAACTGGGATATCTGCATTTGGTACCCTCTTCAGCTCAAAGAGGTTCAAACCACTTACCTCATGTCCCCAAAGAATGCCATTACCTCCCATAGGACTTCTTTAGGAAGGAAAGAGAACAAGAGGGAGCGTGTGGCTGTCTAGTGGTTACTTAGCTGGAAGGAGGGTTGTCTTTTTACTGGTTTCTGTCCCCTGCACTAAATGTACTTACTGCTTTTAAAATTGAATACAAACACCCTCTCTTTCTGCATTATGAGCGCTGTCTTCTACACAGTGTAAAATCCTCAACAGAAAGGACAAAAAGTATATTGGAACTAAAAACACTGTAACTTCATGACGAAGGCAATTCTACAGGAAGACAAAGGTTTGAATACTTCAGAGGTCTTACATGTATCAGTTATCTAGACACTGAGACTCCAAACACTAGGAATGTAGATCTCAAAGACCAAAATGACAGGCAACCCCCTTATTTTCCTGAATAAAGTAAACTAGACAGCATTATTTAGCTGCAATATGTTGTAGGTATTTACCCAAGCTTCTGAACATTGTTGTTGGTAACTTGCACAGTCTAAATGCAGTCACAAGACACCACAGTAAAGGACTTGCACAGTTCTTCACCAGCTCTTCTGAATGATTGCAGCCTCTAGTGTGATTCTCAGCAGTGCAGTTACATATATTCTGCGGTGTTCCAGCTGATATAATGTTCAAGAATTTTTAATACGATTTTTCATACCAAATGCAATGAGACCGAAGTCAGCCAGAGGTCTGTAGTAGACCATTTCTTACAAAGTACCTTAAAACTTCAGCAAGACTAGTAATTCAAAGTCATTTATTATAAACTAGACACAGACATATTTTAAAACAGAGAAAACTCAGCGGTGCTAAGTAAAGCCGAACAGAAATAAAAGAGCCTATAAACAAATCTGCCCTTGGCAGGACGGATTCTTCTTTCCGAGTCTGCCCTCAGACCAGAACCCCTCAACACAGTCACATCTGGCTCCTTAAGTCCCTTCCTTTCCATCACCTCAAAAGGCTATCTGTTTGTCTCTTCAGCAGTCTTGTCAGTTGTCCCCCAGACTTTGCTCCTGCTGTAAGCTTCCTGCAAGCCAGCCTCTCTCCTTTTCTACCTGACCACCCACGTGCTCTGGAGGCTTTCTCCCAGCCTAATCAAGACAGTTCCATTTGGTCTACAGCAAGCAGTCAGCACAAGAAAAACAATGTCTTAACCCTCAGTGCTCAGAAGCATCTCCACTTAGGCTTGCCTTTAGTAAACTTCAAGGTACATTTACCCACATCCATAATATATGATATTTCTGATAATAAAGCTTTGTCCTAGGAGTCCAGGGATTACAAACCAGTACAGACATCTGAACATGGAGTCATACATATAGCAATAGAGTTACACACAGGCAACTGGGTGAATTTCAGTTAGTGGACAGCTGTAAGAAGAAAGTTTGGCTAGGAGAAAATCTATCCAAGGATCAGAGGATCAACAGTATCTGTAAGGCACCATACACAGCGCTGTTTGGAAAGCATTGCACCATCATGTCTCAAGTCCCTCGAACTTCCCTAATGATACAAAAGAACCACAAATATGACATAAATCACTTATTAAGCCATCTAAACAGCTGTCCTAACTCACCAGTGAATTTCACCCTTTGTGCATGAAACAGGCATGAGGGCATCGAGGCAATGCACATAGGCCATTACCATGGCTTTTAACAAAGTGCTATATTATCTCTCCTCAGAACAAATCAATTCCACAGCCCAAGGGTCAGGCAGAGCCAGAAGCCTCTCACATGCTGATTCAGTGCAGCGTTAGCATTACTGCACTTGCTAAGAGAGCCCTGCTGAGTGCTAGAAAACCAAAGAACAAACTTGTACCACCCTGTCTGTCTGCAAGGGCCACATACTCACTCTCCCGAACCGGGCACGCTACTGCCCATACTGGCCTACAGTATCACACTTGATTAAATTTGTTCATTACAATGAGATTTCTTCCCCTAAAAATAGTTCACATTCTCAAAGATACATGGGACGCGTGTTAAACTATACTGAGCCCTGTTCAGGGCTTGCCATCTTTTGGTTCATTTTCCTGATAGAAAACATGACAAATCTTGACCTAAGACTTAAAGATCTTCCAGAGCAAACAGGAACAATGAGATATACAAAGAAAATAAGATACCTGTGGACAATGATTACAATTAAGCTGCATTTCTAACTGTTTCACAAAGAGTTAAAATCTCCAGACTGTTCCTTAGGCTTTCCAGGACTGTTCCGCACATTTTATTTGTACTCTTTTCACAAAACAAAAGGAAAGAGACCTGGTGAATTGGGAAGAGGATGACCACTATCAAAAGTCCAGCCATGGATATAAACACATCAGCTCCACCTGAAAGCATGCCACTGCTGCCACTGGGTTTCTTGCTTCTCATAGTCGTACCCATTCCCAAACTCCAGGCACATGCATAGCACAGGCTACATCCACATCACAGCGTGGGTGCCAGCAGTGCTGCTGCCCCAGCAAGGCAGTTGAGAAAGGCAGACTCTTCTGGGAAGGGTGATCTAACTAGCAGCTTTAGAGGCTCAGCGGCTCCTCCACTCATCTGGGCTTCAGAGCTGCTACTCCGCTGCCAGGAGAAACCAAGATTTATTTTCTCCTTGTGAATAGCAAGATGTGCCCTCAGTAGTGCAAATTGACAGACAAGTAGGCGCAGCAGTTCCTCATTACAAACAATAAAGGGTTTAGTTTGTTTTAACTATATGATAGGCATCAATGAAAAAGTTCAGCTTCTGCGTGAAATTTTTAAAATTAAAATAAACTATCATGCCTTTTCATCTAGTATGTCCCAAAATACTCAACTACTTTGTTTATCTACATGGAGTGGTTTATGGTTCCATAACAAATTCCTTCTGGCAAGCAAGCATTCATGATTACCCATATTTTTAAACAACTTTTTATTTTCTCCAGGGATTTAAAATTAATATAAAGTTTATTGTTTTGTATTTTGAGGAATGTTAAACTATGCTCAGATTCAAAAGCACCCTTAATTTATTTAGATTATCTTATTGCATTGTCAATGTAAAAAAGAACTTAATAATTGCAAAAAGCTCACAGAAACCCAAATTTGGAAAGAGGTTTTTTTTAATGGTAAAATGTGTCTCACAGTAGCCTGCTATCTACAGAGGAGTGCTTGTAAGGGGCTGTCAGTGTATTTCTTTCCCAAAAGGACTAGTTCAACACTTAAAACCTTAAACATGGGCCGTGATACAGTGGTCACACAATCAATTCATGTTGCTTGTGACAGAAATAGCAAACAGGCAGTGATGCTGAACTGATGCCTGCCTGCCGTATCTGTCAGTGAACACTGTATGTTTGCATAGGTTTATTTGTTTTCCAAGTGCGAGCAATAAGTAGGAGGATCAGGATCGGTCATATAATAAAATACCCTTATGGATTTCTATCAGCCACCCTAAAGGTGTATCAGTTTTTAGACTTATAACCTTGACAACATCCTTTTGCAGACTGATAATGCCACTCTCGTCTTCTCACACATAGCTAACTGCAGCATAAAGGGATCTGGTTCTGCGGGCCGATTCACAGGTGCCTGTGCTCAGGTACAGCACACATCACCATAGTATCAGGGTCCCAAGTAAAATGAAAAAGCAGAGTTGCTGTTTCTTTCCAGAAGACAGGCTAAAAGGAATGTAAGTATGTGCATACCCAGGAACTACACAGGAGAACTCAATCCTGTGTGCGGCAAAAAAGTGAGCTTTGTGTGTTGTTTTAAACAGTGTGAGTGCCTACCTCTTTTAGCTCTTGGACTTTTTGTCTGGACTGATGAAACCTTAACAATCATTGAAGATAAATGGAGCAAAAGTGTCTTCTAAACCAGTCTTCTCAAGAGAAAGGACAGACCTGGTGCCCATACACCTGACGCTGAAAAGCTGTAATGTGAAATTTCAGTTTGTATCCCTGGTGGCTGCTCAACCGGACCTCAGAGCCTGCTTCCCCATGCCCTGCCTCCGCCTCTGGTTTTCTTGCTGCTGACTTGGGATTTCTCATTTGTGCCGTATCCCCAAAACAAGCACAATGAGCCTAGAGACGGCTTGTCAGAGTCAGCTGTTTATAACCCCATGGAAGCCTGTCTGGAAAGCAGAATGCTCATTAAACAATTTTTCACAAATTGATGATCTTTCCTTCTTTTTCTTTTCTTTTACAATAGCCCTCTGAAAAAGAGGTGGGTTTAAGAGTTGGTGCAACTGACGCATAATATGACTAAGTCAATACAAAAGTAAAGATTTTTTTTAAATGTAGGTTATCGTTTTTTGAAATTGTAGGGGCTCCTTCAAAGTCATTAGGGATTTTCATGTCAATATATTAGTAAGGACTTCTATAAATTAAGATTAATGATGCTAGGGATAATTATCACTGAAGAAACTCGCACATTTCTCAGTGTTTGGAAACTCCATGCAAAGGTGAAGTGTCAAATTCTCCTTGCATGTATCTTAGCTCAGTTTCTGCTATTAGAGCAGGGGGAAGATTTTCTGTGATACAATGAGAAATTAAACTCCCAGTATCTTGGAAATCAATGGTAGTTGAGCTGCATAACTCTGATTTGTACTTTGTAAAATAATCCCCCATATACAGTGAGTGCACCTGATCTGCAGACCTACCAAATCCACAAGCCAAAATCCTTCTGAATATTATTTCTTTCCAAAAGAATCTAAAGGTAAAATAGCTGTTTTTCGAAATTAAATGCTCAATTCAGCTTATTATTATTTTTGTTCCCTGCAAGACTTCTTCATATATTTTGCTAAAGGCATGAAAAGTGACAAATTAAAGAAAAGAAAAATTAAAGCTTTTTGTTAACTTGCAGGAATGTAAAAAATAATCCCTACAGTTGATAATCTGATTTTGCAGGGGGACTCGTGTGCATATTTCTTTTATCTAAAACCATCAAATTCATTATTTCTCAAGTTATTTCTGCTCTAAGGCTGGGGCTCAAATGCCAGGTACTGTCCAGATAATTAATGGTATAGCTCTGCTGGGGTTTCCTTTTCATGAATATACCTGGAAAGTTAAAATTGGTGGAGGATTGTTTCATTTTCAGTTATGAACCACTGATTCCCCAAATAGTGCTTAGAACTATAATTTGTTTCTGTGGAATACTTAGTGACAGGTTTTTACCCATGAGTTTTTCAAAAAGAGTACAAGCATACTTTTACAAAGTTGGAATTCGATTGAGGCAAACACAGCTTGACCAGCCCTTGTGGATGGAATCAAAATGGTCTGGAGATGAGCTTTCTGATTTTTAAAGAAAGATAATCAAAGACAAAAGAATTATGAATCTAGGCTAGAATATCTTGGCTCTTCTCCAATAGACAACTAAACTGGCAAGCCACAGCACAAGTCCATATTCTGGTTCAGAGGGGGAACAAAGGCAGAGCAAAGAGTGTCAGCATGATTCCTGCCTGGCACGATATCCGTCTTTGGTGGCCTGCAGGACCACATCAGAATCTGTTTTTTCTGCAGCCAAATCGCAACTCACAAAAGACTTTGCAGAAAGTGTTTCTGCATCCTGAAGTCCTAATCAGTGAGGTATTTTGAAGCAAGATATCTTCACACAGCAGAAAAATATCTAGCAGCTAGATATATAAAATACCTGCTCATGAAATCCTATCAGAGGAGAAGTTATAAAATGTACACGAACATCGATGAACTGAGGGGTGTTCTTGGAATCCTTCCCCAGTATTTAACTCCTTAGCTCTCAGTAATGTTCATCTCTCACCATTACTTTACCCAAGTTGTTAAGAGTTTATTCTGATCTTAAATAAGTGGATAAAGAGCCAACACAGACCATATGCAGATGAGACATGGACTTCAAAATCATATTATACTGCAGATCACATTTTAAGTTACATTAGCCTATAAGAAGGTATTAATACATGAATCTAGAGAGCTTGTTCCTTGCGTTAGGGGTTTACAGAAACACACGCACGATAAAAAACCTTTCTACAAGCTTTAATAAACCATCACAGCTTCTGCTGGTGTGTATACATTTTAAGGGCTGGAATGACCAAGAGGAAACAGATTTAACATTGTCACAAGCTATAACTGGTCCAGGGTTAGGAATGAAGCACAGAAGACAAACAACACTGTGAAGAAACAGTCTTTTTTTTGGTGATGAAACAATCACATTCAGCACACATTACCCATGAAGTTAGCCTTGACAGGCAACTGCACACACTAGCAGCATATGTGTTACTAAAAATTGTTTCTTTCTAAGGTTCCTTACAGGAATTCATTTGTAGCACACCTGCTATATGATAACTAAGCAGTATTTATTATTTGATTTTTTTTTACTTTAACATCTTTTTTATAGTACCATAATTGCAAATATTATAATACCGTAATTACAAAATTACCTAAAATCAGAGAATGCTGAAAACGTGACTGAAAAATTCTCACAAAATTAATGAAAGTCTATCCATTTAAAACTCTCCATCTTTGGTACTGATTAGTGGACCAATACCAGGAGACACAAATATGCATAAGGAAAAAGGTTGCATAGACTGGACACTCCTGAATTTGTTGACAGAGGCCACAGATATGACAGTGTAGTAGAACAGAGCAGAATTTCTCACCTTTATGATGATTTGCTCCAGATGCTAATTTCCCCCACAGCGTTACAACAAATATTATTATTAGCAGTTTTCCTTTTGTTGCCTTCTGTAAGTATCTCTTATTCATCCTGAAAACAAAAATACACAAAATTAAGTGTTTTATATATTAAGACTTCTTTAAAAAACATTTTTCAACTTAATTTAAGGAGAATTCAGGATGTTTTTATAAGTGTCTGACTGACAACTCTTAAGCCTTAAATTCTGCTTAGCTGTGAATGAGGTACATCATATAGAATATCAGTATAACCTCCCTCCCTGGTTCAGCAGCATTTCTCCACCCTGGTCAGTACCAGGAGAACTGAACACCTCCACTTACCACATTTCTCTCAAGGCACACAAACAGCGCTCATAACCACAGCAGCTTCCAAAGCTGGCAAGAAGGATGAATCCACGCAGCTGTTCAGCAGGTTTTGATGAACAGAGCAGTTCCACTAGTGTGTCTGGGGTCAGTCATGGTCAGTGTGGTTCTATCTGACTGTATAGTGGAGTTTTTAACTTTTGGGATTGCAACTCTTTTTGGATTGCGCCCATGAGTCATAAGGTGGTAACTGATTTGAATAGACCTCCAGCACATGTACCAACCTTCCCACAGGGAAATGCTCTTAGGAGGGCATGAATGGTTTGGAAACATGGACTCAAACAGGGCAGATTCACTAGTCTCTTTCCTGTCTATCTTCGGGTAATGAAAAGATTTGATTTACTGCACCAAAGGAAATTGCACACACCTACCCTCATCTTGCTCAGTGATGTTTTCACTGTGACAGCAAGGCACCGTGGTGGTTCAAGCACAAGGTAACACATTTCTCAGCAACCACCTCCAAAGACAAAATACCCCTCCACCTGCCAAAAAGACAAGTTGAGGAATGTAGGCTCTACTGCTTAAGGATTACAGTTGTGCAGAGAGTAGCAAGAGGTATAATAATGAAACCTTCTCTCACTTTTCATTCTCTGTAGAAGAGGCCTAGATAGCTGGCTAAGAAACAGCTCTGCACGATGGTCGTGTTTCTGCTGATAGGTCAATAGGACAATGATGCCTATTTCAAATCACTTATACTAGAAAAGCTGCAAATTTGATCACTTGAACAAAATTACTGCTATTTTGTAGTGCCTGGAAGTACGCTGCCTTTCTGAGTAGAAAAAACTGCATCACTTCAGTACGGTTGCACATTTGTCTCCTTTTATGTTCGTAGGAAGCCCAAAGGAATTTAGGAGCATGTCTTTTGCTCTGTTCATGTACAACACTATCTTGGGCAACCACAACTCTATGAAAGGCAGACAGCTCTATACAGAATTAACCAATAGCCTGTTCAAAGTCCCAAACCTCTTTCCATTTCTTCAAAGCAACTCCTTTCCTCTGAGCAAATTGCTTTCGAGCAGAACACCACAAGCTGATAAGGCAACCCCCCAACGCGCCCCCCCCCCCCCCCCCAATCCCACAACTCCACTCATGATTTTCAGACCTGTAACCAGACTACTTCCCGCAAAACTGCCAATCTTGCTCTCCAGGAGATTGATGAGATCTTGTTAGCGCTTGTAGGTTTCCACACCAGGCTCTGTGTAACAAATCACTATGACCCAAATTAAGAACCCACTGAGAAGCGTACCAGACCCTTTTAAACCTGAATTCAAAGCACAGAACTCGGCGTCCTTTGATGGAAGTCACATATCTACAGTGTGTTTCCCAGAGGTTCAGATATCATATTTATCAGGGGGAAAGAGAGAGAAGTAGGCAAGTGCTACATCTAGGATGGTGGATGTGCCCCTGAAAGCCTGACTGATTAATAATCACAGTGGAGGTCACAGTGTGCTGTGAACCTCACCAAGTTCTGCCTTCTTGCACTGATTCCAGTGCCTTTGGAGTGTAAACTGCAAATTCATCATCAGCTCCAGGTTTACGAAGCACTCAAAGCTAAAGGGAAGTACATTATTTGTCACTGTAAATAAGAACAAAAAAATGAAACTGGAATGCACATTCAGCGTATGCTCTTTCACAGCTATCTCTGAACAGAATATGAATTGACTCTTTCACTCCTGGATTCTCACACTGCACCTGTTATGATGCTCGTGCCAAGTCATCCCTCATTAAAATCAGATCTTTCTTCCTCACCTACCCATCACTGCTCGAAACCCAGTGATACTTGCACCATTAAGCAAAGTTGAATCTATTGCAGTTCCTTCCTGTATTCTGCTGATGTCAGATTCACTCGCTGTGCCACAAGGCTGGCAGCAAATGCACAGCAGAAAATGCAAATACGTAAGGAAAAACAGTAGCAGTGGGGAGAAAGAGAGAAAACCAACCTATCTGCCTGTGAACAGCAGCCCCTCAGGGTAGGTGGCAGACTGAAGATACAAACCTCTGCCCACAGCCCAGCACACCAAAGAGGAATAAGCCAGCACTGACTAAAGAAGAGACTGTTGTGCAAAGTAAAGGAAGGGTTTCAGCTTTGACACAGAAAATCTGGGCTCAATGCCATTGCCAGGTTTTCCAATCATGAGAAAACAATACACCACTTCTGTACCACAAGCCTATTACACTATTCTGCATTACTTATTTGTGGTATTCACCTTTAGAAGGACAAAAATCATAACTTTGCTTATAGCAGTCCCATAATAAGCACAACCAGCAGAAAAGCCAGTGCAAGTAGAAGTTAGTTCTAGCTTGGGACTAATTGTTCAGAGGCCAGCAGCAGCAGTAAAAAAAAAAATATCTCCACAGGTAAAGCATTCATAACATATGGCAGCTCAAATAAGAAAAAGTTGGAAGATGATGTTAAGTTTCAAACTAATTATGCAGTATAACACTAGACATGCAGCTGTGTGCGCTGGCCGCTCACGACAGTCAGTCCAAGGACACGTGAGTGGCTGCGTAAGAACAAACAAGGTACGACGCACCCTGCTCCCAGCAGTCCTGCTTACACACATAAATGCCAGACTGTAGCAATGCACCGCTAGAAATAAAAATGAAGGGTCTGTAGTCCAAGAAATTCTGGGAGCTGGGATGGATGCACCTCATCAGCAAAGTATGCAAACAGCTAGATAACAGGGAGAAGCCATGAGATATGCTCAGTATCTGAGTGCATGCGTTATCACCTGGACTCAGAAACTGTGATGCTGGTTATTTTTTGTGCATTTACACTGAGAAGACACTGGAACTAGACAGTGTTTGACCTCAGCTCTGAAACGTAACTATTAGCCTCTTGCAACCCTGATCCATGACAAGTGCATCCAGGAAATAAAATTACTGTACTGTTACTACACTAACGTAACAGGTTGTGTTAAACAGAACAAATGAGCTCTGAAATGAGGTCTACTTTTACTAGAGGTGATGCAGAGCTCCACAGACAAACTATAGCTGTTAACCTGAATGCTTTTCTCTGTGAGACATTTTCCTTTTCTATTTACCTTCCTTTCTGCAGAACTTCTCCCTCACTGTGATCCTTACAGCCTTCAGTAATGCCACATAAGCCAAAGGTGATCAAAACCGAGAACAGCCATGCTACAAGAGATGCCTACATTTGAAAATCAATTTTACACAAAAATACGAAGTTTATGCCTAACAAAAAATTACTTCAGTTTCTGTGTCAAACATATTGGAAATAACCTCGGGGAGCTCTCAGCACTTTCACACACAAGAAGACACGAAAGGCTGCCATGTTTGAGTTCATTTTCCAACGTGCTTCAAGGCAAGAAAAGGGAAAGATAGCTTCTTTTGTCATTCCAGGGACACATTCAAGATAAAACATAAAAGATGTCACACATATAAATCAAGCACGCAGTGGCTGAGCATGAGAGGACTCTGATGTGACTGTACCTAACACCATAACATAATTAATAAATTCACACAATTTGTAACTTTTGCTTTGTAAGATTCTTTTTCCCTGAAGCACACTCCGTAAGACCATCACCAGTCTGGCATCAAGGACTCTAGAACAGACTGTTCTAGTGATTAGTGACAAAAATAGGTTAAAGATTACAGGATTTTTTTATCAGGGTGGAACCTCTGAATCTTGCAGAGAATCTTCACAAACTGCTGTCAGCCAAAATCCTTCTCCCTGGCCACCGTGGCTCATCAGAAGCACACTGTGAATACACTAATAAGTTGCACCTGTCTGTCAGCCCGCTTCCAACAGATGTGGCCCAAGTATTCAGCTGTACTGAAACTACCATGCACAGAGGTGTATCTTCAATTTCACTGCAGCAATGTAGCATTCATAAGCTTCTGAGTTTCTACTTTCTTCCTTCTTTGCTTCTGGGCTTGAGATCAGCCACCTTGCCAACAGTTCAGAAATAGAGGAGAACCACATGGGAATTACCTTACATTGTACGGCCAGTGCTAAATTGCCTTGCTTTCCTATTTTAAGTGAAGTGTAACCTCATGTAATCTTTATTGTTGAGGAGAAAAAAATGTAAGGAAATACAGCTCTCATTCTTCCCTTAACAGCTTATACACAAAAATCTCATCTGTTTCCTAGAAGTAACAGCATTTTTTCTCTGTTGCTCCTTTTCTTTCTTTTCTTTACAAACATAAGCTTCTGTGAAGCTGTTCAAAATTCATTCATTCCTGCTTTACATATGTAGAAACTTTCAGTGCCAGTAAGATCCATTTGTCTTCCGCAAATACATATACCCTGTGAATGCAAGTGTTCATAAAAATAGGCATAAGCCTATTTCTCTACTGAATCCTCACGAAATGTTTAAGAGACAAAAACCTGATAGAAAATTAGTCCCACATTCTCTTGCTTTTCCTTTTATGACAAATATTATATTTGCTGCTTTAGAGAAATGTTAAACGAGCAGGAGAGATCACTTCTGACCCCAAGTCTCTTGTACAGAAATAATGCAGCCATTTACATTATTTTCCATACTGTGTTGAATCTTACATTATTTATTAGTTTTGTTAGTTTCTACATCCCAGGCAGTGCAGGTATTTGCAGTTTTATTTAGCCTTTCTTGTGTAACCCAATGCAGATTTAAAAATGCCCCTCTGGTGGATAAAGTCACATTGTAAAAGTAACACCAATGTGACCCCCATGTGTTTGCATATATATAAATTCCCTCTATGACATTCCTGTCATGTTTGCTCAGTGAACAAGTAATTTGCCACTCTCATTACTTCAGGTACAAAGTAGCTTGTGAAAATCAATCTTCTTTCTGCTTCATACATCACAGCCTGTAACAGACACAAAGTGCATTCTGATTCTGAAATGAAGCTGGGGGAAAAATTCAGACCTGTTCTCATAAGCTACTTTCTTTGATCTAGGTGGGCAAGGAAAGCAAGAGAATAGGCATTTAGCCTAGCAAAGCATGCAGGTCTTACGTGGGAGTCACATGGGACATCTCTGTGTGCAAAGCAAAAGGGGTGGCATTTGTTCGTTTTTTTTCCAAAAGTTGTTGTTTACCAGTGTGGAGCTTTTAATAGCAGAACAAGTAGCCCTAAACAGCTTAGCCTCGTTATTGAGAAATATTTGCAAATAGTTAAAGCATTGTTGGCAGATCAATACAGAAGGCTGTCAGTGTTACTTTCAGCTGAAGTGTACCAGTGGAAGGTTGAAGAATTTTAGGCTTAATGCCTTAAGGGCTTTTGAAAGGCTACTGTGCTAAGACTTAAGACACTGAGGCAAATAAATTCTTCTTCCCAAAAATACTTAAGCATATGATTGACATGCATGCCCATACTTGTCTTATTTAAATCAATGTGACTTAAGCACATAGTTAAATTTAAGCACATACTTTCCCAGACAGAGATGTACATACACAGCATGAGTTCTTGAAAAATGATTATCCAGTAAACTTTTAAAGGAAGAGACAATTTCAAGCAAAGAAAATATCTCAACTATCTGAAAAATAAAAAGTTATGGAATATATGAAAATATGCAATAAAACAAAAAAACATTTTTCTTTAAATGCTGCAATTAGTTTCCCAGTAGTGGGAAGCTCGAGACAGATGCACATACAGGTAATTACATTTGCCGACGGTATCTCAAAGCACTTGGATGTGAAATTTACATATATATTATTGTTTCCAAAATCTGATAAGCATGGACGCTTAAATTGCCAGAGGTATAAAATGCTTTAGCCACCTAGCTGTGTGCCACCTCACAGCTAGAAACCCTGCGAGATTATAGGGAAAACTTTTTTTCTTCTGAAATGGTATGTATGGTTGTGATGATATTGCCTTGAAAACTCAAATGATACTGATGAATGGCCCTCTCTCTATACTATCAGCGTTAATCTCCCCTGCTTGCAGATTAACACCAGCTCCTTGTAGACACAATTGATTGCAATTTTCACCTTCATTAATTTTCAGATGCAACACCTAACTGAAAGCAATAAAGAAAGCAATGAAAAAGTAAACAAGAAATGCACTGTCCTCCTAGCCAGCTTCAAATCAAACAATACGGATGTATTTAACTCTATATATTAAATTTTTTTCTGAGTCATTTCATCAGGATGAGCAAAAGATTGTTCACCTGGTCAATATTGATGCTGACACATTACTAAGTACACAGAAAGAAGATGTTATTAATTTTTGTGGGGTTACGTTCTATACTCCTGTGTATTATGAAAATATAAAACTAACAGTAATAATCTAACATTAGACGCGCACATGCCATTCATTGTGTTTTTAAGTGCCAACATGAAACTTTACAGAACATTTAAGCATCCAAGATATTTTAATATCTTTAATTTGCCCAATGATGTCCTACACCCTTGCAAAATAAGGTCTCACAGTAAAGTGTTCAGTATGAGAAGGTACTTAGGCTCCAATTCACATCATTTTCTCTGATATTATTATGCGACTTTAAACTCTTTTTCTCCCAGTTTCTGTGCTTAAGGAAGCTTTAATTTGTAGGGGGTACTATCTCTTCATCTAATCATCATGGCAGTAGTATTTGCTTATATCTTACCTGTGATCCTCTTGCAGATGGTTATTTAAATTTTCTTTATTCATATCTCACTAACCAATCAAAAGTTTAAGTGAAAAAAAAAAAAGGATAACAGTTCAATGGGCTTTGAACAAAATGTCTCACTGAGACCTGAATCACCAGGTATACTGTGATTTCATAAAGGCCATTGCAGTGGCAGAGATAAGCCTCCAAATCTATCAAGGCAGAGAAAGTATCAAATATTAATGGCAAATGGCAACTGAAGTGCCTATATTTAAAATCAAGGACGAAAATGATCTGGGCAAGTGTAAACCTATTAGTCTGACCTCTTCAGTTTGCAAGAGCTTAGAACAGGCTTTGAGGAAAAAGATAAATTAAAGACAGAGAAGTAAATAGAACATGGGATAAAATGTAGCAGTGTTACCAAGGGTAGATGGTGCCAGACTAACCTGACAGCTTTTTTGATACGATAAGTGATTTTCCAGACAAAGAAATGAAGTAGATATAATTTGTCTGGATTTAGATAAAGCATTTCCTACAGTGTCACTCCGGAACTTACACACTAAGCCAACAACTTTGTGGATTACTACAAGAATTGAAAGGTGGATCCAGGCATGTAACAGCAAGTAGTACTGAAATGGAGTATCGGGGACTAATAGCATTTCTGCTACAAGTTGGGAATTCATCATTTGAAACTACACATGTAAAAAACAACCGGTTTATTTTAGTTAATCACCAAGAGCACATCAATATCAATGTGACATGAGATGGCTGTGAAAAAAAGAAAATCCTATAAATTACTAAATTATATATTTCAAATAAAAACACCAAAGGACAAGTATGAATGTTCTTAAACTATCATTCAGAATAATTGATATAATTCTGGCCAACAATCTTCACAAAAGAAAAACTGAACCCACAAAACATATGGGTACAGTCTTCTATGATGGTCACAGGAATTAAGGCTCTGCCACAGGAGGAGTTTCCATGAGCTTAGCTTGTAGAGCAAAGCAAAGGCTGAAAGGAAACAGAGAAATCAAGGGAAGAGAAAAAACACAGTGAGGGCAAGAAACATATCCGTAAGAAATGGATGAGATGCTACCTGGCCAGCAGGCAGGATCAGGATGCTCAGCTCAGTGACTCAGGAGGTCTGTTTTGATTCCTTTTTGTACATTAGTACAGGAAGTCAAGTGCTAGTTTTTTTCACAAAGGAAACTATAAGCAAGTGCTTTCCAAGTGCATTAGCATAGTACTTTTTTCCAAGCCATTTCATTCTCCTCAAAAAAACCCAAAACTCACAGCATTTCTCTCTGTGATAACCTATGTGAAAAAAAACTCTGAGGCTCCTCACTAACGACCTGAACCCATGCTGGGCTCCATGCAAAAGTTGGCCATGCTGATGCACATCTAATTAAGATGACTATTCCTCCTTATTTTTCAACATCTTCAAGGCATAACTGCCATCTCTCTGTCACAAAATTTAGAGATGACCCAAAAAGACACAGTACTGTATTGGTGGACTATTCAGCACTAAAATCGCTTTTTGACTAACTTCATTGAATTAAAGTCATATTGTTGAACATATGCTATGATTAAGACTCCCTCACTTTTTTTAGAACTCACCCTCTTTTCTATCACACTTGCTTTGAATTGAAAATGTTCTTATTGTCATCCCAGTTTTAACATTGACATCATGGAAACATAAAAGTGGCAAGCATCACAATTGTCAAGATATGAAGGAGTCTTCCATAAGTCGAAATGTAGAAAACAAAAACTATGTACTTTCAAAATTATTATGCCTTTTAAGATAAAAAAGAAGAAAAAATACCATTAGAAGTATTCCAATAGGTGAATACATGAATTTATTTTTTTCTGTTATTATTAAATCCATTTCAAGTGACTACCATCTTAAACATAATGTCTTTCAAGCAATACTGGAGGACTAATTCTGGGATTATTACATGGATGTAAGAATATGGATGAAGTGCTATGGTTATAGTGCATGATCCTGCTGGACCTGAAATTTAGTATGTTCACAGGAACCCATCAGATTCTACTGCATGACTCCCTAATGAAAGTTAAATTTTGTTCTTCCAAAGAATTCTTCTGGAAAATAACATTGTGACAGACCTCTGCAGATAAACAGGGAAGCAAGACTCAGACTTAAGTTCCCTCCTGCTATTTTCATGACAATTATATCTGTCAGTAGGCATAGTAGCACTTCTGACAAATAATAGGTAGATCTGAGCCCAATCTATGTTTTATACCTGACTCACACATTTTAGACCACACTTGAAGGCAAGGGTTCAAGTGTAAATAAAAAATGACAGCTTGTTCAAATCACAGAAAACTATGAAGCTTGCTTGTGTAATGACCAAAACAGCTCTAAGAGCTGACATAACACACTAGGAAGACAGGAGAGTTGTCGAGTGGGAGTAAACCTAGTTGAAATACAGTCAGAACACATTTCTCCACTCTTCTAATGTCAAATCCTAGCACATGCTCATTCATCACAGCCACCGTAGGCACCACTTCCACAGAAAAAAAGGAGTGAGACCAAAGTTAGACCAGGCTTTTCCAAAATATGGATCTGGTACATAATGAACATTTCTATTCCTGAGCTAGTGCATAGGAAAAGACTTGAGAGATGTTAAAGAAAGGAAGCTAGGCTTCACAAACAACCTTCAGCTACCAGCTGGAAGTAGAACAAGAAGACTAGCAGATAATCCAGGCACAGAGCATTGTACACAGCAGAGGTATGCCCACATAGACACAGAAGAAAAATCTGAATTTTTCACTTACTTGTAGAAAGGTACAGCACCTTTTCTGTCTATGCACAAGATTTCATCAAATATTGGTGGTTTTTTGGTCCTGACATGCTACCTAATCTGTCACATAGACTATAACAACTAATGGTGTCTTGAGATTCATGCTATATGCCACACAATTTTGAAGTCTCCTCTCAGTCTCTGTTTCCTCACCAGGGGTCTGAAACAGTAAGAAATTATTAACAACCGGCTCATACTGGAAAAGATTCAGAGTATCCCTGTGACGGTTTGCTAGGAATGTGTAGACCAGGGGTCCTCAAACTACAGCCTGTAGACTGGATACATCCCCCCAGGGTCCTTAATCTGACCCCTGATATTTACAGAACCACACCGCACACCGCACCACACCGCAGCACCCTGCACCACACCACCCCACCCCGGCAGTTGGGGGGGGAACCAAGCAGCCGCAGATGGTGTGGTGTGGTGTGGTGTGGTGTGGTCTTTGGAGGAAGGAGAAACAGCACAGCCAGTAGAATCTGACCAAAGGTAAAAACCTTGTTGCAACCTATTAGTCTGTATGTGCTGTGATAATTGGCACCCTTTGTGCGGCTGAGTTGGACTCTGACTACAACAACTGGTGCCCAATATAGCTGAGACAAGTGGGAGAACCTGCAACCCATAATAGACACTGTGAAAGGTGAGCTATTGATGACTAATTGATATGCAATATTTGTTGTCCATCTTAACTTAAATTGTAACTGGAATGGATTCAAGTCAGGTCAGGATTTGTTTAATGATGGCTGAAGGATCTAAATAGCACCTAGTCTTCCGTGAAAACTCAAATCAATTTCCCAGCCCCTTTTCAAATATCCTCTTTTGAAGGGTTCTAGCAGCTATATAACAGCCATACTGACCACGCAATGCTGAGTTTCATCTTAGTGTACGTCTGGAAACAATGCACTCATTTTGGCATGTACTATACCAGCCTTGTAATGGCATTTTAATACGGTCAGGAGCTCATTAAATAGCCAGTCACAACCTGCACTTCCTAAAAGTCTATACCCAGCTTCCTGTTGCATGATATGTAACTTGGGATTAGCCAGTAGCGCACAACAGGAGGGTGAATGACAAAACAAATCAATAAATAGTGTTCTGCTCCTCTAGTTCCCTGAATCAGAGATTCTTACAAGATGCATTTCTGTTAGCATTTCAGTTTGGAGCTGGACTTTTCAAACAAATTTTTGAGTTGTCACCATTTACTATGATCTGGATCACAGTATGGAATGATACTGGAGGGCACGATATGAATCCCTTTTAGATCGAAACAAAGCAGATGAGCCTGAGAGTGTACCTAATGCACTCAAACAGTTTGGGGGATAAAAACAGCCTCCTCCGCTAAATGAATATAATGTGGACATCATGCCCTCAGCAACAACAGTTGGGGTCTAAAAAATCTGTAGGGATAAACTATTTGCTAATGTAGATGCAGCCCTACAATCTAATGAGGAAGGACATCATTATTATCATTATTTTATACTTGGATAAAATGCCCTTTTGGTTGTGACTGATCTGAAAAGCATTTTCAGATCTTCAGCAAACCACATTGGCATGTTGAAAGGGACCTGTCACCCAGGATGATCTCAGACAAGTTCTGATCCACGTTTTAGGGCCATTATTCCTACTGAACCACCACAGCAAAGGGAAGGACAGCTTGTGCACCAAAATCAGGGAACAGCTACCTGCAGTACATCCCCCTAATTTAGAGCATAGATTGCAGAATAAATTACTTCAAATTGCTCAGTGAACTGATCCATTTTGCGAAACAGCAAAGCCCTTGTCTTTCAATGCAGAAAATTAAAGACAAGAGCTCTGCTGTCTTTTCTGACACTGAGTACTACCTAATCTACAAGCAACACTACTGTCAAAGGAAAGTACAACTCATTGTAAAACTGTCAAACTGGATACTTTACTGGCTCCATACCTGCCATTTGCAGGCAATGGATTATTGACAGTTTTACCCTGAGTGTGGTAGCCAAGCTACCAATAACCACAATTTTAAGATGTGTAAGTTGACCTCTTTAGGTGAACAACAGAAAATGATGGGCCAAAAGGGAAAGCCTAAGAAATTACTGACTGGAAGTGAGCCATGCCCTGGCCAGCAAGGACCTGCCCTGCTCACCCCACTATATCCCCCAGCCCAGGGGGAAGGCACTGCCTTCATGTTGCATCAGCAGACAGGGCTTGAGGTAAAGACCAAGCCCAAGTACATTTCAGCTGACTTACTAAAAAAAAAGGTCATATTAATACTTAAATTAAAATTCTTTTATTCCAGCCTAGCAATTTAAAGTATCCTTAAATTAGAAGTTTATTAGAGTAAATTAAATCTGACTCAAGAGGGTTTTTTGTCCCCTAATACAGATTGGGCCAAGAAAATCCTCAGATGTTACCATATTTACAACAGGATTAACGGCCTCTTAACAAATTCTGCATTTGCATTCTTAAGCATACTCAGTGAAACAAAAAATTTGTTTGCTTTCATTTGTATTTCATTATTAAAGAGGGTTGTGTCATTATAATTTCATAAGAATTGCATTAACAGCACCAGTATTAGACACAAGGATGTTCAGGGTTCCATGCATCTTGTTTCAAAAGGGGTTACAGCCTGTGCTTGTAGTATTTATGATTAAAGACAGCTTTTTTCTTCTTTTTTATAGTCCATTTTTATAGTAAGTAATTGGAACTGTCTAGGAACTAAGCTGCCAGTAACAATCTAAATTTGGTAACATACAAGAGCAGTACAGTCCACTACGATTCTTTTAGTGCTGTCTTAGGCTTTCCATGTATCTCCTATGCTAAGAAAGCATCACACTCTAAATGTGCAAGACTTGAGAAGGGTCTTCAGGTAAGAGTGAGAATTAACTAGTACAACGCAGGAAGAGCCATAAATGAAAGCCAGCAGAAAATTACCCAAATTTCTAAACATAAACGGTGAGACAGGAAGGTTTAGAATGTTGTTTCTATGAAATCATGATTTAATTTTAATAAGGGAGCATTATAAATTACTAGAGCACAGGTACAATACTGTACATACATACAAAGAAAAAAATGATATAGTAATATTTCCATACCATTTCAGTCACTATTATAGATATAGCACTGCTATCACCATCAAAGGAAATGATTATGTGTTTGCCAGACTTGAGAAAACTCTATGTATGATACTGAGATCAGCAGTTCATTATATGTTGTTTCAATTTTGGAAATCACTGCAGCTTTCATAAGTTGAAGAGAAACAAAGCACAGCCTGAGCCGATGTGTATTTCCCTCTGTATCAGTTAATTCTATTTCATTTGAACAGCTATCTGCCTTACATTTGCCATAATCCTTGCCAGTAAAAGGTGAAAACTCTTCTTATGACACAGATGCAAGAAAGGATGTTTGCTGGTTTTATATTCCTCCTTGCATAATTCACAGTTGTGATCACTAACAATGGGCCTCCATTTCAGTACCCTGAGTGAAGCAAGCACAGCTCCCCCAGAGTTTTCTTGAGTTCTTTGATATTTAGTTTCTCTGAAAGCTACCAGAGTCCAATAATTAGATAAGAACTGCAATTTTAATCATCCTTTGTAGCTGCAGAGAAAATCTGATTTCTAAAGGCAACAAAACAAAGGCTCCATTTTCATGTACTAAAGCCTTAAGAACTTGAGAAAGATGAACCTCAGTTTCTGGACAATCACATTTGGCGAGTATTGCCAAATTTTTGGTTTGGAAATAACAAGTGGTGGTTACGTATTTATTTTATGCTTCTTTTTCAAATTATCTACAGATGCTGTATGGAAATTTATTCTGAATGGCTACCTTAACTGTGAGAAATTCACTGATACCATTGTTGTTCCTGTCTAATTAATATAAATACCCAAATGGGAATATAAAGAATTTGCATTTAAAAGTCAAAAATTCTGGAAAGGTGAATTTCCCCTCATTTTCCTATGTGAATTTTGAAATTTCACAGAAAAAATGAAATTGAAATTTCAAATTCAAAATGGGCTAGCACACAAGTGAATTTAAAAAATGCTGCCTAAACAATGACAACTTCTTACCATACAAACAGATATCTTTAACAAAAAGCCATTAAGATAAGTGGAAATAAAAGGGTATTAAATAAGTCTGCTTCTGTGGTTTTCTTCTGGTTTTTAATAGGTAATAGTAGGTGCTCCCTCCTGTTTAGCTGGTATCACAGCAAGGCATATTTTGTTTTCACTGTCAAACAAAAATGCCGCTAAGACTCTGTCTCCTGTGAATAGCAGGAATGAGGATGAATTCTCATGGGCATACACCTGGAAAAAAAGAAGAGCTGTCAATTTAAGTTATTGCTTTTAGGCATTTTCAGTGGTAGCTGGGTTGCTCTTGAATCTCCAGTCTAATATATTGTGTTTGATGGTGGCAATTCAAGCTTCTTCAGTAGAACAAGGAGGACCAAAATCTAATTGAAAGAAAGTGTCTAAAAGATACTTCTTTGCACACTGAGACCAGTGTAATTTTCTAATGCTGTATTTTCATTATACTTCACCTAAGATAAAACAGAGCTGATGAACCTAAGCTGTACACCATGACCTGAAAGTTTGGCAGTCATCTTAAACTGCATCATCTCACTAACTGCAAGATGTGCATAGCATTTACATGAACAAACAATGGAATGTAGTGGGAAAGCAACTCGCTCCCATAAATATAAACCACTGTACATCTGCAGTGTACTGTCAGCCAGATTAAGCTCATTAAATATCAATTCTTTGTTCAGCTATAATGAAATCTGTTACATGAGGCAAAAGATAAATGGGACACTTCTGATCACTGTATTTCAGAAATACTCATCTATAGGCAGTATGAGAAGGAGTTCCCACACCAAAAATGTTCTTTGAGCCTCAGTATAACATTGTTTTCTATTTTGGCCTGTTCCCCTTAATATGATCATTGCCAAATACTATTTAAAAATGAAAATGGTATGTTTTATTATTGTTGTCTTTTAGCTTGAGTGATGGTGATAGGTAAATATGCATTAATGATCTGAAAAGTAGGGAATAAAAATAAAGATGAGCCCACATTAAAACAGTGCTTTAGGAAAGTTCAAATCCGGAAAAGAATTTTAGTTCAAATTAACTTAAACATCCTCTTTTCAGCTTATAAAATGCATTAAAAGAGAGATGGAACTTATTTCTTTATAGCAGTAAGAAAGTTCTATAGCTTACTTGCTGAGAAAATACAGTTTCATTGATTAAAAATTATGCAGAAATTTGCATTGTCACATAGACCACTGTAAGAAGGAAAAGAATAAATCAAACTGAATACACAAAATGAAGGACAGGGCAACGGAACTTTTAATAATACTGTATAAGACATTCATCCAGAATATGGAAAATGCATGTGCAGGTCCTTGAAGGTAGCTGAATGAATATAAACCTTCATCTTCCAGAAAAATATTGTGATGAGTATGCAGTAGTGTATGGTGCTCTCAGATTCTTTAGCTAATGCTGCCTCTCCAAAACTTTATTATTCATTGCAACAGCAAAAATATATTTCACCTCCTAAGTGAATGTCCCACCCACCAGATGGCAGTCACTCTTTCTTTGAGCAATTATCTTTGATTAAAAAAAAACAGGAAAAAAAAAAAGCATCAAAGGATAAGCATTGGAGCAAGCTTCACTATATGATAGCCCTGATAGAACTAAATTTGTCCATGGATGTCAAAGGCAACAAGAAAAGCTTCTATAGGCACATCAGTGATAAAAGAAAGACTAGGGAAAACATGGGCCCTCTCTGGAAGGAAATAGGAGACCATGTTATCAGAGATATGGAAAAGGCATACTCAAAAAAAAAAAAAAAAAGTACTCAACTTTTTTTCCTCAGTCTTCACCCGCAAGTGCTCCAGCGACACCACCCAAGTCACAGAAAGGAAAGGCAGGGACCAGAAGAATGAAGAACCACCACTGCAGGAGAAGATCAGGTTCAAGACCATCTAAGGGACCTGAAGGTGTGCAAGTCGATGAGGCCTGATGAAACGCATCTGCGGGTCCTGAGGGAACTGGTGGATGTAGTGGCTAGGCCACTATCCACCATATTTGAGAAGCTGTGGCAGTCTAGTTTTATCAAATGAAAATTTGATGAATATCAAATGACATCCTGAGAAGATACTGTGCTTCCACAGAACCTCACCTTTTCTGCCCTTTCCCCTGTACATATCTACATGTATATTGCCCTGGGCGTGTAGTGGTCACTGCCTCCACCAGCACATTATCCTTTGGACTCTGGCAATTGGAGATAGAATATTCCCACAAGGCATAATATTTGTTCAGTCCCATGAAAACAATGTAATGCATATGGGGAGAACAAGTGCAAATCAGAGGGCAGAATGGAAGCAAAGGGAACAGTTTCAATGGGGCAATGTAACTGGTGAGGCAATTTGGTGGACAGCCAGCAACCTTGAAACTGTTTCAGTATTTCCACGTTTTATTTTAATCTTACTGCATCTAAATCCTTGATTCTGAAAATTATCTAAATACAAAACATTGAGCTCTTATAACCCCAAAAGCAGTATTTTTCAATGCAAGTGAAATGAATCTTTAAGGCCATTTGTGAAAACCACATTATTCAAAATCTACACAAAGTGATAAAAAAATATTGTCTTAGAAGCTGTGCCTTAGTTTGTTAGCTTGGAGTCATATGTGAATGTCCCGACATACTGCAGAATATGGTTTCTACATATTGGAAGATGGGAGTTTTAGAAATGAAACACACTTCACGTTCAGCTTTTGGTCACAATCTGTTCTTGAATTATAGAAGTTTGTAAGTTCTTTGGTTGAAGGTGTTCCAATTTGAGGAGTTGATAAATATTCATAAAAACAGACAGGAAAGACCTATATTCCACTGAAAGCTGAATGATCTGCATGAGGCAGCCATCACACTAAAAAGTCATTCCCTGATTGAAAGACTATTTAATATATATGTAGTGTACTAGTACTGTGAGGACATACTGCAGGAGACTTATCTCAGAAGACCTTCTGCTCTGGTAGTTATGACACTGACCTCAGGTAAAGGCTCAGCTCTGCCTTGTGCAAGACAGAAGTGAAAACTATATGCTGCAGTCATTAAGATAATGGCATAATTATGCAAAAGTGAACTCAAATTCCTCCAAGTAGAAGAGGAAAGTTGCCCTGCACAGTTAGAGAAAAATTTTAGTCTCTTGGTGTAACCAGGGAGCTTTATGATGAATCTGCCTTGCAGGTTTCTTTAGCTGTCCTACTTCTATCCGTCCTACTTCCTTTTCTCAGTGCTTCTGGGGACCAATTTACTATCTACAGATAACCACAGCTATGGCCATCGTATCTGAGTATGCGTGAACGAAGAAGGTAGGAAACACGCATGCCATGAAAGCACTAGATAGTACTGAACGAAGCCGCTGCAATCTCTCAGAATGACACCTAAAGACTAAGTTCCAGCTGCTGATTTTTGACTAATGTACCCTAAACAGTAGATGATACTATATACATGCTAACTTAGTTCCTGTAAAAGCCCATATGCAGTTTCCCCTATTTTTTACAGAATTCTAGAATACCTGTGGAATTATGAATTAGTTGGCTACAGCTAAAGCAAATTTTGGAGATATAGTTTAAAAGTCAGTGCACAGCATACTTCAAGCACTAATAAAAGCTGTTAGAGCTACACAATAAAAAAAAAAGTGTGAAAAATATCCCTTAACTACATGTTCAATAATGCATGCCAAGAAATCAAAGTATCTGAATGATTAGAAATTATTCAAATTGACATTCCCAGAAGTACTATTTTTCTATCAATAGAAGAATCAGTAGAAAGCAACTGCCTACCTCACAGTTCATCAGAAAAAAAATCACCTAGCTACACTTCATCAAAAAAAGACATCACACCAAAATGTCATTATAATCCAAGAATCAAGGAAATAATTCATCTCTCTATTTATGAGCCTATGATGTATCTAGTGTGCCGCGCAATGCTGATTTAAAATCTACTCAGTGTCTCTTCAGACTCTGATTCTTGAAAAATATTCAGTGCGATTACAAAAATTATTTAAGTTTATAATGGCCATTATATTAAAAAAAGTGAAAGAAACCGTATTTCTCATCATTCTAGCACTTTTTTCAGTAGCATAAAAGGTAAGATCTATGCTTTTCTTTTTTTCTTTTTTTTTTTTTTTAATAAAGGCTTTCCAGAAGCTGTCAAAGTAAGGTGAGCCAAGTGTTTAGACTTACTAAAAAAGAAATCAGTCATGCATGTCTACCTACCCTCTTAAATGTACCCACTAATTCAGTACAGTGCAGAATGGCTCACAGTGTATGAACATCAGTAACCAGGAAAGAGTAGAGCACTGATCCTGCTTCCACCATAATAACCACCAGGGTGTACAGGGCATGGAGCAAATGAGACTTCTTCACAGACTTAAGAGACTCCTCATTAGCAAGGTACTATGTTCATATCAGTCGACCTCTTGTAATGTAAACCTCTAATGCTCATACCATGCAGAATTTTGGTATCTCTCATGTTAAAATTTTAACTGCATACATATCCCTTGTCTGGGAGGCAAGATTTAATTTTGAGACAAAATACTGGATTTTCACAATTTGAAGAAGAGAACATTGAATTCTAAGATCCTTTTTCTCTCCATGAAAATACATAAGCGGTGTTAACATGCCTTAAATAAATCTGAACTTTTCAACTTTTCTGCAAATACCTTGACTTGATTTTGCTCATAATTTTTTTTCTGTACATCCATTTAGCAAGGAGAGGGTATTTAGGACAAATCTTTAAATGTGCCTTACTGGTTGATGCGTATGTTTATCATTTATCTGAAAACCTATCTAGATAATTTGTAGATAGAAGGAAAGTAGTTTGGGTTAGGGAAATGGAATTACTTGTTTTGATTGTGCCATTGAGTGTAAGACTAGCATTAACATAAATTGACAACAGACCCAGTGACTACAAACCTGTCACCTTTATATAAAAATTGCAGAAATTTTCAGTACTTCATGAGAGAAAAATTACTGTCCATCAGGCTGCATAGAACCTACATGGCAGACACACACTGCAGGTTTGAGATAAGCACCCAGACATTACTTGCAAGTTTATTCCCCCTAAAAGCCTCTCTTTTTGTTAAAGATTAATTATTAAAGATATAGTTGAGCTTCATAGCTGTGACCTTCTATGCACAGTATATCAAACAATATGAAAGCAGTCACTTTTAAAATATCTAAATTTTCAGTGTGTCTTCACTAAAGTAAGCTGATGCCATGTTTGTAAATATGCAATTAGATGTATTTATAAGACATCTGGCTCAGCTAAACTGAAGAGATAACCACAGAGTAATCCCCAAAACACTGAAGAAATAATCTCTAAGTAAAGAAATGAGATCTGTTGCTGATTGTGGGCAACAAAATCATTTCTGAATCCCATGAGAAAATGCAGATAATCTCTAAAACACAAGAGATATTATCAGGGCACTTGTTCAGTTCAGTAGCTGACACACTTGACTACGATGTGCACCAACATTTTAACCGCAAAGATTGCCACTCCCTCCCAGCCAAGGCAAGGGCAGGTCGTTTGATCTCAGTGTCATATCAGAATTTGTAAGTCAGAGGGAAGGCAGGGCTGTAAGTGCAGACACATCTGACACCTCAGAGACTGTAGAAACTTATTTCAAGGGCTGAACATCCAGAAGAAAAGCTGAGTTTAACAACAGATTACTCCACTTCCTTCCCTAAGGGACATAAGACTATGAGTCTCACACCACCAGAAAGGATCAGTAGCTTAGGACTGGCAAGAACACCTTCAGGTAAACTGGTTCAGAACACTTAAGGACACGTCACCAAATTGAGCTACGTACAAGTAACCTCTGTCCTATTAATCACAGCAATTAAATATTACCCAGGAAAGAACAGTTTGGAAACAGTCTGCAAGCACAGTGCTGAAAAGGTAGCGGAATCCTCAGCCACTCCCTAGTCTGCTCTTAGTAGACAGCCAACGTATTTTTAGCCACATAAACTGAGATTCACCTGTTTTAGCTAAAATAATTTAGAGATTAGGTCTCTAAATGTCTACATTTCTCTTACAGTTGATGGAGGGGAAAGGCAGGTTGAGGGGCTGGTTCACAGCAGCTTCACAGTATCTTAAAGGCTGCTGAATCATCCCTGCAATTGCAAGTTTCCCTCCATTCATTATAAAAGGAATTAGAGAAGCTAGTGTAGAGAGACAGATCTGCATTTTTCTAGTCTAAGGCTAGATAGGATGAAGTCCACCCATGGAGACCTTTACTTACCCAGCAAGAGTATATTCAACAGCTGACATCTCCTCCTTTCACACAGTTATGACAACTACATCCTCTCGGCAGGAGCAGGAGCAATGTACTGCACACCTATGCCAGCTACTGAGGGGGGGGGTGTTTGTGACCATTATGTTCACTGTATTCTTCTTCTGCCATACACAGAGTCCTCCACTGAAATTATTCCTGATGGAATGCCCCAAGGCACTAACTCTGGAAATTGAACACCCCACTGAGATTTAGCGGCAAGCCTATTCCTCAGTGCCATTTTCCAGAATACCTGAAGTCCTGACATATCCTTAAAAGGTATTCTATGTTTGCTAGCTTTCCTTTATTACTGTAAGAAGCAGAAATGACATTCCACTCAAGGAAAGCTGTGATTTCATTCCAAGAGCTGGAACACTAAGTCTACTGTGTCTCTGTGCAGACCTCAATCTGTGTAAGATCAGAGAACTGCTGAAATTTCTGCAGTTTCTGCTGTTCTCGTAAGAGCCAAAAAAACACAGTCTGAATAAAAGAGCACATAATATACAGACTTGAATATTTTCCAGCTTTTAAAAGACCTGAAATAAGAAATTTGCTTTTCTAATCAGAATTTAACTCCTGTTGCTTTAAAATTCCTCAGTAAAAATCTATTCCAATGGGAGTGTTTTACAAGTACCAAGAGTTTTGCTTTTACCTGATAACCAGATGGCAGCTCTTCATCTGAGATTTTGGTGTTATTTAGCTGGATTTTCATTTTTGTTCTTAATAGGTACAGCAAACATTTTATCCTTCTAATACTATATTTTAGCATATTTAATTGCCAAGTTCACAAGAAACCGACCCACTGCTTTTCCCAAGCAGATGGTGGAAGTTGTTTTTAAAACTGTAGTGAGACTTCTTTTCCAAAATGCTTGCATAGCTTTATGAAGTCTAATTGTTGTTCAGTATACACACAGAAGATCAGCTCATGATCATGTAGGCAGTTAGGGACCAGATATGCCAAGTGTTGAGCACTCTAGCCTAGAACTCTGCAATGGGACAACATTTTGTATCTAAAACTCAGCACATGTTCCAGTATCTGTGGAACTGGGACTACGCCTTCAGGTCCTGGGAGACACAAGGTCTTAATAAACACTGGTGTCCATTTTCGACTTTATTATTTACCCTTTCATTATACGTATCTTCCCTTATTAATTTTAAATATGGGTAATTTACAGCAATACAATTCAGAAAGATGTACAATAAAAACTCATTTTAAAATTAATCTCACTGTAAATGTCACGCTAAATCTATGGGTGCTGCAAAATGAAGAGTGACCTAAAACAACAATGTAAAAAATAAAGAATTTACATAAACTCATTTTTTGTAGTTTGGCAAATAAGAAATACGAAAAAGAACACTAGGTGAAATAAATCAGAAATGTAGGTCCAGGTATCTCCCAGCACTCTTTGAAGTTCAAATCTCGATCTGAACCCAAACACCATGCCTTGCCAATAATCAATAACTGTAAATAAATATTTTAGAATAACTTGGGTGCAAATAAAAAAAAAAATCTAAAAAGTAGTAGAACCACCTCTTGCCAACCCATTCACAGCACAGGAATACAGCTAGGGATGTAAGTGGGAGCAGCCTGTCTGCCCTGACCTGATCTCAGAGCTCTGTCCCCCAGCAAGGAGAGCTCCTGCCGCCCCATCAAGGCATGGGCAGCCCTCAGCCAAAGCTACACCAGCAGCTATGGCCCACGAGGTACATTCTGCAGGGAAAGAATTGCTAGAAGCAAAGTGTCGTGGCAACAGCCTCCTAAACCTTCCCCTACCTTCAAGGACCTGTCCCATATATTTTATAACAGAAAGTATTAAATACAATTGTTTCACATAAATATAACCCTAGTCACACAGAAGGCTTATATAAATAGCCATTGGCTGTTAACAAATCACTCTTCAGTGAGTTTGCAATATTTTTGAGACTGTCAATCCACGGCTTTTGCACCGTACTTAGCACAGTACTAACTCTAACAGCTGATGTCCAGAGAAATAAACAAGTTATAACAAATAGTGTCCAAGTAACATGAACTACTACCAACAACTGAACCATCAAATTAACAGGTCACTGATATTAATTGGGATCTTTGAATATTGCAAAATGTTATTCATTCGTATAGTAAAAGTCTGATTCATTACATAGTTACACAAAGACTAGGAGAGAATAAATACAATGGACTAATGAATAATATGAGAAAATGAACAGTATGCATTATCCTATGGGAAGATAATGATGTGCCATTAAAGAGATCGGTTATTATGCTTCCTAAATTTCAGTAATGTAGTTAAGAAAGAAGAAATAGGGCAAAAAGGAGTGAAAGAAATATAAAGTTGTTACTTAAAATGTGTGCCTAAGGACCTTGTTTGTATGCCCCTTCAAAATTTAATCTGATTAACAAAAAGTAATAATTTTCTGCTCAGTGCTGCTTGTGAAAAAATCAAGTTTTCGTCTTATGAAAGAATTTGTATGAAATGCTTTTCAGCCTCAAGATAGCTAACAAGTTAGTTATTAGAGTGCCTGCATAATTTTATGACACAAAGTAGGGCTTATCACACATTTCACATCTAGACTGTATTGTAAAAAAAATGTATCCAGTCATTGCTGGTTTTGACTGACTGGAACTAAACATGGTGGGAATAAAATGCACATTCTTTTCCAAATGCAAGAAGAAAGGATGTTCTCATTAAAATGATTTGCTGATATGACTTAAAACAATTTATTTAATCTTCACCTTTTTTATGTAAATATCCTTCAACCGAGAATATAAAAAATATCATTTAAAATAGATTTTGTAAAGTATAATGAGATGCTCTGTCAGAAGGGAAGACAAATTAAAAGTGCAATTCACACTGTTACAGCAGCATTGCCACCACGGAGCTACTAATCTTGTGCACAATGCTCACAG
Source organism: Falco rusticolus (assembly GCF_015220075.1). Classification (NCBI taxonomy): domain Eukaryota; kingdom Metazoa; phylum Chordata; class Aves; order Falconiformes; family Falconidae; genus Falco; species Falco rusticolus. The sequence continues at coordinate 38,277,088 of NC_051191.1, read as the reverse complement.
TAGAATGTACTCCAGTCTCTGTAGGGCACGTGATTATAGGCTTTCAGGGAGACTGAGATTTAAATTATTCATCAATGTGGATTTCCTTTTGCAGAAAAATTAGTGTGCCACATAAATAGCAAAGCTGTTAATTCTTGGTCTTTTGCAAATGAACTGCCTGGTAATAGAATCAGTTATTACCAGTTAGTTTCCCTAGCAGTTAGAATAGCAATATTCTGTCAAACAAAAAGCTGTATAGAAAAATAATGATAAAGACAGAACAGCCACACAGCCAATTAAATGTTCAGAATGCATTAGGTCCTGTAAATGTAAACAGCCATGCATAAAGCTGTCAGGAGATCTGACGAGTGCCAGATTACGGCCACAACCTGTATGTCCAGAGAACAATGCCATCTCAGCTACAGCACGTCTTTACATACACACACCCAGAGGGAACAGCATATCAAAATAATTTGCCTGAAAAAGACTTGCAGTCTTCAAAACTGCCAGGTATGGATTTCAGATGAAGTGAGATGTGCTTTCATCTGCCTGCTAACCACAGAACACCACAAGCCCATTATTTACAAAGTCAAACTTTATTGTCATCTTAAATGGTATTATTAAACTTTTGCACAAGTGGTACCTGCCCCAGCTGGGCAGTAGAGGATGGCAGTGTTTGTGACATGCCAGCTCTGTTAGCCCTTCAGCACAGCAATACCAGAGGCTGGTTTCTTCTATATTTGGGGGAACTGCCACAGAATTTCCAACCTATTGAGCAGATTTTAAAAAACAGTTCCCAACAGCTTCATGGAAGTTATTCATTGGGCACGAAGTTAAGCAGATGCCTAAAATTTTGGCCATTACTACAAAACAGGCAGTGCAAATCAGGGAAAGGGATGCACTGGTTCCTTCCTAGGTGCCTAGAATGGTTCTTTGGACTTGTGGCTGGCTCAAAAAATTGTAACCTACAAAAAAAAATATAAAATCTCTCTTTTTAAGAGAAAAATATTTCAACAGTTAAGTCAAAAAAGCAAATATCCTTGATTTAAATTCACTGCTTGATTTTATCCTTGACTTTTTTTTTAATTTGCTGCTTCTGCTTTAGGAATGAAACATTCAAAAGAACAAGTATCAAAGAGGAAAATATCAACTTCAGCAAAATATACGTGAAATGCCACCATTAAAATTAGACAGAAAATAATCAAAGGCACTACCTAAATAATTAAGTGCAAAGAAATGCATGCAGGTTGATACTGGAATAAAATACACCATCTCCAGTTCAAAATGTGAAATCTTTACCTCAACAGCCTGAACAGAAAACAAAAATATACCTTCTGCCTAGACTCAGGTCTCACATAGTTACACAGAAACCAAAGCTGTCCATGGTGTGGCACAATGTGGAAATCAGTCTGTCAGATTTCAGTTCAAGCCTCAGTTCAGAGTTTTGAGAATTCGCATGACAAAACTTTGGTCTCACAGGGCAAAGTGCATTCTCATTTTCAGTACTGTTCTTTCTGTACAACCATAACACTGCAATGGAGCGATAATGGATGTGGACCAGTCCTATGTCTGAGCAATAAATCCAAACACTTCAGTTAGTTTTGATCATTCTGTCCTGGAAGGCCAAAACCACTACATGCAAAACTTCAGGAACACAATCCATTCTCTCCAGAAACACAGTTAGATCTAGTCAGCCTCCCCTCCTACCCTCTGAAGGACACAGAAAATATGCAGACCAGCCAGGAACCTTCTCCATTTTTCACGGCTATCAATGGAGGCAGTCTGGCAGGTAACACTTTCTTTTTATTTCCCACAATAATGATCACAATACGGATGCTTGTAGCTCAAGGACATCTGCCTACAGGAGCTGAAAATATCATCTGGGACACAAAGCAGACACTCCTAGAAAAAGGACTCAGTCATTTATCTATTGCTTCTCTTAAATGTTGATTTTTTTATTTTATTTTGCAAAGATATTCAGCATCCTAAAGAAGGATGTATTTTACTCCATAAGAATAAGGTTGATCTTATTCACTAAAATAGTAAGTATCGCTGATTCTGCCTTGACAAAATCCACGAGGAGTGAGTTGCCACTACCAGCAAGTTCTACAGACTAGACACTCCTTCCAGGAATATAGACCTAATCCAAGAAGAAAAACGCACTGCAATAGTCTTCCCAGTTTTTATGCCATATAATATTACGGTTTAAAAATACAGCTGCTTTCATTATCTAGAAGGGGTTCATTTGTTACCATAAACAGGTCTGTTTTTTTCAAGCACAGTATTCACTTAATTTATGTTCTCTCATACTCAGGGACAGAAGCAATGCAAAATAGCACCCACATGGAAATCAGTCCTGGTTCCTAAACATTTTATCACAATTTGTGACGCTGACAGATGCAGATGTGGTTTTTCTTTCACTTAGGTTTCAGGTGTGAAGTTAAGCATCTTCTTTCACCAGTGTGTATGAATTGGAAATTTTGATTCTGAAATTATTATTAGGAAAAACAAACTGTAAGTAAGATCAATGGAAATTTCTTTTACATAATCTACCTTACAAAACTCTTATTCAAATCAGTCTAACTATCTGCACATGGATACAGCAGGCCTATTTGTCTTCTAATGGACAAAACCACACATAGTAGTGGTGAACACTCATTATTTCTCATGCCTCTTATCCCTTCTTTGCTTGGAATGTGTAATTTAGATATCCTTCCAGGAGAGCTCCAGAATGCCAGAGCTTTGGACAGGTGTAAAGACAGAAGAATGAAATACTTTTACGTAAAGACAATTGGTTTCTAAACATAGTATTTCCCCTGTAAATGGCATGTATTTACAAATATGGTTCTTGGTGATGATGTCTATAATTTAAAAGCAACACAGTGAAAACCTTGCTCTGCTGAAGCAGCACTCAAAAAAAAAAAAAAAAGATAATTACCTTGCCTGTAGTCTCACCTGTCTCTCTGGAACTAGCAGTCCCAGGGCTTGGGATAGACCTGTACATTGTATGTAATGGAGCAGCCAGCCTGAATATAGCTCCATGCCACTGCAGCTGGACAGCTTCTGTTACTCCAGTTACTTCATTTAGCAGGAGATTAAGTATCTCTACATTCCACAGAGGAGACTGAAGGCCAAGTCCCTCGGTAACTTTAAAAAGAGTCCAAGCACAGAAGAAATTTCTTGCAGATAAAATACAGCTGTCAGGCTATAAACTTTCCAGTTTTTCTATTCCCTTCCTTTTCTCAAAGGGAGGAGAGAGCTGAGCCTGGATAATTACATTGTCCTTTCAGCATAATTACCCAGCTTTGTCACTGCTTCACACATAATTAAGTATTAATATTACCCTATAAGTAAACAATACATACATGATATCTCTCAATGTGCAAGAAAGCACTGCCTTCTATACACTCTGTTAGCTGGAGTAAAATTATGAAATGCATGCTGAATCTGAACCTATACCATGCTGTCAGATATTTTTGTTTAAAATTAATTTGTTTGCTCTTCAGTACATTGAACCATTAAAAAATAATTTGCACAATGCTAAAAGGATTCATTATTGAAGGGATTCCTATGCAATGAACGCTGTGTCTAAATACCTAAATCATTACAGAAAACAAGATACTGGACTCAAGACTCCTGTTTGGAAACATCATTACATGTGTGTCAGTACTGTAAAACTGCCTGTGGTGGTTTAACCCGAGCCAGCAGCTCAGCTCCCCTCAGCCACTCGCTCACTCACCCCAGTAGGATGGGAAAGGGGGAAAGGGAGAAAACTCCTGGGCTGAGATAAAGACAGTTTCATAGGTAAAGCAAAAGCTGCGTGCACAAGCAAGGCAAAATAAGGAATTCATTCCTTCCCATGGGCAGGCAGGTGTCCAGCCACCCCCAGGAAAGCCGGGCTCCATCACGCGTAACGGTTACTTGGGAAGATAAATACCATAACTCTGAACATCCCCTGCTTTCTCCTTCTCCTAGCTTTATATGCTGAGCATGATGTCATATGACATGGAACATTGCTTTGGTCGCCTGGGGTCTGCTGTCCTGGCTGTGTCCCCTACCAAATTATTGTGCAACCCAGCCTGCTCACTGGCGGGGCAGTATGAGAAGCCCAAAAGCCTTGACTCTGTGTAAGCACTGTTCAGCAACAACTAAAACATCCCTGTGTTACCAACACTATTACGGTCACAAATCCAAAACACAGCAACTTACAAGCTACTGTGAAGAAAAACAACAATACAGCAGCCAAAAAACTACACTTCTAAAGAAGAATGGCAGTACATTAGATGCTCTTTACGTAAGTGCTAGTGACTGCATGGGGAGGGGTGCACAAAGCTGTTGAGAGTGAGGTCCTTCATGTTCATTTGTGAACTTTGAGACAAGTCAGCTTTAGAACTGCTCAGTCTGCGCAGCATCCTCTACTGAAAAATCACCAACAGAGGACAGCATTCACACAGAATGTTTCCCTCAGCAGACACCAGTGTAGGGACTCACTAGGATTTATGTAGTAGCAAGACCATTCAAAATAATAACTATAAATGCCCTATTTTCCATAATTTAGTTTCATCGCTTTCAGAAGCCATCTTTGTGTTTGCCTTTTAAAATATCCTATAGCAGTGACTTTTAGAATTTACTTATCAGTTGTAGGAAAAAGCACTTCCATTTCTTTGTCTTAAACTGCTAAATTAAGTTGGTGCTCCTTAGTTGTAGTGTAACAAGAGTGGTAATTTATTATTTTGTACATATTTTCACATTTCTTCACAGCTGTTTGTTTTCCAAAGGAAAGAGTCCTAATTTATGTTGTTTTTTCTAATAGCACAGCTGCTCATGCCTCTGGTTCATATTTGGTTAAATTCCCTGTACCCTTTCCAGTTCTGCTACACCTTTATGTGATAGAATTAGTGAATCTTGCATGTAGTAATCAAACAAGACTGTGCAACATGTAACTGCAGTAGTTTAATGAAGTTCCAGTGTTTGTTCTCAAAACCTTACCTCTAAATTTTCAACACCTACTTCTCTTGTTCAGTGTTCAGCATTGAGGTGACATTCTGTATAAAGTATCTGCTGTGATTCTAATATTGCTAAATGATAATAGTAATGTTAATTTTGAGGTCATTACTCTGTATGTGTAGTTAAGGCCATTTCCTCTGCATGCATCACTTGGTATTTATTGACATTGAATTTCATTTGCCACTTTATTACCCGGTAACTCAGTATTCTACCATCAAAATCTCATCAGATACTGTTTTAAATACTAGACATTATTTTGTCTGCAAACTTTGTCACTACAATACTCATCTCGGGTTTTGAATAATTTATGAGTTTGTGAAAGTCAAATTTATGAATATGCTGAAAAGCACAGGCTAAGCACAGACTTCTGCAGGAAGTTATTTGTAACCTCACTACACTAGAAGAACAAAGCATTGCTTTCTAACTAGCGATCTTTTAATAAGGTGGCAATATGGGTCTTTGTTGAAGGAATTTGTCATGACCTCTTTCACAGTTTTAACTATATTATATAATCTGCATCATCTATATCCCTTACTGATGTTTACTGATACATTCAAAGAACTCTAGACTTTTGACTCATGACATCCCTCTAGTTTCCAAGCCATTTTGGTGCTTATTGCATATCTTTATCTATATGTCCACTATTTCTGTTCTTTATAATAACTTACATCAAATTGCTTAATGCAACGATCAGATTTCTTGGTATGTAATTCACAGGATCATCCTGAGACCCCGTTTAAATATTGGCATCGCATTTTCCACCTTCTACTCATTTAAAATTGTAGGTTTCATATTACTATTAGTAGCTCTGCAACTTTATATTTAAATTCCTTAGAGCATCTGGATGAAAGCCATTAGATCATGGTGATTTGTTAGTATTCATTTTATTGACTTGCTCCGAAACATCTTTTATTGACACTTTAATTTGAGACAGTTCCTCAGATTTATCATCCATAAACAGCAACTCTGGAGTAAGTATTTTCCTGACCTTCTCTGCAGTGAACATAAATGCATAAAATTAATACAGATTTTCTCCACAATGGCCTTATTATGTTCAATGACTTTGATTATCTACCTAGCTATCACTGACATTCTCTGGCAGAGTTCCCAATTCCAGTTGGGGGGGGGGGGCAGGGGAGTTATTTGTAGGTTTCTCTCAAAGTGTTTTGTGCTTGATTCATTGCAATTTTATATTTAAACTGCCAAGTTTTTATTTATTTCCATTTTCCTCATTTGGATACGACATGCATTTCTGTGAGTTCTAACAGCTTCTCTTTGGTTGCCATTTAAAATGTTTTCAGTATTTTTAAAGTATTCTCCAATTAGTACTTAAGTTTATGGTTTATTTAAATGTATTAAGGTTACCTGCAAGTATTTTTGTCCTTGTTGCTGCTCCCTTCAGTTAGTTTCTTTACACTTTATCTTTCTCACAATCCATCTTTTTCATGTTAAAAGTACAGTGGAACTTTTAATTTTTTTTGTACAACATATTTGGAAGCAACTGAAATCTATAACCATTATTGTGTTTTCTGCTTTTAGAAATTCTCTAGTCCCTGATTATTCATGTAGGGAATGCTCATTTACTTGCTCTTTTAGTACAAGAACTACACAGGCATCCATGTGAAATTGTCAAGTAGAAATTTGACAACAGGCAATGGGAAGGATCCATTTCATCCCGCATTCCTACAGACTATGGAATTCAGTCAGCATTTAGGCTAGGTGTTCAGTAATGTAGTATAATAAAACTTTCCCTACTTAGGCACGTCATGTCAGCCTCTAGCAAATCTGTGATTTATTTTAACGAAGAGGATACCTTATATGACTTAATGCTCCCACCCATCTACACCATGACTTAGTGTGTCATTTCTATTTACTTTTTATTCCAGAAAGAAATGTGTGTCTGATTATCTTCTCTCCCTTTTACTTCAGAGATGCCTTTTATACCAGTATGCTTATTTAAAACTAGCCCTTTTCATCCCTCCATTTGGGGTTCAGACTTCAAATGTGGAGATGGAGCTGAACCTGCAAGACACACACAGAAAGGTATACAGAATATCACTGTATTGCTAATTACTCAAGATACGGGCAAGATTATTGAACAGTTATTTCAAAAGCTAGGAACAAACATTAACTGGAAAAGGTATTTATTATCAAGATATTAACTATACAAGATTAATTCCATGTGTGGTCCTTCTTATTCTAAACAAGAACTTATTACAAAATAGTTTACATCCAAAACAGTATATTGCATCAGAAAGACTGCAACTGCAAACAACTTCTCATAAATACTCTCATCAGCAAAATTCTTAATTTTCCTAGGTCATAAATATTCAGTGACAGCTGGTTTTACTTTCCTCTAAGAATATATACAAATTAAACAGTGTTACTCATTTCATGTAACTAAACACTACTGACACTAAAATAGGCTTTGTACAGACTACTGTGTACTTGCAGAAAATTAAGATTGTGAGTATCTCCTTTGTCCTCTTCCTAATTCAACTTGTGCAATATTAATTCATGTTGAATCTTCTAACTGAATGGAAATCTCAAATGCAAATCTCAAATACAACAGTGAGCTAGTCAAATTGCAACTAATAATATACAATAGTAAAGTCATAGGCAAATAAAACAGAAATGTAGATTTATACTATGAACACCACATTTCAAAGTGTCTTCTAGAGGTTGAGTAAAAGATAGTATTACACATGCACTTCATTGGCTTTCAGTCCCCAGTATGTGTTATTATCATGTCACGCTTGGAGGAGAAAAGTCTCCCTTTCAAGAATGCAACAGACGATACCGATTCTACAGATTGTACTGTCAAGGTTAAGATAACTATCGTGCAGATATATAGGCAGATAAACAGAAAGGCATAACCTTTTTTCAGTCCAGAAATTCTGGTCCACTCTTAGTTGACAAGGGAACGTGGAATCACAAGAAAATGTTTCATCTTGTTTCTTTTCATAGGAACAAGACATAAAGAAGAGGCATATATAGGTCAGAGCAAACATTCACGTAACTCAATATCCTATCTCTGGCAATCATGAAAAATTATACCTAAGGAACAGTATAAAATAAAGCATGTAATGGTAATTCTGTGATAAGTTCTTCCTACCTATAGAAAACTTCAGCACAGGGCTCGTCAAATGTTTCATTCAGGTTGAAGTACACGGGCATAGAAAGTTACTGTTCATGTATTTAAAGAAGCCATTACACACCTTTTATGAGTTGCATCTTCTTTTTCTTTACCTTTTCTAATTCTTCTATATGGTTTTCAGGACTAGAACCCTAGAAGTGTACAAATTGTTAAGGATGAAGACAGACCAGAGATTTGTACAGTGCCATAATGATGTTGCCTGCTTTGTTCTCTATTCCTTTCCTAGCAATTCATTTCATTCTATGTGCCGCCTTTGTGCACTGTTGGATCATTGGCTATTTCTAAGCATGGAGCTTACTTTTCCACAGAACTATTATAATTCCAATATTTCTGCCTTGAGTGGAAATAGCTCGTTCAGAGCCCATCATTATGTATGTAAAGTTAGCTTTTTCTCCCAGTGTGCATCACTGTCAACACTGAATCTCATCTGGCACTTTATCACACAGTCCCTCTGTATTGTGAAATCTTTTGCAATTCTCCTCAGTTAATTTCCATTTTCACTTCACTGAATAGATTACTATCAGCACACTTTGTCACCTTGCTAGTCACCTCTTTTTCCAGATCATTTATGAACATCTTGAACAGACAGACTTAGCACAGATGCTTCTGGACTCCACCACTGATATTTCCCTACTGAAAAAAAATTATTATTCCTATTTTTTCCCCATTTAACCATTTATTAGTCTAAGAGAAGACCTTCCCCTCTTATCTCATTGCAGATCAATCTTTCACTAGCTTCGATGAACAATCTTCCTAGAAACCTCTCTTCAGAATGCAAGTGAGAAATAATTTTCTGTGATTTTTGTGAAAGCAAATTTATTTGTGAATTTGAATTTCATTTTTTGACCAAAGGAATTTTTCACAAAATTACATAGTTAGATGTATTGGGTCTGGCTGAGCCCCACAGCAGCCCCCACAGCGCTGTGCTTGCATTGGTGGCTAGAAGGTGTTGACAACACCCCAGCGCTTTGGCTGCTGCTGAGCAGCGCTCGCACAGCATCAGGGCTGTCTCTGCAACATCCCCCCTCACCAGCAGGCTGGGGGTGGGCAAGGTCTTGGGAGGGGACACAGCCAGGGCAGCTGAGCCAAAGTGACCAGTGGGGTGTTCCATACCATGTGATGTCTGCTCAGATACAAAAGCTAAGAGAAAGAAGGAAAAAGGCGGTGGGGGTTGGGGGGTGGGGGTTGGGGCATTCCTTGTTTGTGACATTTATGTTCTGGAGCAACTGCTATGCGTACTGAAGCCCTGCTTCCCGGGAAGTGGCTGAGCATCACCTGCTAATGGGAAGTAGTGAATAACATCTTTTGGTTTCCTTCGCTTCTACACACATGCCTTTTGCTATTGCTTCATTTAACTGCCTTTATCTTGACCCACAATCATTTTTCCACCTTCTTTTCTGCCACCCTGTTTTGCTGAGGGAAATGATAGGGCAGCTTGGTGGGCACCTGGCATCCAGCCAAGGTCAACCCACCACAGCTGATTAAATATTTTTTAATGATCATTTTCATGTCTGTTTTCTTCTTGCTTACTTTGCCGCCTCAGAATGATCTTCTGGCACAGTTTTATGCATTTTGGCATTAAGACATTTAAACAATTAAAAATACAGGATCAAATAACCCTGTCTAATTTCATTATGTGCTAATAAGATAAATAATTTTTAGTTTATCTTTTCCAATTCCTAGCTAGAAATCTTATGTCTGTTAGACATTTTCTGGGTTTTTTTCTTATGATGGCCAAATAATAGAACTACTTGGAAGTAAAGGGCTGAATCACACTGGCCAATAGCTGAGCTGACTGGATATGACAAAAAATTACTTATAGGTCTTTTTGTACCCTAGCAATTCAGTTCAATAGTATTACACCCCCTTCCATTTTTTCTTTTTTTGTGTGAATATTTGGAAGTAAAGCTGTCTTGGAATATTCAAGGGAAGTAGAAGCTACATTATGAATCCAAGAGTAAAGAAATATTCACAATAGTATTTGCTCTGGAAGTGCTCCAGAGGCCTCCTTGAAAGCCCTCTGGTCTTCACTTGGCAAGAAGCTTAACTTAAGTACATAAGGTGTCCTGTTCAATTAAGAACTTCAAAAAAATACTTACCAAAAATTATTTCTTTTTGAACCGGGCCAAGCAGTGATTTAATAAAAGCCAAAACATGGGGTTTGCTTACATGACAGTGGGTGCAAATTCTCAATGCTTTCAGTTTCTACATATTGAAATGACCACAGTCCATACACAATATCATTATTTATAAGTCATTTATTAGTAAGATGATATATCATAGTTGAGAAGACTTTTTAAACTTTACCAAAGACAAAGGCATGGCAAGATCAAATCCCAGGACATCTAGAAGTACCAGATCAACACCAAAGAATGCAGAACAGCTTACATGCTTTAGCTTTAGCTATCTTCTAAAACCAGCAATGCTCATGGCACTGGCCTCTATGTAAGAGGACACATATAAGAATTTTTTCCCAGGCTGTTGCTGCGAGCTACAGTTTACTGGAGAAAATGTCAAGTCAGCAGAAGGTGACAGTACTCCAATACCAACAGGAATCTAAACAGTCAAAAGGTATCACTACGAAATCAAGCCACCTTCATCACATGAGAATCCAAGAGGATGCTAGAAATGTAAAAGAATGGCATATGCGTACAGCATAGGAGTTCAAGGAAAGAGTCACTGCCAGCAATTATTCCTCTCTGGACTCATACCATTATAACCCTGGCTCTTCATGCATGGTGGATGCTGCTACATTAGGAGTTAGTAGTCTGTCCAAGTTCTAACATTCCTGCTATCAGCTAAAAATGGCAATCATGCTATAGAGGAAATCTGTTATGAACTATTGGTTCAGTCGTTACTTGGCTATTTGCTAATCCTGGAAAACATATCCGTGATAGGTCTCTCTCTTCCCTGTCCCCCCCTGTCATGCCCACTTCTTGCATTACATGCTCATAATGTTGCCTTACCAAGGTGCTAACTTGCCAGTTTCCAAACTAACTCTCCATAATGAGAATCACTCCTTCACCACCCACCCAAAAGAACACTTACTACCTTACTATCTTAACATTTCAGTTTCTCAAAGCAGTGACACACTTTTTCTTTCTTCTTGTTCGAACTGAGGTGGCGTAAACCTGAGGAACAAATTGTGTCTGAAATGCAAGAAAATGTACCACTAATAATCTGCTAAAAAAAATCACAGGTCAATGTTAGCTCCTATGACTTAAATGTTCACTAGTCCTTCAGGCTGTTCTCTGCTAACCTTATTTTAATTCAATACAATTCAAATATTTATAAGACTATGATGGCACATTATGAACATGAACCCCACAGCATTAAAGGATTCATATCAAGAAATTTAGTTGAACTTTCTATGACCATTATTTGTCCAGAGTTTAAAAAAACTGGCTAGTTTTTCATTTTGTACTAGCCAGATGATTTATACATATTGTGCTTTCATATTTACCCTTTCAAGATGGCCAAACAGATACCAAACATGGATGGTCTGTGAACGTAATACTTTGTGCTTTCACTTTTTAAATAAGCAGCTGAAGAAGGCTGGAAACTGTAGTGCTACATTTTATAAACAAGATATAAATATGATTTGTAAAACTGAATGCAGAGAATTCTCTGTTTCAGTCACTGAGGCATCACAAAGGAAAGATGAATTGGTAGTACAACTTTATGTCTGTTTGGTCACAGACTGTAGTCCTAATCAATAAACAAATTGAGCTGAGTCAGCTTGCTCTCTTGTGCTCTTTGTAACGAGGCAAATATCTAACTTCAGCAGCTGCTGCAAGACAGTTCCTTCACAGTAAATTCAGGATTTTTAGTCATAGAAATTATTCTATAAGTGCTTAAATCACTACAGTGTAAATTAACCTTGTCGCGCAGTCCAGAACGGATACTTTTTCCAACTACGCAGGGAAGCTGGAAGAACTGTTCTGGTTAATGACATCAGCATCCAAGCTTCCCTTTGCTTTCCTAGAGATGTGCCTTCTTTGTTTTGAGACCACAGGGATTAGCTACACATTGTCCAAAATATAAAACACTGGCAGACTTTCAAGTGCAATTATTCACCTGCTCCCCTCAAACCACCTGTGACCTTAACTGCTCATTTTTCTTAATAAGAAAACAAACCATGCACCTCAGGGTACTTTAGTTCAGGGGAAAAAAGTAAAAAAGCAGTAACTCACACCAACAAGGTTCAAAAGGGTGTAGAGAGTGAAAACTGAGACTATACACTAAAAAAAAAAAAAGGGGGGGGGGATAATTTTAGTGACATGGAACAAAACAGAAAGCAGACTTGCTTCCTTGCTAGTTCTCTTGCTTTCCACAGGAACTGCAGCAAAGCTAAGCCAGAACTCCAGAGATACAGAATCCTAGAATGTTTCAAGTTGGAAGGGACCCATAGGGATCATCGAGTCCAGCTCCCAATCCAAGCACATTCGGTCAATTCAAGTTGATACCACAACTAAACAGGAACAAAAGTACAGCTGTCTCTCAGACTCATGAGTAACTTTCCCTGTAGCATCACTGGTTGCTTCTTCAGAAAAGAAATATCTTCAGGGGAGGAGAATTGATTCTTTGGGACATTTTCCCTTAATGTTATCAGATATTTCTGGGGAAGATGGATAGAAAAAATTACTGACATTCTGAAAAAGCCTTGAAATCACTGGACAGTGCGCAGTGTTCCCTTATGCACTTCTATCACAGGGAAAGCAGGAGGGACACCTGAAAGCTGAGGACATTCTCTCAATGCCTAAACTCCCAGTATCTGGCCTGTTTTAGGAGAAGAAAGAGAAAAACTGAAAAGGAGTGAAAAAAGGTGAACTCCTCAGATTCCCAAAGAAACAAGGCTAGACAACACTGAAGCACAGAGAGGTGAGGATGGGGAGAAAGGAGTCTCAGTGATGAGGAAATAAAAGAGGTAAAGCAACAATGAAAATTCAGAAAGTGTGGTCATTAATCAAAGGAAACTGTATGACTACAGTTCAATCTTCTGCTTTGTGTCAGCACTGCTTTCAGGTCCTGTACTGCTGAATGCAGGGAACTTTCCAAAATATAATCAGTAACCTGTGCAGACCCCTTGTAGCAACACCCCACCAGCGTCAGCAACCATTCAACCTAAAAACATTTTTGGACCTTCTGTTTCTCCAGAGCAGCCTGCAGAGTCCATTTTATATACGATCTAGTCTTGTCTGTATTAACATTGGGAATACAAGCAATAGTCAAGAAAGTAAAGAATATTAAGATTCAGCTTTGCAGCACACTGCAGTCATATTTGGGTGACATCAGTGAATGGCATCTAGTGACTATGTATGACAACTTCATCTATGCACGTGTTACAAATTTATGATATAGTCCATGAAGGACTCGTTAACTAATCCCTGAAATTTTCAATAATCTGAACTATAAATGTAAGGAATTTTACTGATTTTTTTAAGTCATCTCTTTTTCTCAAAACATGAATACAAAATATCTCTGATGAGGTATCCCTAGGGATTGTAATTTTGCATCAGTATCTCACTGGCCACTTGTAAATCTTGGAAAGTCTCCAAATATTATTTCTCAAATTGCAGTAAAGGCTTTCTCTGCACTGCCAGATATTTTGTAGCATACATCAGACAGCCATAATTCCAGGAACTATTGTTCAGCAAACCCTGTCTTTGTCAAGAAATAGCACCATTTGCCTTACAGTCTCCCAAATGCACCATTGCTCAGGATGCAGGTAACAGTTAAACAACTCTCTTCCTCAACCCAATTGTGTAACAAGAGAGCCTCTCAGTTAGGATAGTGAAAGGTCAACTGAGCCTCCCAGGACAGCAGCAATAATCACACCACTTTAATGTCCACCAAACAAAGAACTGAATTCCTTAAAAAAAAAAAAAAATAAAATCAGACCACTCAGTCTTTTACTGTGATCAGTGGACGTTGCAGCTCAATGGAAAATTATTTCTTTCTGTTAACAAACTCAAGTGTCTGGGACAGAAGTAAAAAGAAAAATCGATTTTATCAGCAGCTACCATAAATCTGCAATCCCACATTCTCAAATCTACAAATGCCTGAGCCAGTGCCTGAGTACTGGGTTGTCTATCAATATATATATATATATATATATTCATCCCAGGAGCTTATACAGTCTATCTACCTATACTTTAACTACTACCTATACAGTACTATGAATGGTAGCAATTCTGGACAGTATTACTACATATTACTAAATAGTTTAAGAGCTCTCACAGTGGTATATGGCTTCATGCTGAGCTCCAAAAATCTTGAAGAAGTACTTTGTTACTCTCAAATTTGGAAGCCACTAATAATAATACCAGATCTAGACCATTATTGTCACCCACCAGTCCATGCTTGCCTCCAGCCATGTATTTTGTCTTGAATAAAACTGATCTAAGACACAGGCTTGCAGATACAGTTGTTCTCTGTGTTCCTCTTCCACAAGCTGTCTTTACTCTCCATCACTCTACTGCTGCTTCAGCCACTACAAGCAGCTGCCAAAACTACTGGCAAAGCTGTTCAATACCAGCAGTAAACATTGTACTTAAGCCATCTATGGATAAACAGAAAATATATCACACAGATAGCTCCATATTTGCAATAACCATTTGTCCATGCTGACCAGATACAAGTTGAAAGTAATGTCTGCTAGCAAATGTACATACTTGTAATAGCAAGTAGTAAATGAAAACTGTGTCATTTGGCCCCAAATTGTAGAATTTCTATTGATTCTTACAGCTTTCCAGTTTTGCTAAATCTTTACCATAGCAGGGCATTCGGTAGCAGGGTAAAGAGACTGAGATAACTTGATCTGTTATCTTGTTTTCAATATACAAATTTATGTAAATATGGAAATTGTATAACCAATTATGAATAATCTATAGAATGAAAATTATTCACCTAAAAGCCCCGTACAACATACAATGAATTTATTTAGGGAAATAAATTATTCTAAGTCATAAGTTATTTGTCAAATAAATTATTCACTGTGAATTGTTCACCCCCTAGTAATCAAGGGCAAATCTGCCCTTCCTCCAAAGACTAAGTCAGCAGAAGAATGCAAATTAATCTGGAAATTGCAATAGCCATTGATCCATCTCTCTGGCATATTAAACACTGCAACTTGGTACTATTTCCTATTTCTTTATAAAGGCAATATTATTTAATTTGATGAAGATCAAATCTAAAAAGCAGAAATACTCAAAATAAAATAAAAAGCAGAAAGTAGAGAAAGTTCTTCTCTTGCAACAAACAGATACTCTGCCTAAGCAGAATTCACCCCAGACTCTTCATGCAGTTACACTTCTGTTGTGGTATGATAATCCTCTTTGCTCTCTCAGTTATTCACTCAGATCACAGCTTAAATTCTCTAGGTATTATATTGAGCAAGTATTCTTTCTCAAGATTTTTAGTTAATTAATTTGATATCTGTTTGTTTCAATTTCACTTTCACTTGGAGAGATAAT
Organism: Falco rusticolus; assembly: GCF_015220075.1. NCBI lineage: Eukaryota > Metazoa > Chordata > Aves > Falconiformes > Falconidae > Falco > Falco rusticolus. The sequence goes on along the minus strand of NC_051191.1, from coordinate 38,261,470 downwards.
TTTGGAGGCTGTTGCAAGACAAGCAAAAACCAATGTCTGAAGGTAGTTACTCTGTGCCTCTCCAAAGAGAAAGACCCTTGAGGCAATACAGTACTTGTTAAAATGACGCTGAATGCTTCTCATGAAACCATACCAGAAATACAGTAGCATAAATTATTTAAGTATGCATGGTTAGGTGAAGCAGGGGTTTGGATTAGCAGACTTCTTTTGATTCTTATTTTCTATTATTCTGTACTTAACTGAGTAGGTCTAGGGAGTTCTGCCATGGCTGTAATACTTGTATTTCTCATCCCTTCCCTGCTACAGTGTCCCCACCTTCTTTATGTCCTTTACTTTCTCTATACTACAATACATTTGTCTCCTGGCATATCTTCTAGCTTACCCGACTGGGAGATACCTGACTTTCTACATTTCTATTTGTCCCTTCCTATCTCCCAAACAACACTGATTTATCCCAAGTTCCTACTTTGTTTTCCCCTTCACAGGCAGAGTAATTCCCTAGGAGGGCCAGTCTCTGCTCAGACCTGTTCCCATGGTGATGGCGTGCCAGGACATCATCTGGCAAATCCTCCAAAGGCAGTGGGCACAGACATGCTGTTTGTGGAGCAGTTCATAGATTCCTGATTCATGTGCCTTCACTGGCAAAAGGAAGACCCTAGCACACGTGTACCCCAAGAGCTCCAGGTCACTCTCCCTTTTGCAGCTTCTCCAGATCCTCTTGCTGACACTCTGGATGCATAGGTCTCCACTTATGTTCCCTCTGAGGCCCCACAAACTCATTACACTACCTCATCCTCCTGGATCTGGTATGCTGGCCATCAGCACCACCAGGAGGATGAAAATAATGGCAAGGATCCTTCATCAGCTAACCTTTCTGAGCAAACCACCACCAGATGTCTTCCAAAAATGGCAGGCTCTCTCAGACATGCTCTGCTCTATGCCTTATTCCTGAGCCTGCTCAATCCATTTTGGAGCCCCTGACACTCAAAACTTTTTTTTCCCCTTGGTTGTTTCCCATCATCATTTGCCTATTCTCATGTTTGCTCAAGAGATACCTAGGCATATTAAAACAGGAAAGGTTAAGCAGTTTGGGAAGGCCATCTCCTCTCTTGGCCACACATGCCTCAAGCTCCACTCGTATTTGTGTATTCACTGGATTCCTTAGGGTAGCTGCATGCTCTCTCTTTTCATGTACTGTAACAGAACTCAGTGCGGAACTAATTTCCTGCCACACAAAAACATTTATGATTTCCACAGCTTTCCTGTCTCATAGACAGGAAAATAAAGGTCAAAATTTCAAATATTTTGCAACTTGAAAATGCCAACAGAAAGCATACTTTGGCAAGTCAAAATATTTATTTTTTTTAATTCTCATTCCATTGCTGATATTACTATAAAACAAATACATGTTTCAAAACAATTTTTTCAATTAAGACTAAAATCTTCATTTGTAAAATGGCAAATTTTGCAACTTTTCCTAAAGTATTTTAAACCAGGAAACTAATCAAAAAGCTATCTCCCACAAGCAGTTTGAAGTTCAGTCCCACCAATGTTTTCCAAGTAAAAATGGTTTCATCGAAAATTACTCTGATCTACTCTATCTTGTACATTACTGATAATGTTTTGATATGTAAGTCTTATGTGATCTTTTCAGTTTGCTTGTTCAAAAATCTTTGTTTTAATTCAAGTGACATCTTTATTTTTCTGATTAAACTGCAAATACTATTTTTTCTATCACATGTACAATCTATAGGCCAGAGTACAGTCATAACTGAGTTTCATATTGCAATATCATTGTCTATCTGATACTTAATTCTTATTTTGATGTGTATAGCACTTAAGCAACTCTTGGTATTTCTTGCTGTGTATTAGAACACAATATGAATCTTATATTAGGCTTCTAATTGCATAATTTCTCCAAGATAAGGTGATGTTCAAAGAGTTCAACATTTTCAAACCTTACCTCTAAAACTAAAGGCAGTGAGCTCTATACTTAAATACTAAGAAACAGTAAAAGATTCATTCTTTATTAACACTTCACATCCCATGTTTGGTGAAAGCTTAACAGGTAACACTAGTGCGTTGGAAAACTGCACCATGTGTGTTTGTGAATGTGTGTATACAAAAGCACAGTAAGTAACAGCAGAACATCTTTCTAAGCAAGTGGCAATTCCAACAAACCTTTTCACTGCTGAAATTTAATTTTTATAAAAATAGAATTTTTGCTGAGATACAGGTATCTTATTGCTGTTTTATATAATGAATCACAGGTTTTCTCAAAGTAAAGGAACAAACTAGTTTGTCTTTAATTGATGGGAGAGATTAAAAATTCAACTACATAGATAACTATGAAATAAGGCAACCTTTCATACAAATAAAATTAATCTAAATTAAAGGGAAAATGTTGTGTGCAGTGCCACTCGCATTTAACATCATGTGTATTGATAAAACTTTTCAAATGAAGTTGATTTCAAAACCAGTACGAAAGCAATTTGAAGGTAACACTAGTACAGTTCATAACTAGATACTTCTGCTTGTTTATGAGCTAATGTGGTCAACTATCACTGAAAAATTGCATCAGTGTCTACACAAGGTCCAACGGAGACTGAGATGCAAGCTTACAATTTTAACTTTGTCTTTTTCCTCTGCTCTGTATATAGATTATTAAAATTAAAGAAAGTTATCTACAGGCTAGACATTTGGAACGTGAGCAAATAAACTCTGTATCCTCTAGTGCAAATCCAAGTGATAGCATAACCTGTTTCCTAGGATGGTTGAAAAACATTACTAAATTAAAAGCCCCCAAAATAAATCTAACCTATTACTTTGTTTTCTGAATTTCAGGACAGTGATCTACATGTGATGAGCTCTTCTTTCATCAAAATCAAAAGGCTTCTGAGCAGAGAGATTTTATATAATAAAAAATAAAGCCACCTCCTTTCCTAGCCTCTTGTGTTTTCATCCCAGCCTTTAGCGGTAGCAGCTGAAGCTTCACAAGGATACAGGTGCCAAAGCCATGTACTCACATATCCCTGCAAAAAGAGCTGCAGTTCATCACATAGTCCGTAACACCTGTGACACAGCGGCAAGGACCTCTTGAAGTGCCTTGCTGATTTCATTGAGCAGCAAAAGCCAGTGCCCACCATGCTATATTGTTTTGCTTCTTTTATGACAGTGATAAGCGAGGCCTTGCAGCAGGGGGACCATTCATTCTGCACTATTAGAGACAACCCTTATTTGGTGCCTAATGTCCCATGACCCATAAGCATTAAAGGAACTGCTAAGTATTGGATCAGGTAAAAGATATGTTTTTGAGCCACAGGCATGCGAAAGAACGTATTGGAGAACAAAAAAGTTTCACATAATGAATAGAATACAGCACAGTCAGGTAATTAAATAACAGAACAAAAGGATAGTCTGACTTGGAGGCAAATTCTTGCACAGAAAAACCACCACCCTCTTTGTGGCAAACCCACAGAAACAGTCAGTCCCAGCCATGACAACAGCTGTCCTCTCTTGGAAACGCTGCTTGACCTGAGGGTTGCAACACTGGTGCAGGATACAAGTAAAAAAATCATGTCATGTTGTATTAGTCCATTAGTGCCTGGCTTCCTCTAGATTGTCAATAATCCTCTGAGAAACAGACTTCCACAAAACCAGCCACAGGGTTAATCCCTCAGAAATGCATCAGTCTGGCAGACTAGTAGAATAGTGCAAGCCACAGGCAATGGCAATACTGTGTCAAAGCCGTATCTTGTGGCCTAGGCAAAAAAAATGGGATATGCAAGCACAGCTTCTCTCTTCATCCTCCTTCACCCACTTCCCTTTCCATCAGCAAAAGAAAGGTTATTTTAGTCAAGCAAGGCTGGAAGGGACATCAGGAAGCACGAGGTCTCTGCTGCAGCCCCCTGCTCAAAGCTCAAAGCTCTGAGCTCAGACCAGGTTGCTCAGGGCTTTACCCACCCCCAAGGACAGACAGCACACCTGCTCTGGGCAGCCTTATAGTGGAAGAAATATTTTCATAGAATCATAGAATCATTTAGGTTGGAAAAGACCTTTGAGATCACCAAGTCCAACTGTTTGCCTTACGTTCAGCTTATGCCTGTTACATCTCAGTTTCCCAAAGAGCCTGGTGCCATCTTCTCAACCTTCACAGGGCTACCTGTAAGCTGTCGTTAGGTCCCCCAACAGCTACCTTTTCACTAGGCAGTGCATAAGCACTGGTCCCTCAGACACTCCTCACAGGGCAAATGCTCAAGCCTTGACCATCGTGGGGACCCTCTGCTAAACACACTCCAGTTTGGGTCATTCTTTGGGGGGCCCAAAACTGGACACAGTGAGACAAAGTCTAATAAGTGCTGAATAAGGGAGGATGATCCCTTCCCTCAACCTACTGGCTGTGCAGCCCAGGAGGCTGCTGGCCATGCTTGCTGCCAGGGCACAGGGCTGCCCCATGCTCAGCTGCCCACCAGGGCCCCGGAGAGCAGCTCCCAGCCTGGGCTGCTGCAGGGGTGTCTCCTTCCCAGGGGCAGCACCGCGCATTTCTCCTCATTGCATTAATACGGATCTAAACACCTTGCTAAAAGGGATAACGGAGACCACCAAGAGGAGTAACTGAACCTCCCACAGTAGCTGTCTGCCCAACAAAATCACTCATTTTCAGCAGGGTCAGAGCAGCAGGAGCAGCCACTGTGCCTGTCGGGCTGGCATTGGCCCTGCTGTAGCTGCAGCAGCAGCACCCACAGAACCAGCCCCAACCGACGTCCCTGCGCCTGCTGGCCCAGGCAAACCAAAGATGGGTACAGGCTGCGACTCAAAGGCTTGCTTAAAGCTATCAAATGAAGTGGCAATGGCAGTCTCAATAAGCAGAGTCCAATGAGTAGCTCAGGGAGAAAGCAATCATCTTGTTACCCCTTAATCTGACAAGAGCAGCACAGAGCCCATCCCGAGAGCAGAACATGATTAACAGTTATTCTAAGGTACCTCTGTGTAATCAGGAAATGCTCTGACAACAACTCCAGGAGGAGATTAAGGTCTTTTATCAGTAAGCTCAGTAAGAGAAGCACCTATTTGGCAAACAGGCAAGGGCTGGCCCTGCTCATGCTCTATGCAGGCCATGTAGCCAGAAGCTTGGCTGGAGTTTTCCTAGTGACAGTTCTTCTTAACCAGCCCCTCACACACACACTCAGAGCAGCTTGCCTCTGCTCAGCAAGCAGCAGCTAAGCAGTGCATCCCTCCTGCTTTAATCGAGCCATAGGATCACAGCCCTGCCCCTTCCCTTACCCCCCTGCTCCCTCCCAGCATGTCCCAGTGAAGCCCAGGCCGTGGGCTGACAGTGTCAGCCTGGACACAGCCCCATAAGGAGGCAAATGTATTTGAGTGGCAGCAGCGGCGGCAGCAGCAGCACTGAGCCCAAGGAGCTGCCCCTCGCCTGTGCAAACCAGTGCCCTGGGAAACTCACCCAACCCTACTGCCTCTGAAATACAATTTACAGGAGCCCCAGCTGCCTGGCCAAGTTTATTTTGTTGCTGCAGCAATCATTTTCGCTAGCCCCACTTGGCCCTGCCAGCTCCTGCATTGCCTCTAAAAAGAGGTTTTTCAGCAGGGAGGGAGGGAGAGGGGGAAACTCCTATGGAAGAGGAAATCTGCAGGGGAAAATCCATTTAGATCTATAAAAGCTGTACAGTTAAAAAGATCCTCAAGGCATTTTTAAATAAACAACCACTTCAGCATTCAACATTGAATCTGGAGGAAACCAGAAAGGAAAAGAGAACCAAGGGCACTACAAGCCATAGTGTATTTCCCTTCGAGCTTTGTTTTCTCCAAAAGACAATGCCACATACTTTATCACTGCACTACTCCAAGGCAATTAGTTTCTTTTTTTCTAGTATACTGCTGTGCCAGCTGATGAAGCTAGTAACAGATTTCAGTAGCAAAATTTTGCAAATGTAGTAAATTTTACTCACTAAAGGTTGAAACTACACTGTATAACTCCATACAACTGCAACAGTCATTTAATGATACCAACAAACCAGCCTATGTTAAAAGCTGGCTTTCATAAAAATAAGGCGATTTATTGGCTTGGCAAATAAGAAAGATGAAGAAAAAAATACCCAAATGAGGTAATAAACAACTTAATTGCAAAGAACCAATCATCAACTTAGTAGCCTACACAATAAAAAGAGATGGTGATGTAAATATCGTGTAGTTGCATCTACACGATGTGATTTAATTGGTAAAATGAATCAACTAGAGAAAAGACTGTAAAAAATCCAGTATCTTTCAAGTGTAGGGAGAAGGTCTCCTTTCTGGTTTGTAATGTGAAACATTATTGCTACTCTGTTCCCATTCTACTAACAAAATGTCACTGATGTCCACTGGAAGTCTGTCATGTCCCAAATTCATGACCAATTCCCTTTGCAGAGCATTAAGCTTTTCACCCCAGACCTGTGCTCAGTAAATGCCATTATTGTTCATAGTGTGATAATCCCTTCCCACATACGAGAGGCACATATAAAATTTAAAGTCAGACCTCTAAAAATTTCGATTTTCCTACCCTTTCCTCTATTTTGCCTTCTTGCCCAAGGAAATTGATGTGCCCTGAACTGAAACATTATATTGAATGCAAATATGAAGTGGAATGCAAATATACATGAGAAAGCATCAGAGGAAACAGCAGAACAGGGGTGAAAGCAAGGCCTGTACTAACAACCAAGGACACAGGTAACAGCAATGAAACACTCAGGGATGTGATGCTTCCATCAAGACGGGGGCTTGTGCTCTGTTAAGACCACAGCACAGATGACTCAGTATTCAAAACTCTACACTTTGAGAAGGAGGACAGCAAGACCGCAGCACATCAGATTAGATGCTCCTCTTCTTGCAGGCCCAGCTGGGCAATAGGTTGCAACTCTGAGATACCTAAAATCAGGAAACATAAACAATATCCAGCAAACTTGCCTAAAATTAATGACAGATTGAAGTAAGCAAAATTCTGATGCAAAAGGTCATGCCATAGTAACTGCTGGATCCTGAAGGATATAAAAGGCCTGGTCAAAACACTGGGTTTGGCCCAGATGCTGTGATGAGGATTCTGCAGCCAGCATCTCATGTCCTTTCTGTCACACCAGGTCACGTTGGCCAAACCACTTCAACAGACCTATGTCAATGCTATTGAGTATGTGGGGGTGAGAGTAGGAATGAGTGAAATCTGTGACAGAATGAATATGAATTAAAACAGTGTTTAAAATAAATCCACCTTCCTCTTCCACAAGATCTCACACTGGTACTCTTACTAATTTCCTGCAAACAGTGAAGGGGACTGTGCAGCTACATGGCCACAAGTACATAGGTTGGCATGTACTTTAACAGGAAGGATTAGGAAGGGGCTAGAGCTGCCATGACACCTTAAAAAAAAAATGATTAGCCTTTAATTATCTATTGTCTCCTGGTTTTATTAGATGATGCTTTAGGAACCTCCTCCCTTACTTGATGTATTTCAGAGAATCTTCCTGATTAACGCTTGTCCCTGGAAGATACTTCTGTCATTCCATAGCCCTCAGATACAAGTTCTAACCCATGTAGCCCCCACGGAGACATAGCCTATTCCCTTTTGGATTTCCTCAAGCTGTATATTCGGGGAATCTGGGTGCTTCCTACTCTTGCAGCACCTGGGCTTTAGGGATCACTAGATGACTATCCTTTGGTTTGGAAACATCTGAAGTTTGAAACCACCCATTGCTTACATACCTATGTCACACTGTTTGACCATCCTTCTGGAGAAAAAAAAAAAATCTTATCTAAGCTCAGTTTCCCATGTTGTAAGTTGCATTCATTGCCTCTCATGGAACAGCCTTTTCTACAGCTACTCAGTAATTACTCTTTCTCACAGAGTGCTCCAGTCAGATTCAATTTCTCTCTCCCCAAGGGGATTCATAGTCAGCAAATCCAGAACAAAGTTTTAATATTCTTTCCAGTAAGTTATGAACTAGCTGGTACAAGATGCAAACCCTTCTTCAGTGGGCCAGGTAATATTCTTGTATTTAATATCCTGCTTGGCCAATCTGGAGTAGAACTTTCCCCATATTACAGCATGAATTACTTCTATCCAGTGAACCTTCTATTTTGTATCAGTCTGCAGTGCAGCGAATACAAAAATATAAATGTGATTCATGCATGCAACTTTTTACTGTTTCTTCACTGAAATCAGACACATGATAATCAACCATTTGAGGTGACTGTGAGTTTGATTGCTGGCCCCACAAGTCTTTGAGGAATAAAAGTTTTCTATACAGGAGAAATTCTCATCCTGAACCTTTTCTATGGCTTTTTAGAGTTAGTGTTGTGGGGTTTTTGAGTCTTTAAGGTTTTTTCATTACTGATTAAACAGGTATTTGGCAGTATCTGACTGTCAAGGATATATCCTGACAAAGTGCCTTAACAGAGAAGATCACTCACCAGGGATATGAGGGAAGTGTTAATGTCTACTTAATCTTTGTCTCTTTATTGAAACTTGAAAGACCACAATTAAAGCAAAACGAGTTGGTATTTTTGTGATTTGGACACCTGTCCATTACAAATTTAAGACTTTCATTTCACATAGACCAAACAAAAGCTCTCAGGTGATAATTCCATTCAGACAGTGCCAGCCTAGCCTGGGACATAAATCAATGCCCTAGAGGTGAAAGTCTCCAAATCCTGTTGCTGTTTCACTAAACAATCCATTTTCCCATCCTAAGGATACTTGGGAGTTGTAAATACCAAGGCGATAACACAACCTAGATTGAAGAACACATTTTCACACATCCTTTAGTATCCTGTACTGGTCAGCTTATTACAATTGTCTGCACGTATCAATACAGAAAGAAATATTTGGCCATCCAACTGCAAAAAGAGTTCACAAAAATTAATGGCAGCTATAAAAATCTCATCACTTTATTTAGACTGAGTCTATTCTTACCATGAGCTTTGGAATGTGACAGCTATATGTGCTGTACACAGGATGAAAAATGTGCTGTAGCGTAACTACAGCTCCATGAAACTTCCCAGAAAAACTTCTTAGCAGTGCATTCCCTAAGCAGAAAACCAACCCATTTGTGAATTCACGTTGAATAAATCAAAATGTTTTAAACAAACTTCTGCTTCAATTTGTAACTTTTTAAAGACTATTTCACTTCAAAATGCATCTACAAAAATATCTTTTTATAAGTTTAAACCATTTAAAAATCAAAGTATTTCATTTTGAATCAAAACACAAGAGCTTTTCATTTTTAATTCAAACCCACAATTATTTTGGGTTGTGATTCTTCCAATACATGTCATATTTTCAGTAGTCCTGGTCAATCAAGAACACGCCTCTTGCCAAGCATTCCCCATTCCTCTGCATAGTGCAAATTTTCCACCACCCCACTCCTTCTTTGTTAAAGACTGTCTGCTTTGATAAGCTCAAAGAACTACCGTCATTCAATCAAATAAAATAAAGGTAAGGAACCTCCACTAATTTGTGTGCCTTGTAAAAAAAAATAAAGTTCCTGGTTTTGTTTCTATTCTGTGTGTAATATTTTAAAATATTATTAGTAGTTAAGAAAAAAAAAAAAAAGAAAAAACAGCTGAAATTAAAATATCGCAAAATAATTCCAGAATTAAAATGTCAAATCAAATTGACTGTGACAGAAATTGGCCTTATTCTAGTACACAGTAAGGCATTTTTATTTATCAATATAATTAATGATTACAGTTCACATTTAAAAGAATTTGCATTTTCAGACCTTCAGCTGTAACAGCAGTCACTTGTGTGCTGCTGGCAGGGGTGGTCATGCAAGGAGCTCAGAATTAGATAACCGGCTTTCCAGCTTCCAGCTTGTTCCTTTCCAGTTCTTTGGGTCATGTCAAAAGCAAAACGCTCTGCAGGACCATGGAAAGAGCAGCTAGGGCACCTCGTGCACTACCTTGCAGCAGGGTAGCCTTTCTCCCTCTCACACCAGGACTCTCCAGCAAGCACAGCTGTTTTGCACATGTGTTGCTACAACTGTTTGCAGAAGCTGCATGTTTCAATTTTGTTGCACAACTTTTAATATTGCTTGGAGACATACCAGCATTCCCAAATGGGTTAATCAAGATTTATGTTATATTCTATATATATATACATATATATATGTATGTATATATATAAAATAACTGCCTTGAATATTTAGGAGATATTTATTAGGATTTCCTACAAGACATTAAGATAGATAGGATAGGATAAGTATTAGGATGAATTGCTAAAAGGATAATACTGGAGAGGGATTTTTCATAAGGCCATGCAGTGACAGGACAAGGGTTAGTGACTTTAAACTGAAAGAGGGTAGACTTAGATTAGCTATAAGGCAGAAATACTTCATTATGAGAGTGGTGAGGCACTGGAACGGGTTGCCCAGGAAGCTGTGGATGCCCCATCCCTGGAAGTGTTCAAGGCCAGGCTGGATGGGGGCTGGATGGGGCTTTGCACAATGTGGTCTCATTTGCTACTATGGTTTGGTATATTGCCGTCAGTTGACTCATCCCGCTAGGGAGCTGACTTTATGTTGTCACTATTTGAGTCAAACAAAAATATTCAAGGACAAAAACAACAGGAAACTTTTGGATGGTATCTTTTAAATGAATTCCTTGCACTACATTCCTCTTCATCAGAGCATCTGCATGTTCCATTAGCGTGAATCACAACACACGCAGATGGATCAAGCAGCAATCACCACTCTGATCACATTCTTATGCACAGCATGATGAAGCTGACTAATAGAAGCTGGCTTTTATTTGCTAAATGTGGAAATGCTCAGTCAGCATTAATATTTCTTCTTTTGCATGGAGGAAAAGAGAGAAAACAGGTAAAGGGTAGCTAAACTGACCCCTCCTTATTTTGGGAGCACATTTGGGGGCCAATCTCCTCTGGCACTGAGTAGCTGAACTCTGATGGATGAATAAATTTAAAAGTATTTTTTGTTAGATATATATGAAAAACATTTTAGGCCACACAAAATATCTTCATAGAAAAAAGTATGGTTTATATGCCTACATATTAGGATCTAAGATGCCATTACTCCATATTTACAAACTCAAACATCTTCTTCAAAACTGAGCCTGTTATCTTAACCAAAGGTATTTATATTTATATATACATATATATATGTGTATATATATATATGCATCTATATGTCTATATGTCTATATTCTTCCTATTCCATGCATACAGGCGCTTAAAAATCACTTAAAATTAAGACGATTCACATGTTGTTTCTAGCTTAGCGATATGGAGAAAAGCTACATGCAAAGCAATTTCCTTTAATTTATGCTTTACCCTTTGAACTGCTTTCCTGTGTAGATTCATTGGGATCCTCTCAAACCAATGATTACAGCTTTCACTGTACCAAAACCAATGACAGCCTTGCCTGTATTTTTCCTTTCCAAAACACTACTGAAATAATCTTGTCTAAATACTGAAGTAGCTAAAACCTCAGATCAGTACAAACACAAATCTTGACCCAGATCCCACTGGGAAATGTTCCGTTTTTCACTGAAAAGGCAAGACTAGAAAGTCACTAGATGTTCTCCCAGCCCAAAGAGGGAACCAGCTGTATTTATGTCATTTGTCAGTGACTCTACATCAGTCCCTTCTTCTTCAGCCTCCCTTAGAGAAAATGCTTTACTGAAGACTATGGGAGGTCCCCCATCTAGTGAAAAATAAACAAGGACCCTGAGTTCTGCTTTAGAAAGATATTTTTAAAATTCCTCTTCATCACATCCTTGAGAGTCTGAAAAACATCCTTCAAATCTGTACTCTGAAGAGAGGACTGCACCTTTCCTGCAGAACAGATCTGCGAGTATACTGCTGCAGACAGACACTGCAGTAAAATTTTCCCAGTTAACAAAAGAGCTGCATACCCTTGACACACACACTGCTTTTTTATTACAATGTTGCAAATTAATTCTTTGCCCAGGAGGCTTTCATGGCTCTACTGTTAAAGTTATGCATGTTCTGAAAGGAAATGTTTAGATTATCTAAAGAAGCTGTCAAGAAAATCAAGCCTTTTGTTGAATGTTTGCATTTCACTGTCAGACACCTACCAGCTTCACTGGGACTATCTGCTACAAATAGCAATGAAAATACAGGACAGTAAATTAACAAAGATTACAATTTATAAAAGAAAATACTGAATTAATTCAAACTTTTGAAATCTTGAGAAAGACACATTGATCTCTGAATGCACTAAGGAAATCAAGATTCATACTCCCACATATCTTTTACTACATCCTCACAGTTAGACTTCATAATGGAACAAGAATTTTTCACGGCAAAACATTTTTTAAGATATAAATTAGTTCAATAAAAGTAAAGAATAATAATAATTTAAAAAGTGCTCTCATTGTTAAGAACATACCACTTTACTGGCATGTACATGAATAGTAAAGTTAATGGAGAAAAAGTCAGGTCTCTTAATTTCCCAGGCAAGGAACTACAGTTTGACATTTATATGGCAGAGGTCTCATCCCAAGAAGATCACAGGCTGTTACACCTTATAGTTCTAAACAAAGTTACGAGCTCTGGTTTTACCTCAGCCCTAGTAAGACTGCTTTCACACCATCAATTTTTAAATAGAACAGTGCAAAGAAATCAGTGGGGAGCTCTACTTAAGAATTAATATGGCCAAAATTCAAGCACTACACATTGTACAGCTGCCCTAAGACGTGCAATAAATGGCTGCTATTATCAATCACAGTAATTAGACTTCCACAGTATAGCTGTATATTGAGTTCTACAAAAGACCCAATTTGGTGTATTTATTGTTATTTGGATAATTTTCATGACATATCAGTTCCAAGCACAACGGGAGACATAGCATCTACTATTTGTTTTCATCAGTATTACAATATAACATGTGATTTATTTCTTTCCTTAGCGCAAAATAACTATATGCGTTATTAGAAGTGTGAAGATGATAGATATTTGATATTTCTTGAACAGCTAAAAGTTGAGAGCTCTGCTAGTTCAACATGGAATAGATTTCAAAGAATGAAATTGAGTTTTATTCATATGTTCATCATGGAAAAGTTGTTCATGAGAAGGCAGGTGGCACAGAGGGTTAAGTGCAAAAGCTCTTTGTTACTGAGTTTAAGTCGGGACTGAAAATGAGCTTTACTGTTCTCATGCAGCTAATCCAAGGGAAGACTGTGAGCTTCAGAAGAAAACATCAGTTTGTCACATCTTATAGCCTGTTCTGTAGATATATGTTACTGAAATAAAAGAGCGTTATTCTAGGGCAAAACTGTCAGTTACGTGGGGAAACTCCCACATGAAAGAAACACCTCACAATAGCCAACAGGCTTGTTCTAATGAGTTACAAAAAGAAGCAAAAAATGTTGTAAGGCATCTAAGATCGAGTGAATAGCTCTAACACTTTTTATAACTATTTTTTTAAAATTTGACAAATATTAAAATCTGTCTACCCCTTCTATATTTAGATTCTGTAATTATAAAAAAGTAAAGCTTATTAACATGGATATTGAAAATTTTGAATTCAAGGTGTAAGTCTCCTATTCTACAAAAGAAAATTATTTGATAAAGAAGAGCAAGAATTTCAAAAAGCATTTTTTTACATTTGGCTACATTTTGGAACACAACGGGTTCCTAGTCAAATTAAAAGAATAATTTGATCAAGCAATAGAAAAAAAAAAAAAGTAGTTTAACAATGCCAATGCATGCTGCAGGTAGAGAGGGAGTAACAAATACACCTTTCTGCAACTTACTATCATACTATACAACTGTGATATTAAACATAAAACTATTAACAAGTTTTAAACATTTTGAACATTTATGGAAGCTAGTTTACCTTCAGGTATGTATTTGGGCCTTTTGGAATCTGCAATCAGCTTCACCAAGTAGCATACAATGCTTGTTCTCTGCCAGGACATTACCCACAAACCTGACCATCCCTGTACATTTCTCCCTCTTCTAAATGGTTCTTGAGATCTCATTTTTCATTTCTTTTGTCTCATTTACATTTCATTTTACAAGCTAAAACCACATATTTTAATATTTTACAGAAACTACAGGCTGATCTGCTGCACAAGTGTCTGTCTTCTCACTAACTTCATTGAGCTGGTTGACATTTTATACATACCTCTGCACATAAACACAGCCATTGGGCTGAAATAAAATCCCAAGACAGTAAACATTTATCAAAGCTATAAGAAACTGAAAATGGGGTCCTATGACAGGACTTATTAGGGAATCTGACAATAGGCAGGGCTAGCAATCCCATTAATAATATATACACATATAGTGTATGACACGTTCATTGTTTATGATGACTAAAACTAGTTCACGGCAGCAGAGAATCAGCTTTGTAACTTTAAAAGTCCTTTTCTGTATTCTTTCCTTAGTTTTCAATAGAAACATTTAACTCTGCATGAGATGTGACGCGAAATTTCACAGGGAATGGCTTGTTCTGGGGACAAGTGGTTGATGGGAGTTGTAGATCAGGCTTGTAATGGAAGCTAGCTTCAACTTTAACTGTGCAATAGCTGTAACTGCTTCATAATAAGAAAAAAAGATTAAGTTTCGGTATATTGTTTTGTCACTCTGGCACCCTGGAGTCGGAAAGAACCATTTGCACAATCCAGTCAAGATAAGGCGTGCTAGGAAAATTGAATGAATATAGGTTTCTAACCTTTCTAGGGCAAGGATTTGTCAGATGTTTCTTTCTTCTAGTGTTATTTTGGGAGAGGTATTTTAAACAATTGGGGTACAAAAGCAATACACAGTGCTGTAAAGGTGGCTAGTACAAAGTAATCTCCATAGACACAGGAGAGCCATTTACAGGTTTTCACAGAGGTCACAGTGCAGAGTTAAATAGAAGAAATACTGCAGATTGAATTACGCTGCATATTCAGCAAATGGATTGTGACATATTTGTCTCTTAGTTGTACTTCAGCAATGATTAAAGTCTATTTTGTTACATATTTGACATTTTGAAAGAATTTCGACTTGAGTTTGCTTCTGTGTAAATGAAAATAAAACATCAACAGAAACAATTCAAGAAAGACCAGAGACATGCACTGTATATTCCTCTGTATGATCATGGCTTCTGAGCAATTATCTTTCAGCAGACCAAAGCATTAATTCCATTCTACTACCACATATATTTTTTTAAAATTTTGCTTTAGTGGGATGACACGATACTGAGCTGCCAACTATCGCTACAACACCTCCAAGAGAATGAGACACAGAGGCTCTGAGAACTGCTCTTAGATGTTCAGGAATAAATTATGAACACGCAAGAATTACCATTTTAGTGATAAAAATTATTATTACTAATGGTCTCTTAAGTATTTAGGTCACACAAATTTTACATTTGCACAGCAAAAGTTATCATGCTTTAAATTTCCTGTTAAGTCACATGTGATGTCCTGTCCAAAGCAACTTCAAGACGGTCAGACAAGTGGTATGTGGTCTTACACAATAAAAATATTTTTAGGAACATTTTCTTCCATGATAATTTTTAAGTGGTATGGAATGAAGAAATAAATCAGGCATGTGGGAGACTATTTATATTTATTAGTAAAAACTAAGCTGTTATCATTTTACATAATTTATGAAACATTTGGATTTTGTACCATTTCAAAGTTGGAGAAATGTGGCCATTTTGTTTTGGTTGCCCAGAGAAATGTGAATACAAATTACTGGTTTTCTTATTCTCCAATTGGTAAACTACACTCTTCTTTTTCTAAGCATTTTTCCTGTGCCATAAAAGTAACAAACAAGATAGTTTATTATTTCCTGTAACATATTTTTCATGTCAAAAACACACTTAAAAACTGCAGTAAGAAGTAAAGCTGCTCTTTGATTAAGGAAAACTGGTTCTGACTATAAATAAATTGGTCTACATAAAAGCTATGATTTTCTTCATTCTTATAAAATAATAATGTTCACAGGAATTTTTTCAAAACTTTTTTCCCAGGGATTGTGATTTAAAAAATCAATGTTATTTACAGTCCTTTATAAAGAATCACCCCAGAAAAGTTCATGAGGATCTTGTTTGTGTAATTAAAATGGAGTCAATAAAAATTAACAATTTAAAGATGGAGTAGCAGAATTAGATTGCACTTGAAGATAAATTCGTTTTTCTTTGCTGTTAGGAGTTACTATACTGACCTCAACAGATGTACAGGTGCGCTTGGTACTTGGAAGGACAACTGGACCCCTTTTGTAAGCACCATATACATTATGTCTAGCAATACAGACTGGCTGACCTTGAGATGTCATGTCTGGATGCACAATCCTTTTGTTGTAAGAGCAAGTCAATGATTAGAGAGTGGAATTACAACTTTTATTGCATCAGTCAGAAGGTATTTGCATGAAAATAGGTTTTTGTTGCTAAATGTTCTTCTAGAAAATGTCTTTTGAATATACACCCACAACTGGATCAGGAAAAGCTGTATCATGTACTAATTTCCTTATGAGTTGTAATGGAGGCACATAAGACTTTAAGAAGATTAATTACCTAAAAATGCAGGCAGCCTGCAGGGAAATGCCTACCTGAATCACCCAAAAAGTCTGGTGGCCGAATCAACAATAGGCCTTAAGCACCATTTAATAAAAAAGTCAAAAGGGGCCATCTACAAAATCCCTGCATCCAAATTCCTGACAGTCCTTAGTGAGCAAATAATCAGCAAGCACAAATTCTGGATTCCAGTCTCAGCTCCCAGTGCATAATACTCAGCAATAGTTTTATGTGTAAACCTTAGAAGCAGGGACTGGATCCTCAGTACCTCCTCTCTACTCGAGTGGGTTTCACTGTTGGCTACTGACTTGGTCCTCGTCCTTTGATACATCCCTTTCCACAGAGCAGCACAGATGCACTGCAGAATTAGATTTAGATCACATAAAATACCCAAAAGACTAGAGAGAGAAAAGGGTCAGTAATGGATAGCAGATGTAATCAAGATAGAACAAATGAATACAGCCAGTACAGAAAAATAGTCAAATCAGGGGGAAATACACTTCCAAAATGGCCAGATGATGAATCATTCTCTGTAGTTGTCTTTTTCACCATTGACTAAAGGTAGGCTGGGTTTGCTGACTCAGGCTACTTCAAAGCCATGAGCTGGATCTCCCAAGCCCACAGACCAGTGCAGAGCTCGCTCAGTAAGGCAGCCACCACCCCCACTACGGAGGAGGACAAGGCAGAATTATTGCATGTTCCTTAGTGGACGATTCACTTTATCTTTTGGAGGTTTCTAAGACAGTATGATGTTACATTTCCTTTTTCTTTCTAACCAATAAAATACTGGTTGTAAGCCTGTTTAATTTGGTAAGTGGAAGTGTCTCACCAAATACTCGTGTAGTGTTACTCAGTTTCCCAGGTCTCAGCGTTATATAGCTTTGTAAAGCACAAGGCTGTGCAGTGTTTTAACAACCCCTTGAACCTGGTCTTTGCTATGGCAAATCAGTACCTGGCAGAAGA
Source organism: Falco rusticolus (assembly GCF_015220075.1). NCBI lineage: Eukaryota > Metazoa > Chordata > Aves > Falconiformes > Falconidae > Falco > Falco rusticolus. Next base: position 38,243,969 of record NC_051191.1, on the reverse strand, counting down.
CACGTATAATCATAATAATGGTGTTAAGTTTATCAGTTATGTTGTAAACTTCACTTCGTAAACTTTCTTACAACTTACATGATTATCAAAAAACAGCAAACCATCCCAGAATGGCAGCATAAATTCATGAAACACTATTTAGCCCATAGTCTTTTTCAGTGAGGTTGGACAGTGCAATACTTCCAGCTATGTCATACCTACTATATCAGTAGGGAGATGTGTTTCAAAGGGACCAACATTTTCTGCTGTAAACAGTGAAAAGCTGAGCTCTTGCACGCTAATCTCCCAGTAATCTCTAATATTATAGAAAGTTAAAATCTATAAAGGATTTGGCATTAATGAAAACTACTCTGTTTAATCAAACTCCCTGTAGACAAGGGAACTTAAATGATATATCAATAAGCACCACAATGATTTGAAGTTTCATAAACATCATAAAGATCAATAAAATAACAAAGACTATTTTAAAACTTTTGTAGCTTTGGTGGCAAAAACATTTATGTCACAAAATCTTTAAAGAGCAGCAAAGCAGAATGCACTAGAGCCATCTACCTATTGCTTCTTTCAAAAACTGGGCAGAAATAAAATTATATTCTTAAATTCTTTACATAACAGAACATAGAACAGAATATGATAAAAACTTGAAGTATTTCAGTGACAGAACCACAGAACCTTAAGAACACTGTAAATACTGTCAGAAAAATTAATTTCCATTGCTAACGTGTTGATTTGAGTTTAGTCTTAAAAGAACAAGTTACGTGCTTTATAACACATTTTACTTTATTTTACATATAATTACCTATGCATTGCTGATCTCATTAAAATACTTCATTCTTTGCTATGATTTTCACATTTCATTATTTTATCTCTGATATACTTTTAAAAACCTTATTTCCAGGGACATCCAGCATATAAAGTTATCCTTATATAACCCCTCCAACTGCATCATCTACTGTTTGTACTCCACTAAAACTACTCGGTGAAATCCCTAATGACATCCTCAAAGCCTATACTTAAACCCCATTGAATTTCCATCCTCCTTGATTTATCAAATTACTTTAAAGTATATATAACCTTTCTTCTTCTTAAAACACTTAATTACAAAAATTTGACTGAGGAAAAGGTTGGCACTTGTATCAGAGAAGATCAGAACCAAAAGTTATCCCTTTTGTTTTTAATGTTTTTGACTATGCCTTGGCAGAAGCTTCACACCACATAGCTCAAGTAGGATGCACTTATTTCTTCTGCAGAAACAGAAACCAAGGAATGATTTAAAAAGTGTAAGTTTTGAGCTACTAAGACTAGACACTAAAAATAGATTTGACAGAAAAAGACACACAGTATTTCCCTGACACCCCTTTGAAAAACACAGGAGGAAAAGGAAAAATCTAATGGCCTATGGAGAAGTCCTCTCCCAAAGGACTCAGTGCTCAAGGGGGACATTAGCAAAGCAAGACTACTGAAGTGACAGCATCTCAACACTTCTTGCGAAGGCTCTCAAAAACAAGAGCCCTGCCATGCCCTTCGCTGGAGGCCTCTCCTCGCCATAGCCCTCAAGTCTGAACCAAACGTGACAGAAACTGTTCAGCTGGTTGAAAGGAGAAGGACAAGCCAACATCTAGGCTTCTCACACACCCTCTTGACTGTTAGTTCACTCCATCTGGGGAGTCAGGGCCTTTTCTTTCTATGCTTAAAGAAATTAATAAGAACTATGACTTTTAAATTTAGTTCCTCTGCACTAGTGGGCATTAAGGGCACATTGAGCCTGTGCTGAAAGCACAGACTGTTATTTTTTGTTTGTGGATAGAGAGAGAGCAAGGTGAAAACAGGACTTTAGAAATTGAACTAGGAGATATTGTACCACCAAGGGGAAAAGGGCAAAGAATGTACCTCTATATTTCATATATTCATATCTATTTTTCTTTTGTCAGTCTTCCACTATTGCTAAAGACTATGAAAAAAAATGAAAGATTATTTAAAATCTGAAGTGATAGGCTAGAAACTGGAGAGAAACTGCTCATGTTATTCTCTTCCTCATTTAAAATATATATATATAATCATAAATACCCGCATTAGTCAGGAAGGCTGTGTGGCTTACAGAAAGAGACACCTATCGTCACTGGTGACCAATACTCCTATAGAGCAAGGGAACTGCAGTCACAGGTACTGTGCTTGTAACAGGCAAGACAGGAGCAACTCTGTCCATCCATGCCATCTACTACTGGGCTCCTGTGCTCTGTAACAGAGCTGCATAACCAAAAGAGAAGGTTGACTCTTTGTAGTCCCTGGCACCAAGGGTGGAAGCCGGATGGCTAACCAGCATCAGTGCTTTCTACTCCCTTCATAAGCTGCTTAACACTGCCTGCCAGCTATACAGGGAACCTGACCTGCCAAAAGCCCAGCAACATAAAAGCATTGCTGGAATTTTTAACCTCATTCAACCCAATCCCCTGCTTAAAGTCAGGTACATAGAGCAGAGGTTTGTGGAGACCAGCTTCTCTATTTATAAAGCTGTGCTGCAGCTGTTACCAAAGTGTGAATAGCCAGTTTCAGTCACCTCATAGATAGACATTCCTTGGTATTTCCTTATGAGCCAATGACAGGAATTGATAAATGACAGTGCTATCTATTAATACTAATGAGATCACGTCAATCACCTTCTGCTAAAGAATGTTATTTGCATGTGTCTGTTCTCTAAACATCAGGCTGATGTAGATTCACACTGTGGGACCTCCATACATTACTCTGCAAGGCACAATAATGTTTAACATAAAACCACTTCTGCTTTGAGCCATCAGAACCCTACAACCCCGTGTCGGGTCTTCTTTTGAAGTGCAACCAAAACCACCAACCAGCCACAGCTTCAACCAGTACAGGAAGAAAATTTTCCATTGCAACACTTAGAGGGAGTAGGAGGCAGCAGGATCTAACGCTGTCCATGTTTAGCTCCAGACAGTTCTGTGTCTCTTAAGCAGTAAAGGAAGCTGTCTTTATTAACAAAGGTATGTCTGCACAGCTCCCACACAGAGGTGCTCAGGTTAGCGTGGACAAAGCCAGCCTATGTACTAAAGGCAGGTAACTCCCTTAGCACGGCACTCCGTGAATCATGGTACCCAGTTCTTCAGTGTGAAAAATTGATATTTTAAAATATTCCTTTTTTTTTTTCATCAAAGATCAATTAGGACACTGATACTACCAATAGACCAAACCCACAAAAATAGTATTACCTCAAAACTGGGGGAAAAAACCCAAACCACTATTTATAAATTTAAAGAAACAAAAGAATGATAAGCTAGCAATGTAAATCTCAGTGTGCTTCTGGATGAAATAGCCCATCTCATGGGGAGAGAGGAACCAGAAAAGTTTTTGCTTCCTAAGTATTGGATCCAATAGACACAAAAAAAAATCATTAACAACGTACCACTTATTTCCTTTAATTTATGAAGAAAGACCCTCAACTCCTACAGCAGGGCTCCACAAAAACACTGTCATGAAGAAGGTTTATTTGAAATAGACCACTACCACACTAGATGCAGAATTATTTGTCTGGGGCTTTTATAATTATTATATATCTTTTTTTTATTAAAATTGCATAGAAAATTGGTTATAGTCAGCAAATAACCTTGAAAGCTCTGAGTTATTTTGGGTTTTTTAATAAACTAGGATTTAAATATATAGAAACATACAACTTTGAGGAAAAAAACATTCAGACCTAAAAAAAATTGAATTTAAATGCTCATCATAGTGGCTTCACTTATGAAACAATCTATAGCAGCAGGAGATAAATCAGAGCACAGCGATAAATTATAGTCTTAATTCATCTGATTATATAAGTTTAGTCTTCTCTTTCTTTTTAAATCAGTGCTTGAAGGAATGAACTTATTGCTGAGGCTTCTCTTCCTGTCCTGAATGATGGATCTCACATTATTCTTGGAATTTCATATATACAGAATTTAGTACTTCAAAAACAATTTTCTTTGTTTTGATAACTTAGCTAAAAACATCTGCCGCATACTTATTATTGAAATATTAGAAAATCAATAAGCTGAAAGAATAATATAAAATATGTAAATGTTCCAAAAAATACGTGTTCATTGAGTTTTACTTTTTTTGCTTATCAGATCTTGTTTATTGAATGAAACTTTTCTAAAAAACTGTGATGTGAAAATCAGAAAGTAAGGAGTAGCTCAGTTACTTGATTATCCCTGGAAGTGTTCAGGGCCAGGTCGGTTGGTGCTTTGAGCAACCTGGTGCAGTGGGAAGTGTCCCTGCCCATGGCAGGGAGGCTGGAACTAGATGCTCTTTAAGGTCCCTTCCAACCTAAACCATTCTGTGATTCTACAACTATGATGGGAGATTGTACTGTTCAGCTAAGACTGGAAGGTTTAGAATAAACAGGTAACAAAATGAGTCAAGAGCTTAAGTCTACTTTAGCACTGGCATGAGATTAAATCGCTACAGACACAACTCAATTTTGGCATTAGTGGGAAGCAGGTAAATGCAAAAGGAGTGACAAGCAGACACAGCTCAGGGAAAGAAGTAGGTGGCTGAAACCTAGCTGGGAGTATTCTTCCTATTCCTCTTTTTGGGAAAGAGTAGCAAGACTTTCTTTTGTGCCCTGCCTTTCCCAGGTGGATGCGCAAAGAAAATGCTGTTGAAGGACTGGGACAGAAACAAGTCCTCCCAAGAAGCAGGCACTCAACGCAAGCAGGACCTGATGAGTTTAGCAGGTTTCCTTTCCCACTGGTCCTTCCTTCTCTTCTTGCCAGGCTGGCTTTTCAATCCTCTCTTGGGATTAACAAACCCTGGTGTTAAAATCTCCAACCACTTGCTTTTGCTCTACTCATGTCCTTTAGCTTTGCCTTGCTTTTTAGATAGAACCTTGTCTCTCTCTTCCATGAGCTCCCAGTAAAACATCAATCAATCCAAAAAAATGTATTTTAATTAGGTTTGAAGGACTTCTTGTAAAAGAGAATAGCGAGGAAGCAGCCAATTCCTGCAAAATATTTGCCATTTTTTCTCACAGTTCATATACTAGGAGAGGGTGAAATAATTTGTGTAATAACCAGCTGGATCTCAGTATTTCTCTCTCAAGCTGTTGGTACATTCAGTTTTTTCCATCTCTTCAATACAGTAGTTTTCCCACTGAACTTGCTGTTCCTTAAATTCCATCTGCTCTTTCAAACTATTACCCATCTGTGCAGCACGAACTGCAAATAAACCTTCGACCAAGTGCTGAGCGAGCATACTCTGGTCTTGTTATACTCCGTAGCCTCTTTCACTAGCTGGTGAATAATCATTAAGGAAGACCAACATCAGCTCAAATCATACAATATGACTCTATTTCTCTGTCGTAAGAAAAGAGGAAATTAAATATTTTTTTCTCGTTAATAAACACTGGTAATTCTGAATGTTAAAATAAGATTTCTTCCTAAATACACTAAAGCATTTAAACTGGTAACTGTGTCCTCTGCGTAACTAGGGTGTCATTTTCAGAAGTAGATAGTTACCGCCCTTCACTGTACTGTACCAGTGCCCAGGAGTACCAGCCGAAGGGACCCTCGGAGCCCGCTTCACTGTGCACCAAGACAGGGGTCAGCACCCTGCAGCACCACCAGCCCCACCAGTCCCGCACAGCTGTACATCATGAAGCCACGGTGAATGTTTGTCCACAAGATATACGACCTGGTGTGTAACAACCTCTAGCTTCTCACTACTATGCAAAATCAACATCTGCATTTCTCAGCAATGCAGCGCAAGGTGTTTTAAGAAAGCTTTTAAACAGTAAGCAATGCAGCGATTCCTCCACTCTACAGCTGTTTTCTTTCTGATAATACACTGTTTTGCTTTTTTGGTAGAAATGACATAACAGCAGAGAAAATTTATTTGGCCTACATGTAGCAAGAACTTTTGCATTTAGAATGTTCTCTAGCTAAAGTCCTGACAAATGATAGCACCACCTTTAAAGATACAGTCTAGTAGTCAGCCCAGGTTTCACAGAACAACAGACAAGAAAAGTACAACAAAAAACATTCCCTTGGATCACAAAACATGACAAACACGTTTCGCAAGATTACACAGGATTTCATGTCTATTGGTTCCTTAACAGACCTACTCTTGAATTGCTGTGGTGATGATTCCTCAGCAAAATGGGATATGATACTTGCAAATGCAAACCTATTAACAAAGTAAATGGGTTATAATACAAATTAATAAATGACTAAGCAACCATGCATGACCTATTCCTGATTTGTGCCATGAGAATCTGCAAACTGAAAGCAAATGAGAAAATTCAGCAGAGAGGATGACCATGCTAAGTCAAACAACTCCATAATTCTTTATTAAATTAGCATTTATATTCTAAGGAGTTGCTAATAACGTTTGGTTCAGTTAATACTGGATCTGAATTAAAGTTAATTATGTCAGTAAAGTAGATCTCTGCAAATCCAGAGTATGAATTCTGTGAAATTCTACATTAAAAAACGTAAGTTTATATTACTTTAATCTCTGCTATTACAGTATTCAGAACTGTATTTAAAAACTATGTATCATTGTTTGAATGAAAAATCCATCTTGATACAAATACAGACCCATTCTTTGATTTTTTAATGATTAAAACCACCACACACTTATGTTTTAAAATAGCATACTCTGTAATTATTTCTTTCTTATATTTATCCCTTTTTTTGATTTATAAAGCAAAGAAGATATTGTAGTATTTGTAATATTTCAAAATAGGACAAAAAAGTCCTAAGGCTTAATAGTGAATCCTGTGGGAGCAGACTGGAGACTTTTGCTCAGTTATAAGACATGGAATTTTTATTTAATACTAAGAAAAACTATTTTACTATACTCTGAATGCACAAGTTTCACATCCACTGTGTGCACCAGATCTTGACATAACAGTTTGAGTTCTGAAGTTAAACTGACTGCTGTCACACCTATTTCCTTCATTGGTACTCTTATCTCTAGATGCCTTACAAAAAAACAAATTTAATCTAACATTCCCTGGTAAAATTGTAGTCATATAAAGAAAACACTGCCCAATCAGTTGGTGTATGTTTTTTTCTTTCTTTTTCCTTTTTAGTATGATTGCTAAAAGTCCAATTGAAAGTGAAAATTCAGCATAGTACCATCAATATACCATGATAGTCTAGCCCTGGGCAGCAGGAGGGTCTGTGAAACAATCCTTCTTTCACTACCAGTATATTACAAGCCTGCCTTATATCAAGACAAAGCGTGATGCTTTGCACCCATGCATACCACAAGACTAACTGATTTAGGTTAGAAGGTGAATTATTTTGTAACATCTGCCTGCTTGGCATTGTTGCATAAAAATAGTAAAACTAAGATAACAGCAGTCAGTCTACAGCTACTTGATGGTATCAGGTAACCTGCACAGTCTACAAGCATGCACACCCATCTGAAAGACCAGGACAGACATGTGTTAGGGGATAACACCTGCCTGGACAACCTGGAACCTGCAGAAAGATGAGGTAATCCTTCAGACCAGACTTGTCCTGATCCATGGAAGATGTTTATCCAGATGGCATTGATGCAAGTGGAGCTTGGGGAAAAAAGGAGACACCCATTTCAGCTTCAGTTTCTCTCACCAAAGAGCTCTTGAGTCATGTCTTGACCTCAGACAGCTGAGAACCACCAAACACTTTGGTCATCAAGGCCAAACACAACATTAAACTTACAATACTGTGTACCCAAGGCTTGGCTAATTTGTTTGACTAATGCTTGATTTCCAGTTGTTGAGCCTAAGTAAAGGCTTGTATGAAGTTTTGAGATTTGCCTGGTGCCTCAGTGTCTCAGGGTAGTCCCATCACAGCACCACCCAGTCTCCTAAGAGTAACAGCTGCAACACCTGGAAATAGAAGCTGATACCTGGAAGAGCCATATGGTGTATTCAGTGAGGAATATTTTTCATTTACCCTTCATGTATATATATCAGAAAATTATAGCATGCAGAGTATTTCCTTTACAGACTTTTTAGAGATGAAGTATACTTGCTTTGAACTAATTTTCTTGCATGGGGTATACGTATATGGGGAAGTATATTAAAAAGTTTCAAGACAGGTTTTTCATTAAAAATCCCAGAATTTTAGAACTAAGACTGAAATTCAATCTTTAATTTCTATGACTTGCATATATTAGTCCCTAATTATATTAAAGCTTCTGAGACGAACCTTCATTCAAAGAACAGGCAGTTTTATACAGACATGTAACATAACCCTATTGGGGACATACAGTCTAGATTAAACCCCTCTAGGAAACATTTTTCCATCCAATATTCTTGCAAGTTATGTTTAGCCAGTGGCTATTTGAATTCATGTATAGTTCATATATTTCAGTTCATACATATACATTGGGATTAAATCTACTTGTTTTTCTCCCAGAATTTTTCTTAAGTCAATAATAGTTATGGAAACTGTGAAACTGACAGGTGAGAGTCTGGCAAGCTCCCAATTAAATGGGAGTAGTTAAGGATAAGGGCAGCAGAAGTATACATACGGCCTACTATAAAATCGCCTTCATTACCAGGCACCAAAAATAGCTGCCTATACTGTAAAATGTCTACTATCAACCAGTGCAAAGCAAGTCTGACATAACAAATCCCTTTCAAGAACTCAAGGAATCATGCAGAGGCATTGTTTTAGGAGAGGTCTTTTGTAATACGTGAAAAAATATCTCTTTACATGAATACTTTGTTTTATTTTATTTAATATATATATTTCAATATTAATACTGGAAAATATTCCATTTAAATGAAAAATTTCGTTAAAAAAGCAAATATTTGAAAAATAATATTACACCTTCTATTGAAAGCAAAAAGGCTCTTTGGGATCTCTCATGATGTCAAAGCCTGGCTGTGAGGAAGGTTTGTTAACAACGAAACAGCTTCAGCGTCACTCGAACTCTAGGAGATGGCTCTACTGAGAATTGTAATAGCTCTTTTGGAATCTATAAATAAATAGAGAAAAAAAGTATTGACATTGTAACAGCGCTTGCATTAACTTACACTCTGCCATGTCAATGCAAATGTATGTAACCTTTCAACTAAAAAGAAACAAATACTTTGCAGGTGATTATCTTCAGCATACACATTCTTTGAAGTTGATTCAGTGACCTGGCACAACCAGGAATTTTACAGTGGGCCAATGGAAATCAAATTTGCTGTACATTATACTCTTTTGAAGTTAGGAAGAAAAACACTCTGGCAGTGATAATTTTCCCTCATACTGAAGCTGAAAGAAATTTGTGGGCAGTCTGGATTTCTATGCATTACCTACCCACAACCTCCTCTGTAAAAATCTAGACACATGGGGTCAAAGCCAAGTAATAAATACACACTGAGCTTTCACCCTACCGCTACTTAACTCAGTGTAAAAGCTGTTCTTGAGTTTGATGCTTCATGATCAAGCTTCTAGGGATATGGTGACATTTTCTGTTATTTTTAGGTTTGAACCCGTCCGCAAGAACAGCTACTCCTAACTGTCAAGCAAAAAAAAGCTGCTCAGACCAATAGAGAGACAGAAAGAATTTAAATATAGCTAAAACAGGTCCAAATTCTTATTTATGAGGTCTGGGCACAGGAGGCAGCGTCATGACCAAGTGCACCAAGGATCAGCCCATGGGCAGGAAGCTCATCTCTTCCAAAGCAAAGGGTCAGCGTTCGGAGACCTGCAGTGTGCCCAAAACTTGAGAGGCCAGATAAGGTTAAAAACTCTCATGTTCAGTCTTTGTTTCTGAGCATAGAACTACGCAAAGAGGTTACTTCAGAGAAAGCCAAGGTAAATAATAAAAATGGACTTGAAAAACAATCAACTTGTGGTTGAATAGTGTGCTGGAACTCCAACAGAGCTGTCTGGGAAAAACATACAACCAGCAAGTTTTCTTCCTGGCCAGAAACAACCCCCCTTATTTGTCAACTTTTATGACTGTCTTTTGCCTCTGATCTAAGACCTACACACTTTGAATCACTGTAGATGCACACTGGATACACTTCTTACCCTGGAAACCTTTCCTTCTAGCTGTGCCAGCTATCAATCAAGTCAGAAGCTTTCATAACATTTTTAATACATCTTTACAGCTGTATTTTTCAAATACTTTTAACTACTGACATCAGATCAATAGCTTTTACGTTTAGTTTTGGGTTCTCAACTATTGCATTTAAGCTGTCTACTGTCAATGCTAACTATGCTAGATATTTTAACAGTTATAGTCAAAGTACACAGCTTTGACCACAAAGTAAACCTGTCACAGTAAATTTAAATAAAGTGGAATTAATATGAATGACAGAGACTAACAGGGAGCTGTTACCTAGAATTGACATGGTCCATCGAGGATTTGCTACTAATCCTGATAAAAATAATATTAGTATTCTAAAAAATAAAATAATAAATTATTTTAGAAAATAATAGGGAAAAAAATGTGATCCTTTTCTCTGGAGCAATGCTATTGCAATCGTTTTGTTAATCTGTGATTCTAGCAGCATAAAATCTAGTGAGTTATATGCAAGAAGTTATGCAAATTATATGCTGATCACAATGATTGATAGCAGGTCAAAGCAGCATGCTATTAATATTCTACTAGTGGTACTAGAATTACTGTAAAGTACTGTCTGCACACCACCAAGACAATTAACGACATCGTCCACACATACACTAACCCACATTACATTTTTTCTTGAACTTCTTTATTTCAGACACAGTGAAAAGAAACCCCATCACTACTTCAGCATTTAGCTTTCATCAGGACATACAGAACATTTCCAGCTGATAAGCACTAACTCTTACAGCATACAAGAGTTTCCAAATGCCACTCTCACACATTACCCAGGGGATATACATTTTAATCTCACTCTTAACATGCCTGTGTCCCAGTGAGCCAGAATTTTACAGCAGGCTGATTAAGTGGAAGTGTAACTTTTTGTTTAATTTTCCCTTTCAAAACACATTACCTGTACTGAAATCAGGGTATCATTACACATAGCAATGCACAGTCAGTGGTGAAGAGTAATACAAGAGACAGGTACTTAGCAAGGGAGTGTGGCAAAGTCCACGTTCTCCCTGCAGAGCCACCGCACTGCTCTTTAATAACCACCTCACACCGCCTTGGGACCACATTTATACAGAACAAAACTGACATTTTGAATGGAAAACTCACCTGAACCCAGCAAATGGGCATCACATGACATGGTGCAAAGAAAAATAAAAATTATGGGTAATAATAGAAGGCTACACACAAGTTTGAGGGAATCTCAGATATTTTTTCTAGATTACATGAAGTGACTGTGGACTGACACTGAGGTAGCACTGCTGTTCACTGAGCAGAGATCTCCACATCCCGATGCTATAAACCAGATCCCTTTCAACATGCCACTTTTCCCTTCTTATTTCATTCCAGTTCTTGCAAGGATCATTCATTTCTGCCTCTCAGATAGGGGGGTAAAAGGAGAAATCATCCCTTGCTTCTTCCGGTCACAACTTAGATCATCCTATGTATCAGCAGGCACAATCCCTTCCTTCAGATGATTCCTTTTCATGTTGTTTTTAGGAGTCTGTTTAGGTTAAATATCATGGCATTTGGTGTCGGATTAATGTACTTTGACTGGACCCTGTTTTGGGAGGATTTAACATTCTGGAAAGTATTCAAGGGTTCATCTTTTCTGAGAAGAAAATTCTTTGTACAGAATTAAAGCCATCTTTGAAATCCCAATATACTGTGGCACAGACAACTCTTTACACAATGACTAATTTTTTTGCTCAAGAGAAATCCATGTTCTAGTTCAAAGTGCTGTATGTTGTTTCCTGGTAATTCAATAATGCAGAAAACCTATAATTTTCCCTTGAGTTTAATTGGGTTGTCTTTTTAATCTTGCAGTTACTATTGCAAGTTATCTCCTCAAGCATACGCCAAGAGAATTGTATCATACCTATTGTATCTATATATATATATATAGTATCATATATATATGATGTCACTACTCAAAGATCACACCACCTATAGACAAGTTAATCAATTCCTCAAGTGCAGGTTATCTCTATTTTATGATGATTTCTATAGTGTGTAGCTAAGCAGTTCTCTGAGTGTGGGTTATCTCTGCTCCACCACAACTTTAGTAGTGTTGTAGCCGGATTCACAACTTAACAAAGTTGTACAGCCACTGCTGGGTCTTCTGCACATACACATACTAAACAATATATTCTGTGGACATTGTTTAACATCAATACTGTCTTCAGGAAGCCAACAACATTGAGTAGAAGGATGAATTATCATTTGCACAACCCTTAACCTTATATGTTTAATGTCTGCACAACAGTTAAGCATCTATGTAAGTGCTAAGTGCTGTTACCCACATGTGGTTTCTCCAGCCGGACTGAAGCAGCCAGGCAATAGAATTTGCTGGTCTGTTGGCAAAAGGAACTGCCCATCGCTACACCTTCACTGCTTCTGTCCTCTCTCTGTCCAAATGTGCACATTAACTTCATCATAGTTTTGTTTTCTGATTAAAGTTTCATAAAGAATGAAGATGGAAATGACTGCATATGTACGCTGGGAGAGCAGGGGTTGTCATTTACCTGAACTTTAGGAAGGCTGTCAACACTGTCTCCCACTCCTTTATAAATGTTAGGACATTACACTCTGGAGGGGCGGACAACCAGATGGATAAAAAACTACTGAGATGGCATGGCTCTGAGAGTCCTGGTTAATGGGTCATACCCTGCCTGCAGGCCAGTAAGTGGAGCTGCAGGTGTCTGTCCTTGGACCTGTCCTGCTTAATGTCTTCATTAGTGACTCAGAGGAGGTAATGGAGCACACTCTCTTCAAGTCTGCAGATGACACCAAGCTGCAGAGCCAGGTGACATGCTGGAGGGTAGCCCTGCCATTCAGAGACCCAGGTGGGGGCTGGAGAGATGGGCGTCAGGAGTCTGAAGCACTTTTATGAAATTCAACAAGGAGAAATGGAAAGCACTGCCACTGGGAAGGAAGAACCCCTGCAGTAGCCAAGGCTGCAGAGAAACTGGCTGGCCTTCTAAAGTCCCTTCCAACCTGAATTACCTATGACTCTATGATCCTAAAAGCCATAAGCCTCATTTAAATAGGTATTATAAAATACAGTTATATCTGAAGGTGAAATAATAATGGAACAGCTGCAATGTTTTAATTATGTGTACCAATGCACCTAACAATCTTTCTCTCATACTTGTGCACACACTTTTCCCAGCCTCTCCATCTTTCTAGGGAAAGTATGATATCAAGGACATTAGTCTCTTACAATCAATAAATGCACAGAAATCCAGACTTCCAAAGAATTCCCATTTCCTCTATACCAAGATTTCTCAGTACTTCTTCAGCAACAGATTTTGCCAGTTCCAGCCACTTGGGTTCTCAGCTTGTGAAACGTCCTTTTCCTTCAAATAATTAATTGTTCACTATTCACACATTTTCAAAGGTACTGGATGCCTGATGGTTGTTTGTATGCTTCAAAGGAAAATAGTTCTGTGTTTGTATTTCCGTGGTGTTTTATCAAAAGCAAGAATATTTGCATCCTTGTGAACAAGAGATACAAACATAGAAATAATTTGAGTCACATGTTATGAATCCTTCCCTGTAAGTTAATTTCAGTACAGTGGTCTGTAACAGCAATGTCATTTCAGTTTCCTTTATCTCAAGCAACAAACACTTCAGAAACAGAAACAGAAAGAAAAGAGTCCAGTGGTTGGGCCAACAGCTGCAAATTTAGAAGAATCTGCCTCAGTTCTCTAAACTATAAGTTTCCTACAGGTCCTTTGGGAACTCAGTCAGTCTTCTTACATGGAGACTGCATCCATAAAACTGGAAGGCATAGTAAAATAAATAATCCTTTTACAGTATAAAGTAAAATTTTGGAATACTCAGATAACGTGTTAACAAAGGTGGATCATGTACCATTAATATATAATCTTCCAATTAAGTTATGAATATGATGCATGGTGAAGTAGACATGTAAATATTGAGAAATCACAAAAAGAACATAAAACTACTTTACAGTGGTGAACTGAGTCTGCTGCAAAGCAAATCGCCAAGAGGTAAAAATGCTTTATGTGCTTGTTTTTAACATCAGAAATATTATGAGCTGAGTTCCCTGTAGTATTTGTGTCTGTCTGAGATGATTGCTGAAGGGCTAGCATTGTTTAAAGAACTCAGATGAACAAGGACATCATGTTGAGCAAGATATCTAGTTTAGAGCTTGTCTACTCATGACACTACAAAAATTTCTCACCATTTTCATCAGCTAAATCCTAATAATGTTGAGCAACATTTAGGGGTCGAAAACCAGGCAGGTGCTAACAAAACAATGAATACGTAATGGAAATGGCATCTTCACACATTAAATGCTGGAGGTTTGCAGTGAATTTTGCAGGATGTAGCACTGCTACTATTTCGAAGAGACTATCACTCAAATAACACACTCAGGCTTGCAATACCGTTCCTACACACTTCTGACAGGCTGTCAGTTTTTAAGGGCAATAAAACCAGTGCTATTCCCCTGAAAACACTTTCTTAACACTCATGAATATTTCCAAGGCAATGATTTCCTGTTTGGAGTTGGAAGTGCTGGGGAATGGTTTTGTTGGCTACACTGTGAGGTCTCGTGTGTGACCGTATTTCAAGGAGGCCCCAACATCTCACCTTTATTTTTCCAGAGGTGTCCCCAGAAGATCAGAAAGTCATTCAGCTTAGTTCTCCATCTAGGGAACTCAGCCATAAATATAAGCTCAAGTCAAAGACTGCAACCACCTCCCAGCTATTTTAATAACAAGTATTTATTTTTCATGCAAGTACTTTCAAGTATCTGGCTTATTTATTTTAGTAAAGAAGAGCTCATTATTTGAGCTCTCTCTCTATGAAAGGAAGCACAAGCATCCATCAGCTGTTAAGTGCTAGAAGCAATCGGGTTGGAATAGGGGTTTACTTAAATTCCCTCTTTACCATGACCCCCAGCCAACTGATGGGAGGACTTGAGATTCTTTACAGAAAACAGTTTCTCATTACGATAAAGCACATGGCTGATGGCTTTCTGAGTAGCTGGGAATGCAGGAAGCAACGTAACTGTCCCTCCCAAGCCCACTAGGAAGGTTTCTCACAGGCCATGGTCTCTGCAGTGCTGGAAAACCTCATCTAGGACCGCAGCAAGCCACAAACAGACCCTTTCCTTTGTCACAAATTGCACAAGACTTAGCCCCAACTTTTCCAAGGCAGACTGCTTTCTCATGTTCCTACAGCACACAGTACAACACAGCCTACGCAGAACTGTGTCTGTAACATGGAATCAAACTGAACACTTTCATTCCTTGTTTGTGCCTCAGGTGTGCAAAACAAATAAGTCCATTGCTTCCACTGGGGAGCTCACTCTACAGATAGCAATTCATTATTTAGTGGGGCATAGGAAAGGTCTGTAATACTCTATTTCTTCTCAGATAAATATTACACAACCATGTAAATATCAGTTTTGTCAATTCTGTTTCCTGAATCCTACTCCTTTCTTCTAAAAATCTCCCATTCTATTAATCTATTTTAATTTTTTATGAAGAGTGAATAAAGAATCAGAAAAAAACAGTGCAGATTACCAGCATTAAGATGGCCTCTGTTATGGTCCTTTGCACCACAGGATGTTTATCAAAAATCATCCATTGCTCTTTCAGCTGGGGAGCAATGCTAAAACCAAAAGGATGATTTTTTTCCTCCTGAGGGCTTATAACTGGAGGTTTTAACAGCCACCTTTGCATTCCTGAAAAATCATTTTATTTTATAAAGCAATCCACATCAGGGATTTCATGCACTGTCAACACATTCTCATTATTGTTTGCCTACACTCTTTGAACTGTCTCCTTTCAGCTACTGAAATATTAAAACTGCATTTTCCTCTGTTGTGTCAAAAAAGCTGTGCAGCTTAACAGGACAGGATTCAATAGTACCTGATCACTCTGTTCTCTCCAGTGAAACTGGAAGTGGGAATTAAATACATGATTTTATGAAAAATAACAGTTAAAATATAAAAACAATGAGTTTGCAGAGGCATGGAAAAGTGAATAGGCAATTTGTTGTTTTTTCATAATTAGTAATAAATGCTAATTAAGAAGTATCAGATGAAATAAGACAAAGTTAAATACAAATAGCAATGTTCGGACAGAGCAAACAGTACGGAAATCACTGTCACAGGACATGTAGATATCTAAAGTTTATACGGCTTCAGTTAGAGGAACCCATGCAAGAAAACTATGACAGTCTATTAAACACAAAGATGCAACCTCTGATTCAAAAAGTCCCTAAATGCAGTCTGCTGCAAAGGTACAATCAGCAGTCAGGGAAACTCTGAAAACCTGTCCGGTTTTCTGCTGTTCCACAGGGTCTCCATCCAGCGAGGAATCCCAGGCTGGACTGACACAGTACAGCTGTTCTCATATTCTCAATGTATAGCAAGACCCACAGATTAATTTAAAACTACCACCCAAATCCAGTAATTCAGTAAAAGGCATAGAGAGTAGAACTGTGACAGTCAGACATGACGTTATATGTGTTTGATTCATTTGAACTTACCTTTTATTAACAGGTCTTACTAATTTGTTTATTGGTCTGACTTTCATCATTCCATTGAGCATAATGCTGTATTTAATAACGATACCCTCCCACGTTCCTTTCTCCTATAAGGATGGAAAATGTTAATCCTGTTTTACAACCGAGGAGTCAAAGAACAGGGAAATTAGGCATTCCCCTTGAGATGAATCAGTTTACAGGAAGGATGCTGTACTATGGAGTTTACCTGATGATCCAGTTGTCCCCCTTGTGTCCTGATTTCCTACATTAAGGACTGTACAATAAATGTGTTGATCTGGAGGATCTGGGCTTGATTCCTGAGTCCCAGTCAAGTGCATTAGCCAAAGAATACTTTATGCTCTCAACTACAGAAGAAACTACCTCATCACAAAAATCAACCTACTGTCATTTCATTCAACATTTCTTCCCGTCATCCTTATGACACTCTGCAGCTGCCTCATGGCACAATTTTAGCTTATTTTGCCAAAGCAATGACTTTGTTATGTAAAATGTCTATCTTCATACTTTTGACCACTGTGAAGTAAGTAACAACAAATTAAAAATCACAACAAGAACTTATTGCAATCTCTTGAACATTCACTGATATGTGCTGTGGCAGATGATTACCTGGGCTACAGAAATGGATTATTTCTGTCTCTCAGACAGAGTCAGATGCATTGTCTTACTACAAGATACATTTGGTCAAGGATTTGAATGTGCTGATAGTGTTAAGGAACTGTAAATAACCAAAGATCAGTCAGAACTGTATTTGGAACATGATTATTATCCAGTACATGGAAGCTAAGTATAAGCTAACCACTGGGTAGAAGAAATTGCACTTTAAAAGAATCTAACCGTTCTTATATCCCCTGCTCAGATGTCAACCCTACTAACAAGTCAGAAGTTCCTCCGTGTGAGCCCCATACAGAGATAAGGCAAATGAAGGATTTCATTGGATACAAGCAAAGTGAGACTCCAGCCATAAGGTTTGGTTTTGAAAGTGAGTGGTACATGAGTCCCTTAGAAAATATAGTCACAAATAAGTAAAGCAGTCCTGAAATTTTCTCATGCTATGCATGTTCCTTATTTGTTTGTATTTCAGCATATACGCTGAAATCGTATTTTATCCATTGCATTATAGATATTTGCTTCAATAGAGTCAAACTGTAGTATTTAGAAGATAACAACTTTAATGGATTCCTCCCACAAAACATTTTGGACTGCTTTTATTTTTGATAGCAGAGCTTTTCTAATCTTTAGATCTATAGACTTTCATAAGGTATAAGATATTTAATGATGTAAGATTTAAGAATTATGCACCAGTTATACTGGCAATCCAAAAAATATGTCAAAATACAATAAAGTCTATGGATGCTGCTGATTCCAGGAAAGTCAGTTAAAAGTTTCAGAGTGATTTCTATGGGAACAACTTCAGAGCCCCAACGGGTTTGATCCAAAGTCATATTAAGTCCATGGTAAGATTTGCTGATCTTCTTTGTCTCGGATTTGTTCTCCATTCAAAAAGCAGTATGTTATATTAATCTGTTTAAAACCTGTTTCACTTGATTGTCTTCATTCATTGTTAAGGTATTTATAGAAACATCATCATGAATTAATGTACACTTGCTAATAATGAGCCAACTAACTCAGAAGCTTGACATCTCTTTGACCTCCCAATGTTTTCCATGTCAGTGGTTTGAAAGCTGTCATATGACTAATCAATGGATTACTGAACAGTCGGAAGTCCTGATAATTAAGTCACTTTTTATTAGTATTAATTTTACAAAAGAGAGTGCTAGTGAATCCAAGACAACTGACAAAAGAATTAAGCCCCATCATTTCCAGAACTGCTTTATTCAAGATAAAAAAAATCGAGACACACATATTCAAGAATGTCTTTTCCAGAAAGAAAACTGAACAGGATGTTCTGATACTATGTCTGATCCACACCCCAAAATATTAGCTTATTTTTTCTCCAAGAACACTCCCAGAGATACTCATGCCGACAACTTCTAAAATAAACTTTAAAAGTGGGTAAATAAAGACAGGTCTGACAGTACCATGATCACCTTAGAAAAGGAATGTGAGAAATTTCTGAAGTGCTAGTTCTAGGAAAGAGTCATGCTACCCAGAACTTACCTTGTTCCAGTAGGAACATTTTATATTCATTTTCATTTAATAGCTCATAATCACCGCCCTATTATATATGTCAATGCTTTTTTTTTTACTCTGAAAAAATTAAAACTCCATTAAAAATTGCAAGCTTCCTAACCCCGTTGCTCCATCTATAGTGCCTGATGACATTCATAGCCCTCAGGCTGCCATGGTTCAACTATAAATCCTGGTATAACAAATGGCAAAAATGATGGCAGGAAAAAAGTATTACTTCAAGGACACCAAGATCCAAATGATTGTCTGGCATATTAGAAAACACTAAAAATTGTTTAAACACTTCAGTAGCTTTTATTTCACACTTTTATAAGACTAAAGTGACAATTTTGTTATTTATAAGCAACTTTGAAGATACTTCAAAGCTGTATTTACTTGATACAGGAATATTTGGACAGCATTAGAGAAACATGGTAACTATATTTACTATAAAATAAGATGCCTTTGTATCAATTAAAATATAATATTGCAAAAAACAGAATAGTACGAGAACAGCCCTGTCAGCCCTAATGCAAGACTAAATAAATAATGAAACTACCCAGCCACAGAAAGAGGGACTGCTCCTGTGTTGTTGGATCCTTAATGTATCTGCAAAAGCAGCTAGACTGCCCTACATACAATGAAGTTCAACAACTTCGAGTGAACTGCAAAACACGAGATCCCTTTGCTGAAGAATGCCGTTCCAACTCTACTGCACTGGAACCAAGGGGGACCCAGTTTGTCTGCTTTTGCCAGTCCCTAAGAGGTGATTTACATTTTCATGAGGGTTAAAAAGTATAATTTTAGAATAAAATGTGGTCTTGCATTTTAGAACTAGTTAGAACTAATTGCTGAATACTGTCAAACAGTCTCATATAACATACGCTGAAAGAGATGCTGTTTAAGAACCCCATGGCTGCACGCTATACCTTTCTAAATGTCTGAATATATTCTAAATAAATCTCAACATTGAGTGAAACACAGCAGACTCCTATCAAGTCTACAAAGGCACCAATGGCTACAAAAATCATTCTGCATTCGGGGGGTAGAAGAACAACCTCTTAGTGAGGCAGAGAACTGTGGAAAAGTAAAATACAGGCCACACTTGCTCCTCCAGCTCA
The DNA here is from genome assembly GCF_015220075.1 of Falco rusticolus. Lineage (NCBI taxonomy): Eukaryota > Metazoa > Chordata > Aves > Falconiformes > Falconidae > Falco > Falco rusticolus. The sequence continues at coordinate 38,224,110 of NC_051191.1, read as the reverse complement.
AGCAGCCGGCCTTCACAAACTGGGATCTCCATTAAAAAGGGGCGGCTGCACATTATCTACTGCACCACCTCTTTTCCTCATTGGGAAACATCACCTCTATCAGTACAAAACTGATTTATCAGCACCACTGATGCTTGTAAGCTGAAGAGGAATTTTATTTCAGTTACGCAGCTGCAAGCATACCTCTTTTGTCATTATAATTCCCTACCTATTTTTTCCAGTATTGAAAGTGGTAAGATTCAGCATGTCAGAGCAAAGGCCTGTCTCCTTAATTCAATGCTATAAACTGCAATACAGGAGTTCTACCAAGACTTAACAGTAAAAAGTTGGACACGCTAAAGAAGAGCTAATGGCCACAATCCTCTGCCCTTGCGGCAATGGCATGCACTGGTACACTGCTACTGTCGGGGAGTCAAGCCTATGGCTTTTGTCACTGGAAACACACACTGCTGCCTAATGGACTGCAGCAGAAATTAAGAAGCTTAGCAAGTTAGCCAGCAGCAAGAAATACGGCCTGAAAGAAGAGTTTATTTGAACAGACCTTCAAATTGCCTGTTTAAGGAGGCAAGTTTCCACTAGTTCTACAATGATTATCCTGCATATATCTATCTATGCAGCAATTTATTATAACTTGGAATGGATCATACTCTCTTTAGTATCTAAACTTTTTATGTGGGGAAAAAGACCCAAAACTTTCTCATATATCATTACATTACCACAGTACCTGAGCTAAAAAGTTACCTTTTTCTTAGATTACATTTATAAAATAAAGGAAGAACATCAAGAAACATTTTATAATAAATAGAACTATGTCAGATATTTGGTATAAAATAAACTTCTTCCAGAATTTTGATAGAACATTAACAGATTTCAGCAACATAAATGTTTTGAAATCTGATATGTTTACTGAAGCCTTGAGGATGTTGGTTTATATTAACCTTATATAGTTTATAAGGTAAGGCAAAATAACTTTATAATGCAGAAACTCCTTAAATTTTCAATCCTTCCCTTCTAAACAGTTGTTAAAACGAAAAAAAGATAGTTTTTTCAATGTGTTGGGCCATGGAAACTTGCTTATTTCAACACTGATGGTTTCAGGAATGCTGTTAAATTAGAAAACAACAAAACAAACACATCAAAAGGCACTAACTTCCCAAAATAGGCAATGACCAAGGTGCATCTGTGATCAATATTTTGTATTATATATCTATGATAACACATCTTGACATTCACAAAAACATGATGTCCTCAGGTCAAATCCCACAGCTCATATATAGGCTGAGCTCCACATTAACTTGGCTGAAAGCTGTAGTTTCCCTAGTGAAGAGATGACTTCTTGCAAATATCATAATTAAACTCCAGGAAGAGCACACAGCATTCAGCTAAAGGTAAACGAATATGATGTACACCCTAAAGAATTTAAAACCCAGAAATATAAATGCAGACAAACGCCAAAGCACCAACCACCCAGTCAAAGGACCCCCCAAGAAGCCTTTTTACTTTCTGCAGTAAGTTTTAAATATGTCTGATAAAAGACAAGAAAATACTTCAGTTGTGTTTGGAGGCCTATCTGGTTTGAAGTTATTTTGCCTTACTCACCATGGTGGTTCAGGATTTGTGTGTCAGCTTCTCACAGGATGAGGCAGCTCCTTCAAGCTCACAAGATGCGTATATACATCTGCGCAGATGAAAATGCCTATATATTCTGCTTAACTCATATTAATTATCACATCTATCAGCCTACCTGAGACCCACAGTGCTTTATACATAAAGCATGTTTATTTTAATAAGACATTTCAACTTCTTAATTACAAGGCTGCAAACAAGGTTACAAAAAGAAAATATTCTAGAGTCCTTGGCTACTTTAGCATCTCATGGAGAAAATCCTTTAACTTGTCTCAGAGCTTTAAGCTGGAGGAGAATCCTGCAAAGCAACACCTCATCTTCTGTGTGTGGCTCTGAGTCTGTGCCCTTTCGCCAAGTCTCAAAGACAAACCCAGCTCCGACATTTCTCTTCCTTCTCCATTTCAGTACAAATAATGTCTTCCTCTTCAGGCAACAGACTTGATAAACGGCCATCGTTTTCAGCTGGTGAGGAACCAGGTAAAAAAAAAAAAAGGCTAGGTGATAGTTATGCAGCATAAACCAGGTCTCAGCTCCCAACTTTTGGAGCCTGTCTGCCTGTATATTCTCTTTGCTCAAGAATATGACAGAATATGTTTCAAATAGGAAGAGAATGCATTGGAAGATGCTTTCTTTAGGCAGCCACAGTAGACTGAAGTGAAATGTTACAAAGCCCAGGCTAAAATCTAAATTGCCAGAAATAAGTTTGATCCACCGGAACCACGGAAGTGGATTTTTCAGCTTATCCACACCCTGTGTGTTGCTGTAGACCTTTATTTTTTTAAGTGACCAAAAAACAGGTACACAAGAATCTGTTAGAATGGAAAGCTTTCATTTAGCCATTGTAATATAAAGCATAAGCTGCTCTTCCTTTGAAACTGACCTCTTAAAATGACTTTTTACAGGTTCAGGCTTCCTCTTAGAGGGAAAAAGACTTCACTAACATAAGGTTGCTAATTAGACAGTGCTGACTGGCATACATAAACAGGTTAGCGCTATTACACATGTTGCTAAAACCACTCTGATTATTCTGCTTAGGACAGCTAAAAAACAGGATTTTCTCACCTATGTAACACTGAAAAAGAGATTTGCTCGGAAGAAAAAAAAAGAAAGATAATTATTTCTCCCTTTTCTGTCAAAAATTTTAATAGCCAGAGAAAAATAACACTTTTTATGTCTTCTATGAAATTTTAATATTGAAAATTATCATTAAATCTGGACTGTAATTTGGTGAATTTTAATCTGTGATTGATTAGCTTTCAGAAAGACTCACCCAAGTCCATTATTATACATTGCAAATTGAAAACAGGAATAGGAAAACCTGCAATTCAGATGTTCAAGTAAATACAAAGCATTTCCACATTGATTGAAAAAGAACACAAATTCAGCTTAAAGAATATCAGTAGATAATTTACTCTCTTGATAATGTAAAAATCTTAACAGACTTCATCAGGACAGCTCAGTAAATTGGATGATCTATAGGGAAGATCAGAACAGCAAAATGATTACTCACATGATAGGCTCACACTAGTAATGCTCTACGATCCCCCAAATACATGTAATAATTAATATGAATATTTTCTACTAACAAAGTCAGGTATTTTTTTAACATTAATAATCAGTGTAATACATCCAAATAATCTCATTTTTAAGAGAATCCTCATGGTAGCATAATGTGTCAGTTGCAATTTCCTAACAGCATGGGATGAAAGTCCCTAAAAGAGTGAATTACAGTAATCAGTCCTTGAGATGACAAAAGCATTAATCAGCATCTCTGTGTTTTTACTGCTGATCAAGGTCTCAGCTTGGCAATGATACAGAGACTGTAAAAAGGACCCCTTGTAACAGATGCAAATACTTACCAAATGGTAAATCTAAAAGCAATATGACACTTTGTGACCAGATGTATCAAATGATGCTAAAAGCCTTGCAGAATGTAATACAAAAGGGAGAGACTAAAAAATAAAGAATTATTTAAAATATTCTGCCACATAATTTGTGCTTTGTGAAGCATACCATTAGGTCTGGTATTTTTCCAAATAGATTAAACTTCAATAAATGAGAACATAATTAAGAATAAATGGAATAATTTCTAAATGACTTAAACACTTGGTCACCAAAAATGGATTACTGTTTTTGGCAGACTTCTTTGTTCTTCTAATTAAAGTCAACCATTTAAAACACTTTCTTCCTATTAATCTGACACATTTAAGGAAGGAACTATAAAATCTAACACCTTCTAATGAAACTGTTTCCACCTTGTATTTCTTCTCACTAAATGCTGACATTCTGCTCCCAAAGCAAAACAAACAGCTCCATGGATTTCTTGGGGACTGAAGCCATGAGCAATGTTTGACAACCAAAAATGCAGACAAACCACTAAGAGTGGAGACTACCTTCACTGAAGACATTAAGAATGTTGCATGTTTTCTAGGAGAGGGTCCTTCCTGATGAAAATCGACAATACTTAGGAAAATGTAGCCCGACCATTAATGACTACTGATCACTGTAAATAATTCAGGATATAAAATTCATAATTGGAATGAATGCAAGTTGCAAGACAGAAGCAGGGCTTCCATAGACAGCTTTCACACTCCTATCAGAGGTGTGATCTGGGAAGTGTCTATAGCAAGTTTAATACACAGTAATGGAAGAAAACTTGCCAAGGCAAATGAGCCATAACCATTTTTATCCAAAAACTGCAGTTTCAGTGGGAAAACTCATATTGCTTCATAGTTGGAGGTATCAGCAAGAAGTGGATGGGTTCAGAGGCTTCTGCAGCCTGAGAAAATACAAACTTATCCCCATCCTTCAAGGACAAGACTCTTGCCTTACCCTTCCCTTACTCTGCTGGCTGTGCCCCTGTTTACACAGCTCAGGAGGCTCCTGAATGTCCCTGCTGCAGGGCACAGGGCTGGTCCGTGCTCAGCGGCCCACCATGGCCCCAGGTTGTATCAGGTTGTGTGACCTGTCGCGAAGACAGGAAACCAGAAGCATTTCTCTCTCACGTTGATAGATACAATGGTGGCACCTGGGGCCGTTTCCTGCAAAAGCACTGACAAAGTGACATATAGGTTAGTTGTAGAATCATGCTTTAAAAGGGAAAGACAGGGAAAATCCCATGTCCTTCTTAAAAATCTGGGCCAAAAAATTATCCTAAGGGATGTTTTTACTATTCTAGTTAGGCAACATGGTGACTTTGGGGACCATAAAATCACTGAAGTGTGTGACTTACCCACCTGGAACTGGACAATGGTAAAGCCCTTCTGAATTTGGTGTCTTTTCGTTTAAAGCTTCTGCGCACTGCCTCATACACCTTAGATCAGACTTTTACAACCACCAAAATACTTCTTTATGGACACTTTTAATCTATTATCAACTGAGATGAGAGTAAAAAACATACATACCACACTAAGATGCACTACTGGGAAATCCCACAAACAGCACTAGATAAAATCCTCTGTGAAAATTTATTAAGCACCCAAGCCCCTGCTTTTCCTACTGTAAATTATACACTAATTAATGTTTCCTTCCTACTACAGAGTGGCATTAATATGACAAGAAACAAGATCACAAACACTATGAAAAACATGCAAAAACACCTGATTATCCCCCATTACTGAAAAAGGAAGCCAACATATAATTAATTAGTTTTACTCATTTTAGCTATGCCTAAATCTTGTAAGAAGCCTTACATCAGTGTAACTCCTATTCCTATATCAGAATATCATCTGAGGACCTGAACACACCCTTGTCTTATATTTTAATCATCACTGTTGTCATTTCTAAATCCAGTACAGGAAGAAGCTGCCACCTCACTACCACATGATCTCATTTGCTGTGGCATCAACATGGGAACTTTCTTTTGCTGACTTGACAAACAGAAATAAATCCTAGTTTTTTAAAACAACATTTAGGATTTATTAATTCTTGCTAACAGAACAGAATTTAACAGAGGCCTGCATCTGGCCATATAACTGCCTATTTTAATTTTAAATATCTTCCCCAGTGTATACTTTCAAAGAAATCTTCCTCGATGTATTTAAACTTCCAGAAACTTAATGAACAAAATAGGACAGACTTCTTTTAATATACTATTTTGTTTCCATGCAAAAGAAAAATCGGATACTGAACGAAGTATTATGTAAAATGACATGCAGTATATGGAATTATATGTATGCAGTAGTGTCCCAGCTCATTGGCCAAAGAAATGGCGTTAGATGGGACTCTTTCCTTCAAAACAGTCTTCTAGATCTTTCTCTGAAAATACATTTCTATGAGCAGAATTTAGTGCATATAGCTTCACAAATTTCAGGAAAAAATACAAACAAGCAATAAGCAAACTAAAGTGCTGACATTACCAACAAGTTTTTCTCATTTCATTACCAAGGATCTAGACTTGGAACAACAGTATAAAAGAGCTGGTATTAGTAATTTCTCAAATGGAATTGTGCTGCTAGGTAATTCTGACAGCTTTCAACCACAGATAGCTCACACTAATGAAGATGGATGCTATATTAGTAGAAAGATGGTGGGAAGTTAAAACACTGCACATCAAGGGATCTGGGTCCGACTTTTGTATGACTTTTGAATCATTTTGAGGGACAGCTTAATTCCCCACCCCCCCCACCCCCCCACCCCCCCCAAAGCACTGGAGTTTACCTCCAGGTAAAAGCAAAACAGAGATGATCAAGGAGCATGGAGGCTACTGCCTCACTGCAAGTTCAAGTGACTCCCAGATTTCACATCAGAAGGAATCTGAACTTTTCCTCCAGAAGAATCAGCTGGGACCACTGGAGCCTTGACAATGTGATTGCCTCTTGAGATCACCCAGGAACTGTAGCTGGCTAAATCCTTGTCATCTCAGAGACACAGGACATGAGCAACTTCCTCAACCTCTCTTATTTTCTTAACCGTGTCATCATAATTGCCACTTTTGGGCCTTTCACTGCTTTGCAAGTCTTGACTTAGCATTTGTTACGGAGCAGTAGGAACCACTTTGTTTGGTCAATGATTTTTGACTATCTGTGCAGCAGATGTTCTGCAAACATCAGATCCTATGAGGCAGCTGTTCCGGGAACCTCTGAGCAAGACATCTGTTGAAATAATTGCAATAAGCCTCAGTAATTGCAAGGGATTAGACAAAATGACAGAGCTGGTCTATACCTGCCCTATCTCACCTCTGTGTAACAAATTCCTTCTTTGTAATAGATAAAATATTTTCTTACCACTCTCAAGAATAATTTCTAGCCAGTCCATTAGCTGTAAAGTATTCTGAAGTCCTCAGGTCCCAGAAAGCAACAATCAGAGCAGTAAGTTTATCTAAATTCTAGAAAGTGAGTACAAAGCCTTTGAAAAACAAGACGTCGCACTACAAGCTCCCCCTTGCTCCCCCATATGCAGAACACAGCCCTCACCAGCTGGTGATGGAGGACCAGATTACTTCTTTAAAGCAAAAAGCAACATCCAGAGACTTTTAAGTCTCCTTCTATTTCTCTCATCTGTTCAGAACAGTGGATCTGCAGCTTGCCTCACCACACACAGCAACAGCAGATACCAGAAAGACCTTAGAAGAGGCAAACAGGAATTTCAGAGACTCAAAATTGCTTCCCCTAGCTATAGCTAAGCACATAAGAAGTACATTAGTGTTTTCTGTCAAGAGGGAGTTTTGTTGAGTTGGTGGCTTCAGATGCTTTTTGTGAGTTTTCTTTTTCCTTTACAAGACACTCTTGCCTATGACAGAGGAGCTGGATGAGCAACACTTAGGAAACAACTATCACATTCAAAGCAAACAAGATTTTGGGGGGTTTCATCCCAATTCTGCATGCTGGCACGAAGATGGAAAAGCACCTGCTTTCCACAAAAGAAAATGAAGAAGCAGCAAGTTCAGAGCAAATGTCAGAGCAGCAGAATCCAAACTTCTCTTGACTGCTCCTCTTGTGCCAATGGCCAAAATTCCAGACAGAATCTAAGAGGGAGGGATAAGACAACTGTTCAATGTAGAGTTAGAAAAATGTTCTTACCATTACCAAAAGAAGTATCTAATTAAGAACGTCCACTTATTATATCAGCTATGAAAGGGCTCCTGTTAGCAGTGGCATTTTTGTCATCTGAAAGGTTTGGACCTCTTTCAAACAGCAGCATCAATTGCCACAACACTAACCCTAATCTCTTTGCCATAATATTTTGTTCAAACCTCTTTGCCATGGTCTCAGTACCAGGAAACAGGCCTCAAGCAAACTAAACAATCCATCTTTCCCAGGTTTGGAAGGGAAGGATGAAGAGGCTAAGTCACCTTTCCCCTTTAGGGAAAAAAAGAAACCATGTTACTTTAATTATCAGAAAAATAACAGTAGCTACAAAATTCTGCAATGATCTAATTCTAGCTGTTACTCGAGAATGACTTCAACTCTGAGAACTCAGTTAGTGTTACCAATCAGAAAAGACATCAAAGAGAAAGATGAAATCTCAGAATATTGACATTGACATTTTAGTACTTAAGAGGCAAAGTGATTGATGTATGGCTCAAGACTGTCAAAATTCAAATTCTGCAAAGACAAGAAGACAAAAGCGGATTAGTTCTGTTAAAAAATGAATTAGTCTGGGAACACCAGCCACAGTAAGAAACAAATGAGGATGCATTCTTGCCCTGCCCACTACTAAGCTAGCTATCGTCACCTGTTTGTTTTCAAAACTAATTTTAGATTGGACTGTCAGAGTACCTTCTTCTCTACTTCCAATATGTGTCCAGGACAGGGACAGGACACCCCATGATGATGGAATGGCTGCATGAAGTGGAACTCTACTCACCAGCAATACTTCAGAGAGACACAATATTTCTACAAGGGGATAGCTGCTTTCATCACTGCACAAGAAATTTTTCTTCAAGAATTACTTTGCTGTATTCTGGAGTCTGAAAAATATATGCTGATTTCAGAAAACCTTTCAATTCTCTGGGACTGATCCTGACAAAACCTTTTGAAACTGGTCAGTTCTCTAAAAAGAACATAACCTCATTGGACTACTATACTTACTTACCTGACCACGAATCAATGCCATTACTGCTGGTTAGACATTTACAGGCAACATATTCTCTTCGTCTGCTCTTAGTACTTTTATTTAACATTATTCCTTAAGAAGCATACTGACGCTTCAGGTCCCATATATTTAGCACATGATTCCACCATGGAAGAAATGCACGCACTTAACATAGTGCAGTATGATGATCTCCCTTTCAGCAGCCTGCAGATGCACATACAGCTTCTTCACAGATACTACTGACCAGTTACATTTTGCAAGTCATATCAAAAAGCCAGATCATGACACTGCGCTGCTATTCCCAGTAGTTCTGTTTTGTAGTAGAACAGCTTTCTCAAAGAAATTTAGCACCATTACTGCTGTCCTTTTCATCACCCAACAGAGTACTGTCTCATGCAGCAAAGAAGGAGCTTTGGAGGTCAGACCATGCAGAAATCAGTAAGACCAGGTCTTATTCTTCAAGATAATACACAAACTTGCAGAAAATGACAGATACTATCCCATGTAAGAAATAAGCCATACAATCATGAGATGCACAGATAAACATAGAAAACCATTTTCTTTCTCTTACTAGATTAATTAATCTGCAATTTCAGAACTTGGTTCAACAAGGAGCAGTGCTGGGTCCTGCACTTGGGTCACAACAACGCCACGCAGCGCTACAGGCCGGGGCAGAGTGGCTGGGAAGTGCCCGGTGGGAAAGGACCTGGGGGGGTGGCTGGCGGCCGGCTGGGCATGAGCCAGCAGTGTGCCCAGGGGGCCAAGAAGGCCAACGGCATCCTGGCTTGTGTCAGAAACAGTGTGGCCAGCAGGACTGGGCAGTGACTGTCCCCCTGTACTCAGCACTGGTGAGGCCGCACCTCGAATCCTGTGCTCAGTTTTGGGCCCCACACTGCAAGAGGGACGTTGAGGCGCTGGAGCGTGTCCAGAGACGGGCAACGGGGCTGGTGAGGGGTCTGGAGCACAAGTCTGATGAGGGGCGGCTGAGGGAACGGGGGTTGTTTAGCCAAGAGAAAAGGAGATTCCGGAGAGACATTACAGGAGGCTGTAGGCAGGTGGGGTCAGTGCCTTCTTCCAGATAACAAGCGACAGGACAAGAGGAAATGGCCTCAACTTGCACCAGGGGAGGTTTAGATTGGATATTAGGAAAAATTTATTCAGTGAAAGGGTGGTCAAGCATTGGAACAGGCTTGCCCAGGGAGGTGGTGGAATCACCATCCCTGGAGGTATCTAAAAATCATGTAGATGTGGTGCTTAGGGAGGTAGTACGTTGGGGGCTTGGCAGTCCTGGGCTAATGGTTGGACATGATGATCTCAAAGGTCTTTTCCAACTTAAATGATTCTATGTTTCTGAGAAATTTCACAAACAATAGAGTGATTCAGGTTTATTTAATACACAGAGGTTATGGGGCCATGAATTCTTTGGACACGGATCATTTTTATATGAATGTAGTCAGCAAAATTCTCTAACCAGTATTCAAAAGGTTAAAAAGAAGCAAGCCAATAAATACTAGAAAGCCACAGTCCTTAGGTAAACATGATATTGTCATCAACACATTGATAAACAGCAGCTGACCACAAATTCAGTTTGCCTTACTTTGATATGCAATTGCTATTAATCTTTTTTGTTACTATGTGTTCCCTAGGGCAAAAAAGCTTAAAGTTCCTTATCTTAGGACCACAAGGTGTGTCACAGACTATTGTTAAACAGGTTACCACTTTGTGCTGGAGATGGGATAATCGTGATCCATAAGGCTCAGTTCCTTTACTGGGTGGCATGCAGAAGTCCATGCTTCCCATGAAGCTCATCAAAATTAATAAGCATGTTGCCTTCACAGAATGATTTGCAAAAGGAATGCTTAATGTCTACCATAATTCCCTTTTGGCTATCTTTATATTTTCCTAAGGTATCATCCTTCTCCTGTGTACTGACAAGCAATGAGAAAAAGTACGCTTTGAAAAAACAAGCTGAGTGGAATTAGGAGGAGTAAATAGTGTGCTCACTGGGAAGTAATTAAAAGCCATGAAGCAGGAAGAAGGCTGGAGGTGCCTAAAATGCATAATAATTAAAACCTAATGCATGTTAACTGTGAGTGAAGCATTGAAGTCATTGACATGAATGACAAAACTCCTACTGAATTCAATAGGGACAGGATTTTTACTCTGTATGTGCTCAACAAGAAGGCCAGTTCAGCTTCAGAGAGATTGATTGGTTTGAGGATAAAAAGAAACCCTGCTGAAAATGGAAACTGGTGGTTTATACAGACAACGATATGCATAGTTGTGAAATACCCACAAGAGAAATTAAAAGAGAGAATATAAACGAAATGAGTTAATCCTTGAGAAAGGGGAAGAAGAAATTATTTTTAAAATATGATTAGGGAAAAAAAACAAAGACCATTACAAAGGAGACAGAATCAAGAAAAATTCTGAATATGGAACAACTTTATCCTAACTAACACCTAGAAAGAAAGTGATGAAGCAGTTAAAAAGCAGAGATAACTTCGTAGAGCATAGCTATTGATAAAAAGCATATTGGGAATACTTGGGAAATTTGAATTGGTTCAGATAGCACATAGTCTATTTAACCATGAAACAGAAATGAATTAAGAAAGAAAAAGAAAAATAATTTGCTGTTCAGTATATCTAATCCCCAAAGCCCAGTTAAGTAATAGAACCATTCTTCAGAAACAGTCAACCCAGTTCCAGTGGTTTTAACAGCATTTTGTTAAAAAATGACACCACAATGTAAGTTTGCCTAGATGTAGTTAATGGATTTACATAAAACCCCAGAAATTTAAAATCCTATTGGATATCACCACTATCCTATAACAAATTTACCACCAAAAGTACTACTTGTACAGAGAGTCTACCAGGCTAATAGATTTTGAGTGGGAAACTTGGTCATTTCATTCGTCAAATGAATGAAATTTCATACACGATACACTGCATGTGAATAGCATAAAAACATGCAGAAGAATAGGTGCAGAAGATTACATAAGTACTTGGAGTTCAACTGTTGCAAGTACAGAATTCTGCTAGTTTAGTTTAGCTGGTATAGCCAAAAAAACTGACATCAACAGCCAGCAAGCAACGGATAGAAAGGAAATATTAGCAGCATATCAGCCCATTCAGTAATGATACTCTCCATGTCTGCAGAACACTTACAAAGTCACTCCTTACTAGACCAACAAATGTTCTCAGCAGAATAATCTTAATATTGAGTAGTAATTAATGAAAAATTATAAGCTGGAATTGTAAGCATGTAACTTGTAGAAGGGATATGAAAAGCCCTGAAAAAAATGTGGAAATCAAGTACTTTTAACAATACCAGCAAGCACATGATCCAAAATAATATAGCTTTCATTATCTGATCCGGTAATTCAGCAGTATGGAGCAAAAACATGCAATTAATTACTTACTTAATTTGTCTGTGTGAGGTAAAAAAAAAAGGACACAAAGCCAGCTGAGGGAGCTTGAGAGCCCTGTGTTTTTAAGCAGTGGCTCCAGAGAGTCCTAGTTGGAGTTTTCAGCTCTGATGAGACTTCAATGTCATCAGAGAAAGGGCAGAGGACAGAGCTTCTGAAGCATCACGAGCTCTGTCTCCACATCTTTTAACTCAGTCAGGCTGCCTGAGAAGAAGTAGGTCTTACAGAAACTATCCCAGACATTGTTATACTTCATATACAGCTGTACCTTCTCTTAAGAGACTGGCTATCCTAGTGCTGTGAGCAAAGACACTTCCAGCTGCTCTCATCTGTAGAGTATCCTCATGAGACACTCCTGGTATTTCTGCACTGCAATGCAAAGGCTTAATAAGAAAATATTCCACTCAGACATGAATCCTAGTCCTTCTCCAGACTACGCAGTTTGTTCCTACAGCCATACAAACACTCCCTGGAGACCTGACGCACATTCTCATGCACATTCTGCAGGGAGCTTTATTTTTCTTTCTTCTCAACATCCAAACACAGTATACAAAGTGCAGCGTTAAACTTCCAAAAAGTACACATTACTTATTTGTTCTTGACTGTAGTTCCACAAAGATGTAAGAAAAAGACAACCCGACCAGCAACTGTCCTATTTACTTTGTCCTACATCTTGTACCCATTGATTCATATTTAAATTTCCAGTCATTTTTAGCACGGTACAGTTATTTTTACATACTAGGTCAGGTCATTCTAGACATACAATTCATACTGTTACCTGCAAATTCTAGAAGGAAAAAGTCTCTTCAAACACTATGAAGAGCTGAAAAAATATTGAAAAGACTTAAATTATTAACAAAGAAATCACCTTAGTAATTTTGCGCTTTCACTACTCGTGATGAAATATTGAGCTTATTTTTAAGTAAGTTGCTTGTTTCTGTTCCTCTACAGAAGTGATATTCAGAGTTAAGACTAGAATCCCACTTATTTCTCTTTTGTTTTGCTCCTGAGTTGCATCACATACAGTGTGTAACATTGTGAACTATTTTAAGAGCTGTGAAAATCAGACATAAATCATTCCTGTTTCACAAGTCACCGTTAAGGGAGTATTTAAGGGGCTTTTTACTTTACTGTGACTACATAATTGAAAAGTAAGTACTAAAAATGTTTGAACATGAGATTCACTGGCTTAAAAAGAATACTGCCACAGTAAAAATGGATTCCTTGAGAGAATTAACTAATCATTAATAACTTGAATTGACAAAGGCAGCACTAATCAAGTTCTGGCTTCATAATAATTCTTATAAAAATGGGTGGAAAGGGAGAGCAAGCTAATGAAGTGAGAAGAATTTCTGCAAAAATAGTAATGAATCTACAGCACATTAACTCATTACAGAACTATGCTTTTATTTCAGTATTTCCTTTCCAGGTCAAGAAAAATGCAGGCCACTTAGGACAGGCTGAGCAGGGAAAAGAGAATGCTTTTTATTACTAGCAGCGCCTATGTCAATTGAGAAAATACCAGAAAAAGAGATGAGTTTTATGTTAGAAAGGGGATCAAGCATATGAAAGATACTGACCAGAAAGAATGATCCAGGTATAGAAACAAATGTACAAACTTGAAAAACACTATTGTTGAGTGCCCAGCTAGCAGGACTGCCATGCCACACTAAATTAAAGACTAACCTGAAAAAACCCCACATTTCTATCCAGGAAAACACAATACTTGAATCTGACCCTCAAAGCTGACAACAATGCTTGAGGACTCCAGTGGGGACAGAATCAATCTCTACATACAGAACTGCCCAGGCTGAAATGCGTGTGTACTGTAAAGCACAAGCACATTAAGCCTTAGGCTTCAGAGAGGGATCAGAACCATTATACATGCATAAGCCACATGTCCAGGCTCCGAAGACCTTCCAGAAGTGTCAAACATATAATGTGTGGCTCTACAACACAGCACACATGTTCAGAGGCTCCAAATAAGACTGTTCCTATGTCCACTGCCCCAGATGAGGCTACTATGAAATGTTGATGTGCAACAGCTGGAGTAGGGGCATCTGGGCTAGGGTTATCAGGTGTATTTAAATCCCAGACACACTTATAAAGTATTCAAAATGTGCCAAGATTTCTAGAGAATACAAAAGCGAAAATCCAGACATATGTATGCCCCTAACCCTCCATGAGAGCTTGTCTAAATAAACTTCGCAAACATCCACAACTCCCAGGTGTTTTTTTTCTGAGGTGATAATGGGTAAAATACTGTTACCTAAGTACTACACATGCACACACTGAGAGTTCAAATTACTTCACAAACCTCCTGGCCAGCTTCAATGTAAAGTGTTCACCTAATAAACTTCATTTAGTCTTTGCAGCTGCTTGAATCAGTGGGAGTCTTTAGCTGGCTCTGAGCTCTGGTCAGGTGAGAAAGCAAGCAAATGGAGTTTGTAAAAGCTTCTTTTCTTCTTTTTCCTTTTTTTTTTTTTTTTAAAGTCTTTACTTTTGTGTGAGTAAAGGCAGCTGCATTTATATTCCTTGAAATAAATCTTATTTGACACAGTTATTCTGTCTGACTCTCTGCAAGGCAGGCTTTTTTTGCCAGGAATAAAAGCTACGATCGTTATAAAACTGTGAGAAACGTCAATGTCATATAAAGGGAATGGTTATTTTATATATGCATGCAAATACAGAACACATACATTGTATGAGACCTGATCCTCTGATCATGCAAATGAGTAAACAAATTAGTTACATTTGCAGAGGACACCCTCTAACACTACTGATAAATAATTTCTGGGGGTGAAGCTGAGAGAAATCACCAACACGGGGTAGTCAGAACTTGCTATTTTTCCCTCTCAACATCATGTCTGATCATTCAACTTGCCAAAGCCTACAGCTAATTTAAAAGATCACTGTAATGCCAGTTTTGCTAATGGTTTTCCTTTTAGACTTCAACAGATTAGGATGTCTCCTCTCAGTTTTCTACTTGTAATGCTGCCTTGCACAATGCTGATCTTAATTTGAAGTTCTTTCCTCTTTTGTATTTAAATATATATATTTTTTTTTCCTCTTTTAAGCAAATCATACCTTCCTCCAATGGTATCGTATTTAGATTTTCTTACTAAAATACCAAGCCCTTCTATTTTCAATATTTTTTATTTTTCTCACTAAATTCCTCTTTGACTATGTATTACCATCTGTTAAAGCATTTCTCTGCAGAAAATCTGAAATAAACATTAAAAAAATGCCATAATTTCCAAGTGTCTTGAGAAACACAGTATGTCTACACTATGCAGTCCCACTATGCAGTCCTACTTTAGACTATTTCAGAATCTCAGATTTCTACTTAGTATGTTACAACACATACCAAAATCTCTGGTTGCATTTGACATTGCAGATTTGACTTAATTATGTACGAACATCTCTCCTTGTTTGAAGATTCTTCAGTCAGTCAGTTGACTGCTTTATGCATTTCCTCTGTACTACTCTCACAAGGAAAGCTCTCTGTTGCAGTATGGCTTAATTCTTAAGCATCTTCCTTTTACCCAGCCTGTGTTTGTACACCAGCAGAAGGACTGTGCTCATAAGAAATCATTTCTGCAATTGCCAGCTTGCAGAAACTCCCTGCACAGCCTCATGTGATCAGTGAGAAGGAACCTTAACCACTGCTTGGTGGCCCTAGGATGCCACATTAGACATTTTGCTCTGCCTCCCTCCCCAGCGGTCCCTGATGCTGCCTCTGGGGCAGACTGTTGGGTAGTGGGGGGGTATGATGCAGCGTGTGCCCGAGCAACATGCCAAGCACCCTAATGGCTGGGTGGGCTTTTCTCCAGCTGCTTTCAGGAACAAACATCAATCAGCTAGCAAAGACTGTAGCTAAAAAAAATAAAAAAATAAAAAAATTCACAAGGGACTGGTAGCTGTAATATTTTTGTTTCTTAACTGACACATCGTTCTGTACATTGCCAAACAAAGGAAGTTCTAACTAAATATTTATCTCCCACTCTCTCCCCCTATGAAAAATTAACATGCACAGGTTCACTCAGATGAACAGCATAAAAGAGGCTAACAATGAAAGAGTAGTATGAAAAGACAAAACATTCATTAAGGATTAAAAAAAGAAGGGTGGCTTTACACTGCCAAACAGCTTTTATTTAAACAGGCTATTGCATCCTGCCCCCACTACATACAGCCACACGAGGTTGACACTGGAATAAATCTCAACTCCATAAAAATATACTGACAACACAGGCTGCGAGAGAAGAGCTTGTTTACCCTCATCCTCCAGCTCTTCCCTTCCTACAAAATTCAGCACTTCAGTGCTGCATAAATCTGTGTACCATTTTTCAGGACTTCTCCAGCCCAGCTAACTTCTTTGGAGACTCAGAGACCATGGCACTTCAAGGAAAACTGGGCAATGCCCTCCTTCTGCGTGTAGAAGACACACACACACCACACCCTTCAAGACACCTAGAAAAGCACAGGAGATAGAAGGGCAGGAGGAAAGTGATATGACACAGCTATACCATTTTGATTTTTGCAAAATGGGGGCTGGTGGGAAAGAGGGAGCAGCTCCACTGAGAAAGGGCATGCTCCTCACCGCTGCCTGCAGGGCCTGGCACGCAGCAGTGCTGTGCTGCCTAGCAGGGACTGCAATGGGGGAAGAGCATGTCAGCCCTGCTCGACCCCCAGTGCACCCCCAGGGCCGTGGCACACAGGCATCACAGCAATCCCATCATTTTTTCCAGCGCCCACAACCCAGAAGTTCTCATGCGGGTTCAACTACAGCCACAACCAGTGCTCCTCCAGACTTCTGTTCATGCTAAGGGGATAATTTTTCAGTCAAGCAAGTAACTCAGTACTCACCTCATGCCTGAAAGTTTCAGATTCCAGTCTAAACTACCCAAAGCCACCCTGCTGTTTGCCTCCCTCTTTTTGTTGGCATGAAGAACGTTTCCTGTGATAAAAGCTAATGAAGCCCTAGGAAAGATGGCCAACGCAAACACTGCAAGTTTTTATGAATGAACAGGCTACACAGACGTGGCTGGGGATACTTTGTGTTCAGCTAATCCTGTCTTGGGCCAGGACAGATTACACGACTCAGAGTCCTTGATAAAACCTTCCTCTCTGATTCTGTTGTTTGTTAAAAAGCTATCAGCCACCTTCTCGCCCTTCTGCTCTCCACTGTGTAACACAGTATCTTCAAATCTAGTTTAAAAATAAAGGTTAAGCCCTGCGAGTTCAAGAAGGAGATGGAGCAGGTACCTTTTTATGACAAAGTCACAAATGAGACATGTTAGGTCAACCAAACTGAACAGATCCAGCAGAAAACACACCACACACTGAACTAATGATGACACGAGCCAAAGCAACGAATTCATCACAGACTTGGTGCCATGCCCACCTCCACAACCCCTGGAGTCCTGTCCATGTGGTCCTGTGACAACAGAGAGTGACAGACAGGAAATTAAACAGGGCAGTAGAACAACAAGCAGGACGGACAATGTTTATCCAATGCCCAGCACAAACCGGGCAACATCGAAAAAAACTAACTGGCCCTGGGCACTGTCCACACTCTGCACAACCCTCCCACCAAGAACTGATGAAAGCAGCTCTCCCCAAGAGGTGATCTGGCAGATGACACAAGGTGAACAACGAGGTGCATGGTGAGAGAAGATAAATATGGGGAAGAGGCCCAAACTGTGACAGGCCTTCTATGTGATGGTCATGCTAGAGACATGACAGCCCACTCGCAGACAGCCCCCCTCAATGTCCCTTGCCATCTCTCCAGGAAGGGATGGGAAGAAATCTCTACCCCTAGATGTCTCTTCCACATGTCTCCCTAGAAAAGGATGTTCTAGGCCATGCCAAAAATACCAGCATGGTGTGTTTCCATGCCACTGGCTTGATGGTTTGATCACTGCTCTGACTGTTCTGACAAGGTGAAAAAGAAGCTGTGAAAAAAAATGTCAGTTACATTTTATCTGGAGAATCGTTTGACAAAAGTATGATGGAACAGTGTGAAGCTTCCTCTGGTGGGAGACTAGGACATCCATCCAAAATGGAAGGAGGCCAAAGGGCAGAAATCAGAAGGGCTGTAAAAGATTCAAGTGGAAATACCTGTTAGCAAGAGATGTTTATACCCCTTCTTGTCCTCAGGTGTTTAAAGTACCTTCCTAGAAACTAAGGATAATTATTGTCTTGCTCTTGATACTGGACATGTCATTCAGCAAACTTTTCTAACACCTTGTGTTACGAAAGATAACATTTCCAAACAGTGAGAAATGAACCTGGGGGGTTTTGTACTTCTGTTTAGGATGGCTCTGGCAGTAAGAGCTGCATCCACAAAATAAGCATTAGAGAACCCAAGCAAGCATTGATACCTCCCCAGAAAATCAGAGGTGTTGAGCTCCCTACCCGATTAGCTTCTGCCTCCCACCCTGCTATATTACCCCCAAAATCCCATCATTTGGCAGAAGAGACTTTGCATGATGAGGAATGGTGCCAAGGCTGATGAAGCTGAAAACCTCTTACCCAGCATCGGCCAGGTGTCCCCGCAAGCAGGAGGGCTGCAGGGCACCGCACAGGGACGCCAGCGCTGTTCTTGCGAGTATTTTGCAAGGACCGGAGAGTCCAGTGCCCCACGCCTGCAGCAGCCACAGCATGTCTCTGCCAGGAAACTAAACAGGCTTCAAATGAGGCACCGGAATACCTCCAGGCAATTGTTCAGCTTTTTAACCAGTCCATTCACTCCACAGAACTGTTAAATGCTTTCCAGCATTTTAGTCAGTGAGGAAGGGACTTACATGTTATGTTGAGCTATGACCAAAAAAATACACCTGACTGAGATGTGCCTTTTACAACAAAAGACATGGATAATCTAGTGGACAAAGTGCATGTTTTTTTCCAGAAGGTTGTATCAATTTTAGAATTTTGGTCAAATTTTGAACATAAACAAGCTAACAAGAATACAGAAAAAAGATGATACAAAAGCCAGAGATGTGTCATTGAATGCCTTATTTTCACCTCTCTTTTACCGTTTTGTCTTTTTCTCCTGTTAAAAGACCTGAACAACAGTGTTGAAGGGAAAGATTTCAAAGTCTGTAAGTGTTATTAGATGAGGAGCCACAACACATCATACAGAAACAAGAATTGAAGAGGAAAAGATTTCTACCATTTAAGACCCTGGTCTTGCCAAAAGCAAATGCAGATGAATGTAGACTGACAAGCCCTGGAACAAAGAACCAAACTGACAGACTATCAACCAAAAGAAAGATTCTACAGCATAAAAAGAGATTGGAAGTTATTAAAGAAAAACCCTTTAAAGCCTTTGGCCAAGTATCCAGTTGTAGTAAAGAAAGCAAACAAGAAGTTAGGTAGTATTGCTAAAGGAATATAAATCAAAGCTGTTGATATTATCACTATAATAACACAGTAGCTAAACTTGCAGAGGGAATACATGGTACACTTTAAGTGCACACACACCAGAGGAAAATACAACTTCCTTTTTGGCAGGTTGAGCAAAAGAGCTATGAAATACTAACAGCAAACGGAAGGTTTGAATCAAACTAGAAGTCAGAGGCAATACCTGAGGTCCTTCCACCAGTCAATCTGATGATTTAAGATTTTTAGACTATTGCTATAGTACGATTACTAACAGGTTTAATTTATATTTTGGATATGCACAGCTTAGCATTATCATCAGAGCATGGTAAAACAGAAATCCAATATTGAGCATCCCTAAGAAATCTGTGCAAGAGGGTCACAACTGTTTCTGTAAGACAGACTGGCTGCAAGTGAGTTTTCTCTTCAACAAATAATACCCTTTGTAACAATTGCTGTCCTTCTTGATAATTTTCTCCAGCATTTGCCACCAAATCTTGGAAAATAAGGAAATTACGCTTTCCTTTTCTTCAGTTAAAGTGTGCTCTCCAGCCTTAATTAATAAGGGTAGCCAGCAAGTCACTGAGATTGCTGGATTTTGTCTTAATGCCTATGTTAAAGGTCACTGAAGACCTGATTCATAATTACCAGGACTGCATATGCCTGGGATATATCCCTTTAAAATAATACTGATGACATATTACTTCAACTATTGTCTAGTTTAGTATTGTTTAAAAGCTATGCATTTTCCTGCAGATTAAGAAATCCTGTGTTGAATGTTCTTAGGTCGCAGTTTCGTAAGTTTCATGTTTACCATGTACAACTATGTTTATCTAACCTAGTTTAGAAGGGGAAAAGGATTAAAAAAATCTTTCTGGGTGGGTTTTGTTTTGTTCGGGGGTTTTTGCAATATACTTTCAATATTTTTTCCTGAAAGTCTTTCTGTAGAACTGAATTGCACCATTATATTAAACACAAGTGCAATCACTCATTATATTAGTTGTTATTTTGGTTAAAATTTACCTATTCCTGTTTCTTATCAGAGACACAAAGTTAAAAGAAATGTCAATCCAAAAATCACTCATTTAAAGAACAGATACATAGCCATAAATAGCTAAAGACTTTGATCAGGCATTCCTCCCCAGCTACAATCTACCTCTGATATTAACAGTAGAAGAAAATCTCAAATACTGGATTCCCCCACTGAAAACAAAACTGCTTCACCAGTTTCCAAGGGTTCACACCAGAAAACTGTTAAAGAAAACACACACTAGCTATCTCAAAAGTTGGTAAAACACCGAAAGAAAGGTAGATTTTATTTTTGCTCTCAAATGTTTATATACAGTATCATGAAATTAACTGAAACATGAAGCAGAATGAAATCCAGGGAAAAAGAAGCAGCACTATCCAGTCGATGGAAAATTATACAAGGAAGAAAATGCAAGAAGGAACTGATGCAGGAAATGAGTATGATGATATTTTACAACGCTGGTAGCTTTCCTGTGCTTTTAAAATATTCTTGATGACTTTTTATATGAAATATATTTCTGTTACAGGTTGTGTGGCAACGTTGCATGATGCAGCATTTCTGTTTCAGACTTTGCTATCTGCAGGTCAGCTTAGCCTAGCAATTATGCTGACCTTGATACCAAATTTCCTCTGCCAGGTCTTCCACTGGGATAAGAACTACAGTGGTTTATACCCGCTGGGAACCCAGTCCTTTAAATCATCTTTTACCTCACTTGTAACACATGAGGTGATTGCGTCTCTTGGAGCATCCTGGCTGGATGGCGCGACATGGACAAGCACCAGGGGTGTGCCCGCCTGACCCGCTGGCAGATGCTTACTGCAGACAGGATGGCACCTTCAAGGCAGCACCACATGCCAGAAGAAGAAGGAGATCAACGTACGCAGCTAACAGCTGCTCCCAAGCCCACAGCCATCCACCCAGGGAGGCACGCTGAAAAGCCAGGCTTTAGTTTTGCATAGATTGTAAACATGCCAAGTTTACAAGTCTAATAAAAAAACAAGAGCATTACTGAGAAACAAGGATCAAAAGCTCCCTTCCCCTTATGACACTGAGTTCTGTACACGTGTCTCCCCTAAAATCAGCATGAACTGCTGGTGGCTGGGGAGGACTCTGGGAGGGCTCAGCAATGAAAATGAAAAATATTAGTTGACCGCCACCTTTCTGTACTGAGAGCTGTTTCTAAATACATGAACTAATATGAACTCTGGAGCAGGTACCTTATTTTGTTGTGGATTCGTATAGCTCCCAGGAAAACAGAGGCTGGTCTATGACTGCAGCAGGGTACCACTGCCCCAGCAGCAACATGGGAGCAGCGCAAACGTCAGTCACAGCGCTGAGATCCTGCCATACATCTGCCTGTGACTCAAGCAGGAAATCAGCAGATTTTCAAACAAAGCCTGATGTGAAAAAGCAATTTAAACTCCAAACCAGCTGAAATATAAAATGCTTTCTCTCAATATTTTTAAGAAAACAAAGCTGTAAGGCAGTGTCAAAGTCATTATAAAAAAACTACAGAATGTTTCTCCATTTTTTGTGTAGAGTTTTTCAAATGAAGGCAGCAGTCTGTTTTGCTGTGTTCAGAAGTGCTTCCCTATCGCAAGCTAAGTGAATAATGCCTTTCACACAACAGTGAGATAAAACAGTTCATGCAGACTTTCTTGGTACTTTGCAGAACAAAGCATCCTAAGAACCCAAACAATTCACAGCTGGTAATGCTTGTTATCTTTTTCTTTAAGAAATGGGATGCATAATAATGGCATTACCAAATGGTGGGATGTCACGCATTCCTCCCCCCTGGATTTATAATTCAGTGGCAGATGAGTAGCACATGAGTATCACTGCCTTGTACAGGTTAAAAGTGGTATCTTCTCATGTTCCTGCTTATACACGTATCTTCCCTTCTCATACCTTTCCTGAAAAAATATTCTTTGCCAAGCAGATGTGTGTTTAATGAAAATCAAATCCTTAGTGGGTGACAACACATAAAATATCGTGGAAAACAGTGATAGCAATTGAAGACATTCCCCACTTTCCAGTGTTTTGTCAGCATACACACTGAGGTTACTCACTTGCAAAGACTTGCATTATTCAAACAAGCCTACAAGTTACAGGAAAAAAAATCCTAATTTATGGTTTAATTACCTGCTTAGTCTTATTCCTGGGGCCATCTGCACTTTGCTCAGAAGCAGCCATTGGCACCTTCCCACGTGACTAACAGCATTAAAGATCCTCTTCCCTTCAGCACGCCCTCGCACAAAGCAAATACCTAATATCATATAACATCACCATCTAGTGGTGAAATATATTCATTACACGTAGAATCTCCATCACGTATTTTCCCACCGTACCATCGGACACGCACAGGGAGCGCGGGGCTAGCATAAAACGTCTCCTCAAGCTGCCTGAACACATCAGCCCATCACCTGAACAAAGTCATAATTCTTCATTTCCTTTAAACAAGTTCTTAGCTTTAAGCATATGAATTGCTCCACATAGATCTGATGAGTCTGTACCCCCTCCAAAAGATATTAAAATGATGCCATAAACAATCACCTAAGGAAGCAAAGACACAGAACCAGACTGGAAGTCATTGCAAAGCACAGTACTGCCTGTTACGAGTGTGTTGGCCATACACCTGGGGCAACAGCGTGCCCACAGCTCCTGTATGCCATGTAAAAATACATGAAACAATTTTCTTCTCCCTTGAACAGAGTAAATATGAAAAAAGTGCTTACTCCTCTCTGCATAAAGACAGAAGTTGTATTCAGGTGGCATCCTGAAGCCACCTCTTTTGCATGATTCCACTTACCCAAGATACCTAAAAAGACCGGAAACTGAACATAAAGGTAAATTGTTACATTTGGCTGCAATCCCTTTAGGAGAGTGTGAATGGTTTGACACCGCAGAATAAAGGCTACAGTGAGTCAGCAAGGCAGAAAGATGACAAATGGGAAACAGCAACAACTTGTTCTACAAAACAATAAATACTGGTTACATTGATGATGCAGAGCTGAAAAGCTATTTGACATGAAATAAAATTATTCAAAGTTAGAATCCTGTTCTAATGAAATGGGCCAATTTGCTCTACTTCAGTGGGCTTTTGGGAAACATTAGTACATTGTAAACAACGTATTAACAGAGAGTGCATATTTGTGAAGGGTAAATTAAGTCAATACTGAAGCTGTACGAACAATTTAGCACATAAAGTAGTGTCATGTACAAGTGTGGCTTGTCATCAGCTTGGCCTCTTGAATTTTTCTCTCTCAGAAAGAACTAGCTTGGCCCAAAAGCTGAAACACCCTTATACTCAGGAAAAAGAAAACATTAAACATGCACCCTACCAACTCAGAGAGCCACTAGTGGCAAGCTACGAAGTTCTGCTTATAGTGGAACAAGAGATTCTACAACAACACTACTGTATGAAATAGGTTCTTATAAAATCAAGTAAATTGCTTTCATAAGACATGATGGTCTAGAAGCCTTCTTCAGACTTTCACTGGGGCTGTTGCTTTTCTGCAAGATACATATTCATCCAAGAACCCTGAAAACTACTTAAATGCTTGCCTTCTTCACACTCAAAACCCTTAATTATCTAACTTAACAAGATTAATAATGTAACTATCACCCTGTGAAAAACTGATGTTCTTCAGAACCTCCTTTAAGTAGCCACTTCACTTAATGAAAAGATCAGCAAAAGAAGCAAATTTCCAAACATGAAACATTTATTAGCCAGCAGTAACAACTTCCTATTAAAAAATGGCAAATTAGCAACTGCAATGAATCCAACAATTGTTTAGAATGACAAGGGAATATGGTGACAACCTGACAACCTCTTATGAATAAAAAATTATGGATAATATTATGTTTTAAGAGATTCTGAACAGAAATGCCATTGACATCATGTAGTTTCTCTCCAATGTATATTTTGCTGCCCTCAAATATACAATTACATTATCATGAGCTTCAATTTATTATTTTCGATGTTAGTTGCTCTAATACATTTCGGTTTTTAAATCTTTCCATAAAGCTCTTTACAGGGACAACTAAAATTAATTTGAAACTCAGACTTAAAAGAATCAATATTTGGCTGGTATCTGTAATTTATTCAAGTCTGTTTACATAAGGAAAACATTAGTTTCACTGCTGAATTTGAGGCAGGAATTGACATATTCTGTTCCCCAAGGTTTCAAGAATTGAGAGCATCAGGATCTGAAGACAGAATACTTGCTGGCACAGGATTCCTGAAGCAGCATACCTGCTCTGCTCAGCCCACCTGCACTCTGCTCCTCACACCAACAACCCATACCCAGGCCTCTAGTTTCAACTTGTAAGTAATGATTATTGGCTAACATAATTTCATTCAACAAAATCAAAATCTAAGGCCAGGCCTCAAAGCTAATCTACACCACTGAATAGAATTCCTTTCTATTTTTCATTTTCAGAGAAAAGTTACATTTACAGACAAATGATTTGTCATTGATTCTTTGCTATTACTTGCACTTAAATGAACATCTTATGACATAAACTTCAGTGCACACAACATCAGACTATCATAACTGTTATAATCATATCCTAAAAAACTTCTTGCATATTGTAGAAGCACTAGAAGTAGCATTCAGTCATGAAAAGTAGCTTTCCGTCATTCCCACCTTCATAAATCTTAAGACAAAAATCACAAGGAGCCAATCACTGCCTAGCACACAAAAGCAAATATTGAACAGAACATTCATATCACCATATCTGTGGACATTTATTACAGATTTATAAAGAAAATTTCCTTGAATGGGCATGCCTTAATATTTTCTTGTCTAAAATCTGACAAATGAAATTCTGAAACTGTTTTAGTAGATTAAAAGAAGTGGTGGAAGATTTTCATTATACAGCTTTCAAGATTCCCTAGCATCTGCTGAGAGGACATCACGGCAAGACACAAGCAGTCATGATTTCTGAAGGTGCCAGGGAGAACTTGATACAGGTACTGGATGGGCCAAGTAGGGTGATGCTCTCCAGCATCCGCTGTTCACCGACAAGGCAGAGCTGCCTGGGGACGTGATAGCAGGTGGCAGCGGTGGCTGAGGTGACCATGCAATCGTGGACTCCAGGATCCTGGCCAGTAAGAAATGGATTACTACAGGGGTGTAGCCTGGGACCTATCCTGCTTAATATTTTTATTAGTGCCCTGGAGGAAACAGCGAGTGCACGCTCATCTAGTTTGCACGTGACACCTAACGGTGAGGGGCCAGGCCAGCCGATATGCTCGAGGGCAAAGCTGCCTTTCAGAGAGACCAGAGGGAGCGGAGAAATGGGCCATGAAGAGCTTTGGGAAACGCAGCAAGGAGAAAAGCCAAGTGCTACCTCAGGGAAGGAGGCTCCCCTGCTGCAGCCCAGGACGGGGAGGGACAGGCTGGGAGCAGCTCTGCAGGAGCAGAGCTGGTGGGTAACTGAGCATGAACCAGCCCTGTGCCCGGGCAGGAGGGAGAGCCAGCAGCCTCCTGGGCGGCTGTATTAGCAGGGGCACAGCCCGCAGATCAAGGGAAAAGATCATTCTCCCTTAATCCTCCACTCAGCACTCACTAGACCTCATCTATCTGTTTCCAATACACGAATAACCTGGACAAACTGGAGGGAGCTCAGCAGAGGGACCCCACAGTGGTCAGAACTGGAGTACTTGTCCTACAAGAAGAAGCTGAGGGACCAGGGCTTGCTTAGCCTAGAAAAGCTTTGGGGGTACCAAACAGCAGCCTGCCAGTCCCTACAGGGAGATTAACAAGAAGATGGAGCCAAGCTCTTCATGGCACAAGGACAAGAGACAACAGGCATAACCTGAAATGAGAGGTTCAGAGTGGATTTAAGGAAAAACAAAATCACCCTGAGCGCAGTCAGGCAGTGGACCAGATTGTCCAGAGAGGTTATATCTCCTGGATGTTTTCAAGACAAGACTAGATAAAGCTCTGCACAACTCTGAATTCAGACCTAACCCTGCTTTTCACAGGAGTGGACTTCTGAGGCCCCCTTCCCTGAATTACCCTGTGATCTTATTGTCCTAAGACTAAGTGATAACCTATCTCTAATCTCTTTCAACATAGAAGATGGTTAACCAACTAGAAGCAAGTAACTTCCATTAGTTTGAAAGTAGAGTGATGTCTATCCATGTTAAAATTAGCATTAATAAAGGCAAATAAGGATACACTGTCAGTGTTCAAATACTTCCATTTTGGCATTTTATGCATTGCCAAATATTCCTAATGAAGTTTTGTTGCTATTTTGAAAACACTCATGCAGATAATTCAGCTGCACAGTAATGATAACCCTCAAAAATATCTGGATATTCCACAGGTCAAGGATTCACCAACCTCAAAGAAACTGATGTCCTTTTCAAATGACTCTTTTAGTTATTTTCTCAACTACAAGGGGAAGAACACACATGAACATTTGCACTACCAAGGTGCACATCTGTTCTGTTCCAAGATTAGATCAAAACTACTCTTTCATTTTTTTGTTGTATTCATAAAGATTAGTCACTACAAATTTGACTTCATTAATCATCTTGGGTTTCCTTATTATGACATTTATTAGCAACCAAAATTTTTAAAGAATTATTGGTACACATGTTAGAATTGTATGTCCCACTATATATCTTACATATGAGCAATTAAGAAACTCTTTCTACATAAACTAAAGTAAGCTTTATGGCAATCTTCACTAATTCAAAAACTTTTTTTTTTACTCATTCTGGAAACTGCAAATCCTCTTCTTACTATCTGGAGCATTCTGACTTTTTAAAAGACATTAGGCCACAGTCACCATCATAATCACAATCTAGAAATAAATTAAACCAGGTAAACATTTTAATATTCAACTCAACATTACAGCATATTTGCTCTGTTACCTTTGCATCCTTGTGTCTAAGCCAATAGACCTCAGACATTTTTCTCTGTGTAATATTTATCCCCATGACAAATACATGGAATAAAACGATGTTTGGACACAAAATACTTAAGTACATACATAATCCAATTTACAGTACTTTTATGTGGGCCATATGCTTTCTAGAAATACAGTTCAAAACTTATCTTTTTGCATTTCCCTCATGACTGTACACTGTTTAAATGTGAGATCCTCTCCCATTCCTGGACAGGTGGTAAGCAGATGTGAGCTGTCGATGCTTGAGATCAAGTACACAGGATTGCTCTCATGCTCCCATTGAGAGGTCCCCTATGATGGAGTGATTATTCATAATATTTTGCTAAGTCCTTCTGAATTTGCTGGTGAGGTTCATTAACCTCATCTTAGGATCTGAAGGATCTTCTGCCTTGGTTCTCCCTTCTCTGAAACTCTCACTTAATCCTTGTCCTTAGTGAAAAAGGATCAGATTTCTCTTCCCAGTTCTACAACATGCCCTTGAAGCATCCCTGTAACGGTCATTTCAGCAAATCAGAGCACAAGAAACACACTGCTGTGAAGATGAACAGGGGATGAGGTCAGCTTCTTTGTATGGGCTGCAGAAATCAAATGGAAATACCAGTAGCTCTGGCCAGTCAAGGCCACTAAATATGAATTTCCATGTCCCATCAGAGTAAGATGGCCTGCTACTCTATTCCATCCTGCATAAAACATTCATTGGATACTCAAAATAAAACTTAAAGATTTCTATATGTGGCAAACTTCAGCTTTCGACATAATTTAGAAAAAAAAAATCCAGGATTTTTATCCTTACATTTCCTTATCTATGTAGCAAGTGGAAAAAAAAGGGGGCCTCTTTAGAATAACAAGTTCTAACAAGAAAGATCTGAAATATGAACCTGCCACCATAACTTCCATTTTCTGCATGCAATTTACCACAAAGCTCAAAAAAATACAAGGTTTCTTTAGACTGATTCTTAAATAGAATTATAGAAAAAGACTCAATTCACAGTTACGTTGTTTGGTGTTGCTCTGCAGAAGTTTGGCGGGTTCAGGTTTCCTCTTACACACGCAAAAGACGAATGAAATGAGGGGCATTCTCTCATAGAGATGTGGTCACTATTTTAGAGTGGCACAAAGGTGACACAGAAAATCCTCTTCAAAATTTAAGGCATTCTCAGCAGTCCCCTTTAACAAAAAGATTTAGCTCTGAAGACTGGTGAGGATAAAGTATAGATCATCTGCAGGATGGCTGGAGGCACCTAATGTGGATGCTCTGAACTACCCTCTGGATGTGCACTATGGTCGTTGACTAGGAAAAGCTGTGGGAGGAATAAGATAGCTGTCTGGAGCAACGGAATAGTAATAAATCTTTAAAATATAGTAACAATTTTTGGATTTCCGAAGTACTCATTGACAACTTGTCCCCTGCTGCACTGACACACTCTCTTACAGTAGTTCTGTGTAACTTTTGTAGAGGTATACTCTGCTGAATTTTTGTTCTTCTCAAAGAGGCATGTATAAAGGTGTCCCAGTATGCAGGAGCTTAGATCTACCACATCCTCCTCTGTGGAAAGCTTTATTGTATGACAGCTCGCTCAGACCTAGCTTTACTATTACTTAGCACCTAAGAAAAATCAGCACGTTTGCTGCGAAACAGGCATGGAAACAAATTGCAAAGTAACAAAAGTAAGTAACTTATTAATCTTATATTTAAGAATAAAGGTTTGGTTTCTCCATCTTCTTAGCTAGCTTCTATCTCTCCTTCTGCTCGTTTAGCTGAAAATTAGCTAACTTAAAATGGAGAGGGTTTTTGTCCAAGATGAGGGCTATTTGTGGAGGTGGAAAGGAGCCACGGAAGAACCAAAACCCTCTCCTACACCTTCGCAGCCTTGCAGGCATCAGTGCCGCTTAATTCTTTTGCATATTTGGATATAATACTTTGTGTGAGGATTTAACATTGTTAAACAGTGAGAATTATGTAGTGAGAATTTAGCATTATGAGAAATACTAAATGCACAAACTGCTTATTTCATTTATGGATATTCTTTTTCTATGAGTATCATACAAAGACTAATCATGGTATTAGCAGAAGCTGTACAATTTGGAATGGAACAGTTCAATGCAGCTGTGCATCCTCCTCTGCCTGGTTTTGGTGCTGCAGGGTACCTGGAGGGACACCGTCACCCAGGTTCCCGTTCCTCTGACCATACAATAAGCAGTCAAACATCAGCAGAACTGTATCCACCACGGCAGCTTGGGCTTCCTGAGTCTGCACACAGCCTGAAACCATGCCTTGGTGACAGGGGCCATCTCATTGCTTACTGCTCCCTCTGAAGTGTTGTCACACAGGCACAGCCTGTAATATTGTCACAGGAGCTAATCCAGCAGAAGGGGACAGAAACAACACCAGAGGATTTTAAAGTAAGAGTCTCAGCACAGAAGAAAGTAGAAAAAGATGGAGAAAAGAAATCAAAAGGCAGGAAGAAGACTGGCCTAGTGAGAAGCAGAAAGTCCAAGTAACAATACATACAAATAAGTTTAGGGACCAATGTTTTATTCTCCCCATGATCTCCACACAAGTCCCCCTGACATTACAGGGAACTGCAGAGGTTGGCTTCAGTCTATACTCCATCTGACAGACTATAAAATAAATGCAGAATCTCGCCTTTTCCTCTTCATGAATTTGCCATGCCAGATCAAAGAAGTGGGAATTTGGGACCAGTGCAGTACTGATGCAGCTGGCAGAGTTGTTTATTTGAGAGGCTAAATTCAACCTCCGCTTGGTCGAATAACTTAATTGTGCTTACCGGGAGCCTGCTTTTTAAAAGGTTCAGTTCTTTCTGCTGCCAAGAATCAGAGTTTGCTTTCAGCATGTTGAAATTATCTCAGGGGAAGGCTTTTGTGAGCCAAACCATTCCAAAAGTATTCTTAATTGCTTTCCACACTCTTGTGAAACAGGAGATTATGCAGCAAATCCACATTCTAAACCAGAAAAATTAAGGAGAGAGAAAAGTGAAAAAACAACTGGACAGATAAAAATAATAATCTTAACCACGTACCTTATATAATAAGATACAACTTAAGATGTTAAGAATTTTTAACAATCATTGTGCCCCACCATGGAAACTATAACCAGGTTACGTTAGTGACAGAAAGTACTCTATGTAGATGTATTTAAACAAATTGTACAGGCTACTACTTGAAAACTATTTGACTGGTCTATACAGATGCATATTATCTTTATTTGTAAACTGTCCCATAAATTAAACAGAACTTACAAGATATAGAGCCTTCTGAAGAGTAAATCATTTTCCCTTTCCCTTGGTTTGCTTTTATTAATATGTCAGAAGTTTCAGGAAGGATGAGATTATCTTTCATGCTAGAATAGCAATGCTGACACAACAATATCGAAGCAATCATTGAAAAACATTAGTCTGCAGATAGTTTTCATCTATTGTACTGAACTACAAACATATTTCTTCGGGTTTTGGTGGCAATGCCTCGGTAGGAAGGTAGACAAAAGGAGCAATTGAATACAGCCTCTGTAATCAACAGCTTTATACTCTTCAAAATGTCTAGGATTATGTAAGGAAAATTCAGAGAATTTCTCAAGTTTAGAGAACAAGGAACCAGAAAGCTTTGAAGACAGATTAGTTAAAAACAGAATGTCTATAAGTATTATGAATCATTTAATACAGATACGGGTGCAGATGGGTCACATAGATATCAGTCTAAATTCATATAAGATGTGACAGGTTTTGTCTCTTCAGTGATTCTTCTGTCAGCTTGAATAATTTGCAGAGGAATATATCTGCTTTTCCGCCCTCTACAGAGGCATCTCATTCTGTCATTCAGTAAATACAAGTATCCAAGTGGAAGCCTTTTCTAAATCTGTTCACAAACACACTCATGCGCATGTTTGAAAATAATTGTACAGGAAGCTCTAAGTGTTTAGGTAACTTGTATGCTTATTTTATAAGCATAATTTATAAATTGTCCCCGATTGTTTTCTCTGTAAACAGAATACAAGAAGAGCAATCCATAATTAGTGGTAGCTCAGGTTATGCCAGGAAACATCGATATACGAGGAAATGTAGGAGTCTGCCATAAATCTTCCGGGCTCAAAACAATCTTAGGTAAGAGGCTTGCTAAAACAGGCAGATGACAGGAACATGCAATACAGGTTAGCCAATGCACACCATATGAAATACTCCCGCCTACAGCCATGTTTAAAATTAGCATGCCACTCACCAAAAATAATAACAGGTTTTCAGTACATGATGCTATTTCATGTTAAGGTGGAGTAAGTTAGGCTGAAGCAATGCATGAAGAAAAGTAAAAGGTCTCTCTATTATTTCTGCGTAGAACAGAGACAGCTACAGGACTCAAACTGCCATGGTAAGGTGTGTCTGCTTGGAAGTGATTTAGAGATATTTGATCACGTCCTCAATCAGAAAGTAGATTTTATTAAATTCAGTCTCATTAAAAACCTCCTAATTACATTTCTTATAGATTAGAAATACATCCTCAGAAGCTGAGTATTTTCAAATTCAGTTGATACAGCATAGTTAGACATCTATGAGGCCTTTGACACAGCAGTGTCTGACATACTGATGAAAATGCATTACACAAAATCAATTTTGCACATCTTAAATTATTTTTTTAGAATCTCTCATTTAATCAGTTTTTAACCCATTTTTCTCCAGTGGTGCTGTTTCTAATGGAATCCCATAGGATCTATTCTTGATCACAGACAAAAACATTACTATGTAAAATTATTGATCATAAGATTTGTGGAACTTGCCTTAAATCCAAAATAATGTTAAGAAAAATCTGGATTCTACAAAGTGACATCATTTGGTAATTTGGGCTTATTTGAATTACTAGTACTTTTAACAGAAAACTGTATAGCAGGGTTGAATTATTCACATCTTACTTATTGTATGAGAAACTTTGAAGAATTTAGGCGGTAAGACAAGTAATCATAGGTGTGCAACACGGTACAGCACCATGACTTATATATTTATTTTTAATAACTGTTGAATGGGACATTGATGGAAATACTTTACTGTGCACTGCAAGGTATTACATATTACAAGCCCATCTGCAGAGTGAATGAAGAGAAACAGGAAGAGAACTTTCCCCAAACCTCTCTTTTTCAGCATGCAGCACAGTTCTTTGGGAAGGAAGAGACTCTTCTGACCCCTCCTCCTCCAGGAATAAAGTAGCAGATGTCAAAAGACTGCTGGTAATCAGAACCTGAGAACTCATTTAGAAAGTAACACCAGGGTATATAAGCTAGTTCCCAAGCAACTGCATCACTACGAACAAGTACCAAAAGAGAATGACGTGTGATTGTCACACATATGGAGAAAGAATCCCACTGTATTTACAAAAAATAAGATCAAATGGCCAAGCCCCACATAATATATCAAATAGCATCCTTCAGTAGGTCTCTACAAACATTGGAGTTTGCAGCTGAGGCAATAAAAGAAAGAGGCCAAAATAATTTAAATAAAACAAAAGTTTTCTGTTCAGCAAACAAAAAAGAACTACAAAAATTCTGTTTAAACTTGTAAATTTCTTCTGAC
The DNA here is from genome assembly GCF_015220075.1 of Falco rusticolus. Lineage (NCBI taxonomy): Eukaryota > Metazoa > Chordata > Aves > Falconiformes > Falconidae > Falco > Falco rusticolus. Next base: position 38,191,111 of record NC_051191.1, on the reverse strand, counting down.
TCCAAAGTGCATTTTTTATAGTTTTGGTGTCATATTATTCAATCATTTTAGAATTCAGGTCACTTCAAAAGAAAAATCTCATTTCAAAGTAAAAATCAAGTAATTTTGTTTCTGTAACACTAGAACATTCTGTGTATTCCTGAAAAAATACACATGGATGTTTGTCTTAAAAAATAAGAACATTTTAATGTTTTCAAAAATCCCTTTTTATCCCCAACCAAATCTGTTTCTCAGCTTGCATCCCATTTCACGTTGCAGCCTCTCCTTACAACTTCACTGAACCTGTAAATCAGGTGAAAATGTATTTCAGGGTATGTAAAATAAAAAGGTTATACTGTGTAAATTACAATCTCCAAATGCCGGTGCTACATTATTTCATACAGTAGTTCACTGATCTTTTCTATCATTCCCTTTTTTAAGGGCGGCACGTAAAGGCTGTAGAAGAGGTGAGGCAAACATTACACTCGATGGTATTTTTCTCTTCTGCAATGATTATACAGAGAGAAAGTCAAAACAAGTGTAATGACTCATAAAAGATTAGCAAAATGTCACATGTAAATAGCACTCTTGTGATGACATCTATAGACAAACCTCACTGGTAATCTTATGTTTGACAAACCAAAACCATGACTGAAAACAGTGAAAGCCTGGAGAAAAATCTGAGCCTAAAGTAGCTCTGAAGGGAACTCATAGCTGAAGACTGAAATAGGAAAAAGTCATTCCACTCCAGTAATATTGTCATGGTATGCATAAATAAGAAATGCACACAGGTACACCAGCATGCTCTGGTCACTACTGTGGCGCTGATTTCCCAAGTCCATTGGAAGATTTCGATGAGAGCTGCATGGCTAAATCCCAAAGACAGCAATAAAAGTCTCAAGCATACATTTAAAATATTTAAAGACTGCTTACTTTTGAATCTTATTAGATATAATGAAATCTTAGATGTGTATTTAGACTAGCTATATGCAAATCACAAAAAGTAAGAGCTTCTCAATAATAATAATAATAATAAAAAAGATTAGAACTTAACCCAAAATTTAAACCCCACTCACTAAAAGCAAGTATTTAGAAAAGTTTGTGCCATCCACTTTTGATTGAACACAACAGAAACTTAAGTGTAAGGTTGTGAGACCTTTTTTGAGACTGATAACCTTCTATTAACCTAAACATTCTGTTAAAAAATTGGTTCCTGCCTTGTATTTCTCAAGTGGGACCTCTGTCTAGAGTGGGACGTTTCTACCACTATTGCTGCTGAAACTTTCTGATGCGAGTTTGTTTTGATCTCAGTTATGGAATCTCAAAAAATAGATCAATGTGAAGTCTTGAAGAAATTATAAATATTGTGGATCACATTTACAGTGAAGAAACAGCAAGGGTTTGTCAGTTTAAATGGGCATCTTACATTGTGATTAAAATCCATCATTAAATAGAAATGCTTGGCATGATTCTTTCAAAATAATTCAAAATTAGCTTCTATTACTAGAGAAAATCAACTGAAACATCAATAAAGAGACACAACACTTTTTATCCTAGTTAGTGGTGAAGTCATGTGTGGCTTCCATACCATTCCTCACATTCACACTTTATCAGAGAATCAAAAGACTTTTTTAAAACAAATTCTCCCAAATCACAAGCTCACAGGTCCTCCAATGAGACAGTTCCTACAGAGTCAAATCTTGAGCTAAAATGTTACAGGAAGTGAATTTGGTCCAAGTCACCTGTAATTATACCAGGAGCCATCCTTACTAGGTAAAAAGTTAAAGGCATTTTGCCACCCTCTCTTGTCAAGAAAATACATCATTCACAATTCACATATTTTCTGAGGATTTTTACTTTACTTAATAATCCATAGAGACCTGACACGAGAGCGTCCTTCCCCTTACCAGAGGGCAATCTACTCTTCACAGGTTTCTCACTCTTGAAACCTAGTCTGCCTGCTCATGAGAGCCATTGTACGGGGTCAGACTGAAAGCACATCACCAGTAAATAGTTTCTAACAGTTGGAAACAGCAGGAGCCCTGTAAGAAGTTTATACAGAGCTTTTCACAGAGTAAATATGCAGTGATAATTTCCCCAGAACACATTCCCAACCTCTAGTAATTTGCATCTCAGTTAATTCCTCAGGCAGAGAGGGCATTATTGTTTTAAATAAGAATTTGGTGGTGTTTTCTTCATGGAATTGATCATTTCTGAAGCAATGTAAACTTTTAGAGTCCACAATGTCCTGCAGCAAGCAGTTCTGCAGCTCAGGCACAAACCATGCAAAGAATGCCTCCTGCCCCCCTGCCAGACCCAGCCTGACTCCCTTCTCCTTTCCCTTCCTACCCACATGAACTTCGGGGTCTCTTTCATTCTCTGTCAACACCCTGTCCGACCTAGGGCACTTCAAAATTTCCTGAACCCTAGCTGATCAGTCCTGCATGGAAGAGGGCTGATCTGCTCAAAGCTTGATCCCCCCAAACATTATGAGTTACAAAGTGCCACTTGCCTGTCACACTCATCTGGAGAGCAAGAACATTTCAGGGCTCTTCCCAACAGACACCGAGGCTCCCATCTTTGTAATTAATGTTCTTGTTCTCTAGTTTTGTTACGTGAAGAAACAGTAGGTCACAGTGTTGCCTTGTTTGGGTTAATGTTTGCAGTTTGTTGCACCTGTGTGTCTTACTGGTCTAATCAGTCTTGGAAGCATGTTGTAATATGTTCCTTACAACCCACACTGCTAAGCATATGAGACAAATATCTAGGAGTCGTGACATCATTTCCAATTCCTGGAGTTTGAGTGAGATCCCCAGCTAAGAGAACATGCTCTACCAGGTGCCTGAAGAAAATCAGAACCTTCACAGGGCACCACCTTGGAAGGATTTTTTGTGAACCTGAAAGAATAAATAACTAGAGATGCTCACAACACTGCAAGCAGATGGCAGGGAACTAACCAGGGAATGAAGAAGTCCTTCCACAATGCCTTTTTGACAATTTTATGCAAAGAGTCTCCTGTTCCAGAATGATCACGTAAAGTGAACCTGAACCTAAGCACCTTCCACAATCAAAAGGCCACCTTAGTCACCACATCTGTTCTCTCAAGAAAGCTCATGGTGAAGTCCAAACCAGGTTTCTGACTTTGGAGGAAAACATAAAGGAAAAAGTTTTTATCCAGTTCTCTACCAGAATACTGACAAATTCCAAAAGCATGGAAATTAAGTAGAGTTGATATTTTCTGGTAGTAGTTAATCCTTTTTTTATTTATTTATTTTATTTTATTTAACTTTTAACTTTCATTGGGAATCTCAGTCAATTTATACAAAAGGAATCTAGCTTCTACCTAGGTTGGGCAATTTTCACCCATTGTCTATTTTTCTATTTTAAAAATACTCTTAAGAAGGTATCCCTACACAGGGCAAACAAGATCTCATAAAAAGCCCTAATATAGATCATTTCTCCACCCAGATACCTTCTAGTGAACACCAGATAAGACTCTCTAAATGCCCATCAAAATCATACGCTCATCAAAAAAAATCAGAGCCACTACTACAGCATGCTGATGGGTTTATTGTCCATTTACAAAGCTATTTTTCTCTCAGAAGAGTGCAAGTACTCAGAGAAAGACTGCCACATGAAGCTTTGTCAAGATTCTTGCCAACTTTAAGAAATCTTAAACAAAAGTTTTATTTGAAATGAAACACAGGTCTAAATAAGATGGGCCCAGCTTTGTATTTGTACAAAGAATTCCAAGCCTCGTCACTTCTGCAAGTAGAACAGTCAGAAAGGCCTTGATGGAGGTTTTGAGCCCTGAAGATTCAAACCTAAGTCTGAGGTCTTTTAGAATGGCACAAGTTGACAGAATCTGAGCTGTAGAAGGCAGAAAGCTTTGCTGAGACCACTGTTGTCCCCGTGACATTACAGGGTAAGCTGCCCAGCCTTTCTTAGAGGCTGAACAGCCATGCAAAATTCTGCTTGCTCACTGGCACAGGCAAGGTGTTCTAAGAGGTCTCAGCACCTGGTTTGGCATAAATTGAGCCTGCCTTTTGCTAAAGAAGCAAAAATTCTCTTGCAATAAGGAATTGTAGCAAGTACATACTGACAAATGTTTTTACCTAAGCTGGCAGAGATAGAGATGTCATTCACTGTACGCCCTTGACAATGCTATTATTTGACTTCTCATCACATCTTGCAGGTGATACCATCTCCTAAGCCTGACTTCACTCTTCCTTACACATTGAGCAAAGAGTGCCCTTCTCACAGTTATAATCTTGTTATAAATGGTGTGAAAACGTCTGCGAAGTTATGCTGCTGGAAAGCAACCTAACTTACCTGCAGTTTCCAGGAAAAAAACTTCTTGTATAATTGCAATATGCACCAGGACAGATCCTGTTCAAAAATAAAAAGCTACAATGCCTTACATAAATCTGGAGGTTGAGTGAATAAAGGGCAGTGATCTGGAGGTCATAAATATTCTGGCTATGCACACTCCATATGCTCTGCAGTCCAACTATAAATAGCCTTCAAATTGCTACACATTTCAAGAAAGTTGAGTAACCCAGCTTTCAGTTTGTAATGTGAGGGTAAAAGTCTTATGATGCCACAGAAGGGCAGAGGAAAAGAGCTGCTGAAGCCATGTAGACATCTGCTGAAAGGGTCCTAGTTGTGAATTTCCACAGAGAGAACCAGCTGGCTTTGACACAAGCAAAGAAATGAGAAAGTACAAGGCCAGCCAGAACAAGGTCAGCTCTGCATGAGGAGCGAGCAATGCAGCTGAACACTGACATGAGTGGTCTATGGGAGGAAGAAGGGAACAGCCACGCATACCTCTGCTTCCACACGTCCAATTCCTAGCAAATTCTACAGCCAGCTAGGACTTTAGACTAATTTTCATTTACATGTCAAAACAAGTCTTACATATTTATATGTTCAGGAGTAAAAGCACTGCAAACAGAAACTGTGTCATCTGCCACCCCTTTCCAGTCTATTTACTAATAAATTTCATTGACTTTGAAACACTCTTCCAAGCAAAAACTACTGATGTACTAGACACTGTAGCTTTCTTGCTCCCTCCACTCCCCTACGACTGTTTTTACCCTTCTTTTGTGCCCTCCAGCTGCTGGCGCTGCCTATTCAAACCATTACCCTAGTCCTGGGCATCACACATCCAAAGTAGCAGCTAGCTGAATTTGGACACCATCACCAGCACTTACAGTGCCAGAGTTACTTCTGTCATATTGCCCTTGCAACAACTCTCAGTCGATTCTCAATGTGACAATGAAAAGCACTCTGTCATCTGTTTGGCTTCACACACAAATGTCATCCATCACTTCAGAAATCACTTCTCCCACACCCCAAATTACAATTTTGAATAGACGCTGGATTGTAAATAAATATCCCAAGCACACTCAAGAGGGAAGCAGACTCTTTCCCCCTTCTGTAACAATCAAAGCAGGTGAGCCATAGCATTTCAACAGGCAAGAAAAAAATCTAATCAACTTTAGCTATTATTGGTCATTCATATTAGCATGCTACTTTTCTTTTGACAGTTACATCTAGAAGTCCTCAAAATATCCAAAACAAAGAAAAAAAGCTATGTATTACTTCTTCTAGGACATTACCAAAAAATCTCAATTTAAATAATCACCCTAGAATCACAGCCAATTTATTTTGAAAACAGAAATGAAAGATTTTTTTATGAACATTCTTCTATTCCAGGCAATCAAAGAAAGCAGATTATGAAATCTAGTATTTGATCCATTTTTCACAGGCACAGTTCAGAAAACATCTATGCTTAGGCCACAGACCCATACATACAACATGTTCTTTGAGAAGTCTCTAGATGAGCTAAGCTCATTGATCTAAGATTTTGTGGATCTGAAGCTTTTGAAGGGCAGCCAAAAGTTTCACTTCATTTTTCAGCTCCTTCCAGAACTTGAGATCTTGCTTCTTGTTCCTAAAATACTTAGTTATTTACATTGTAAACAACATTATGCTGAGATGTATGAAGCAGGAAAGGTCAGAAAAACAAAGGCATCCTTAATGTTTTGTTTACTATTTCAAGTTAACCATTAAGGACCTATTTTATTCTAGAAATCAGTCTTGAGCTCTGAGCTAAAAAACATTGGTTATATTTTTTCAACGTTGTCATGCTCCTCTCTCTAGTGCTCCTTTCAAGATGCACAGGTTCAATTGCTTGCCCCCCATGTTTACTATAAAACACTTTTTGACAACACGAGGATGACCTTTCTCTACAGAACTCCCATCTCATGAATGCTGCCTCTCCATAAGCCCTTTGAAAGACACACCGTAACTGAAGTGGGTAACTTTAATTGACTACATAAAGATTCTGAAAGCACTTACTCAGCTTCAGAGCACAAGAGTTGCATACTGTGCCGGAGTACTCATCCGCGTTTGGTGTTTATTCAGAATACCAATCCTTTTTCCAAGAGTCTGCTACCCTCAAGCAGCAGCCAAATGGAGGGTGCTGTCTCCCATGTTTTCCTCCAGACTTAACTGGTCCCATGTCAAAGAGTAAGTTTCACACCCAACTTCTCTGTACTGTTTCTGGAGACATTTCAGTCCTTCAAACTGAAGGATGAAAAACAGTACCTTCAGCCCAGACCTAAAAAAACAAATGAAGCCTGATTTACCAATATTCCTACAAGATGAGGTGCTCCAATTTGAGTAAGTGATCACTAGGGCTCCACAATGCTCTACTGCACCTGATCTGAGACACACAGTGTATATCCCTGACAGACTACGGTAATTTTCCTATATACAGAAGCATCAACAATAAAGCAATATCATGAAATCAAACAGAATGTCTAAGTGAGGTAAGATTTGTAAAAGGAGATACTTTTTCCTTTAAAATTAAAAGATGCCAATACAAATTGTCCAGGTCATCACAATAACTGCATAGCTATTCAAGCTTTTATTTTCCATAGTTTTGAAAACTGCTCTCCAAACTATGATGTGGAAATAAAGCATTTTCAGTAATTATAGGCAAGGTCATTCCTCTGTCGAATTTTTAAAAAATCAACACGTATCAAGAGCCAAAATCTGTTTACAGGAAAATAGGCAAGTTTGATCAGCCGAAATTTTTCTGCCTGCAGCTCAAGCTTAGGCATATTTACAGACCAATCAAAAGCACCTGCAGATAACTCAGATTTGGTCCTCAGAATACCATGCAGCTGTCCTGATAGCTTTGTCTAGACGGGAACAAGTGATTCAAATTCTGTTTTGATTAGCTAATCTGATTATTGCTTCAAGATTGTTTCACTAGGGTTTGAAACAGTGAATGCCACAACTAAAAATGCACTGAGTATCAATTCTTGCACTACAGAGCCACATCTTTTTATCTTAAAGCTATAACAGCTCTCCCAAGCATCCAAATTCCACAGTGATTCTAAGCTTGTAGCCGACACGACAGCATCTCCTGGCTAACTAAGCTTTCTAACTAAAGCACAAAGGTGAAGGTCCATCGACAATCACTGAACTAAATAATCTAAACTAGAAATGCCAACTCATCCCTTGTGCAATGAGGATGCAGTTCTTACAACAGCTTGCTCAGTGATGAAGACCTAAACATGTTCTAAATCACATTTGGCTTGAAGCCAAAGATTTCAATTAAATGTTAAGAGAAAGAAAGGGGAAAAAAGAAATTCAACACATGACAGACGTTACTTGCAATCAGCAAATTTTCTCTCAGGAATGTTTTGCAGAAGTCTTTGTAAATAAAACCCACTGCAGATATCATTATAGTAAAGGTATGCAAAAACATTGTTTAGATGAAGATTGTTTGGAGATGAGGATTAGTTTCTTTGAGTAGACTACTTGAATACAAACCTTACTAAGGTTCATCTCCTTCTTCCAGGAGTTCCTGACTGCCTTTGTAGCAAGCTGTATCTCCAGAAATTTTTCAAAATTTTGACCTGGCAATGCCTACTTCTTTGGTGTAGAGAAGGGTTTCATACAGATCTGAGTCAGGACTCCTCAGGGCAGATACATTAACAAGTAGTTTAAATTTGATTTAACTAGGGAACTTGATTAAAATACAGTGGTGTTTGTTCAGCATATGGGCTGAACTGTATGCACATAATCTTTTTACATGAACAAATGACAGTAAGTTATGCAGGCTGTCTCAAAATCTACACATGTGATCTTAATTTGTGCTTATAGAAAGTTTCCACCTGGAGCTGCAGGACTGCATATTATAACTGAGGTCAAGGGAAGCTATAAGGACTTTGTATCCCTAACCTAAAGTACCATGGGCATGCATCAGCTGAAAATGTCCCCCTGCTCAAAACATGCTTTGGCTGGAGGGGGTAGGAAGATTGGGTTTATTGGCTCTGAAAAAGACCCATCACCCAAGGTAAAATCTGCTGTCTCTTCATGTTGAAGTTTCATTCCCATTAGCACTAAGCGGTACTGCTGATGCAGCCCAGCAGGTCAGCTGGACACTACAAAACATCAGGTGAGCTCCCCAGAAAGCAAACTGCCTCGTCTACGTTGAGAGTGGAAGTAGCATGAAAGTCAAGATTCTAGTGAGAGTTCTTCTGACGCTCTCTTCTATTCTGCTATGGAAGCAGAATGAAACCATATGAAGAACTAAGTAAAAGTAGCAAAAATTCTTCTAGAAGTGATGCTGATACACTCATTTGGGAAGGCTTGTGAGGAAACAAAATGTGAAACAATTCAGAAGGGCTTTCCAAAGTTCTGTTGTCTCCCTCCTTTTTCATTACAAAAATGGGGGCTGATTACAAATACATCTGTATAGCAACTGAAATAAAACCTGTCAAAAGCTACAAAGGTAGTGCTTCAAATGTGATGCAAATAGTGAACCTAAGATAATAATGCAATCTGCTTAATATGGAGAAATAACTGAATGATTCTTGACATATTCACTACAAACACGGTATATATGTATCCTGATTAATATGGGTCCTATAAAAGCCACCATGTAAATAATCAAAAAGTAGATAAATCAGTTTTATTTTCTGTTCTTTTTTGAAGTCTGTGTTTGTTTACAGCAAGTACATATATGCATGTGTACAGCATGTGTGCTCCTTCTAGAGCACACTGTGTTAGAACTTTCAAGTACTTCTACCCTCTCTAAGGGTCATAGAGAGTGGAATGAAACGGGTTCAGCAGAAATGTTCCACTTTGCACAAGTAGTGCTGGTCAGCTGTTTGTACTTGGGTTTTGTGATATGCATTTGTATGAACTCAGAACAAACAAACAACAAAAAAGGCCCAAAACAGATGTAGTATTGCCTTGTTACTAACCATTAGATGTCTGGCTTTAGAGACATTACCACACAGCTCATGGGCATTCCCGCCATATGCAGGCCTATGGCTTGGTCAAAACCCGGTCCACTACATGTAATGGTCACTTTGAACCAGGGCTGAACAAAGTTCCTCCTTCGCTCATTTTTACCTAAACAGCGTTCACCGCCAGTTCAGCTGTACAGATTGCTGATGCTAATTCTTTCTGTTATAGAGAGGCCCTAGGGTTTTAAACTGTACCCATCAATCTAAGTGTATCTATCCACTCTAATATCTGAAGACAGATTAGGTCACTAGTTTTGAAACCGGCAATAACAGTTATCCAAGTTATCACAAATAATGTACTAGGAATTGCAAAATGTTTGGGTTTTTTTTCATGGTGTAAGCATTTAAAAAGCAAATTTTAAAACTTTTTTACTTTGGGGGAGGTTATAAAAGAAGGCAGGTAAGTACATAAGAAGAATAACATTTATTCACTGAGAGAAGTATAATCCTCAAATTCTTGCAGGAACTTACAATTCTACCTGCCATGAAATATTTTATGTCTGTATTACAAGTAACATGAGAAATCTTTTTTCCAAATGTTACGTCTTTGGTTATTTGCATCATTTCTTGCAATTAAAATTATAAGAACTCTTCATAAAATGGCACTTAGGATCTTTCCAACCATAATTAACATTCATGTGTTTTGCAATTAATTAGAAAGTTAGAAAACTGCATTACTCATTCTCTAATTAGTCAGATATTGATGTTCTGCTAATACAAGTGTCCTGCAACAAGACCTTCTCAAATACAGATACTGGAGGAATCAAGGCAGGTTCTTCATAGTCTAGGAATAGTGAAGAGCTTTGAAGACCCTTGGCAAATTAAAATACAGTCAACAATTATTTTGCTGATAGTGAGAAGTGAAGCCAGGAATTCTGGGGAAGAAAAAAAGAGGGGCATATGGGATGAGGAGAGAAGGTACACTGCCTAATGATGTCAGGGTTGAGGCCCAAGCATTTTGTTTACCTAGTGACTTCAGCTGTTGCTGCCTACCCTAAGAATCACTTCACAACAAAAATTACAAGCAAAACAACTATGTTTAAAATTCTCTGTAATTGTGGAGTAAAGAGTTTCATAACCAAAGCAGTAGAAAAGCAGGTATTCTTAATTACTTACTCCCATTAGACAAAGAACAGAGCATTGCTTTGTTTAGTTTTCTGTCGTCATTTTTCTTCCAGTTCCGTAGATTAATTCTATCCAGCTCCAATGAGCACGATGGGAGTTTGGGGACTGATCCCAGTAGACCTATATTCTACAAAGAGCCCAAACTAAAGCAACTTACGAATCACAGTCAAGTTGTTCATGTTCATCAAAACCACAAAGGAAATCTTTATAGCATTCTCACTGTTTATTTTGATAAAACACTAGCAGATGTAAGAAATTATATACTTCTCACTTATCACAGGTCAAGGCACATGGACCCCTCCCACAGCTAGGGCAATATTCTGAGTTACAGTTGCAGACCTAATGGCAGGCAGCTGCAATAAGGACTGAAAGATTCTCTTGCAGGGGTCAGTCTTGCAAGTGAATGAAAGTAAAGGACAGAAAAAAACTTTTGCTTTATACTTGTTCAGCACCTCACTCCTGACTAGCTATGCTAAGTGCCACTGTCACAAAATAATTAATACAGAATATGCCTCTTTCATGAATGCTCATTTGTTTTATTGCTCTGAAACACTGTAAATAGATTTCTACACGCATTCAGTATATGCTTATTCATTCATGTGGAAACTTTCGTTGCCCCTTATTACAACATAGTCCAATAAATGCATGTTCTGAAGTTAACTACCCTTCTCGATGCTGCTCTCAGCAACAAAAGTTGACCTGAGAAATAAAATCTAATTAATGTCATGCTCTTTATGATTTAGAAGGAAAGCTAGAATCTCCCTTTCCAGTCCTACTTTTTAGTTATTCTCTGATATTTATTTCTCTCAGAATTATCAGAAACATTAAATCTAGCTTACCCAGTTTGACTAAGAGGCTCATGACTTGTGAGATTTTTTCAGTTCTGAGCTGAAGATCCAGCCTTTCAATGGGGAACTGAGGTATTTTTTCACGTTAGGATTTTGCACTAGACTACATCACTAAATGACAAAGAAAAAGATGAAAACAAAAGGTTTAGCAGAAAAGGCCTCCAAGGTTAATTCATTTCATAAGTGTTGTATATGATGCTATTATTCTTCCTGTTAATCAGTAACATAGGTACCAATATGTTCTAGAATAAGACACTTAAATGTAGGCATTGAAATCTAAGTACTCTGTTCAGTTGACTAAACATGATGTCTGACATGTCAGAGATCTGATACAGTGCTATAACGCCCATCAAAGTATCTTTGAAATTTTGACACATTAAAATACTCACTACAGATAGCTAAAACACACCTTTAAGGCAAGTTATTCAACTTGACCAACTTTCTGTGACTTGAAGTACAATTCAGCTGACCCAAAGCAGGTATCTGTTTTAGAGCAAGCAGAATCACTCTGCACATCTATTGATAAGAAAGAGGATTCAGGTGCCTGAACATAACAATCCAGAACCATCTAAGATCCCCAAGGGACTGGCAGATACGATGCAAGGCATCTTACATCTGATTCAGGTCAGATTCTTCACCCATCTGAAGTAGCACTTGGAAGCCAGACAAGATACTCTAGAGTGTTTAAACTATGTTATGCACCCGAACCCTACCCTGGATCTCCCTTGACTACGAAGCTAAAGCAACTGCCTCACATGGAGATAGTTACAACTGAACACCTATTTTAGGTGTCAATCTCATGCTGAATCCTGCCTCCACTGTCCTTTTTGGTAGGCTATGACTAAATTTCCAACAACAAAACAGTGAAAACCAAGCAGCAATGGATTCTTCTTTAGACTTCACAAAGCAGCAACAAGGTGACACACAAGTGTTTTACCTTTTGCACATCTCTGAACTCTCTGAAGAAGGAGTTTCTATTATCATTAAAATAGGACATTGTAACTTTGAATGCAGCTTTGCAAAGGTTCATTATCTAACAACAAAATGAATCAAAAAAAGGTGTATTTGCCTTTGATCTTGCATAGCTTGTGCTTTCTGGGAGGGTTGGGTTTGTTGGTTTTGGGGGGGGGGGGGGGTAGAAAAAAGGGAGATGTCTAAAAAGGTGTTCTTTTCAGATTCTGTATGCTGGTTCAGGAATTTTATTTGATGATGCACCATTATTACTCTTCTCCAAATACCAGGGGATTTAATACATTTTTGAGCAGAGGTTTCAAGATTAAAAAGAATAACTTCAAAAAGTAAAATTACTACCATACTTTTGAACAGGCAAAGAAACATAATATTATGAGACATACAAGACTACAGTTACATCTAGCCGTATCATTCCAAATCATAAAATTTAATTGCTGGGAAAAAGATATTCAGGCTAATCGGGTAACACAAGATGGTGGTAAAACAGAATTGTATCTGTCCTCCAGCTTCCGTACTTGCTAATATCAGTAAAAAGGTAAATTCCAACTACAAGTTTTACTAGCATTGAAAATGCTGAAAGGTGGTTCCATCTTCACCTTTTCAATCAAAATCAGCCACCCAAAGAGCTTTTATTACATGAGATTCATAGAGTGAATTTCAGAGTATCTGCAATAGGTATGTGAAGGGCTTGACTCTCTTTTCTCTGACAGATCTAGGCCATCTGAGCAGGTTTTAAACTTGCTTCATCACCTACAAGACTGAAATTAAAAAGGAGGGATGCGGTGCTCAGCCTGAAAGCTTTACAGTATTGACGGCTAGCAGAGAAACTGAACACATGGAGTTAACCGTTAAGGGATATGATGCTATTTTAAAAATCAAAATCAATGACAGGGCTGTTAGCAGTTGCAAAATTAGCTGCATCTCTGTCCTGTTTCTGGTGTCTGTTGCTCAAGCCCTTTAACTTTTCCTGAAAACACTACTGTATTACACAGATCTTTCAGTAACTGCTGAAGCCAAACAACCTCAGCTACCAAATGGAAGAGATGAACTGAAAAGTAAGATAGAAAGGACAGCCCTTGTTTTAAAATCCATTTTTTATTTTGCTATATTTGAGCCTTAGTATCAAAAATAACTTTGGATTTAATTTTTTTCTGTCTGTTTTATACAATCCTGGTTGCAGATCAGTTAATCTGCCAAAGAAGCCTGGTGTTGAAGGTCAGTGTGTACTACAGAATGGCAAAATGATGGCTATGCTCAAAGAGAGATAAAGGGATATGGTCATGAAAGCATTCAGAGATAGGTGGAAGTACCCTCAGATGGCAAAGAAAGGGAAAAAAGTAGATTTAGTTCAGGAATCATGACAAGTTCATTGGAAATTTAACTGGTAAATTAAAACACTTGAGGAAATTGCTACCATAAATTATTATGCTGGTAAAAAGAAAAGCAAGGAGTTGTGCTTTCCTATTACACCAGTATTACAATAATTGGCATTACTATTTACTAGGGTGAGTCACATTTAACTTAACCAATTTTTGTAGAAGAATGTATTTCTAAGTACAGAGAAGTTCTTAATTGTTACTATATAGTTACTTGTCAAAGACATTATTTCATCAATCACAATTTTAAAAAAGGGGGGGGGGAAATCCCCAAAAGCCCTAATGAAACAATAGATTCAGTTTCATTTTTCAAATAAAGTGTTTATTGGACAGAAGCCTAAGTTAAAGATTGATTACATTAAAAAAAAGAAAGACATGCACAATCTCTTCATCATTCTCCTCTTCCCCAATTATGTTTTTGTCTTCTTCAGTGCTAAAAAGTATTTACAATGGTTAAGAATGAAAAGGCCTCATGCCTTTCTCCAGTGTATGTATGGTTATATATTTCTGGGAAACACTAATGAAATGTTTTCCACAAATGTGAAAAGAGCACAAAATAAAAACAGAACAGAAGACAGAGGCCATGTACAGTTTCTTTCCTCCAAAACAGGAACAACTGCTCAACAACTGCATGAATTAGCATTATATAAGTTCTCCTGTAACAGTGTTACATGAAAGGTTGGCTACCACCAACCAACAGAAAGAACATGACAGAGCATTCATCAAAGTACGAAACAGTATTTTTTCCTCATTTCCTTCTTCTGTTAGCATCTAGTCCCATTTGTTCTCTGACTCCGGCCATTAGTGAAGTTCCTTAACAGAAAAATGTCTGTTGTCCTTCACACAAAAGAGCTACTGGGTAAAAACTACATGTCTTTATCAAGACCATAGTCACACCAGAAGAACCTCGGCAACAGCTAATAAAAACAAAGCAGAGAAATCGTTTGTCTGTTATGCTATTTCCTTTTCCAGTGGGCTACAACCGCAGACTTCTTCCAATTCATGGACTATGAATTAATTTCAAGAATTCTCCTGACACGAGGGTGTCTCCTGACACAGGTGACTGTAAAGAACAAGGATTTTCAAACAATAACTTCTACTAGAAACAATCACATTGTGGGAGCTAACATATCGCTATGCACAGAGCTCCAAAACCCCCTCCACCTCCGAAACTACCCCTACTCTAATACCTGCAACCATTATGGTAGGCCTGACTCATGCTTTGGCAAAGGCCAACTGAGAAAATGTTAATTAGCCAACAAACAACCACCCCAAAAGTGGTAAAACAGAGAAAGATGTACCTTTAAATCTAATGTGTCATTATTGTGATCTGAACTCCACAGCCCACTGCTGAACCAGGAATGTATTACACATACATTGTATATACATTGTATATACAGCAAAATTATGCAGATTTATCTCACAGTTTCTGTTGATAGAGTGATATACACTAATTTTCTGACTGTCACACAGTTATTCATATACAATAAGTTCATAACCTTTTTAGGATTGTTGAACTTTTGGGGTTGTAAATGTATTGTATACACAAGTGGGAGTACTGGCTGTAAATAAAAAGAAGAAGAAATATATCTGTGGAGAGGCAGTAACTGCAAGTCACTACAGCTTGGCCAGTAATTGGAAAGATGTTTTTTCCAGGTGCTAGATAAAAGTCATACAGATCTTCTGGTCAAGACCAGAATACATATGGAAATCAAAAAAAACAGACAGCTACAAACTGTCTCCCAGGAAGGAAGCCATGAATTACCAACGATTGCTCGAGGAAAGACACAGAGAGACTGAAGTATGCAACTCAGAATAGCTGTGGGCACAGAATTAAATCATAGCTTCTTAATTTTTCCAATAAAATAGTAAAGTTTAGGTAGGATTGGGTATACACAGACTTTTCTTTTACCTTTGTTTAACAGGTAGGAATTCTGTGGGAATCAAAAAAGTTTTGCTTTAAAAATCTGGCTTTGAATCACCTTAATCATTCACTAGTGAGAAATATTTTATTTCAGCTGACAGAATTAGGCCTGTCATGTGTACTATGCCAATAAACCAGAAAGGATTGCAGCTGAACTGAAGCAGTGCTGAAAAAAAGTTCCAGCTTCGAGAGAAATGAGGGGAGAAGGAAAGCTATCTGCTTAACTACTTATCTGTATACTCAGCTATTTACTCCAAAGGGGGTGCAGAGGTGCATAAGGCACAGGTAAGTTGTTAACTTCCAGTATCCAGCAGAGCACAGGATAAACATCACAACCCTCAGCTACAAAGGTGAAAGGAAATTTTCCCCCAGGAACATTTGCAATATTATTCCCACAAAGTAACTGTGAGAACCAGGCACAAGTTCTGATATGCAACAAATGAAGGAAGTCTGTTAGAGACTTACTTTTACCACAGCTTGAACATTAGGTTCAAACCTGAACAATGAAGGTTTTCTAAAATGTACATTTCTACCTACTGCCATGGCAGGGTCATGAATAAAGTTTCCTGCTGTCAATCATTTCCATATTTTTCTAGAGCAGAACTCTAAGTAGCAGAGGAAAAATTAAAATATTAGAGTTCATGGAAAGGTTATTGAGATATACTACAAGCTAAGCTATTGGCAGAATGCACAGACATTTTGTTTGTATCCATTAACTAGATATAATTAACCACAATGACAAAACCAGCATTATATAGCCTGAACTAGTAGTTATTATTGGGTTTAATAAATACATGGATGTAATGGAACCTGTGAGCAACAAAGGTTGAACTCACTCATCGTGAGTCATCTGCAATTTTTGACAACTTTTTATTAGACAACCACTTAATGTGAAGAATTATTCTAACAAATTTAATATTAACATTATCAAAAGAATACATGAGAATAACAGCAATTCCAAAATGTCCACATCCATGCAATACATATGGAATAACATTTGAGTTTGTGCTTAAGTTTACTCAAAGCATTCTCCTGGGGTGGAGAAAGAGCACAAACTGATTGGGGTTTTATTTAGTCAAAGCAAAAATTAACTATTCATCCATCCATGTATCTATTTTTATTTTGTGTTTTATTAAAATAGCATATGCAGTAGTCTTTGTCTATATTATTGATTACAACATGGCTACTATTGGACTGATATAATGGTCTCAAGGAGTTTCCAAACATAATTATAATGACATAATCCTTAGAGCATGGATGTGGAGGAATGCTATCTAAATAATGTCACTACTGTTGCAGAATTGGTTTCAAATTAATTGTTTCTTTCTAAAGCTATAATTATCAGGAGGAATGCAGTTAGTCAGAAAAGATGAAGTTTAAAAGTGCATAAAGTTTAATAGCTCATTAAATAGAAAATACATTGTAAATTTGGGAATCAGAATGACTTGCAGCTAACTGTGAGATGATGGGTCATGGCACATGAAAAGAGACTTTTTTGGCAGGAAAGCAATTTGGTAGTGCTGACTGCAGTCTGCATTTACTTGACATTCGGAAAGATCATATGACACCAATGCAGATGAGGTGAACAGTGAAGAGAAAAGGAAGGGCAAGGAGAGCTAGAGGAGAAAAAGTTAGGTTATGAGCAGCTGGGAGGATGATGAAGAAGAGGAGAATATGAGTGTCATTACTGGCAATTCAGTTTTTAAAGTGGGAATAGGAACAAGGTGTTACATTAAAGAGACTGGGTGATTTCACAAAGCTATAGCGACAGCTGTGTCAGCACTCTTCTCACAAGAGTGGGTTTATGTAGAATTAATATAGGTGAATAATTATGATTTTTTTAATTTCTCTTCCAATAAGAAAACATAGTAACTGTTATGCACCCATTGTTCTGAGTATGATTTTAAAAGCATGCTTCATTTTCTAAAAGCATGAACTGTGTATTTACTAGATGTCAAATACACATTTATAATAATGCAATAAATCAAAGCAACTCCAAATAAATTCTGAAACATTTAAGAATAATTATACCATTAAAAAAACCCCAAAACTAAACCGTTACAACACAGCCTCAAAGGGAAAGAAGCTCAAAACAGCTGAACTAAGCTGAAACTTTCTCCTAGTACACTTTCACATAAACAGCGACCCAAACAATTATATAAGAGGATCCAAATATGACCAGAATGGTAGAAGGAAACTGTGCATTTCTATGCCCACAACTAGACTCATGCCACACCAGCCTGCACAAATGTGAGGGCTAAAGCCCCTTAAAACCTCGTAGTAATCTAAAAGCACAAAGTGAAAAGCATGAAGTGATGTAGCACGTGGGCTCAGATTCACAGATAAAGCACAAGGAACTTAAAACGGGAAGTTACCCAGGGTTACATTCTCTTATTTTGTTAGGGTTTTACCACAAGCTGATCTGTGTGGTGAAACAAAATCTGGGATACAATAACCAAAACCACTTCTACCAACATGCTAGTTTTCACTGCGATACAATTAGTTTTCTTCATAGTAGCTCGTAAGGTGCTGTGTTTTGGATTGATGACCTTGAAGTGGCCACGGATAAGGCCACAACGCAGCAGGTACACCCCTGAAGGAATTGTAGCCCATGGATAAGGCCACACTGGAGCAGGGACACCTCAAAGTGACCGCAGCTGTGGCCAAGTCCACGCTACAGCAGGTACCGCCCCTGAGGAGACTGGTCTGTGGGTAAGTCCATGCTGGAGCAGGGGCAAGGGGAATGGTTCATTGCAATGTTATAAACCCTATGGCCTGGCCTATGGCAGACGGCAATGGATATACATGTAAATTGTTGTGACCCGTGATTTGAGTTGCGTGTTAATAGGAAGTACCATAGCAGGAACCACCCAAACCAGTGGAGGATGAGCCTCACAAGAAGCAGTGCAAGCGCAGCAGTGACCCAAACTGAGCTGGCTTTGGTGCCAAATAACTCCACACAACACACCACTTCTCCTGCCCAGAGTGACCAGCGTAACAGATAGAACCCAAGTCATGGACTGAATTAACTCAATGCACATTGTATGGATGTTACACAGGGGCGACCCATAGACTAAGGGAATGACATCTGTGCACATATCAAAGGGCAGGAAGGGAAGGAGGGCGATTAATAAGGATGCATTGGGTAGTGTGGGACCTGAACATTACATAAACCATAAAAAATAAGGAATGGAAACTGTACTACTTTTGGCTGGGATAGAGTTAGTTTTCTTCATAGTAGCTTGTGAGTTGTGTTTTGGATTTGTGAGCAAAACAGTGTTGATAGCACAGGGATGTTTTAGTTACTGCTGGACAGTGCTCACACAGAGTCAAGGCCTTTGCTGTTTCGCACATTGCCCCACCAGTGAGAAGCCTGGGGGTGCAGGACAGCTGAGCCGGCTGACCAAAGGGATATTCCATATCATACAACATCATGTTCAACAGTAAAAGCTGCACGGAAGAAGAAGGAAGGGAGATGTTTGAGGCTATGGCATTTATCTTCCCAAGTAGGCGCTACACGTGATGGAGCCCTGGTTTCCTGGAAATGGCTAAACACTTGCCTGCTGATACGAAGTAGTGAATATATTCCTTATTCTGCTTTGCTTGTGAGTATAGCTTTTGCTTTACCTATTAAACTATTTATCTCAACCCACGAGTTTTCTCACTTTTGCCTTTCTGATCCTCTCCCCCATCCCACTGAGGAGGAGTGAGCAAGCAGCTGGGTGGGGCTAAGCTGCCTACCAGGGTTAAATCAGAACAACCAAATCATAATGTTTATAAAGAGAAAATAATAAAATCTTGTTACCACAAATGAAAATTAATCTGCGGGGGGGGGGGGGCGGGGGGAGGAATAATTCCTAAATCAGAAGCTCCACCAGCACCTGGACTCATGGCCATATCTCTCTGAAAATCTGTTCGACAAATATCAGTGCAATGCCTTGATTATGAAGCTTTGGACACTTCGGCAGTGATGTGTTTTAAGTATTACCTTAATTCCAGTGCAAGGGATAGCCCTCATGATTCTAGATTGAAGAGAAAAAAGCAGGATCATATAATGAGAAGTGTCAGGCAACATTAAGCATATTGGCTGATAATATCGTATCTGAATTTATAGCATGTTATGTTAGCATACAAATACAGTATTTCTTCTGTCTTGATTCCAGTAAGCTTATAAACCAGAACTTATCTCACATTATTTGCTGCTGTTACCAGACCTCAAGATAAAACTTCCCATCTTATTTAAGTACAGCTTATTTGTTACAACACATAGATCAAAAAAAAAATGTTTTTTAAGCTGAATAAACACACGTAACAGTCCAGAGGAGGTATTCTTCTCCTGTGATGGTACTAAAACAGATCTTTTTTCTGCAATTAAACTTTAAGCATGACCTCATTTCTTGCAGGAGTACCATAGCCTGATATACTTTGTCAGAAAGTAATATTTCACTTTAGCGACACACCAGTAACATCACATTTGAAAATTTACATGATTGTAATTATAGTTTCTAACACTATAATACAGGGAAGCTACTTGTAGCATCTTTCTGAAAATTACCTGCTGTTACATAGTCTCTGTCCTGAATTTAAGAGGATTGAACGTTTATAAAAGATGTAGGACTGACAAGCCATTGAAACAAAGCTCAGGTCTTAAATTCATACCCGGAATACAGACACAAACCCAGTCATCCCAACAGCACCCCACCTACAAGCCTTCAACAGGGATTGCTCTAAGCAGTTAGCAACATTTATTCAGGCTCGCTTCAGAAGTCTTCAAGCACATAATTAATTTGACTAGTCCCACTGAAGCCACACACTTACAGCAGAAACGCCTTGCGTGATCAGACCTCAGGTTTTGCCTCTCTGTGCATGCAGCAGGCACACATCCTAAATTTTTGCTAGTGGTGACTTTTCTAACTTGGACACTTCTACAGTAAGAACCAAACTAAGACTACTAACTCACTTTAGGTAAACCATGAGACAAGCTTCAGATGGTACTGACTCTCATCCCTTACTGAAAAAGATCCAAATTTCAGTTTGCTACACACAAATGCCACAGAAAGGCATTATCTCTCCTCAGAGCCATCGAGCTGTGTTACTTTGCAAGTGCCATTAAGTACAATGACATAACAGCCAACAACAAATTATGGTTGAGCCTAGAACTCAAAAGGCCAAACAGATATCTTAAATGGGAACAAACACCAAAAAAGTTGCAATCAAAAGGAGATGTACAGCTCACAGTTTTAATGCAGCACTCACAGATCTCCCATTTGCACAGTCCTGAGGCAGAAGGTGGCACCTAGCCTGAGACTGCACGTCAGAGGCTTTGGGACAGGTTCTCTCATACATGTAGTTTCACACGGTGCGGGAGAAGCCACAGGGAAAGCCCATAACTAGGAAGACTGTCCTGCATAAAGATGTTCAAATGAGCATGAAAAGCCTTTTGGTGACTGACGGGCAGCACCATACCCTCTTGCCCATCCCATGACATGACATGTCAGACAGAGATGAGCAGAAGGCTACATGCTGCACAGCTAACTGGTTTGTGGCAAGATGGACCAGAGGCCACAGCTCTGCCTTATCAATATGGGATGCAGAAACAGCAGTGAGGGAGTGGAAGAAACACAATACAAGAGTATCACTGCGAATGCGAGAGACTTGTCAGGTCTGTGCTCCTGTATCTAAAAGAGCTAGTGTGAGACTGCATGTTACTGAAAGACTTATTTTAGAAATGTATTATATGCTGCTTTTAAAAGGGAAAAATACAGCAAAACCAGTACACTAAGCAATTGCAGTTTGGTTCTAGTAAGTCAGTCAAAATATACAGTACTGCAATACTGCCTCCTTGCATTTCAAGAAGGAAATTGCTTTATTGGATCAAGCCAGTGGTCTTTCTAGTCTAGTAAGTCATCTTCAAATACTGGATCTTAATATTGCAACAGAGGCAAGAAATCTTCCATACAGAGAGAGGCTGGCATACAACCAAAACTAAAAACTTGGTTATCTATTTCAAATGTTTCACACTTACCCATTTCTTAGTAGTTTTCTGTTTATACAATCGAATACGTTTGTTGAACTGTACTTATGCATTTATTTACTTGTGAAGTTTGTCAATCCAAAGCACCTTACGCAGCCTTAGCTCCAATTCATAATTTAAGCATAGAAGGTTACCACACACGCAAGTCCAAAAAAAGCAGTGTGTGCTACCCTGCACTACGGCTCTCTTGGCATTGTTAGAGGGATGCTCACAGTAGAGGTGGCTGCATACAGTGCTGTCCTGGTGCCGAGAGACCTGTGTTCAAGTTTCATATTACAAGATCAGCAAGATGTGAAGTGAAGCTGCTGGCAAATGTAAGCTATTAACATAGTACAGATTACAAGGTCTGATAAGCTTTAAACAAGGGGGGGGGGGGGCAGGGAACTATTTCCCACTTTTTACACATGAAATTATTTAAGTGATTCTTCCGTGCAGTGAAAGATACAGGAGCAGGAGCTACTCCTATAACTGCTTACTCCCGCAAGGACTAAGGATCAAATACATACAAAGCATCTTCTAGTTACTTTAAGCAATAGCTACAGCTACAATGCATTCTACAAAACAGTGTCCTGATGTATCTGAACAGAAGAAAGAGCTAAGAAAGCTTTTTTTAGTGACTTTGACCCATTTTATGTATGCAGTGTCCTGCCACAACTAGCACTGTAAAGCACGTCTATTTTCTCTCTTCTCTCTCCACAGCGTTTTTCAAAACACACTGCATGAAAGAAGCTCTCTAAATATGCCTTGATTTGTTTACCTTAAAAATGTGACTGTTTTGCACTAGCAGTGTAAAAAAGCACATTAGGTGGCCATTTTTATTTTGTCTTCTTTTTTTGATAAATAACTTGACTACATATGGTAAGCAAGAGTGGCTGGCAAGGGTGTATAAAGAATCAATGCACAAAAATCACTGTCTTCCGAAGTTCTACCAAGAGCAAAAGGAGATAGCTCTGTAGCTGTCACCAGGAAAAATGATCAAGATTACTGTTGCTGTTTCTACATTCAGTCCTACGTCTGATGAGTTTTATAAATCTTACCTGAATTAGGAAGAGGAATGTTTTGAAGTATGTATCAACGGCTCGCAAAACCAAATCACTGGGCCATATTTCCTGTTCAAATAGCTCCAAGAGTGGGCCTCTGTTTTTAAAAGGTATTTCAAATGTGAAGGTGCGCGCTTAGAGTGGATTCTGCCGAGTATACTATGTAAATGTTTTCTCATCCTAATAAAAAAAAAGCAAAATCCTTTTGTAGTGCACACTTACATTCAGTGATCTAAGGAAAATGGAACAACTCTAGCTGGTTTAAAATGTCAGAGCTTCAACTACTCCAACGGAACAATGAAAGTCCACACCAGTTGGGGATGCCCCTCTTAAAGTACAGAAATGCTCGTGAATGGGGACAGCTCAGCATTCAGCTCTGCCTGCGTAAGACCCTTCTGTTATATTAATCCAAACACAACTTTTGCCTCAATGCCTTTACAATTCAGCATTTCAAAAGGTACACGGAAAATGCGTTTTCAAACAAAAAGCTATTGCTACCTGAATTATCAGGAGCTGTAGTAGAAAATCAATGACAGAAGGGCATTTAAATAAGATGCTTAAACATAGACTGTAAATACAACAGTGAACACTAACTAATTAGATTTGCATGGTCTTCCCTTGCTTTAGCCTCTGTATCATCATGCAGTCTTTGTTTACTTTATTCTCTTTATTTGACGACGTTTGACTAATAAATACATTGATGAATTGCATCAGCAAATGCCATCCATATATCACAAAAATAGGATGTACTCAGTGCTTCTGGCACACTGATGCTAATGGATTTTTTTTTGTTTGTTTGAACTTTCAGTACTTAACAAAGGAAATAATACTGCTTTGCTGGATAAACTTCCTGATTTTTATTTTAATTTTCACTGAACAAACAGCTGCAGAATAATGTGACTTAATGAAGCATTTCTAATAAAATCCCGCAGAAGTTAAAACAGGGGCATAGAACTGCTTGCTCACTCACAGTTGTATCATTCAGAATAATTTTTCAAGATGGTGATCACATTTTTATGTAGATAAGTGTTAGATAATGTGATATTTTTGTCTTAAAAAGCAATTTCCTTTAGCGTGATAACTAGTTAGCATTGTTCCATTACTTATTTATAGTAAGTAAAACATACAACATAATTAACACAACGTATTTCTAATGCACTGTTTACACACGTTGGTAAGTAGCAACACAGACAGCAATAAATACAAGTGTGAAAATGATCAGCTTGAAAAATTCCATGGTATGTTTTCCTCACCAAAAACATTTGTAAAAATGTTCTTTATCAAGTCTGTCACCACATGTGATGAAACCATGAAACTTCTTGGCTGCTACATGTTTCTCTGCCGCCACAATTCAGCGTAAAGTATTATTTGCTTTAGGTAAATCTAGGTAGATTCAATGAATCATCACTTTGCAACCTGCCAGTAAAGCAATCCCCAATATCCGTCTGTACATCTATTTACTTCCGTTCAGAACAAGTTTTTCATGTATTCCCCACAAGAATTATCAAGTGCATTACAAGCATCTACACATAAAGCTGAGATCCCTCAGATCGTAAGAAGAGACAGGTAAAAAGGTTACCCCGTATGTCCAGTATGATAAAAGATGCTGCCAGATTAGTCATCATTCCCTGATTAAAACAGCATGACAGGAATCAAGATTTTATCTCAAAGTCACCCACTACCAGCAGCATATCTAAAATTAATACCACATTTATGAAAGCCCCCCCTTATGTTCAAACGACATGTGGAACCAGTGAATAGTAATCCTGATTTGCTATCAGCTAACTGAGCAAAGCTTGCCACTGAAATTACGGCACTTCGGCAGTTTACATTTATGAGAATAACAGTACTGTAGTTTTGGAAATGGGGACTTTATGAAAACAAAGAACAGACAGCTTTCACTAATGCCTCAGCAGTATCAGCTCTCTGAAATAAAATGCTAATAATGCCATTTATATGAATTACTTTACTACTGTTAATTATACACGCGCAAAACAGTTTAAGCATCAGTATGAAATGACTGCACAATCGTTGCAAAAAAAGTATAATGGAAGATGTAACCTTTGCCACCCCTGATAAAAATGCCTTGGTATGCTCTTTCCCAACTTCAGCTAAGCTACATTTCCAGTACCACTGAACTACTATTTTTCTAGTGTTTACCCTACACTACAGAGAAGAATCTTGATTTATCAGTTGATTTCACTTAGATCAGCCCATAAAGTAGCTTTAAAGTGTTAAACATATGGCAGGGTGAATGCTAATGTCTGAAACTGGTAAGACAGAGAAACCAGATAACAATTATCATTTAGTCAATAGCAATTTAAATGTATCCACTGCTGTGCGAAGACCCTAAGACCCTGAATGCTTTACAGGGCTTTCAGGGGTAGGGGTTGAGTATGTTTATTATTTAAATTGACAGTTCTGCAGGAGGCAAAGCACAGTTCTTTAAATACTGAGCCGGTGTCTGCTGGGGGGTGGTGGGTGGAAGCAAAGTACTTAGTGCTCTAAAAAAAATACTGATCATCTCCAAGCAAAACCTGGAAAGAGACAACTGTAACTACACATATAATTTAAAATGCTTTAAGCAATGATGTTAACTCCTGGTAAGAATGAAACATTCAGAAGAGCCATGCACAGCAACTCCTAACAGGGCAGTGCAAGCTATAGCTCTTTATTCTTCACATAGAAAACCTGGTGTCCGATCCTACAGCTCCACAGCAACAAAGGAGGTTATTTTAAAACTTTCTCTTCCAAAACTATAAATGGGGTGGAATAAGGGAAAAGCCCTCTCACCCTGGCACACGGAACCTGCCACATATTTAGCAGGTAAGTGATTTCACTGAAATGCGAAGAAAGCAACGTGGATGGACAAGATACGTTTCATATACACCACAACCTGGGGAGCGTCACACACAGACAGAAATTAAGCCATGACCCGCCTCTTTATAGCAATTTGTTTTAAGGATTCGTAGAGGGACTCCACGCACCTCCTTCCACCGCTCTCTGAAGGCGGCCGGTAACGGGGCCGGTAGCGCGGCCAGTAGCGCGGCCGGGCTCCGAGGCAGGATAAACCCCCCCGTACCCGGGCATTCTGCGAGTAAGCGGCCACCGTTCCAGTGCAGGTAGTTGGGCTGAAAAACGGGTGGGTTCCCCTGTCCCCCCACGGCTCTGCTGAAGTGTTGGTTTGAATGAAACCAAATAAAATGGGGGGGGGGGGGGGGGGGGGGGGGGCAGCCTTGCGGATCGCCCGGCGCAGGGCTGGAGCCGGCTGCCCCAGGCGCCCGGCGGGAGCCGCGGCCGGGCGGCCGAGCAGCTCCCCCTCACACCCGGCTTTCCGCAAGTTTTGGGCAGCGGGAGAGCAGCAGCCCGCAGCAGCCGCCCCGCACAGCCTGCGCCTGGCCCCGCCGCGGCCGCTTTCCGCCCGCCGCCCCGCGGGGTCTCCGCCGGCCGCGGAGGGCACCCCCCAGCCGGGCACCCCTCCACCCTCACCAGCGCCGACACAGACAAACACGCAGACACACGCCCCCGGAGCGCTCCGCTCACCTACCTGCAGCCCCGCTCCCTGCTGGAAACACCTAGCGATCGGCCGCCTCCCGTCGGGGGGGAGCTCCAGCCCTACCGCCCGGGCATCGCCGGCACACGCCCCGCGCCCCGCCAGCGCCCGGGGCATGGAGCGCCGCTCCGCTCCGCTCGGCTCTGCCGCGCCGGGGCAGGCAGCCGTCCGCGGGGTCCGGGTCTGCCCCGCCTCTCGGGGGATACAGCAGGAATCCGGCTAAGGGATGCCAGAGGAAGGGTGAAGTACGTGGGGAGGGAGGGAAGACTTGAAGTGTTTCTCGTGCACGATGACAGAGTATTCAAATAATAAAAATAATAATAATATTATTAAGAGGACGAAGTATGGATTAGGTATCGGAAAAGCGGAGAGTGAGGAAGTCCTGCAGCCCGGTGCGGCTCCCGCCCCTCCGCCAGCTGCGCGCGGTCCCGATTCAGCCCCGCCGGCAGAGGAAGGGAGGAAAAGCCGGCGCGTCCTGCAGCAATCCCTCCGTTAGAGCATCGCTGATTGGTTTGCGCCTCACACACCGCACGACTTCCCCCTCCTGCTCCCTCCTTCTCCCTCTTGGGAAAAGTAATTGGAGAGCGAGAGCTTCACCTTCAGCAGCAGCGGCAGCCGCCCCGCGCCCAGCATACACGCACCGCACCGCACCGCGGAGGGGCGCGGGCCGCCCCGGGCGGCGGGACAGGCAGCGGCGGCTCCAGGCGCGCCCTGCGCGGGGGGCGGCAGGGATGCCCTCCTCCTCCCCGCCGTTTGCCCGGCCGCCCGCTGCTCTCCGCCCGGCCCCGTGCGCGGTGCCAGGCCCCCGCGCCCGCCGCTCTGTCTGACCGAGGAGCGGGGCTCCGCCGGCAACTCCCGCGCCTCCCCCGCGGCCCACGCACACCGGGGCTGGGCCGCCTCCCGCCTCCGCAGCACGGCGCGGCCCCCGCCTCCGCGCCGCTCCGCTCCGCTCCCCGCCCGAGCGGCGCCGCGTGGGGTGCGAAGTTTCCGCACAGGCGCACGTGGCCGGGGAGCGGAGGGGCATCTCCGCGGCCCCGGGGCGGCCCCGGCGGGGTGCAGGTGGCGCCGCCGCCGCTGTCCCGGGACGCCGCTTGCCCTGCGGCGGGAGGCCGGGTGCCGGGCGGGGAGGGAGCCCCCGGGCCGGGCCGGGCAGCGCCCCCGGGGGCGCGGGGCCGGGGCTGCTGGAGCAGGGGCAGGGGCAGGAGGGCGGTGGCGGCGCCGGCAGCCAAAAGCTGGCCTGTGTCTCCCTCCAGAGGGAGAAGGGAGCCACGCACGGCGGCGGCGGCGGCGGCGGCGGGGAAGCCGCGGCCTCGGCCCAGCCCCGGTTCCCCGGCTGGTGCCCGGGTGGCGGGGCCGACGGCTTGGCCCGTGCGACTGCCCGGGGGTGGCAGCGCCGCGCAGTGCGGGCCGGGCCCTGAGGGCCGCCGCCTCTGCATGCGGGCGGGTGGCGGGTCGCAGCCGGCTGCCACGGCCGTTGGTTAACGGGGCAGGGTGGGTGGGTGAGGGTATGTGGGAGCGTGGCCCGCACGTCTGTTTCAGTGCGGTTCGGTGCTGTCTGAACGGGATGCACCCAAGTGGAGGGGTGGGAGCTTGAGAAGGTGAGCAAGGGCTGCATTCATTACAGCTGTATCAGAGTCAAGTTCTCAGTTTTCTGCTAGAATCCTTGTCCGCTCCTAGGTTAAATGGGGATGAGCACATGCAGCATTAAGTACCGATGTACTTAATCATCCGTTGCCTATTTTTTATTTGTACCAGCTAGTATAATAGCAAGCTTTCTGAAGAGAAGCTTTTGTTGAGTCCTTACTGTCGTCACATTTTACGCGATGTTGATAGTCAACTCTGAGAAACAGAAAGGGGAAGTGAAATACTTCCCCCGTTGGCACTGTTCATACTAGAGTTTTCCCATGTAAGTAAGGATCTGTAGAATATTTGAATTGGGTTTTTTTTCAAAGCAAATAGAGACCTAAAGGTCCATGCAGTCAAAAAAAGGCGAAAGGAGGGCTTAGCGTTGACTCCCCTGCACACAGTGATGCAGCTGTAGGATGAAATATGAAGAGGTTGCGATGGAAAGGGCAAGTTAAAAAGTCAGCTGGTATGTGGTTGTCACAACTGCTGTTGCAGCAAGCATTGCAGTACACCTACAGGCCTGGATACGGACTGCAGCCAAATTAAAAGGCTGCTGCTTGTAAAGACAAATGCAGTCTTATCTCATTCATTGGAAGCTGACACAATACCATCACAATTTCCCTGGTCAGTAACAGTGTTTCCGCATTTGCAGACAGCTGAAAATAATGCAGATGGAACTGAAACAACCAAGACCTTGCTGCTACCAGCAATGTAATTTCAGTACACTGAGGCAGACCCAAACTAACGTGAATCCACAGGGGTTGAATGTTCCTGCCCCACCAGTGCAAAATGGCATGGCATCCTGAATACACACTGGAACGGGTAACCATTCATTCCAGTTGCATGGGTCAGTGTAGGACCACAAGTATTGTTACTGGACTAAAAGCAAAGCACACTGAAAACACAGCTACAGCAGCTAAAATGCAACTAGAGCAGCTGTTGCACTTTAGGTGTAGCAAACACCTTGCAGTTATAGGAGCCCATACACATGTATTCGCTGCATGTGTCATTATATTCATGTTGACTATTCATTGTGAGACCAGAGGATACTGGGTAGTTTCATATTGGTGTCCTGCTGTTAGAAAAATCAGGCAAACACATCTGAAGACGGAAATATTATCATCCATTTAAAGCAATACAAACCCGTCACATGCAAACAATGGAAGAAAAAGAGGTAGACAAAGCAGGAGCTAATCTGAGCTCTTTTGAAACCAGGAATTTTGTCTCTGCAAATCTTGGAAAATACCATTATTTACAGCTGCTGCACACAATCACTTTGCACATCTGAAATCTGAACAAATCTGCAGTACTCACACACAGGTTGTGTGACACCATACTGAAAGACATGCTTTCAGGAAGCTTCTTCACATGCTTTCACAGTTGGCCAACACTCCTGGGAAGAACTGAAATGATCCATTGCACCTATACAGTGCAGCTGGTTTTACAGTGTTTACTTAGTAAGCCTGACTCATCACCAAAGGTGCATTTGTACATGCTGCACATGCACAATATGATAAATTTACTGTTTTCTGGAAATACCAGATTGGCAGTCTTTGTCCTACACAGCCTGTATTTATATCTTTCTGACTGGAAAATCCCCAGCTGAATACTGTGGTCTTAGAACACAATACAGTTACAGAACAGAATTATTATATGAATGTTCTCTCTTTCTTCCTTCATCTTGTTTCATTTTTAAGTTAGTGTCGCTATTCCTTACTTTTCATCAATCTGTAGAACTCTTCCATGTGCTGAAAGAAAAGCATAAAATATGAAAATGGGTATTGGCACGTGCAACAGACATAGTGTTTGGAAAAACTTCGGCATTTCCATTTCAAGGTGAACAGCACAGCATAAAAATCAGGAAAGTAAGAAGTTGTTTCTAAATAGTTGCATGTCTGTGAATCTGGTATGTATCTTTTTTAAAACACTGATTTTACTCAGAGGCATGCATGTTCTAAGCTGCTAAAGAGAAAGAAAAAAATTATATTTTGGTAGCTACATGTAGGTTTTGTCTCTAAGAACCGATGAGTTTGCTAATGTCTACCAATAATTCTGCTCTTTCGTATTTCTCAAGAGACTCCTCCCTTCCCATCACCCACCATGATACTAACCTAAACTAACTAGAAGTGCCAGTTGCAGCACTATTCTTCAGTTTAGCAGTTAGGTTCTTGGTTTCTCATTTTATTCATAAAGATTAGCTTCTTACTCGGGTCTTCCATCTCTCTTGATATTGAACTTCAGGTACTAAAATAAGGGACAAAGACCACAGCGCTCATCAGGAATATCTCAATGTAAGGAGATATGCAGTGGCTTAGAGCCTGATGTGCAGCAGCATCCTACAACATTCCTCTATCATCATCCCCTAAAGCTGGAGAAGAGGAAGCATAGATTCCAAAAGCCAGCTCGTATAAATTATTTGGGGTTACCATCCTGACATTCTGTGAGCTGGGACAGTCCAACAGTGCGTAAAAGTCTCCTTTACAATGTGTATACAGATACACAGTTATATATATAAACACTCATGTTTTTATCACAGGTGAGAATCTGGTCCACCAAATTTAAAGTTCTTTAAAAACTCTGGTACATTCCAGATATTGACATACAAAAATAAACATAATTGACTCTTGGAAAACTGATTGAAAATGAAAAGGCAATGGAGCAAAGTTATTCTGGGTTTTTTTAATAAGTCTCCCACAGTCATTTATTGAAATCATGCTGGTTATTGGATTTTGAAGGAAATAGGGTTTTTAGCTAGCATACTGGAATCATCACTGATCTTTCAGAGCTTCCACCTAAAATGGAAAAACTGACTGTAAAAAATAACAGAAGCAACCATTCTTTCTTTTCTACAACGCATAAGTGATTATGATGGGGGGTTTTACCATTTGACACCATTCTCCTAAGGTATGAAATGACATGGATTTCTTAGGTGTGCTAACATAAATGCTGCTCATAGAGTAATGACGTCTTCCAGGATGAAAAAAAAACCCAGATACATGTCCATATTCAATGTAATTTTGGGAACAAGAATTTTTTTTTTTTTTTCATTTAAGAGGAGAGAATGCCAAGAATCAGAGAAAAAAAGTGTTGAAGGTGATCTCTGGAGGTCTGGTTGCGCTGAGGATCCAAATCCTAGTCATGGGTGGGCTGACTTCGAAGTTAGATCAGGTTGCTCAGATATCTCCAAGGGCAAAGATTCTGACTACCAGCTTCTCTAGCCCTTTTCTAGCATTTGACCATTCTCATCATGAAGGCTTTTCTTCCTTACATCCAAATTTCTCAGAACTCCTCTTTCTACCTCTTGTGTCTATTGCCTCTCATCCCTTTGCTGTGCACTTCCAAGAAGCCTCTGGTTCCATCTTCCCTGTAACCATCCATAAGCAGATGAACATAGCAGTTAGATCTCTCTTTTCCCTTCTTTAAAGGGGCTAAACAAACACAGCTTTCAGTCTTCTTGTATGCCTTGCCTTCACCACTGCTAGGATGCACTGCTGACTCATGTTCAATTTCCACCAGCATCTACAGGCATTTTTCTGCAAAGATATTTTCTAGATAGCCAGTGCCAAATTTGTACTGCTCCATGGGGTTATTCTGTCCCAGGTGCCAGACTTGCATTTGTCTTTGTTGAACTTTATGAAATTTCTGTGAGCTGACTTCTCCAGCCTATTTTGATCCCTCTGAGTGGCACCCTTGCCCTCCAGTGTATTGACTGCTCCCCAAATTTTGGTGTCACCTGCTAAAGGTGTTTGCTGCTGTCATCCAGATTGTTGGTGATGACTGTAAGCAGCATGGGTTCCGGTACTGAACACTGAGGAATGTCACTAGTGACCAGCCACTGCTCTTTTAGCCTTGCAATTCAACCAGTTTGCACCCATTTTATAAACTACCCATCCAGCCCATATCTGCCCAGTTTGGTTACAAGGATATTATGGCAGACCATATCAAGAGCCTAATTAGAGTCAAGATAAAAAACATCCACTGCTCTCCCCTTCCCCACACAGCCGATCATGTCATTGTAGAAGGCAATGAGGTTGGTCAGCCAGAATTTGCCTTTAGTAAACCCATATCGACTATTCCACATCACCTTCTTGTCCTTTATGTGTGTGGAAATTACTACCAGGAGAATTTTCTCCATAATCTTCTTGCAGACTGACTTGTAGTTCCTCACATCCTCCTTCTTTCCATCTTGAAAATGGGCATATTTACCATTTTCCAATTATTTGGCACCTTCTCCTGTCACCATGAACATCTGCAGATGACAGACAGTGGTCTCTCACAGTGACAGCAGCCCACTCCCTCAGGGCATTTGGATGCACCTGGTCCACAGACTACTGTATGTCCACTTTGCCTAAGTGGTCGCTATTGATCTTCCCCTATAACAGGTGATACCTTAATCCCCCAAACTCACCAACAAAACAGTTAAACAAAGATGAAGAAACCCTGGGATGAATGCTGTTTACACATTATATCATGAATATATATATATATATATCTCATGAATTTATACCACAGAATATCATACACAGACCTTTCTTCTTATTCTGTTTCATTCACCAGAAAAATTCAGATCAAATGTAGAACAATACTTGGCCTCTCCACCTCTTGGAAATAGTCTTCAATTTTCTTTTTAACAAGTAGTTTGCTTGGTTACATTAAATATTTAATAAGCAACAGCTCTGTGCTTTATTACATCAAGAGGAAGAGTCCATGGGCCAAACATTTGGGGGTGACTACAGGGCTCTATTTCACAACAAAGGTGTAAATTACAAGAATATTAAGTGTAGTGCTGGTTTCTTATTGGAGGTACAGTAAGTAGTATTCATGAGCTTGGGAAAAGCCCCAGACCATATCCAGGAAAAACATGAGCCATTTGAAAAAAACAAACAAACAAACAAAAAAACCAAACAAAAAACCCAAAAAAACCCCTATCCCTCCAACTACATCTTCGGGACTCAGAGCAGGAAACAGAAACAATCACTAAATCAGGCATCCAGAGAAAGAAATCAGGAGAGAAATGAACAGGAGAAAAAGTGTTTGCACACATCTGGCCTATATTTTGGTTACTGTATTATAGAACTCATTTGTGCATTTGTCTTAATCTGATACAACATGGTAGTTCCTATATTCCCGTGTATCAAACAGCATAAGCTCTTGCGGTCGTGCTACAAAGAACTCCAAAATGAATAAATATTTTATCCCTGGTTAAATGCATGTTAATATTGTTTCAATTTTACATTAAAGGTTACATTAAAGATAAAATGGGGAAAAAAGCTGACCTTCTTATCTAAGAGATTTCCATCTAATTTAAAAATAAATATAACTATTTCCAAAATTATGCTTTGAATTATTTTAATGAATTAATTATGTTTACATAATTAAATTACATTTTTTAAAAAAGAGACCTTGTGAAAACAGAGGTTAGGCAGACCAAGAGTAGTAAAGGTAAGCAGGGATCAAGCTGATTTCACAAAGCAAATCATACTTACTTTTTTCTGAAACCTCTTTACCCAGGGCAACATGTGTTGGCAGACTTGAGAACTCATCTACAAGAAAGATTAGACTTCACTGTAGAGACTCATGCTGCCATTTATTATCTCATGATATAGCTTTTTCTAATCTGTGTACTGTCATTTTAAAAACAGGCATCACAAATTCTGGTAAAAAAGGTGTCAAAGCTTATTAGCCCAATAACTCAGTTCCCTCATGGTGGGAGATAAATTAGGGTGTTGTCATATATGGTGTTTGCTGTGGGGAAAAAAAAAAAAAGAAAAAAAAAGGACACTGAATTTACCTGGGTTATTTTTTCTACAGAAATAATACTACACCTGTTTTATAGTTACAACTCACTCTTTGAAATAGTATAATTCAAATTTCAGCAATTTTAGTGAAGGGTACCGTGCATTAAATAGGAATAAGTTGTTCTGTCCCTCAGTATACTTTATGATTTAAAATCCTTCTTCCTCTGAATCTTAAACACCTATGTTTTAATAACAGGATGAAAAATAAAAGAGAATTGCACTCAAGAATGTACTAGGTTTGTGTATGTGCATTAAAAAACATTAAAAGATGCTCTAAAGGTTGCTACAGTCTTTGCATTTAATAGTGTTTTAATAGTAAGGCAAAAAGATGTATTTTGAGATCATTTCTCTGCACATTGACTACAGGCAAGAGTAGAGCTTTCCAAGAGTCAAGACCAAAAGGAGTACTATTATTTAGAATATTATCTACTGTATTTATCCCAAAATGGCCTGAAACTGGGGAGGAGAGAGGGAAACCACAACAAAAATAGAATATGATAATTTTAAAATGTTCTGAATTGCAGATATCAAGATATTTTCAAAAACAAGACCAAAAGGAAACACTTTTTTTTTTTTTTTCTTTAGAAAAGAGAACCAAAGAGCATTTCAGCTTGGCTGAGGACAAACTGCATGTGATTAATGCAGAATCAAAAAAAACCCACTCCAAATATGTGAAAACTTACATTTTCTAGAGTAGCTATACCTTTCAATGAGATTACAGATGTGGAGTTAATTAATTACGTAGTTAATCATCTGAATAGAAGTAATTGCTTTTTGTATAAATATGAAAGGAAAGTATATGTATCTAGAGAGGATTACCGCCACTTAGATCTCCAGATGTGCAGGGCTAGGAAGTCAGACAGACTGAACCCTTCCTTCCTTCTCAAGCCTTTCCTCCTTCATCAACCACATGGGAGGAAATGCTAAAGGATGTGTGCTTTTGAGTTTTTCTGCTTTTTGTGGCTCTTGTTGTCTGATTCCTTTGAAGGGGATAGTCCAGCAGTCCTTCAGATTAACCTTGTCTTATTCAAAGCTTGGACTGCATGGTGGCAGAGCACCGAGCAGCCCTGGCCCTGCTTCAGAAGAGTTCACTGTGCCCCTCCCTGGTGTTACAACTAAGTCCACTGTCACCTGACTGAGGTGAAATTAGTATCTGGTTACCCATGCTTCACAGCCACATGTGGATGGACAGAAATGTCACCACCTGACCCCCTGCACGACATATGCCGTGCCTGGCATCCCTCATCATGCCAAAACATTTGCCCCGAGGGACCAACTGCCTAACTCTGGCCAGCCTGAAGAACTTCACTGCCTGCCAGATTGCCTCACATAGCAAGTCAGTGAAAATTTCCATTTATTTCTCACCCATGGGACATGGTAAATATAACATAAGCATCTTGGCTTGATCTTGGATGCGGGTGATGCTTATGTTCTGAAACCCACACCAAATACAATGTAAGGACGGTAAGCAATAACTGAGGAAGCCCTAGATCCTTGAGGATGTATCTTGTATGGTCATAAGAATAATTTTGACATTTTCATTCTGACCAATGCTTAATCGCATATACTTCTCTTCTAAAAATGTATCCCTATATTTTAGAACCAATCGTTTCTGTATGCGCTTGTGGCCCCAAAACTCAGTATTCTCAATGAACAAAATGAGCATTTTTACTAGTGGTTGGGGCGCACACATCCATAGCAGCTGCAGTTCAGGCAGATTTGGCAATTGGAAGCAGGTTGTGCTCAGACCTCAGAGTGAAAAAATTCGCTTTTCCAAGCGGTTCAAAGTTATATCAGGCGTCTCCACTCTGCACAGGAGACATAGCCTAGGAGAGCTGCTGCTGCTAGAGCGATAAACCTGCTACATAAATCTATGTTTTTCTCCCACTTTAAGCCTCATGACGCGTCTGCTGCTCCCTGACAGACACCAGAATCACCTCCTTATCCACAAGTGCCCTGGCTTTCACCGGCGTTAAGCACCCACAAGTGTCGGGGGGATTTCTGAAGAACTGAGAGCGAGCACTGTAATGGAGAGATTTTGCCACCAGATGTCAGAAGGCAGAGCACAGAGTGGATAACACATGGCCTCACCAAACCTCAAAAAAGGACCTTTCAGTTCTTTTATGCTTCCCCTTTCTTCTCCACTCTTCCCCTCCTGTCACATACAAGCATACACACACAGAAAGAAAATCACCTATGGAACGCTGGGTAGGGTGGGGTTTTTTTTGTTTTCATTGTATCCTTATACAGATAAAAAGCAGGAGATCTAATACCCTGTTAAGCTTCAAGTGAAATATCAAAGAATAAGAATTGCCTAAAATTCAAAGCTGCTAAACAAGCTGACTAATAACAAGTTCTGTGATCTCTGGAACTAATGAAGTCTCGTTTCCTATGGATTTTACCTCATGGTTGATTGAAGCTTTTCCTATGCTTGGAAACTTCAAATTTTCCCTTTTTTTTATAAGGGGCAAAGGGGGCCAAGGGACAGCTTTTCAGAGAGAGGGTCTTCTTTGCTGGCATGTTTTCTGATTGTAATCAAATAGCTTCAAGACTACTATCCATCTCTGAAATTTTGTTGAAATCAGATGGGGCTCCAAAATCCACAAGGCTTTCTTCTATAGGAAACCTAGCAAAAGAAAATACAAGGAACAGTTTAATCTATTACAGACCCAGATTAATGAAGCCATTTATTTTATAGTATAACTGTGCTAGAATTACTTAAACACCTAAACTTGCACTGGCAATTTAAATGTTCCATTAAATATTCTGAGGATTCCTTGTTTTTCTACCAGATCATGAATTCATGGAATATGCAGAAATATGCCTGACTGACCATCAGTCTTTGCTAATGAAACCCTGGTTCCTATGACTGCATGTTAGTGGGGTACCCGTGCTCCCTTTTTTCTCCCTTCTTTTCAAAACAGACAGTACATAGCTTAAAATGCCTTCCTTTACATCAAGTTTCCACATGCCTCCAGCACAGCCAAACAGGCGTCATTGAGACAAGATTGGCATTCTACCAGTGTGCTGTGACTCCAGCTGAAGTTACTCTGAATTTCTGCAATGATTTCAGTGGGAATAAGATTAAATGCTCAGCACTTTTCTCTTAATGTAAGCTTCTGCTTATTCCAGCTCTTTTTGATTGTATGTATTTTTACTATGCCAAACTAATGAGCTTTACTTTATTACCCTATCACATTTTAAGCTTTGATTAGTCTAGCTTTTAAAATGTACATAAAATTAGTTTGATTTTATTAGCTATTATTTAAATGATCACCCTTAAATTAATCCCTTTGTATTGTGAAGCTGATTTTGTTGCTTTACAATGGTTACTTATCCTTCCTGACCCAAGATTATATCGCATCATAAAAATTTAGCAACAGATTTTAAAAATTAAATGGAATTTTTATGAAGCATGAATGATATCCATGTGGACCCATCTATATTAATCTATAATAATGATCCCTTTTGAGCTATTTTACAGAAATGGATCAATTCTATGAAAACTTAGAATGTATCTGAGCAGACTTTGACATGGTTGACATGGTAAACGAACTTTAGCAGCTTCACGTTTAAAATATCATCCTCAGCAGATAGGTTCAGGGCCATTTCAGTGTCTGGTAACACAATTATACAATTACTAAATCAGCTGTGGGAGTCATAGCCAGCAAAACTTCTTAATGGTATACCCGGAAATTGCACACACGGATAAGCATAAGCCAATTTACTCCTTAAGTAAACAAGTTTGAGAAATGGTGATGACACTTGTTCAAAAACAAAGTTCATACACCTTATCAATTTCCTGGAGTTAGATTGGGTATGTTGGTCTTGGGTTTTTAGTTTGTTTTGTTGTTTTTTTAATAATGTAATATCCATATAATACAATCCAATACCATCTTTCCCTTCACCCTTTCCACATTGGCACAGCATATGATTACGCAGCTGACCTCCACTCTGACATCCCTCTCCCAGTGCAAGTTCTCTCTGTCGTGGTAAGCTTGTTCTTCATTTTTACTCCTCTCCTGTATTGTCAACACTGCAGGTAACTATGGGGCCAGGACAGCTTTTGTCCTAGTGCCCAGTAATATCTGCTTTTCTTCCAGGGTAACACATACTCTTGTTACATGGTACATATTTTTTGAGGTCAATGGGTCCATTTGCTAAATGGAGACATCTGAATTGAATCATAAACACTGACAGAATATATGAAATGTTATTGTCATAGTTCAACATTAGACTATTTTTAAAGTACCTACACTAGTCCTCAAGTGCACATCCTACTTATGCTAAAGAAAAGTCAAACAGGTCATTTGAGTTGTCTCAGAACATTAAAAGCAGCTTCCCCGCTTGCCATTACTACCCCTCAACCAGGCAAACATGTGGAAAAGAAATGGTGGAAACAGTTTTCCAACACAAACTGAAACTAGCCTTGAGCTGTCACAGATCAGGAGAGAAGAACAAACAGTCAAGCAAAATGATTTTGCTCCTGTGAGTGTAATTTTCTGTGATGCCTGCAAAGTTAATACACCAAAAATGTCATCTCAAGAGGGGAAAAAAAAATCCAGTGTAACTTCATCCTAGTTGTCTTTTCCTTGTATCACACTCAGGGGTCCTGCACCCTGCAGGAACAGCCCACCTTTCTTTTGTATGGAGCATGCACAGCCACTCCCTTCAGCCAAAGGACTAGTTTCTGCTGCACAGTGATTAAACCAAGGGAAGTTCTCTAAAATGTAGGAAATGGTGTCCATTTATATACAAATATTACCTGTAAAATAATAAAAAATATTAAGTATGAACACAAAAGCTGCAGGACAGTGATAGCAGTGGGCTGTGCCTATGGATTTTGCCCACTTCAGAAACTCCAGTGCCACAGCTGGTGCAGCAGCCAGACCTCTCCAGCAACTGTCCTGCAGTCCAGTGTGCATGTATTTAGATGCAGGAAAATGGGGCAATGAAGATGGGGAGGTGCAGACAGGTGGGAGCAGCAGCAGCTCTGGGGGCTGCGGTGGCCATGCAGGAGGCTCCAGGCAGCCCCAACAGCCCCTCGCTGCCAGGGGCTTGTTCTCAGCCAGCTCTGACCCAGGGCTCTATGAAACCACCTCTCCTGTTGCACCATCACCTCAGAAAAAAAAAAAAAAAAACCAAACAAAAAAACCCAGGATATTTTATGTATTTGTTTGAAGATCCTTGTAAATTCAAAAGGAAATAATTTAATTTTACAGGGTTGGCTGTCAATCAGTGATCTTTTTTATTACATTATAGGTTGCAGGTTGTTCCAAATGTCAACAGTAAAATAATTTCATCAGTATTTGAAAAAGGCATATGAGTTTGACCTACACTGAGTGACCACCTCTTGAAGTACTTCAGGCTTCTTTCAAGAGAAGTCTTGAATCATCTACAGTATCTACATTAAACTCCCAAATAAAAACCAGCATATCTATATTTCCATTGCTAATATGTATCATTTTAAAACAATTTGTGTTTATTCTAGTGTCAGCTAGCAGAAACAAAAAAAAATGGAACACAGATTTTTGCAGTCTGAGCCAGAGAGCAGCACCAGAATACACTTTGTCTCAAGCACAAGGTTAAGATGTAGATGGGTTAAAGCAATGAAGAAT
This sequence comes from Falco rusticolus, assembly GCF_015220075.1. Classification (NCBI taxonomy): domain Eukaryota; kingdom Metazoa; phylum Chordata; class Aves; order Falconiformes; family Falconidae; genus Falco; species Falco rusticolus. The sequence continues at coordinate 38,151,886 of NC_051191.1, read as the reverse complement.
GCTTTATGAGGTATCTAAAGAGATAAAACAGCTGCATAAACACTCCTGTTGATATATACCAAGGAGTCTAGCTACACAGGTAAGCACATTCTCAAAGCCAAACTCCCATTCCTACCCCCTCTCCCCCGCCATAAATCCTCAGTACTGTGCCTTGGACCTGCTTTCATTCTAGATCAGCTATGTGCATTGCAGGAGATACCTGAGATTTAGTTCTTCCTAAGCACATAGTGGCAATTTGAGTCCAAGCCTCTCTTGGCCTGCAACAAGAAATAAGTCGGGGGCTTTCCTGAGCACATGTAGCTCTGCTTCTCAGTGTAGAACATGAGGACTACTATGTTCATTCTCATTTTCAGATGGATTTCCTCTACTAAATCTATCATTTAGGCACAGCTAACACTCCTGGGTGTCCAAACTCATAGATATTTATCATTTTGACACTCAGCAACTGAGAATTGACAGGCTAATGATAGGGCTGGGAGGGACCTTGAAGATCATCTAGTTCTGACCCCTCTGCTACGGGCAGGGATACCTTCCACTAGATCAGGTTGCTCAAAGCCCCATCCAGCCTGGCCTTGAACACTTACAGGGATGGGGCATCCACAGCTTCTCTGGGCAACCTGTTCCAGTGCCTCACCAGCCTCACAGTAAATAATTTTTCCCCCAATATCTTATCTAAATCTTCCCTCTTTCAGTTTAAAGCCATTACTTCTTGTCCCACCACTACATGCCCTTGTAAAAAGTCCCTCTCCAGCTTTCTTGTAGGCCCCCTTTAGGTACTGGAAGGCTGCTGTAAGGTCTCCCTGGAGCCTTCTCTTCTGCAGAAGAGAAGACTGATGTACCTATAAAAGTTTTTCTTGTTGCTCTTGACATCCCTGGCCAGATTTAATTATATCAGGGCTGTAGTTTTCCTAATCTGATCCCTGGCTGCTTGGACAATTTCTCTATATTCCTCCCAGGCTACCTGTCCTTGCTTCCACTCTCTGCAGGCTTCCTTTTTGTGTTTTATTTTGTCCAGGAGCAGCTTGTTCATCTATACAGCTGCCTGGAGGTTTTGCCTGACTTCTTTTTTGTAGGGATGCATCGCTCCTGAGCTTAGAGGAGGTGATCCTTGAATATTAACCAGCTTTCTTGGATGCCTCTTCCCTGCAGGGCTTTATCCCATGGTACTCTACCAAGCAGATCCCTGAAGAGGCCAAAGTCTGCTCTCCTGAAGCCCAGGATAGTGAGCTTGCTGTGCACCCTCCTCACTGCCCTAAGGATCTTGAACTCCACCATTTCATGGTCACTGCAGCCCTTGAGCTTCACATTCTCTGCCATCCCCTCCTTGTTGGTGAGAACAAGGTCCAACATAGTACCTCTCCTCTTTGGCTTCTCTACCATTTGGAGAAGGAAGTTATCATTAGCATGTTCCAGGAATCTCCTGGATTGCTTATGCCCTGCTGTGTTGTCCCTCCAACAGATACTGGGGTGGTTGAAGTCTCCCATGAGGATCAGGGCTTGTGAACATGAAGCTGCTCCTATCTGTCTATAGAGCGCTTCATCTGTTCAGTCTTCTTGATTGGGTGGCCTGAAGCAGACCGCCACTACCATGTCCCTGCCCTCACTTTAATTCTTACCATAATCTCTTGGTCGGTTCCTCATTCATTCCTAGTTGGAGCTCCATGCAGTCCAGCTTGTCACTGACATAGAGAGCGACACCCCTATCCCCCCTGCCTGTCCTTCCTAAAGACCCTGTATCCTTCCATTCCAACACTCCAGTCACAGGAGACATCCCACCACATCTCCATGATGCCAATAAGATCATGTGCAGGCATGCTCGTGTCTCTAACTCCTCTTGCTAATTTCCCATGCTAGGTGCATTTGCATAGAGACATTTAAGTTTGGCCCCCAGTGAAGCTGAATTTTGGCTGGAGAGGCTGGAATTCCTTTGTGCTGCTCTTCAGGTGTCTCCTGCTGACCTGTGATCCTCCAGGCTCTGGGCTTCTCTCGCTGGCACTGGCATCAAACTGGTAGGAGCTGGATGGATTGAAGATCCCCTCCCACAGCAACTTTAGTTCAAAGCTCTCTTCATCAGCCTGGGAAGCCCATGGCCCAAGATGTTCTTATCCTTCTCTGACAGATGGAACCCATCAGCCCCCAACAGACCAGGTTTCTCAAAGCGAGTCCCATGGTCTAAGCAGCCGAACCCCTGGCTGTGGCACCAGTCCTGTAACTGTTTCTTTATTTGCCAGATTTGACTGGCCCTTTCAAATCCCTTTCCTTTGACTGGGAAAACTGATGAAAAATGAGCTAACAAGCTGTTGAGAGGTTTAATTTAAGCCAAAACCAGGACACCCAAAACTGAAAGAGCCTGCCAAGTTGCCACTGCTGAGCCTAACTCAGTGCTTTGACTCCCCCACTTACTCTCCTTTCATGTTCCCATGCAAGCCCCTTCCCCCCTCCAATTCTTTACATGCAAATCCCAAACCTGGTAGAGCCCCCGGGTGCAGGAGGCACACTGCCCAACAGTGAGCTAGTGCCCCGAGACCTCCCTTACTGCCTGCTCATGAAAACCTCTCAGATAAACCCAGTGTGCCCGAACAGGATTCCCTGCATAGGCCTGGCCCATCACAAATGGGAGCTCTAATCCTATCATATAGCAAATGCCAGGAATACCAGGATTTCAATAGACAGCAAGGTCTGTACACCTCCGTACATATCTCCTTCACACGTAAAGCACTGAATACTCATCACCTGCAGTACCCCGTGTCTGGAAGGCTGGAATTAAACCACTGATAGACATACAGGGAGCGCTGTGCACACCATCAACGCACCTCCCTGCGACCAAGGAGATGTAAGTTCAAGTCCCTGCCTTATTTGGAAAGGATGGGGACTTAAAAAGAACTCTAATATTCAGGATGTGTCCTGTCTGTTGTGTAGTTTGGCTTCTTATTCTCCCGGGGGGTTTGGGGGTGGGGGGCATTTCATGAAGGTTTTTCTTCCACCAAAAAAATCTGACTAACATGATCTGATTTAAGCACATTAGAAGAATGTTCCTGCTCAGGATTCTCAGGAAAGGAAATCTGAAATGGTTGTGCAGCAAAGCATCTCATATTTTCCATATTACATTCCTACACAGATAATGTTTTGATGTTTAATTCCAAGCTATTTTGGGTTCCTCCAATGCCATAGGGTTCTGAGGCCTATTTTCTTGGGTGCCAGTTCTCCACAGATATTTTTATGAGACTCAGAATCTAACCTTGATCCTAAGCCCATGCAGTATACTTTGGGATTCCCATACTTGCCAAAAATCTAACTTATAATACCTTTACATTTTAAATCTTTTAATAACTACACATTTCTAAGCGCACGTTATGAACAAGACCTAGGAAATACAAGGGCACCTTGAGCGATTTTAGTTTATTGGTTAAAACAATCAGTACTTTACATAGTTGGCAAGCTGCAAGGCTGGAAAAAAAATCCCTAAGAAATAGAGTGGAATTCTCTTTCAAAATATTTCATTAATTCACCATTTAACTGAATTTTTCTGCATGGGCAGTGGATACGTGTCTGTTTCCAGACACAGATGACCCTGCAGAAAAGGCTACACCCTCTCTGTTGAAGGTAGTCCCTGTCTTTCATTTGCCACTGGATATGTTATTGTGAACTCTCTGCAGCACTCCTTCTCTTTTGAAGGTTGAAGATATTATTATGAAAGTTATTAATAATTCTTTTTCCCAGTGGATAACTATACAAACAAAAGTTGTCTATTTCATATTTGAAGTTCAGCTGGTAGCTACTAAAAGTAACTAAATTATGAAAGTGTGCAAGTTCATTTGTTTTCCACACTGCACAGGCTACCCACTAACTTAAGCTTAACTTTTCAGGTTTACCAAGTGTTTATGTGAGGTAGCTTTGGCTGTTCTTCTTTATAATTTTTATTTCTAGCCAAGGAGATTCTAATGCTTTTTTAGTTAGGATTTTTGACCTGAATTTATCAGGCAGCTGTTTAATGTCACCATTTCCTTTACCCTTCAGAAATAACTTATTTGTAAATTTAAATGACCTTCACCCAGAAACAGCTTCAAAGCTGATGATGATCGGCTTCTAATTTCTCCAAAGATGATTACAAGTGGATGCTAATATAGCTTTCACCCCTTACAAAAGAAAAAGGACTGCAATCCTCAATAATCCTAGTGCAAAATGCAAACACATAAACCAGTTTCATTAAAAAACAAGTAAAGCCGCCACTGCAGTCTTCACGGCAATAGAATTTTTCCCAGGAGATAGCATTTCATCCAGGCAGGATGCTTAGGTGTTCAAAGATAAAAAAGAAATGTTCCACGCTTCTGAGAGGACACTTAATGATTAATAGGAAAATAATGTATTAGTCTTGCTTTTTAAAATAATCAATGACTTTATGTCAGAAAGAATACAAACCAGAATATCATCATGGAGCTATCCACTACTTAGTAACTTCTGAATTATCTTGACAGTGCTCGATACTTTTCAGTCCTAAATTTAGATCTCAAAATTCAGAAAGCACTTAAGCCAGGATTCACCTCATCAAGCATTAGCTGCCTAATAACTCATTCTCTAGGTTCTCTATAAAAAACAGAAAGACACCTCCAGACAGCAGTTTATCTCACTTCAACACAGAAGGAATGAATCTTCCACTAGAAGAGGCTGGCTCTCTCTATCGACTAACGAAGCACCATATCCATTAACTGGGAGGGGACAGACCCAAAATGGCCAAAGAGTTATTTCATACCAGAGAATGTCATGCTCAGTATATAAATTGGGGGGAGCTGGCCAGGGCCTGACTGATGCTCAGGGACTGGCTGGGTGTTGTGCAATCATATTGTGCATCACTTGTTTTTTCCCTTATGGATTTTATTCCTCTCTCCTTCTCATTACAATTGCTATTATTATTATTATATTTCAATTATTAAAATGTTCTTATCTCAGCCCACATGTTTTACCTTTTTCCTGAATCTCCTCTTCATTCCTTGGGGCAGGAGGAGTGTGTGAGAGGCTATGTGGCGCTTAGTTGCTGGCTGAGGTCTGAGTAGCCACTCTTTCATTGCCCTTTAAGTCAATTAAAAATTTGTAGAAAAAGGAACTGAGAAATCAGTTACAACTTACAGCTACAAGCCAGCTTCCAGAGGTACCAAACACCTAGAACTCCCATTGACTCAAAATCTTATTGTGGATTCTTCTAACTTGTGGGTTATATTGTCTAATTGTAGAATGCAATAGAAGATTCAGTCACCATTTCAGCCTACCACACCTCTGCATGGTACAGAAAAGGCATGGCTTAGCAAGTTTCTACTCTGTGAACACAATATAAGTGGAGGGGTTTTTATCCATCATACCATAGCCCACTTCCTTACCACTTCATGCAGTAGCTTGTCTTGGATCTTATGTTCTAGAAACTGCTGCTGTAACTGCAAGTCTTATACTGGAGGCTGTGCTTTTATACTGTATTTTTGTATCACTTTTTGAGAAGTATTGGTAAGAGTTTGCTTTTAAAAAAAATAATATATATATACACACACACACACACTTCAAGGGTATTTTTACCTTAAACCCATCTATGTACAAGAAATTCAAACAGCTATCTACACTTGTATCTATCTAACTGTATCTCTTTATTACTACATTATCATGTAGTTAAGCTTCACTGAGTTCCTGCCAAGTACTGAACTCATCATCAGAAAAGTTATCCAAGCTTGTTCAAGGTCACACAGAATTGGCATCATAATTTAAACTAAAGCTCAGTGAGTGCTCCAGGAGTGCTCAAGTCATATATGAATTAGCATCACGCATAGGTTACAAAAATATGTCAGAACAAACCTCTAGCATAGACGTACTTAAATAGGTAAAAACTTCGTAATCGCTAGTAACTTACACTAAAGAATTTAAGGAAATATTACAGCCTCTGAAGTTCATTAGTTGTTTGTAACAGTTTACATCCTTTTTGTGTCAGTCTGGTACTTTCTTTTCTTAGCACAACAAAACTTTTGGGAATACTAGAGACAGAAGTTTTTTTAAAAGTGTAATCCAGTTTCTTTCATCTATCCAAGCCTCTCTTTATTTTATTTGTAAGGTAAAACAGTTAATTAAAGTATACCTGCTGCTCAAGAAAAGACTTAACAAGGAGTTGACAACACAGTTTTAAAAGTCTCAAGAATATTTTGTATCTAGAACAGCTAAATAAATATTTTCATTGTGCTTTTTGCCTCAGCTCAAGTACTAAAAAGATAATGTGCTTGTTCCCAGGCACAAACATGAAGAATAAGACCTGCTCCAATACAAATGTGTTCCCTTAGGTGTTGTTTGTCTCCCCCATTGAAAATGCCTCTCATAACTCATGATTTCTTCTCCAGGTGAGGTGACAGAAACATCCCTTTCCCTCTTCACTGTGCACGATGACTCTTCTCCTGTCTCTTGGTACAGGAAGGCCCTTGACTGAAGATACAAACCAGCTGGTGAGGAAACCCACCGGGCCTGCTAGAAGGAGTTCTATACCCATGCCCAGGCATAGAGATCTCACACAAGCCATCATGAAAAGGCTTTATTTATTCCTCATTTTCCTTATTTTTTAAATATTGCCTATTACTTAAATCTATTTAAAATGTAGCATAATATTTACTGAGACTTAAACTATTACATGCTTTCAATTTTTCATACTTTGAAATCATGTTGAAGTATATAATATGCCCCTACAAGAGCCAGATACTATGATTTTTAAGGGAAATGGTTTTTATATGTTGAATTACTGATACCGAGTAAAGTAACCCTATTGCTTTAGGGGAGAATGGACTTGTAAAAAGGTATCTTGCTCTCACAGGAAGGAGGAGAGATTTTAAACAACTTCTTTATCATTTTCCCTAAATCACTGGTGAGGCAAAACTCCAATCCACACATTAGCCAACCAAACCCCAACACTGACTGTTCTACTTCACACCAGGCTGGAAGTGGAAATCACTTTCCCTTGTACCATTACTAGAGGCAATTTGATCCCATTGTAGAAGGGAAAAGGATTTTTGTGCAACAGGTTCCAGGATGGCTGGATCTTGTGTACCACAACTTGATGTGAATTGTTTCTTCTCATGAATTCCTGTGTGCACCCAACAAGGGACAACAGTAACATTTGTGAGAATGAGTGTACTTTTTTCTCCCCCACTTATTCTTCTAAAAAAATTCTAAACACTCCAGAAGCTTATTCTGGAATAAGCAGCAACCCACAAATTTCCCAATTTATAACACTTTTCTACGTCTAGATATTTCAGTCAAAATATTTTATTTTTCCTTTTATAGATCCACTGACAGTCTACTTTGAAAGGTTTTTTGCTTGGTCATGACCATGTTCATGTATTTTTCAGGTTAGAATAAGTCTTAACAGGTTCCATAGCAAGGAGATTTAGAAAAGGAAAGCAGAAACCACATATTTAAAATGTACAGTATTAAAATACACCTTGATGTAATTTATATGCTGTGAATACCTTAAATTAGATATTTCCTTAATGGCTGTCATCCATACACATACATGTTTGTGCATGTAAAATCTGAAGCAATTCTAACACATCCTTTATTGCTATACTGCTGCATGTTCTGTTGGATTTCAGTAGTACCTAGTTAATGAAATTAATGCCAATGTATTCATACTTTAGATAGCCAAACAGTAAGAATACGTTGAATCAACTATACTTATGCCAACAACACTGATTTTTGCAACTTGTCTGTTGTCAGTATTAGGTCCTGCTACAAATCTCACTAGTATCTCCTTCCTCTTAAGTACCAATTATTTTTATCAAACAGCAGCCTATTTTTAGCACACAATGTGCAAACCTTACAAAACCTAACTTCTACATTGTGTTTAGATTTCATACATCTTCAGCAGCCAGTGCTTAAAGTCTACATTATGAATCATCCTTTTAAAAACTCAAGTCTCTTGAATTATATTAGCTGACATGTTTTGTGCATAGTTAATATATTTAATTTTACCTCTTGCCTTGAAAACCAAACAGTTCATTTAGCAACGATACAGGAGAAAATTTGGATCCATTCTGATATGCAAATCAAATACAGAAACCGATAACAGCTTTGACATATATGCCAACTATGCTTGAAACTTGTTGCCATCATACCTTTTCAATTAGTTTCCATATTTCAAATTCTTAAAGAAAAACATTTTTGAAAGAGATATACAAAGGTTAGCTGATTTGTAATAATTTGAAAATAAATCTTTTTTGTGTAGATAAAAGCACTGAGTTAAGGATATGGAAAGTAATTTTGTTTTGTTTAAAATGGGTAATTATTTCTTAAATCGGTCTCTGATTAAAATCAGATCATAGAAAAAACCTACTCTTCAAACTTTCTTTTTCAAGTCCTGGGCTATTAGAATTGAATATTTCAGTGTACGTTAAACAAATGCTTACTCAATAAACGTACAATTTATTAATGACATGTTAATTTTAAACATTATTTTAATATTTCTACATAGCAGATTTAGCTTATTATTTCTTTTAAATGTTGGTATAGTTTATTAAGAAGTCATTCTTTGGAAAACTAAAAAAAAAAAGAATGCTTCCCAATATTTAAAAATTCTAGATTGGAGTGATGGGAAAATGCTTTTCTTCCATTGTCATTAAATTAGGAAGACTTCTGGGACACCCTTTGTTGATCTGTTGATCCTGCTGAACTTTTCTCTACCATCATTCCCCTATATTCAGATCTATGGACTTTCTGACTTAAGTCGTCCAAGGATGCCTGGTCCTAGATATAGTACATGAAAGTAAGAAGGTAAAATAAGACTGAGCATGTCACGTTACACACATTTTAAAAATAACAGTCCTTTCTCCAAAAGTCTATACTCTTGCTTTCTCATTTGAAAGATCCTTTTGGCAATAGTAATTTTTTAAAATGTAGAAAAAATATGTCTGATTAAATCAACTAAATAAAAAACTATCAAATTTTTAAATGTTTTTTTTTTCTTATCTCAACAAAAGTGTGCTATTGGAATTGCAATTCCATCTAGCTGAAACAAGAATTTAACATCTTTACATTCAGCCTATGCTGAATGAGGCAAACCATGCAGACTAGACTAGGAGAAATACAATTCAAAAACTACACTGCAGTTGTGGTTTTATGGCCAGGAATAGGAATTTTATGAGAAATAGGAATTTTAATCATGTGTTATTTCCCCACCTTTCTGTCTTTCAATTTTATCCCGTATTTCTTTCTCTCTTTTAAAAAAAATGTGCATTCTTATCCACTTCTTTCCATCATTCATCCCATGCCTCCTTGGGTTCCCCCAACCTCGTTTAATACTGAACTTTTGTTCCTATGTCTTCCCCTCCTATGCTTACCTTACAGAAGCCCTGCTTTATCTTGCCATTGTGTAACTTTAGTCCACTGTTATTTCTGCTTTCTTGCTTTTGTTATTGAACTGTTTTTCAAAGAGGCTTACAATTCTGTCACTATTTTAAACCAACCAACTCCCATACATACAAAGAAGTAGTATATGGAACAGAATCAGCAGTGGTGGCACTGGTAATTGATCTTTTGCTCCACTTTAAATTTCTAAAAACATATTAGGTTAGTAAAATTGGCTCTAAAAGGCTTTCCACCAGATTTCTCAAGCAACAGTGAAATTACCAGTTTTTCTAACTGTATGTGTAAACACTACATGTAAACTGTGTCTCTGTGTCTGACAACAGCCCCCAACCAAAAAGGAAATTCATGCAGCCACCAGCAGCTACAAGCCCACCATATACATGAGTGCTTGCCAGACACTGGCAAGGGGAAGCTCAAGCCCTGCTTCCCCCCCTCCATAAATTCACAAATGTGGTGTTAGAGGTTTAGGAAGAAAATAAAGAGTAGTGAAGTGAATTTTTCTGTCGTACCCGTGAGTGAGACTTAACAGTTGTCTGTCATTTCTTAACAATTTATTCTGTACTCAAGTTTTCACCACTGAAAAGCAGAGCTTCTCATATCCCCCAAAATCAAGTTGTATTCTAAGTTTCTTTAGCCAAGTCCACTAATCGACTTGAAAACAAGAACCGAGAGCTTAAACTTTATGTTGTATTGGGAATCAATAGAATCATCAGTGTACACAGTTTGTTATCTGCAGCCTATTTACTCAATGTCTGTGCTGCTTTACACTGTATTAATTGTATCTTTTTTCAGTATCAATGTTTAGAACCATAAAAACATGTTTATAAAAATTCATTTAATAGCAGTGAAGTCAGGCAAGGATGGAGGCCCAGTGATTACTGGAAAACATGCTACCTCAGCTAGTTTTTCAATAGCGTGCATTCAGTTATATCGAAAGCAGTAAGATATAAAACTGTATTACAAATGCTTGTTTTTCATCACAGAGGGTAGGTCATTAATCAGTATGTCCAGCACTGTTTGTGTGTACCAGATGGTTTAAAACTGGAAGATCCTCAGGCACTGTCTAGGATAGATGTACTTAGACAGAATTCCTTGCTAGCTCAGAAAGCTTTTTTAAAAATACAGATTTAATGCTAACTGGCATATTCCAGGAATTTTGTGTAGGGGAAAGGTTTTCTTAAGCTTAGGATGCTCTTCTATTATGAAAAGCACAATTCCTTCTTGTGAAACACTAACGCTCCCAGAAAGAGACTTAGTCTTGTCTCTCCTTTGCAATCCTTAAACAAAGCTCTGCTTCAGATGGCACATTATATGCTTTTCTGTCTCATATTTGTAGCACCTAGTGTCTGTGTAGTATCCATTTCCATACCACAAATAGACCGAATTCAGGAATAGGACATTTTTCACCTAGTAACTACTGTTATGCAACCCAAAAAGTAGAGGCATGGGTGGCTCCAGGTGAATCTTGGCAAAGTAAACTGTTGACGGTCCTACTACAGACTGCTGAACAATGAAGTTTGGTTACCAGCATAGTGGATTGAGAAGTATTTTCTCTCAAACTTCCATGAAAATATCATTTTTGTAAAAATTTAAGTTTGACACACAGATAACTTTCAGGGTTTATAACACTGTCGTTATTTGTCAAGACCTGGTGTGCAGGGTATGAGAAGGTGTCACAGTTGTTCTTTCTAGACTCAAATTCTAATCCAGAAATTTATTTTTCAGGTGGCTGGAAACCTTCTTCTTGTTGTCCAGTTTAGTTTTCTCTCCTCTCATTAGAGCCATTAGATCCACAGCTCTCAATATAAATCTCCATGTATTTTGAACTTGCTTGCCCCTCCTCCTGAAATTTCAGATTCCGGCTCCTAGAGAAGCCATGAATGCCACCACCAGTCCCTTTGAGCTCTTGGAAGTTTTACTTACACATTTGGTATGACCTTCATACTCCCTTTCCAGCCACAAATCCTGATTTTGCCTTTATTTCAACATCATAATGTTTACTGATAATCCTGGCGAAATATTTACTTAGCTTTGGACTACCACGGCTGCATAAGAGCCTTACTTCCATTCTCCTTTTTGCTGCATCTAAATCTAAAGAGTAATCTTTAGTGCTATTTATAACAGCTGCATGCTACTACCTTGTAAGTGCTAATTAGCTTATAATACCTAATAGCTTCTAAGACTGGCATCTTAAGATAAATTTCTAGTGTTAGTCATACAACTCAGCATACTGTTAATGACTTTGGTGGAGGAAGGGAGATAGACATTCATTGCATGCATTATAGATACACCAGCTAGATCTACAAGAAGTAACTTTGTTTTGACATTTGTAAACAGCACCCCAGCCCAAAATTTCTATGCAATTTTGATTTTATGAAAACTGTATACAAGTGCGAGGCCAGAGAGAACCCTGTTAATTTAATGTAACACACGGACAACTTTCTTTGGTGAAATGCCCAACGACAGGTTGCACTGTTTGTACAAGGTTCAGATAAGAGCTACTGAAACAAATTATCCGTTGGTTTCTGCAAAGGTCTGGGAAAGTTAATGCGAGTCATGCAGCCTATTTAAATTCCCACCAGTGTTTGCACAATAATACAGACTACGTCCTTATATGAGTTATGGGAATCCAAACCACTCATTTGCTAGCAGGGCAAACAGCATCTAATTATGCACACACTTAAATTAAACCACTGAAGAGTATGTCGGAAAGGAGACGGTTCCTTATTCTATAAATAGGATCTTCTCCTTGTGGCACCAAGCCGCGGTCTCGCAGGAACGGGAAGGCTGGTCATTCCATGGGCGGCGGGCCGCAGCAGCCCACCGCCAGGCCTCGGGGCCGCCCCAGCAGGCCCGCCCCGGCCCGCCGCCCCAGCAGGCCCGCCCCGCGGGTTCGAGGCCGGCACCCCCTGCACCGCCGCGCGGGCCGCACCAGGCCCCTGAGGGAACCCGGCAGCGCCCGCCCCGGCAGGAGCCCGCCGCCCTGCCGGCACTGCAGCACAGGGCGCCGGCGCCGCTGCCGGTACGCGGACCCCCCGCCGAGGCGCCCCCTGCCCGATGACCCGTGCCGGGACACCCCCCCGCGGCCCTGCGCCATGGCGGCAGGCCACGCTCGGAGGAGAGGACTGCCCCGCCAGCCCCCGCCCAACCCCTGCCAGCGCTGCACGCGTGCGCGTCCGTCCCGCGTGGTGAGGCGGTAGACCTCCTGGCCGCGAGGGGGCGCGGCACCTGGCCGGGCTGCTCTCGGTCCCCGCCCTGCGGATGCTGGGAAGGGAGGGGGGGAGAGGGCGTCTCCCGCTCGGCGTCACTCCCAGCATGCAGCGCGGCCTGCTCCTGCCCCTGCTGCTGCTGCCGCCGCTGCAGCTGCTGCCGGGGGGAGAAGATGGCGGAGGGAGGCGCGGCGGATCTGGAGACCCAGCGCACGGACGTCGCGGCGCTGCTCAAAACCGCTCTCCGCAAGGGCGACACCTGGTGAGGGAGGAACGGGGGGACCCGGGCTGATCGGCGCAGGCGGCTCCCTCCGCCCCCGGTGCCGCTTGCCTGGCGGAGGGACCGACCTCCTTTCCCTCAGCCCCCCCTGCTCCCGGGGGCGGCTCGGCCCCTCGCTGCGCTGGGGACTGCCGAGGGGGGCAGGCGGGCGGCGGGGGGGGTGGGGCAGCACCATTGCCCCCCTTCCCGCCGCACGGGTCCCTCAGCCTCTGTCAGGGGAGGACCGGCCACCTCGGTGCGGCGGGGGGCCCTCGGCTCGGCCTGCGCTGTTGGCGACCGGCAGGGCCGCGCCGCGCCGCTGAGGCGCCCGGCGGGGGCAGGCACCGAGGTCAGCTCCCTGCCGGGCGGCGAGCGGCGGGGGAGGGGCGGCAGCGGCCTGACTGGCGGAGCGCGGTGCCGGGTGGCAGCCGCGCATGGCGGCCCCGGACAGCCGGCGGCCCGGCGCCCGCGGGAGGCGCGTTCGGCCTGGCGGCGGGAAGCACTGCAGCAGGGACTGGGGCCGGGGGAAGAGCTCGGCTACTGGGCGTTTATTCCATTACCCAGGCTGAAAGGGCCATGGCGTCACCTTCAAGTTGTCAGAAATTGTATCTGTGCCCTGGGTGGGGTGCCCTGAAGCCCGACCACGGCTGTGATAAACCTTACGTTTAAATTTTATTTTGGCTGTGAACCTATTAACTGCCTAAGAAACAGCCCCCGAAGGTGCAGACATGCTCTTACAATACCTGTTATGCAGTAGGCCGTTAAAAAAGATATATTTTCCTGGTCAGACAGAAAGTATCTGTTAGTACGACGTACAGATTGTCAACAGAATAATCTGTGGTTGAAAAGAATTAGGTTAAATAGACACCACTTTCTAGTGTGTATGTGGTAATTGAGCTTCTGTAGTTGTAGTTCTCTGAGGCTAGGATATGGGGTTTTTTTTAGAGGGGAAAAGAAAAAAAAAAAGAACTGATATTTTTTCCACTACTCAACTTCTTCTCTTCCTGTGTGAAACTGTCAACCAAAGACAAAGGCTGAAGCGTTAACTTACTGAAAATTAAGTATGAATACACAAAAGTAGAACCTGCCCACCTCATTTCAGCTGTCATCACTCACTGTTCCAGTTCTATAAAAGACTATATTTAACAGTGTTGATACTGCAGCATGTGTCAGAAGCATACATTCTGATGCATTATTCAAATACTGCTGAGTATATGCTTAGTTCTGGCATACGAACAGACTGCTCTTAAACTGGAAAAATATAATCAACTAGAAAAAGGAAATCAATTCACATGGTAGTGTTGAAAATGACCAGCCGTGCTAAAAGGGTGCTCAGACTTGTAATCTTTTAAGACTTTTTTTTTTTTTTTTTCCCCCAGTGGTTCTGTTGGGTACTTCCCAAGTACTATAAAAATGTCTCAAATAGTTGTTATTCATAGTGAAAGTAACTTTATGACAAAATTACATGATGATTAAAACAGTAACTTTACTTCACTTTTTTTACATTAAATGTTTTAACATGAAAAAATCAGTTAAGTTGAAAAAGCTGAACATTCTCTGAAAAGTATCTAGCTGTGATTATGACATTAATATTAATCAAGTGTTTTAAGACTGAATAAGCTACGGTGAAGTCTTACTAACTTTGAGTCATGAACTATTACATCTAGCTACATAAATGTGTATACATGTGCGTTCACAGGATTGATATTTAAAGCTATGTATTTAACTTCGCAAATTAAGGGGTATGTTTAGTTCAAATGCTTTTTTCAGAGGTATTTTGTCAGTAGCTTTTTGATTTTTTGGGGCATCAGTAAGGAATCAGAACAGTTAAAGGGCTGTAAGTCATGAGTCACAATTGCGTTTTTTTATTCATTCAGTAGTAAATACTGCTGAAAAAGATATGAGCAATGCCGTATCAGCTTGTTTAGTCTGAGCTTTAAAGCACTAAAATACAGTCCTTTTAACATTACTGGTTTATACCGAAAGTCTTGTCCATGCTCTTCAGAATTCAGATTATAAGGAACAGTAAGCTGTGTAAGGAAAGTATAAAGCTTAGAGGGTTTCCCCTAAGAAAAAAGGAACTAAAGAATAGGGCAGAGAGGTGAGTCTTGTAGTGTTTTTTAAAGAAGACATTGAATTTCATCAGTAATTCAATGCACTGTGGAGAGAAAAATGAAACTGACTTGAAAGGCAACGTTTTTAGAGTTAGGTATTGGAAAAGAATTGATAGAATCGGGAAACATTTTGAACAGGCAGTTTAGTAAGCTGTAGAATTTGTTTCATTGGATGTTTTTAAGAGTATTTTGGGGATCGTATAGGTTAAGATGTGTTGCTTCAATGGACAGTCAAGGCCAGTGTCTTTTGACTGTTCTGTCCTCAGGGACAAGGTTTGGGGCTAGCTTCTCCCAATAGTCTTTTTTGCATTCTTTTATGGGCAGCTAATAAATTATTAAATTAGGAGAGATTGAGGATTCTTCCATCTCTCTGTTTATCTGCTTTTTCTAAACATACATTAAATACGAAATTTAAGGTTTTCCAAGCAAGAATCTCCTTCATTTATCAGTTGTTTTAAATAATGTTGACCACTTGTATTAGTGAATTCAACATAAAGCCCACACTGTTGTTCCATGGAACTTGAAATATATATCTGTCTGTTGTCTTCCAATATTATCTAAAGGATCTTCAGGTTCTGTGGTTGAAAGATCTAGAATTCTTTTTTGGAAGAGAAGAAATGCTGTGTTTCATGGTGTATCTCACAGTTCTAGTGTCTGATATGATTACTTCTCGGTGTTTTGCAATTCTGCTGATGCTTGGCAAGTGAGTAGAATATAGTTTGTGGGGATTTTAACCTCTCATTTAGAAAGACAAAATATATTGGTTGTTACAGCTGCAAACAAATTTGAACTCCATCAGTGTCTTCCTGTATCTGCTGTCAGAAATTGAAGAGCTGTTGATGTTCAATCAATTTTTTAGCCACTGCATAATTTGCATGACCAAGTGGTCTTAATGATGTTATTTAATGCCTTTGTAGCTTCAGTGGTATTCTTGAGGAGAACCTTGCCAAGTTTTTCTGTTTTTAGTGTCACTGAGGTGCAGCTTTTAATACTGAAAGTTAGTGGTCTTGGAACAGTTTTCATAAAGCAGTGATGGAGACTATAGTCAATTCTTGTATGTGACTACTTCCTGTGTGTGTATCTCTGTAATTGCCTCCCCATATTGAGGTATAATTTCCTGTGTATACCTTTAAGATCACTTCCAGCCCTGCTTTCCCTGTAGTTCTGTTTTGCTGTGACTCTCTTAGAGATGTTGTCTCAGTTGCTTAAGTATGACATTACAAATGCTGTCGCACTCTTTACTTTGCTACCTTTTGGGCATGTTTGCCTTCCAAGGTTTAGAATGTGAGACCATGTTTCTCACCTTTTGAGTATCACCTGCCAATAAATGGTTCATTTATAGTGGGTAATAGTGACTAATAATGGCTAACAACACAGGAGTCAGTTGCACCAGTTTTTCTTCTCCCTCCCACTGCCCCAAATTTCCCCACTGTGCTGCGTTCATCTATTGCTTGCTGTAGCAATTTGTGAGCAGATGAGAATATAAATGTTACTTATATTTTTAAAAGCAGTAACTTGGAGAAGGATTGGGCTGTTAGAGTAGACAAATAACTATCGCCAGGAGTTTATTTGATGGCTAAGGGAACAAATGCCAACTTCAGATGTTTGAATAGGGAATACTGATTACAGTAGAAAGTTGTACTGTATACAGTAATACATGAGTAAAACCATTCATACTGTCCAGTTCTGGTGTCCACATGTCACAGAAGGTGTTTGTTTGGAACGAGTTCAAAAAAATCTCAGAATTGAATAGGGAAGGCAGAAGCCTTGACTTGCAGGGAAGAGCTTTAAGAGCCTTTGTCTGTTTTGATAGAATGTTGAGTTCTGTGCTGAAATACTTACATAAGAAGAAGATGTCTTCTAGGATAAAGATTTTTAGACAAGCAGATAAAGATTTAAGACACTGCCTGTAAACTGAAGCTAGTCAGAATTAGAGCAGAAGGAAGATGTTGATTTCCAGCCCTGCTAGCCAATGAGTTTTGGTGCCAGTCATCACTTTATAGAGTGCTGAGATAGATTCTTGATCTGTTCTTGATTTTTAAGCCTTGCAAGTTACAAAATCTACAGAAGTATAGTATTTTGAGTTCTTTCAGGTGTCTCTTACACAACACTTCTGCAGTTCTGGTGAGTCCAGAGGGAGTACTGTTTTTATCCATAGGGTATGTTTCTTGGAAGGTGAAGAAAATACTCTCATTTTTTTGCACCATGAGAATTTTATTGGCTGTTTAATTGTAAAACTAAGTCACTGAAAAGAATAAGTAAAAATTTGAGAAGGAAAAATCCTCCCCAGTGAATGATCAGTTGATATGAAAAGTTCAACCTTAAAGAACTTCACCTCCAGAAACGTATTTAAAGAATTTCCCCACCGAAAAATGTATAAGCATTTTAATTCTGGTTGCAATGAAAACTCATGAATCTTGATGAACAGGCATATAGCCCTACTTGAAAACGCTGCAGTGCCCGTCATTGATGATAACCTTGATGCTGAAGTTCTTAGCTTTAATAGCATTTTACGCTGTGGTCTTCTCAGCGTTCTCCACATTTGATCATCCATCATTGTGCTGTACATGTTCAGCATCTAGATTGAACATTAATGGAAGATTTTACTTGATTTCACTGAAAGCATGATGAGGTGTTATGGACCTGCACCTCAGTAACGTTTGGAATAATGTCCTATACTGTTCTGATAGTTTCATATAATAAGAAACAAGGAGCGCTATATCAGTGTTCCAAGGATAGAATTGAGAATTGGTTGCTTTTTCTTTCAAATGAGGTTTAAGTTGCTGATTTCTGACTTTAAGACTTTGTGGTTGAAGTTTTGTGTTAAATTTGTCTCACTGCATGTGGAATAGTGCAGCATTTCACCAACAGCTTATGAAGACATACAAAATGTTTTAAATTCTTCTGGGAGAAAACTTGCAATGGAAATGTGTAGGTGCACTTTTTTTCTGTGTAATTGATTAGGCAGGGTGAGAGCACGGTAAAATGAAAATCATGTTTGTGCCAGGCTTTTGCCTGAAAATTGGAGGTCAAACATTGATTTAGGAGTTAGATTACTTTTAATAAAAAGTCTTTACTGAAATGGAAAATTGGTACATGTGTACAAAATACTTACATGGTTGTTAATGTTCACACAGCAATTTTAAACTAAAAATGCAGTACATTAATTTTGGCTGAATCGGACATTTTGGTCAGGCTCTTGGTGATGTGTGAAGTGCTGCTTAGGCACCTTGTGGAAACTGAGCATGGGGAGCTGTAGGGGGAATCTGACTGACTGATCAGTTGATTTGTAATCATCTTGGTGCATTTAGTTGAACAAAGCTTTTATTTCTGCAGGGGAATGTGAAATACTTAGACTGAGATATCTTAAAAATGGGAGATAAGCAATGTAATTTTTTTTTTCTCTTCGACTGATGGATTTTTTTTCTGTGCATTTACCTACATTTTTAATAAAATGATGGTTTGGTTCATATGTGATAGAATAATTACCATCTTGAACTTCCAAGAACTTGTTATTTCTGAAAGAAGATTTAATTTTGAGGCATCTATTAATCATGAATGTACTTAGTCAAGCAATTTTGGCTAGCTTAATCAGAATAGGAATACAGGTACAAACCCATTCTTACCTTTCTTATTTTTATAGTTGCAGTTGTGCAAGTACAAAAATGGGATGCTGTGCCTTTAAACAGGAGTCCTAATTTGCTTTCAGCAACACAGTTGTTCCACTTTGTCCTCAGTATTGCTTAATCTGTACTCATGCACAGTGAGGAGAGGAAAAAAAAACCTCACCTATCTCTCTGGACAATTTGCACAGTTTTGCTGTTAAAAAGTGAAATAGCTTGTTTTCGGAAGATACAATGTCCCAGCAGTACAAACTGGTGGAACGAGTGTCTCTCTGTGAAATGTCTTTATTGCATATTAAAGTTAACTGTTTTGATTTTGAAGTTGAAGGACTGACCTATCAGTCAATATAAAAAAATCTAGGTTACATGTTGTTTAATTATGTCTATATATAACTGAGGAATGCATTCAGACTGCTTTTGACAGCAGTGGGAAATACCAATAGCATTGTCATACTGTTCAAATATTTTTCCATCAAACTGGATGTTAAGGTAAAGAATGAATGCTATTGTATTTCTGTGATGTTGGTACTGTGTTAGTAAGTTTTATTAAATCAAAATGTTATCAACCATGAGATAATTTTAAGAAATCAATTGGCAACTTTCCTGCTAGTACTATTATTTTCTGTTGTTGAGCAAATAATGTTCATATGTGGTCACGCAGCTGCAAAATTTTAAAACTTGCATGAATTTATTATTGATTTTTATCAATTGTTGAGTTTTTGTTTAAGAAACGAAGGTGTATTTACAAGTGTTGTAATAGCGTCATTCTTTTGTTCTCTTAAGTTAATGTACAAAGGCTGTAAGTAATCCTATTTTGGGCAGCCCTAAGTCTCTACACTTGATTATTCATAAGGATACAGTCTTTTCTTGGTAGTTTTAATTGACTGACCCAGTTGTAGTGGGTTTGCATGGCAAGGTTTTGGTAGTGGGGGGCTACAGGGGTGGCTTCTCTGAGAATTCCCCCATGTTCAACAGAGCCAGTGCCAGCCAGCTCCAAGATGGACTCGCCACTCGTCAAGGCGAAGTCCATCAGTAACAGTGGTAGTGCCTCTATGATAACATATTTAAGAAGGGGGGGGGATGGGGATGGATGTATGCTCAAGGTCAACTACAGCCAAAGAGAAGAGTGAGACTACGTGAGAGCAACAACTCTGCAGACACCAAGGTCAGTGAAGAAGGAGGGGAGGAGGTGTGCCAGGTGCTGGAGCAGAGACTCCCCTGCAGCCCATGGTGAAGCCCATGGTGAGGCAGGCCGTGTCCCTGCAGCCCATGGAGGTTAACAGCGTAGCAGATATCCACCTGCAGTCTGTGGAAGATCCCATGCCAGAGCAGGTAGATGCCTGAAGGCTGTGACCCAAGGGAAGCCCACACTGCAGGAGGTTCCCTGGCAGGAGTTGTAGCCCCATGGAGAGAGGAGCCCATGCTGGAGTGAGTCTGCTGGTAGGACTTGTGACCCCATGGGGGACCCATGCTGGCACAGTCTTTTTCTGAGGGACTGCATCCTGTGGGAGGAACCCATGCTGGAGCAGTTCCATGAAGAGTGTCGCTCCTGGGAACAACTCATGTTGCAGAATTTTGTGGAGAACTGTCTCCTGTGGGAGGAACCCCCCCATGCTGGAGCAGGGGAAGAATATGAGGAGGAAGGAGTGGCAGCAACATGTGATGAACTGACCACATCCCTCTTCCCCATCCACCTGCGCTGCTTGGCAGGAGGAGGTAGAGAAAACCGAGAGTAAAGTTAAGCATGGGAAGAAGGAAGTCGTTGGGGGAAGCTGTTTTAAGATTTGGCTTTATTTTTTATTATCCTACTCTGAAAACTAATTTCCCCAAGTCAAGTTTGCTTTGCCCATGACAGTAATTAGTGAGTGATCTCTGTCCTTACCTTGACCCTTGAGCCTTTTGTTATATTTTCTCTTCCTTGTCTGGTTGTAGAGGGGAGGGATAGAGGGGCTTTGGTGGGCATTCAGCCAGGGCCAGCCCACCACACGAAGGCATGGCTATTAACTGGTAATTGTGTTTTAAAATTTGAATATTTTGTATAGGAGGAGAATGACCAAAATACTCGTTGGTATGCCTATATTACAAAAGATAATAAGATAAGTTCTCTGTAATTTCTAGATAATATTGAAGAAACTTAGGTCCAGTAATTGATGAGAACACAACCAGGAACCAGACTAACAGCCCTTAATCACAGACTTGAGCAGTCCTTTGTAAATTCCAGAAATAATTACCATTTTATCCCACTTCAGTGGGACCCAGAGAATAACACGTGCAGTAACCTTTTTCTCAGTGTTGTTGTCTGTAGGGGCTTACTATATGAGGTTCAGTAACCAATGTAAACTCATCCCAAAGGTAGATTTCGTCTGTACAGTGTCTTCAGCTAAAGCAAGTTTAAAATAGCTCTGATTTTTAACTTTTTAATCTTGGTTTACAGTATTTCTAAACAAAGCTTGTTTGCTTCTAATCATGAGAATGAAGTGAAAGATCACATTTTTATATAGCTTTGAGGAATATATTTTACAAGAAAATAATATTAACTAAAAATAGGTCAAGGTCAAAAGTAATCTGTGCTTTGAAAACAACCTGAATATAGGAAAACAGGAATAGGGAAGTAGGTTGAAATGTTAAGCATTGTGCTTTGTAATTGTCAATACTTGTCAAAAAACTGTTCAAATAAAACAATTATTTAAAGAAAAGTTATGCCTAAATGGGAATATAGTATTGGCAGATAGCTTCTGGCAGAAATAAGGAAGAAACGTTTGACAGGTGACAGCAGATATATCTTACAAAACAATCTGAAGCTCCGCTCAGAGTTAAACACTGAGAGTACTGAAGTAGGCTGGACTTGAACTGGGAACGTGTTCATGAACATGTTGTATAGCTTTTTGATTGTACTTGCTCAGAAAATTTAAATCTCTTTAAGGTTATGTAATACAACTAAGAGAAAGCACCTAAACCAAATTAAACTGTACAAATATTTCCAGTATTATTAATATCTAAAATACCATATTTGAGTGTAATGTTCAGCAAATAATACATGCATGGTTTTGCTTACTTTTAGGTAAGGTTTGAGGCTATTCCAGTATTTATGTATTTCTGTTACAAAGTTGTTGGTTCTAAGTGACCTTAGTATAATCAAACTTGGTGTTTGTTTTCATCAAGCAATTAGAGGTGACTGATTTATTTGAAATGCCTATATATGTCAAGCATTTGCTGATTTGGAGTTAAATAGTTCACCTAATTTTGAAGTAGTCTTAGTTTTAAGGCTTGCCCCTCAAAATAGCGTATCTAGAGATTTGAGAGAGTTCTGTCCTTCAGTCTCTATTACAAATCCTCCAGGTGTGTTTTACCGCTGAAGGTGTGTTGGTTGTCCTGCTCACTGGCTTGGCTGATGACATCTGAGAGAGCAAAATTTGTGTTCTCTGCTTGAGTGAGATCTTGGTTCCATCCAAGTTAAGTAACAAATATTTCTTAATCATAGTTTTAAAAAGTGGATAGGCTGTATTTTTTAGCTTTGCTAAGGTGTCCTGGGGTAGCCTTCTCAGTCTGGTCCACAGTTCAGAAAAACTTCTGTAACGGTAGATTGGTTTGGAATTCTTTCCTTCATTAGGTAATAGTAACAAAAATAAAAGCAAAACATTGTACCAAGTTTAATGTACAGACATTTTGCGTCTCTGTTTCACTAATGCATGGTATGCTATTTTTGTATCTGGGACAGCACATACTCAGTGAAGCGTATCTGGTCTCAAGTGCCTGCTCTGAGTTTTTAATAATTTTCCCCTAAAAAGTGAACTAAAAAACGATCAAATCTTACTTATGAAATGAGGTTTTGGCAGATGTAGTTCTGTTTGCTTGAGGTATGTCTTTTCCTCTTAAATTACTGGATGTCCTTAGTAGGTAATACTTAATTTTTAGGTGGCTGATTGTATCATGGATATTGTAACATTGATGAAAAGATACACTGTTGCCTTCATACAGTTTACCTTCTCTGTTTTGTGTAGATGAGTAGACTTTTTGATCTTGGTAAGAATGCTATATTGAGTGTTTTGTAGGATCAAAAGCTTATAGCCTGAAAATTTCTGATTTTTACTTTTTCTGTTAATGCTAAGAAGTCTGGATTTTAGCTACGTAAGTGCTTTAGCAGACTGATCCCCTAAGCTGAGCATGGTGTAATTGCATTAGGGTTTTTTGCAGCATAATCTTTAACATGGTATATCCTGTTTGCATAAAGATGAGGGAAGTGTATGGCATTTGAATGCAAATTTCCATTTTCCCTAATCTTATTGGAAAAGTAGTATTTAATCTATTGATTAAGAACAAGTTCTTGTGAAGGGGGGAAGATCACAGCTACTGTGACTGTATTCCGTAGGAACTCAAAATAACCTCTCTCCTGTATCAGATTTCTATTGAAGTAAAAGTAGCAGAACCCTCATTAAAATGCCTGATACGTATAAAACATACATACGTATAGCCAGTAATTCACTGTAAGAATTCAAAACTATAGTATCAGTTAGCATTTTTTTAAATCTATATTGTTTTGGTTTTTTTCCTTGGCTGTATTAAATTCACTGAGTGCTTCTTTGCATGTAATGCATGTTACCTCAACATTTTTGTAAACTGGTCTACTAAGTTTGCTTTTAAGAACATCAGTCTAAGAATAAAGAATCCAAACTTTTTTAAATTAAGAAGTCTAAACAATGTTGGTATATCCTGAGCCAATAAAAGCAGTTATGTCTAAATAGAAAATAAATTAATTACCAGACTTACCTAAGTATCCTGCTCACCTTTGTTTTTAAAGGATGTTAAGAGCTGAATATTGGGATAGTGAGTAAGGTGTAACTTCCTAAGCTATAACCTGTGGTCAGCAGGTAGCTCACCTGGCTCTGGTAAGGTGCCAGGTGAATCACTAGGCTCTGGTAAGGTGTATAGTGCTGTGTCAAATCTGTAATATTTTTGTTTCAGGTTTGATTGTAAAGGTATGGTGTGGTCTGTAAGAAATCCTGAGAACTGACATTGGCCCATATGCTCCTTATACTAATAAACCGATCTTCCTGGTATACTTTTATTTAAAAATTAGTACACAGAGATAGATACATACTTCTTCATATTACAAGCAGTATTAACCAAAGTATTAAGCTTTGCCCTTTGAGTACACACAGATTT
The DNA here is from genome assembly GCF_015220075.1 of Falco rusticolus. NCBI lineage: Eukaryota > Metazoa > Chordata > Aves > Falconiformes > Falconidae > Falco > Falco rusticolus. The sequence goes on along the minus strand of NC_051191.1, from coordinate 38,128,137 downwards.
CATGACTTCCCCTTTCAGTCTTTTCATTAATCTTCAGTAGAATACATCTTGCAGAAAATGTGTGTATTTGTCTGAAAGTAATTAGTTTAAAAAAGTTAGTATCTGTAAAGCATAATTAACAGATGCAGAATTTAATCTTAGAATAGTGGTTTGCACCTATTTAGCTTTTTCAATTGTTCCAGCTTTGTCCATACATCCAAAATGCACCAATCCTAACGAAGTACTACTCAGTGAATTTGAGGAAGAAGACAGGAAAAGAGATGATACAAAGTAACTTGAGTAGCTTTAAAATGTTTGGTGTTCACACATTCTTCGTTTTGCTTTTCTCCATTGTACTGCTGGACAGGCTTTGCTTAGAAAGTCTCAAAGTTCGTGTTTTTTTGGTTTGTGGTGGGGTTTTTTTTGTTTGTTGGGGTTTTTTTGTTAAGATTTTGTGGTCCTTCAATATCTTCTTTCCTGGAAAGGAGCTTGACTGTGTTGTTTAGTTCTTACCATGCTTATATGCTTGCATGATTTATAGGTGACCTTTCAGCTTTTTTATGCTAGAAATATTAATCTCATTTTAGCGTGTAACTACAAATTCCTAAATCTGAAGAGAAATGACGTAGGTTTTTGCACTTTGTGTTAGGAAACAGAAATGTTACAACTTTTCAGTTAGGGAGAACCGTAAAGAGACGACGGATGGCAAAATTTGGTTGGTGGCAAAATTAATTGGGAAGAATGAAATCATAAAATTGAGGAAGTGTTGAAATAGTTAATGGTGAACACTTAAAATCTAGAACAGTGGACCCAAGCTGTCTTGCACTGTAAAATCCAGTTATCAAAATTTTCTGTTAATCACTATGTTACTGGTGTATGATCAGACATTTAACACAAAGCATTTGTAAAGTAATATGGTTCTACAGGTGCAGTAGTTCGTTAAGCATTAATTACAACAATGGGCAGTTTACCTATATGGTAATTTCCCTTCTGTCTAAAATTATAGCTTTCCTCCTTTGAGATTCATAGTTCATTCAAATTTAGATCAAGACAGTAGAGGCCATGCGATCAAGTAGAGGACAAGGCTGGCAGGTTTGGTGGTAGAACGGATGCCGGAGGGTGACTGCATTCATAACCACACAGAGTTATGGCTGTTACGGAATAGTGCTGGATGGCCACAGCAGAGAAAGGTGAGAATGCTGTTGGCCTGGAGTATGTTTGTAAGACTTGACAGCTTTGTAAAGCTAAAAGGCAAGGACATGCCCGATTGATCAAAATTGATATCCCTTTTCCATTTATTAAAGAAAAATGAGTCAAATATTAAGAGACTGTTATAAAACGAATTGGGATTTGTACATGCAGAGTGAAAGAACTAGATTTTTGCAAATGTGGGAAGAACTGCTGCTACTTGTACTTTAAAAAGATGCAAATACCAGTGATTCAATTATAGTAACGTAGAGTTTGTTCTGTCAGACTCAGGGTGAAGGAAAAATTACCTTCAATATCAGACTCTACATTTAGTTATATATGCGCTGTGTAAAATAAAGTTACTCTGTTTAACACAGCCATGCCAATTCAAACTTCCATGGTGGACTCTATGTTTTTCTCTTCCAGGAAATGGAAAATAACACTCATTTAATTTCAATAGTTATTGTTTGGTGGAAAATTGTTTGTAGAGATTGGATTTTACTTTCTTAATTTTCAAGGGGACTACCTTTTTGCATTACATAGGCTAAATTGCCTATTGCAGGCTTCTGTCTGCTGTATTCTCCTCCCTCCTTCCATTTCTGAGTAATAGATGAATGTGGTATACCTTGGGCATAAATTCGATAGAGAATCTGTTAGAGAAAACACTTTAAAAGCTTTCTGTATTCACTGTTGAGTCTGTACCTCCAAAAGCATTCTTGCATTCATTAAACCAGATTATATCTGAAGACATCTGCATCTGACTGTTGTTTGTAGAAAAGGAAGCACATTGCCTCTGTAAAATTTAAACCCAATTTAAGGATTTTTGCTCCTGTTGCAGTATTGCTTAGGAAGACTTTATGATAATAAAAATACAATTGAAAGCTTCTAGTAACAAAAATACCAAATGTTTGAAAGCGTACTGGGGAGCTGTTATGATGTTGCTTCACTTCCTTTATCTATTGCATGATGGCAAACATGGTGTTTTTAAGGAACTTTGCATGTTTCAAAGTATATATCTTTGCTTTTATCTGATATTTTAAAAAAGTCATGCTTTTTTTTTTTTTCTTCCCTAATGGAATGCTTGTTTTCAAGAAATTATAATGACAAATTTTAAATTACATGTAGATAGTAACTTTAAATGCTTGTTCTCACAAACTGGTCATTTTTCATAGTTGAAGTTGTTTCTCATTTAATTTCACAACAGTTTGAAGTTTGCAGTTTCAGAAGTTCTGCTGCAGTGATGGTTAAATCTGCTACTGTGTTAGAAGAATCTGAAAAGTTTAGAAAAGGCTTTTATATAAGATAGTAGGGCTTTACTTGGATACTTTCTTGTGTTGCAAAATGTTTTCTGTACACAAAGTTCTGAATTTTGAGAAACTCATTGCCTTTTAGGTAGTTTTAACTTCATTGAACAGCATAGAGCCGGGGTCCTCAAACTACGGCCCCCCAGGGTCCTCAGTCTGGCCCCCCAGGGTCCTCAGTCTGGCCCCCCAGGGTCCTCAGTCTGGCCCCCCAGGGTCCTCAGTCTGGCCCCCCAGGGTCCTCAGTCTGGCCCCCCAGGGTCCTCAGTCTGGCCCCCGGTATTTACAGACCCCCCCGCCGGGGGTTGGGGGGGGGAACCAAGCAGCCGCAAATGGCTTCCTGCCACCTAATCTGCACGCCGGCCCCCTGGTTAAAAACTTTGAGGACCCCTGGCTTAGACAATGAAAAGTGGTCATGAAATCAGTGTATTCTGAGTGAGTTTGACTTCTGAAGTGTAAAATGTGCGTGGGACTGGAACATACTCCAGTTTGAACTAGTATGTTTTACCTTTTTTCAGCATTAATAAAGTTTAAATTAGTTGATTTTTGTTATAGCCTGCATTTTTATCTTTGTACTGTGTTTTATCCCAAATTTTGCCTTCTTTAATGCAACTTAACCTTGTCTTATTTCCTGGTACATTCTACACATGCTCTAAACAAAACAAAACATGTCAAGGGAATTCTGCCACAGAACGAATAATCAGTGCTGGACCAAGCTTCTTTAGAATGATTCAATATTGTAAAATCATAGTAGTGTCTCATCTTTCTAGAATAGGACATTAGCCATACTGTTTCATTACTGATTTTGTGGGATGCATTGTGCTCGAAACATCTTGTTAATTCACTGTTTCTGAGTTTGGTAAGTGTGGAAAAGGGCATTTTTACAGCAAGATACTTTTCATATACATTTCCTTAATAGTGTTTAAAACTGAATTTTTTTTCAATATAGTTTTGGTTCAGAAAGCAGTTTGAAGCTGTTTTCTGACTGCTTTATTAACTGTTTAAAATTTCAGAAAGAAGTTGTGTGTTGCAAGTTCAAGAAGAAAGTTGTGTACAAAACAATTTCAGAAGAGAGAGCAACTTGTAGTAGTTGATGATGCTTGAGTAGTAGTAACAGGTTGTGATAGTAGAATAGATACAAGACCAAGTGTTACACTATGAGGTGGTAAAGGTACGTGCTCCAGACTACAGCTAGCATTGGTGCAGTAAGGGAGAAATTTGGTCCCTAACCAAAGTTTTTTACGCTGGCAGAACTGTGTCTATAGCAGTTGAGACACAGCTCGCCTTACCTATTTATGTTTGCTTAGGGTAGTTATAAACTAAGGCTATAGGATTAATTTGCGCATAGACTCATTATTACTTGACGTAATCATATTTTAAATCAAGACTTAATGATGTGAATTAGGATGCTGTCGTCGTAGATGTTGTAAAGTTGCCTTAGAGACCTTAGTCTTCAATGTTTTTGAAGGAATGTAGAGAAATCAAGCATCCAGAAGCTTGTGGTGATCTTATGTATAGCTTTCTAATGCCACCTTTGTCTTACTTTCCAAAGGACTTTTACCTATAGGTTCATGCACTTAAGGGTACATTCTGTACAGACTGAAAAATTTGGGCTTATTGAGAAGAGAACCTGATAAGTTGACTACAAAGGATCCCACTTAGTGAGCACAACTTGGTAGTAATTCCTTCTTTACCAGAGGGTTGCAAGCAGTTATTCTGGGGGTTGACTCCAGGCTTGATCTCTGTGTATAAGAGAGAAAAACTGTACTTGAGAGAAGAAAAAAGTCATCAAGAATTACCTGTCTTAGGTTTGTTAATTCTTACTGTAGTTACATCATTTCGAAGCATAAGTTTAAGGCCCCACTAATGTATTTTTTTAAAACCTATTCAGCAAAATATATATTCAACCAATGTTTTTTTACTTCTTTGGTTACAAGAGTTGTGGGTGCTAATGTTTTTTTCTGTGTTTTTCCATGGTTTTCATGAGTAACTCCTACAGAATGATTGCCTATTAAAGCTATATGTATTAGCAGACTAGTATTTGAATCACCAGGAAATTTTTAGAGTTCTTAAAGTTTCAATAGCATATTTTTGGTACGCTGCGTATCAGAGTTCAGTAGTCAAATACTGGAGGAAAGAATGAGGTTTACCTGATAGTGATGATACTCTGACATATACAAGGGTAGTAGCAAAAGGTTTGGTACAGACCAGACAGAAGGCAGTTGATGCTTTTAGGAAAGAGGAACAGTGAAGGTGTTTCCCCTTTTTTAAAAAAAATAAAAAAATGTGTATTATACATCTATATAAAATCTGAGGGTCACTGAACAAATAGTGTATCTTAATCGTAAAGAAATCCTGGACAAAAAGATATAAATGTAGGTATCTCTGGACTTTGTAAAATCCAGACTGGCAACTGTTTAATTTGGGTAGAAATACTGTGGAGCCGAGTTTAGAGATATCCCTTTATATGGAAGTGTGAAGCTGATAATTATATGTAGGAGGAACATCTAGTACTGCCTCAAAGCAGAACATTTACTGTATGTGTTGATGCTGACTCAAAGGAAGAAAACAGACTCTGGTTCTTGACAGGACGTAAGAGTTCTAAAGTTTTTCAGCTTGCATTATGAATGTTATAAATAAAGCTCCAGCAAGAAAAAGTATTTTACTAAAAGCTATCTCTCATTTTTTAAGGGACTGTCTAATTATAAAGATTTAACTGGAATCTCCTGAATTCACAAATTGAGAACAGGAGTTAAAGCTGCTGATGTTTTCATGCTAAAACAGGAAATGTTTTTGAACTTCCCATTCTTCAACTTCCGATATGCTGTGTTGGCAGTCTTGCAAAACTGTACTTGCCCACTGTGACTAATGGGATCTTTAATTGTGAGCAGTTAAAGTCCTTGTTTGTAGGAGATGCTGATAATGGTTAGCAGACCAGACAGAAAAACATTCTCCATTTTGCAAGGCTGATGAATACAAGTGCATTAACATGAATTAATTGGCACTGTAGGAAGCAGTGGCATGCCAATAATTAACTTGTGTGTCTTCTTCCATTTAAGGTATCTAGTGGATAGTCGCTGGTTCAAACAGTGGAAAAAATATGTTGGTTTTGACAGCTGGGACAAATACCAGATGGGAGATCAGAATGTGTACCCTGGTCCTATTGATAATTCTGGACTTCTCAAAGGTAACTGCTTCTGATTTGTGCAATAAGCCAATACTAACACTGAGTGCAAATTTGTGACAGATTGTTCGTCTTTTGTAGTTGATTGTATAAATGAATCTCAGCATATATGAAGGTGAAACTTTTTGTTTTCAGACCATGACAAGGGAACTGGAATAGATTTCTCTAACAAATCACAATTTTATAAATAAAATTATTGAAGCTTCTTTGCAATGGTTACAGAATATAATGTACTCGTTTATAGTGACATTTTGGGATACCTTGGGAGTTGAAATTTAGTCAAGTTGACAGATAGCTTTTTTAGCTTAACTAAATTAGTTGATTGAAAATAACATTTTTTACATTGAACTCTAAGATTTCTTTTTGTAAATGAGCCCCAAGCCTTTACTTTGATTCTGCAACAATTGAAGAAGAGGTATTAAGCAGCTCATTGACAATATAAAGTGGGGTGAAATGATAGAGGGTAATTTCCTAATTTTTTATGGTCTTCTAACTATGATTAAACGCTGTCACTGTTTACAGTTACTCAGGTCTGACTGACTTTTGCTCAGCTGTAGTCAGATTTGTGCATACAGGTCTCAGAATACTTTCCCAGGTATTTTAATCTTTAGGTTAAATTTTGTATTTGATGTCCAGTGTTGAAATACCATTAGTCTCATTAATCTGCAAAATCTAGTGGATACAAAATCTAGTTGATAATTGGTTTCCTTCTTTGCAGTTACAGGCAATGTAATAGTACTGCATAATTTGTTTGCACATAGTAATACAGTTCTTTACAACTTCATGGGGTTTATAATGAAATCTGATTTTCTTCATGCAGAATTTCTCAAGTGCAATTAATATCTCATTATTTTAGAAGTTAAATGTTAAAGATGATTGCTTCTTTCATAGGACTTGTCATACCATGTTGCACTAGTTGTCAGTGTGAGTGAGTGTGCCTGTCTGACAGTGACTAGTATCAGTGCCTTTGAAGAAGGTGCTGTATTGTTATATGCATCTATATGTTCTCTTCCATCCACAAACGTAAAGGTCTTTTTGCTCCAGGTAAGTGATGTGTTTTGTTTTCTGAAGTGTGAGCTTCTGGATTTTTTTGTACATTCTTGCAGTGAGGTGGGCCTATTCAGGTGATACTTCTTCAGTTGAAATCAGATGTAGCAAGATCTTTTTAGCCTCAGTGAGGCAGCATCAGCTTATTCTCTCTTCTGTGTCTACCCACTTAAAAAAAGGTGATTTCTTGATGTGCAAAGTAGTATTAGTTGATCTGTATGATTTATAACTTAATCTGCATACATGTTCAGATTATGTTTAAATTTACTGTAGATATGAAGCCTATATTAGGGTTAGCAGTGCATACTTAGTTATGTTAGCCATTTTGCTAAAAGCATCTGAAAACCTGTATTCTATCATATTGACACTGCTAATACGCCTTTAAAATAAATACAGCATTGGGTTTTATGAACAGCTTCACTTTTTGCTCTTTCATGGTGCAAAAACTATGGCTCTGCATTGGCAGTGATGCCATGCATCCAATTAGTGTCTAACATCTACTGTTCCTGTGTGAAGGTAGTTTTACAATTAAGGGCATTAGTGCTCAGCAGATAGTAGCTGTCTCCTTCACCTGCTGCAAAGCAGCAATCCTCTGTACTAGGTTTCCTGTGCTGCATAAATTGAACCTGAAAATGCTTGGGTTTTAATCCTGTCTTTTGCATGTAGTATGCGCTAGTTGCTCTCATACTGCTGTCCTTAAGTGTTAAGTCTGAAAATTTGCATCTGATTTAAAGAATAAAATAATCTAAAAATGTCATGCTTGCTCAGATATTCTGCAGTGTAATGCAGTGATAAGGAAAACTATTATTAAATTCAAGAAAGACTGATTCCAGGAAACTGGAGCAGTATATCATGCTTACATTACTTAAATGCTGATCCCTTTTGGATGAAGTGAGAGCAGTGAAAAGTAACAGGTATAGAGATTTCAGTTAATGTCAACATATGCAAAAAATGTTGTTGAATGTAATGGAGTGCACACATGCCATCTTCAAAAGAAGAGATATATAGTCAACTTTATCAAAAGCACAAGCAATAGCAAAGCAAGCAGGAACCAGTCAATTAGTATAGATGATTGTTCATTATAGAAAACAGTGTTGCATATGAAGGACTGAGTTGTCAGACTCAGAGGACTTCTTTGATGCGACAAGGTGCTGAAAAAAATTTACGCTAGAAGAAATTGTTGGGGGTTTTAGAAAGACAGAGTGGAATCCAAATTGTATCTTTTCACTATAAACTCCTGTAGCAATATCGGGTCAGTGGAGAAATATAGTATGAACCTTTTAAACAGATACGTGGACCTGAAGATGTGTGTGTGGATTTCTCCCCACACTTTGCTCCCAGTTACAATGGTACCACTACAGGCACAGTGTTGAGTGGGCCAAATAAGAATTGATAGTACAAGTCATTAATTATTTCAGCAAATGTTTCTTGTATGCAGCTTTTTAATATAGAATTGTTTTTCCTAATCAGTCAAGACAGTGTTGAACCAAAATTTGACTGTTGAAAATTGTTACTTGTACAGCTAGGATGAAACAGCCTGAGGGGGAGGAAAAGGAAAGTACCTTTTAAACAGGTGCATTGATTGAAGTCTCATTTTTTAGGTCCCATAATTATATTTATCTCCATGAAGAACTGAGTTCTTTCTTACCTATATGTTCACTGAGATGTTAATGTGAAATTCCATTTTACTTTTTGCTTGAGAAATATATGTACTTTGGCTCCCAAAGTGAAATTCAAAGTCTGAGGTTTTCTTCCACTTTGTTGCCTTCTGTGTTGCTCTTGTGGTTTTTCTTGCTAAAAGTGCAGCAAATACTTTGGCTGTTTCTGAACTTGATTATTTCTTCTTTCTAAAATAACTTCATAGTTGTAATACTTACCTGGCTGTATTTTAGGATTTTTCTTATTGTTGGGTTTTCTTTGTTTAGATCTTCCTACTAAGTCATTCACAATTTTTATTGGAGGAAGTGCATGCAAACCATATTGTACCTTCTTGACTGCATTAAGTCATCTCTAAACTGCACAGATTGCATATTATGGAAAAAGTATCTTTTTGCCATCTCTGAGTAGCTAATGGCAGTAACAAATACTGCACGCTTGAAATACACGAGCTAAGAAGAATATGCATCTCCCATGTTTTGCTCACACATCAAGGTGCTTTGCTGGAGAAGGAAAGAGGGAGTCAGCACCAGTGATAATAGGAGCAGAAGCAAGCTGTGCATCCTTCTTTGCCTATATTTTCACCATTTGGGCAATGAAAGCAAAAAGTACTGCTTTTCCCCTGTGCTTTCTCTTAAAATCAGAAATCCTTCAAACCAACTAAGGTGCAAGTGTAGGTAGAGTAGGGAGATTATTCTAGAGTCTTGGTAAGCTGAATCTTGTTTTACTCTTCCCACCAGGAAGTGAACACAGTTCTAAATGTCCTCAGTAGTGTTGCCCTCTTACCAAAAAGGTCATTTTGAAACATGTTTTGTTGAATTCTTACTTAAAAAAAAAAAAAAAAAGTAGTTAAAAGGACCTCTGATTTCTACGTGTGTCTTTTTTAAAGCTCAGGATATTTTTTTTTTAATTGAAGTCACATTATGCTTTGTTTTCTGTCTGTACAAAGGAGAAACAAGAAAGTTACAGAAATATGATCAGAGGACTTTATTGTTTCATATGTGCATAACACATGCTTATTTTTGTCCTTGCAGAAAAATGAAGGTAACTATTCATTTTGCTTAGAAGTATCCAAGGGGAAGGCAAATACTTGAAGTGATTTCACATTAAGGTTACTTTTATGCTCAGTTTTAATTTTAGTTGTTTTTTTTTAAAATTAATTCTGCAGTTCATTCACATATGAAAATGACAATAAATAGACTGTATATTTATTACAGTCTATTTATTCTATATACATAGTCTTTTTGGGTTTATACATCATTAGGTTTGTCATCCTGATTCATTCATGGAGCTGAATGTGTGAGTCTCCCTGTTTGATCTCCCTCTGTACAGAGGGATGTCTGCTGGCCTGTAGTTGGGTACTTCCAAATGGAAAGACAGCTGCCCATATTGTCTGAGGCTTACAGTGGCTCAGGTCTGGAATCGCATCTTACCTATATAGGGGTAGCTGCTCTCTTACTACTGTAGTAGGAATTGAACCAAAGCTAAAAGCATGCTACTTATCTAAAGAGGTTGCCAAGTTGTGCTTGTTTCAAGTGCTGCATCTTGCTGTCTCTGTGAAGAATTTTGTAGGGACTGTGTTTCTGGACCGCATGGGATCCTTTAGGAGGGTTGTACCATGTTATTTTCCCAGTCTGGCATGGAATGAATGACTTCAAGCTTTGCCTTGGATCTACTGTAACTACCCATTCCAGCATTTTCAGTGAAGGATGCAACTGCAGCATGGAACAGAAGTATCCATGGTGATGGGGAAATATGTGCAAAGTGGGTGGAGAAATGGATTGGTTTCTCTGAAGGCTGTGATAGCGTGTGATAACAAGTTAGGAGCTTATGATTGCGTGAGGATATGGAGTTGTCACTTGGGTTCATGAGTGTAGGAATACTACCTGTAATAGGCGTGCTGTGCATGAGCTGGGTAGCTTGGCTAAATGGTTTCAGAAGAGTTTTGCTTTGAACACCATAATACTGATAACATAACTGTGACTCAGAAAATATTTTGTTTGCTACTTATGTGAAAAATGTTACATTAAAAACTCAAGCAACAGAATTTTGGTATTCAAGTAAAAATACCTTTCTCTTATAGATGGTGATTCTCAGTCTCTCAAGGAGCATCTCATTGATGAGCTGGACTACATCCTTTTGCCAACTGAAGGCTGGAATAGGCTAGTAAGCTGGTACACATTGATGGAAGGTCAAGAGCCAATAGCACGCAAGGTACTGTTAAATTACCTACTGGAGTGAATATGATTTACAAATATGCAGGAGTTGCACAGGAATTTATTGGAAGGTTGTAAGTCCTGGCCTATGATGATCATATCTAAAAGCAACTAAAACAGTAGTTGTCTGTATCTAATTTTTATTCAGATTTCAAAGGCTTAAGTTTTTAATATTGAGAAACAAAGATGCGAAGGGTATAATACTTTTTTTGTCTGGAAGTAAGATCTCTAATGAATAACTTGTTTAAGAAGCTTCTAAGTCTATTAATGCAATTTTTTTTTTTTTTTAATTAAGTATACAACTTTAAAATTGTCTTAACTATATTAGTGAAAAGCCTAGCTAATACTGTTAACACTGACAAAGTAGTTGGTAGTTCCTTTTCTGATAAGCATGGTCTTCTGTGTTCAGCAGCTTAATAAGGGAGATTTTTATTTACACAAAAAGATTACCTCAGCACAAGTCATAGTCCATGGTATGGTGGATACTGTGGCCTTCTGTCAGTTAGAGATACTAAAGAATTAACATTTTGTTAAATAACGTGATACTAATTTTTGTTTGCCTCAGCACATACCGTCCTTATTATTAAGGTGATACGACATTTTACCAGTTTGTTGATCAGACAGTCTTTTTTGTTTGTATTATTTCTTAAGATTTTCAGATTAGTGATTACAGTTGTATCCTTGCTGGACTGAATTTCTTAAGTTTTAGAATGCATTTTGGTATGTTTGCCATTTCTAAATTGACCCTTGGGGTGTATTCTTTCTGTTACAAGGATCTTTAATTCCTGAAAAACTGCTCAAAGAATTTTAAGACGAGAATTTAGTTTGATATGACTTCTAGTAAAACGTAACTTTTTTTTTTTTTTTTCCTCCTGTGACATGACTGGGGTCAAACTACATGCATGCTGACTACTTACTTGAAGTCCATTCCTTTCAAACAAATGCTAGGTTTAGCTATAGAAGAAATTTTTTGTCTTCAAGTTTCATTTGGTCAGCAATAGTAGTACTTTGTTGGGTTTTTTTAACTTTCTCTTTAACACAGTAAAAGAGATGGTTTTTTTTTGAAGAAACATTCCAGGGATGTCTCTTTTACTCTAGTTCTGTAAGAGCTGTTAAAATGGCTTTCCTTCTTTAAAGTTATATCTGTTACCAACTTGTTACTGTTTTTCCTGAAGATGTATTTCAAGATGGATTGCTTTTCCATCATCACGGTAAACTAAAAGTTCTGTAACTTTTTCACTTTGGGGGGAAAATGGAAGGAGCGAGAAAGGAAATTAGAGTAACTTGCTATCCACTTGGAAGGAACTAACTGGAAAAATACGTGGAGTGTAATGAGTGGCCAGGTAAACTGGCATAACTTCGTTATTTTCTGCCAATATGAACAGTAGTTATGCTCTGAGATGCATATTCCAGTTCAGAATTTTTCTTTCTGATGCTTTTGTTATTTGATAGTGATTCTTTTTCCTGTTTGCCTTAGTGTTTTTTCATAGAGGTGAAATTATACTTTTATTCCATCCCCTTTTTTACATCAACTTTTTTGAAATGTGCATCCAGATTTTAAATGGGTACAGTGTTGTACTTGATCTATGTCAAATAATGTTAGGTCTTTATGTAGTAGGATGTGGTAATACTACCACTACAGTGTCAGTTTTATTCTCAGAAGTGTCTTGGCTATACTGCACAGTTTTGTTTACTGCAACTATTTTGTTGTTGCTCAAGTAGCTGAAAACCATACCAAGATGCTCAAAAGACGATGCATTTTTATTTAAATGTGATAGTTGGCAATCATTAAAGCTAAGGCAAACTTCTGAACAGAAATGAAATCATTCACTAATTTATTTTTTTTCCTATGGCACATGCATGCAAGTTATATTTGTACAGCAGATAGCAGATCTCTGCTAGCAATTAGCTGGTGGCTTTTTTTTTTTACCGTATTTGTCAGATGTATCACATATCAGGCCAGTGGTTAATTTTGGAACAGTCTACATGACTAAGTACTGCAGTTACACTTTGGAAGATCAAAGGGAAAAACATTTAAGAGGTGACCCTGAATATTTTTTCTACATTTTACTTTTATAAAAAAAAAAAATTATCCTGTGTAGTTACCTGTTTTTTAATAGGCATTACAAAAATGTTCATATAACAAACTGTAATGAGTAGGTGAAATTTCAAATGAATGTATTCGTTATTCATTAACATTATTCATTCCACGTTATAAGTGGAAGATTTGTAAGTTTTGTTCAAAAATGTGATAGCCAGATTTTATTAGTATGTATTCTGTTTTTGATAACTTTAACTGTGAATACTAGTTCTTAGTGTTTTGAGGAAGTAGCATATAACAAATGTATTTTGAAATAAAAATAACTTTTGGTGTTTTTTATCTTTTGGTCAAGTATCTTATCTTTTGGTAAAGTCTGCATGTTTTTGATTTCCACTGTACTTATTACTTTCAAAGTTGTGTTGTTACACACAGGTAAGACATAGTCATGGGAAGAAAAACTGCTTTTTAGTTTACTGTATTTCTAAGAAGTGATAGCAGAATTTTTAACTCATTTTTGGCACTTATTAATTGTCTTACATTCACTGAACTTGAGTTTCTAGAAGAGTTCTCAAAAATATTTTGAAGCGTGTATATGAAAGTATACTTGGACTGATACCTGATCCCAGTCTGTTTTTCAGGTCGTTGAACAGGGTATGTTTGTAAAGCACTGCAAAGTAGAAGTGTATCTAACAGAATTAAAGCTTTGTGAAAATGGAAACATGAACAATGTTGTCACACGAAGATTTAGTAAAGCTGACACAATAGGTATGCACAACTATTTTTTAAAAAAATATGATTGTTACTTGTTTAAACGGTACTTTGTAGCAAGTTCTGAATAAAGTCTCTAGGTAAAATGGTAGATGGGTATTGTAACTATTAAAAAGGATGGGACTAGTCTTGGGTCAAAATTAAAAGTTAAACAGTTTGGGATATTTAGGAATTTTAATACAGTTAAAAAAAATAGTAACTGTGTTATATCTAGGCATCTGTGTTAACTCTAGGGGTTTGTGCTTTTCAGGAAATGAACAGTGAGATGTATTTAATTATCTATTGGATTCCATAGTGCTTTTTCTTGGCTTTTGGTGTGTAAGAAATATTTTTTTTTCATGTCTTTTTGTTTGTTTTTCATTAGCCAACACTTGTTTGTCATCATATATATATTTAAAGAGAAGGGTACATTACAAAACACAAGAATGAATTTTATTTAAATTAATGGCTGAAGGTGAACTACAAAGGCAGTGTTCTTTGAGTTGTGAAGTGGCCAGCCAGACACAATCTTTTACAGTAAATTAGTGCTGTATTAAGCCTCTAAGTTAACTTCATTTGTAGTTATTTTACCTTCAGTATTGTGCTGTTGTTTGAAACTGTATTTTGTTAACACATTTGTCTCTGAAATAACAGTCAGAGCATATGCAAAAATACTGCTGATCATATAAACTCAATTTTTGGGGGTATTTCAGCTGTATTTGTGCAGTTAGAGTTGTAACGTATGCTCTTGCCACTTTATGCTCAGCCATTACTCTTGTTTATGTTCTTTGAGAACAATGTATTTTTTTCAGGTTTTGCTTCTCTTTGTTATGGGTAGTAACTTATACTTGCCACCATTTAATTCTTTGCAGGTTGCTTGCTTTAAAAACAGAATCATTTTACTTTGTTAAATTTTAGTCTTTAAGTTCAACAAGTACTCATCTGTTTGTATTATAAAAAAACTTTTAAATTACAAAATTTGTCCTTAAAACAAGGCTTCAGTGTCATGTGTTAATGGGCCTTTTTCACATCTGGTTTAACTGGGGAGGATGTACTTAATTATTCTCTAAGCAAACCTAGAAACTCAGAAAAAACAATTTAACGTTATCATTCCCTGAAGACCAAATACAAGTTATTTTGTAGCTATACTGACTTTAATCATATCATTGAAACTATAGGTAATGGATTAATCTGTACTACTTTCTTTCTCTAGTCAGAAGTAGGACGTTTTGGAATGACTGTTACTTGGAGGTGTATGCATGTTTTCTTAGCAGAGAGAGAATTACAATTGTGAGAAAATTGTCATAGAGGGTAATAAGAGTCAGGCCCGCTGGCAGCCCCTTTCCAGACACTGGCCTTATTATTACAGAGAAGGTTTTGGAGCACCTTAAATACTCTAAGCACAATATAATATTTACCTACCAGGCTTCATATGTGCATTACTCCTGGAATACCTTTGCTTTTCCACTCAAATAGAAACTAAGTTAAGCTGGCTGTCAATAATTTAGTACGAGGTTGGAAAATATAATTACAAAGACAGGCCTAATAATGGCAGTCATTTTCTTGGGGTGGTACTGTAGACATCTAACGTGGTCTTTGGAATTTCTTGGGAATCTCCTGCAATTGAGGACTTTTGCCTTGGAGGCAATGCATATTGATTTTGAAACTGATGGCTAACTTTTTTGGGGGTGATTTTTAAATTCTAAAAAGAAAATGAGCTAGACAATATATGTAATTCAGGTAGCATTTCAGTCTTGTTATTGTTGCAGATCCTGGAGAGTATCAGGGCTTCTGAGTGGAAATGAGTTAATGATCCATTCAGGAGTTGTAATTATATGATCGTATGATAAAACTAGGTCATCAGCTAGTGTGTAGGCCTTTTCTACCTTTATTCAAAGAGTTCTACAAGTTGCAAACTTAGAGACTGTCTGAAACCTCTGTTATGGAGAAATAGGAGTCAGGTTGTGTCTGCAATGCCACAAAACCATTCCAAAACTGAGCTGATAAACTCTGTAGGAAATTACACCAGTGGCTCTGCGTCTGATGGACTCTTGGACTTTTGCTAGTAAATTATCTTGGCAAATGGCTTTGATTCATCCTTCCCTGTAACTTACTGCAGAATACAAGAATGTAAAACTGGCCACCCTTGAGGACAATTTATTCTGGGATCTGTGACTAGCCTTTCCCTTCTTGAGGAAGGTGGGATTACGGTTTCGTAGTACAGATTAACATTTTACTAGTTGCCTTTAAGCCAGTTATTAATTGAGGATCCAGGCTGTACTTGGATCCACTGAATTTCTCCAGCATCTCATCAAGACTCTTCCACAAAGTCTTGTAAAATAGTAATTAAATCATGCAGCTTTTATTTTTTTGGAGGAGCTATCTGATTTTTAACGATACAGGATATATCCTATATTGGATCCATAACCTTTAAGTCTCAAATTGAACCATCTCAAATTGTGGCTATATAGCTGATGCAGTGAGAGGCATCTTTAAAGGCCAGTTCTTCCTGTCTTTTCTAGACATCATCCAAGTTCTGATCATCTCAAACATGGGATGTGTATAACACTACTAGAAGAGAACCCCATGTGCAACATGTCTCAGACCATTCCTATTCGAATGCAATGTTTTCATTTAGAAGACATTTAGAAACGTTTAGAAAACATTTCACTTTAGAACATAAGCCAGCACTTTGGTGATACTTGCTGAGGGGTGGCAAGGGAAGAATTATAGTGTGCATTGGTTACATTCATGGAAGTATGTAAAAGAACCTGAGTTTCACAGTCTCAAAACCAAGTGGAACGTGCTGTTCCCAGAGTCTTGTCATCTGATAGGATTGATGCTTCCCGTCTCATAACAGTTCTGTTAGTGAGGCTGGAATATGTTAGAAATTAATATAATAAATGTTAATTGAGTACTTGTCAAGAATATGAACTGCAATGCTCAAATAATTAATTGCCATGTCATTAATAAGATAATGAAGAATGACCTTTCATAAATTCTTCTTTAAATGAAAGTCATTGATAAATCTAGATTTATTTTTTTTGGAAGATTGTTACTGACTAGATTAATTCTTATATTCAAATACAGTTATTTGAAATCCCTGAGAATAGATTCAGATTGTTTTTGAGAAGTCAACAAATTGAGTAGCAGCCTGTTGCCTTGTTGAAAGCACCTACCTTGCCTACATATCATCTCTGTTACAGAAACAGATGATCCAGTCTAACACTTGCTTTCATACTAAAATGTGTGTTAACTAGTACAGAAGAAAACTGTATTCAGTTGCGTATAATATCTACAAATATCTACAAATATTATATTGACCAGTTGTCATGCGTTTCACAAGCTAGTGGCTGGATTTTTACAAGGTACTTTTGAGCTTAAGGTCTCATTTTGACTTTTTGTATTTAACATAGTGGAAGACAAAATAATAACCTTAAGTAAATGGGAGCAAGGGGAATGCTAGAGGAGCTGACACACTGGTGTTTTATTCTGAGACTTCAGGGGAATGTCTCTCAAATAGCTTACAGGGGCCATTTTTGTAATTGTGTTTTCAGTAATCATCAGAAATAAACTGTACATTTTTGACTTTTGTTTTGTGTTCTGTGTTAGCTGTTATGAGACTTGGCTGCCCTGGGGCTTTATGAGTGTACCAATTACAAAAAAATTACAATTTAAAAAAAAAGTCTTGGTTGTGTGGTATAGCACTGTACACGTTAGATCAAATTTAAGAACTCTTTAATAAACTACTTTTATGCAAAAGGAGAGTAGAGTTAACTAGGAACTTATTAAATTTCAGTTGTAGACAATAGTTATACTGCTTTAAAATTATGTAACACTGATTATATTTCTGTCAGGTAGAGTAGGAGCTGGTAGACCTTTTTATGTTAAATCCTTCGGGGAACATAAAATCTTTCGTTATCCTTTAAAATCTATGTGCTTCATTTTTACAAAGTAGTCTTTAATTTCTGTTAGCAAGTAAATTAAACTTTATGCATACATATTTTGGTTAGTGCTAATTGCACTGTAATATGGGTAGTAGAAGAGTGAAAATAAAAAAAGGGTTTGATTTAGGGAGAGGAACAGAATGACTTACACTCCCTGCACCTGGTTTTGCTCCTGGTCTTGCTTCTAAACATTCCCTGCCCACGTGCACTCCTGTGTTACCACGCTACCACACTGAGAAATTAGTAGATGGGTACCTAGGTACCTCCTGTCATCTGTTATTTATTGATTTGTCTTTATTTAGTCTGCTTTGCTAAGAGATTAAAGAGAAAATAAAATAGTACTCTGACTGTCCATTTTAAAGGCAAGTGAACTACCAACTTTGTGCTTGTCCTACAACATGATGTACCTGCATGGCTACAGTTTGGTTCATATTTTGAATATAACAAAAGGCTACAGTTTGGTTCATATTTTGAATATAACAAAAGAGTAGGTATTTCTAATACTTTATTCACCTTTATACTGTTTGTGTATTGAAATGCTAAACTTGTGTTCTTTCCCTTTCAAAACAGATACAATTGAAAAAGAGATAAGAAAAATCTTCAATATTCCAGGTGAAAAAGAGACCAGATTGTGGAACAAATACATGAGTAATACTTTTGAACCTTTGAATAAACCAGACAGTACCATACAGGATGCTGGTTTATACCAGGGACAGGTACAGTGTAATATTATTTATTTTTTATATGTTTATTTTTTTGCTCATGAAAATGTAGTTGTACCCAATGAATATTCCTTTTTTAAAATGAAAATTGCCTCCTAGTAGCTTGTGTTAGGGATAGAGAATTTTATAAACAAATTCATCAAAACGTAAGTAGTCTTTGAGTGTATTTTCAGAATTAAAGATGAGTTTATGTGGTGGTTTGACCCTGGCTTGAATGCCAGGTGTCCACCAAAACTGCTCGATCACACCTGTCCTCAAGACAGGGGAGAGAAAATATAACAAAAGGCTCATGGATGGAAATAAGGACAGGGAGGTCACCCAGCAATTACTGTCACAGGCAAAACAGACTCAGCTTGGGGAAAACTAGTTTAATTTATTACCATTCAAATCAGAAAAACACCTTCCCCCGATGCCTGCCTTCTTCCTGGGCTTAGCTTAATTCCCAATTTTTGTCTCCTCCCCTCCAGCAGTGCAGGGGAATGTGGAATGGGGGTTGCAGTTAGTTCATCACACATTGTTTCTGCCACTTCTTCCTCCTCACACTCTTCCCCTGCTCCAGCCTGGGGTCCCTCCCACGGGCAAAGGTTCTCCATTAACTTCTCCAACATGAGGCCTTCCCATGGGCTGCAGTTCTTCACAAACTGCTCCAGCGTGGGTCCCTCCCACAGGGTGCAGTCTTTCAGGAACAGATTGCTCCAGTGTGGGTCCCCGGTGGGGTCACAAGTCCTGTCAGCAGACCTGGTTCAGTGCAGGTTTCTCACAGGTCACAGCCTCCTTCAGGCATCCACCTGCTCTGGCATGGGGTCCTCCACGGTCTGCAGGTGGATATCTACTCCACCATTAACCTCCATAGGCTGCAGGGGCACAGCCTGCCTCACCACGGGCTTCACCATGGGCTGCAGGGGAATCTCTGCTCTGGTGCCTAGAACACCTCCTTCCCTACTTCTTCCTTGACCTTGGTGTCTGCAGATTTCTTACTCTCACATAGTCTCACTCCTCTCTCCTGCTGGCACAGATGTTTTTTTCTTCCCCTTCTTAATATGCTATCACAGAGGCATTGCCACTGTCGCTGATGGACTCAGCCTTGAATAGTGGCGAGTCTATCTTAGAGCTGGCTGGCATTGGCTCTGTCAGATGTGAGGGATGCTTCTGGTGTCTGCTTACAGAAGCCACCCCTGTAGCCCCCCAGCTACTGAAACCTTGCCACACAAACTCACTACAGTTTAACTCCTAGTGAATTTAAAGTAAATGAACATGAAATTGCTGACTTGAATTTGGTAAAACCTAAAATAAAAAAAAAAATATTCCTAGGATCTGGGACATGTTCCTATAATGAAATGCAAAATTTGAAGAACTTCTTAGGCACTCTAAAAGAGTAATGCCTTCTACTAAAATTCCACTGTCCAGATTTCAGAAAAAAATAAAAAATGAAAATATTTCAGATCAGAACTATTGAGACAAAAGAGCTTGGAAACCTGCTTTAGCGTGAGACTATATCATCACTTTAAATCCTTTTATGGGAGAATTTCTTACAAGATACTTTTTTTACCTTTCCGCATGAATATAAAGAAGAAATATTGGATGTTAAAGCTACACAAATATAAATGTTAACTGATTGAACAGTTTCATTGTTAGAATAACTTTTCAGGTGATTAAATTTATTCTTTAGTCTTCAAATGCAGTTGGATGTTTTTTCAAGAACTGTAATTCATGCTGGTGCACTACAAATATGAATGAATGAAATTTGCTGGCAGTATTTCTAGGCGAGATTATATTAAAATATTTTATTTTGCCTTGAAGTACTTGACTTAACCTACTTAGCAGCAGTGTTTATGCTGTGCTTCAGTTTTCTTTTATGGCATGGAAGGTAAAGTAATCAGTGCACCAAAATAACAGCTTGAACTACAGTGCCCTTTGGCTTCATGCTACACACACTTAAACCCTTACACAGGTAATTTTAACAATGCAGAGGTCCTGGTGGAAGTGCCCACATGTCCCATAAAAGGTTTGCATCAAAGATGTAACTTGCAAATTGCCTCTGTCCCAGTGAAACATTAACTAGAAGCAAGCATGGCCTAATCTAGCCACAAAAAGATCTGTACTTTCAGCAAAACAAATACTGTTCAAAATGAAGTTTAACCGTGGTTCCTGAAAATGCTAAATGTTGTGTTTGTCACAACAACTGTGTGTGTTTGGTCAGTTGCTCTTGTTGACACACGAGGTTGTTATTTTTCTTGCTGAGCCTCCTAATCTAGTAATAGTTATTCTGAATATTACAGGCTATCTAACCTAATTATTTTTTACTGTGTAATTCTAAGCTATCTATGTG
This sequence comes from Falco rusticolus, assembly GCF_015220075.1. Taxonomy (NCBI): domain Eukaryota; kingdom Metazoa; phylum Chordata; class Aves; order Falconiformes; family Falconidae; genus Falco; species Falco rusticolus. The sequence goes on along the minus strand of NC_051191.1, from coordinate 38,107,780 downwards.
ATTGTATAAATTGATGTTTTCAATTTTTCAGTTGGTTTATGAAGTAAGCCTTTAAGGGTTCTATTGAACTTTTTATTTAGTAGTTTCAGAGAGCAAATGGAAGGAAATATGGCAGAATCTGTCTTACAGCCTTCATGGCCAGAGATAGCAGACTACTCTTTTTCCAGATAGAAAGCAGGTCATGATTGAAGACTAGCATTCTATGTCATGTCTTAGTGTATTCAGACTGAAAATGTAATTAGATCTTCAAGTGGCAGCATAACGTATGGATGAGGTTTTGAGCATAAGTACATATGTGAATGTATGTCACTGTGTAGACACATACAGGCATAGCATGGCAGTTAATTAGCATCCTGAAACATCAGTGTACAGTTATGCGGAATTAGTTGCATTGGAAATTAAGAGTTAAGTTCAGTTTAAATATTGGAGTCTTGTTGCCATTCAAGTGGTCTAGCTATGCCAGCTGTCAATCCAGAAAGGCATGAGCTTTTTGTAGGTCCTGTGTCATATCTGCCGGCTTAGGGCAGATAGCTCAAATACCCAGAGGCGTTTCAAATGGCACTTGATGGCTGTGTTTAGGACTGAGTGTTCTGTACTTCCTTTTGTACTAATAACAACTTGAATCAAATTAATTTCACTGGCCAACTGTCCCGTTGGAAAATTAATATTAAATGAATGCTTTTGCAAAAAATAGGAATAACCAGACAAGTATGATTTTAAGGCTATCAAGGCAGAAAATAGTTTGGCTTTTTTTGTTGTTTGTTTTTTCTACTGACCTGTGTTGTGTGTGAGGCAAAACTCCTGCAGGAATACCTGTCCTGTAACAGGGTGGTTGTGTAGGCAGGTGATTTCTATAGGTTCATAGGTACTGTTTAGCCATTGCAGGTTGTCTTCTGACCCCTTTGAGAGGTAAGGTCTTGCCATTTTATCCATGGTTTGTTGAGATGTAAAAAGGTTAAGTGGCTTGCCTTAAGTTGCACAAAACAAGATTTGTGGGGAGAAAAAAAGTGAATAGAGTAAGCAGAAAGTGCAGTGTAATTGAATGAAATATTCTTGAACCTCAGGGAATAGTAACTTAAACATCGTTTTTTTTCTGTCTCAATCACATGTCAATAAATCCATTAAAAAGATTGGAACAGAAAGCAGTCTACGATATCTGTATTTGTTTTTTTATTCCACTTCTTGTGGTAGGTACTGGTGATAGAACAGAAGAATGAGGATGGAACATGGCCAAGAGGTCCTTCAACTCCTAAGTAAGTTTTGAATTTAAGTCATGTTATTCACTGTAGCTTAACTATTTTCACGTTATTTTGCTTTGAAAAACCCACATTTTTAGAAATGACATTTTGTAAATTTGCCTTCAAATGTTTTAGCTGAAAATATGCCAAATAGTGTATTTGTTCGGAGTGCTGCATATTGTAGAAAATGACATAATAATGGTGAATTCCTGCATGTACGTTGCTTAATTTTGTTGATTTCAGCCGGTGATATATGTTATCCTGCTTAAAATCAGATAAAAATACCCGTGGTACAAAACTGCAAAAGTTTAGGTTTTTATTTAGGTTTCTGTTTCAAAGCATAGCGTATCTGTTAGGTGTACATAGATATATGTAGTTTATTAGTATTTTTCTTATATGTAAATATTTTCATGGATAGCTTGTACTTTTATCTCCAGAGCACAATGTTTACACGTCAGCATTATTTAAATTGCAGTCTACATTACCAGCATGCTGCTTTTGTTCTTTGTTGGGCTGTCATCAATTCACACAGTAGGATGTTCTTTTTCTTCTCTGTTCTTCCTGCTGCCATTATCAACAGCACCTTGATAATGGGAAGTGAGTCGGACAACTTGAGCGTGTTTTTTCTCATTTAGATTGATAAACTTTTTTTTAATATTGTTTCCAGAATCTAGATTATGTTCTGTTGGTTTTGAAGAACAGTTGGAACTAGTTACTAGTAAACTAACATGAACTCAACCTTACATATAGTTAACTGCGTTTATTCCTTTTGGTTGGTTCTTGAGCATATCTTTTACAAAAGTTTATTTTACGTTCCTTTTATCCCTTTTGATATTCTGCATTCATATACTTGAGGTTCACTGTTGTTTTAGAACATTTTTTGTAGTATCATTTCTTGTCATTTGAAGGACAGATTCTTTGTCTTTGGTGGTTTATCTCAAGCACCTTTATTGTAGCACTGGCTTCTATTAAGTTGCTTAATGAAGTCTGAGCTCAATTTAAGCTTAGTATAACATCTTGCTGAGCAATATTATATTGTTCATGACACAAAGAATTGAGAATGTACAGAAGCAGAAAGAATGGGATGTAAAATACTTGGTTTAATCTCTGACCTCAAAAAGGTCTAGTAATGAAAATTCTGAGTCAAATTTTAGATGTAGATTTTGAAGGTCAAAAGAATTTAGATAATCATGGATCAAAAAAATTTTGGTAGGAAGATATTCTTGGTGGTGGCACTTACCTGCTTTTATTCTGCCAAATTTCCATTCCACTTTATGGAAGGCATTCAGGAGTGTATGTAAATTAAAGAATGTGTCTTGGGACATGTTTGATCTGAGGAGACCTAAAATGGTAACTGAGAGTACTGGTGTCAAAGGAGGCTTTAAGTAAGCCAGCAAATGAGGATAAATAGTTTTACTGCAAAGCTGGGGGATGTTTTTCAGGTTTGGCAGGATTGATTGGATTTGGTATTTAGATGCATTGTAACAGTGCAAGGTTTGCAAAACTTAGTGGATTCAAATCAAAACTATCAAAAAGCAGTAATAGGGACAGATTTTTACATGTGTTTAAAACTTTATGAAAATCCAACAAATGTTTAAAGAGGTAGAAATACTAAACACTTGAGTCTTCTGTGTGAGATGCATTGGGAATATTAGTTTGTCATCACAAATAGTATGCATGCAGATATGTTCGTACAGTTCTGTCACTGGTCACACAGTGGTCTCACACCAGTTCCTGCTGAGACTACCTCTTTGTTAGTCCTTATTTAGAAGAGTACAAATTGTAAACATAAATTCTGAGGCCAGGGAATAAAATGCAATATTTAAAACAGTCAAAATATACAATAGTGGAAAGTAGGAAACATTTATAATGCTTGAAAAGGGCAGGATCATTTCAGAACATCAGCTAATATTCAGAATCACAGAGTAGTTGAGGTCAGAAGTCATCTCTGGAGATCGTCTGGTCCAACCCACCTGCTCAAAGAATGGTCACCTAAACCAGGTTGTTTGGGACTATGTCCAGTCAGGTTTTGAGCATCTTCAAGGATGGTGCTCCACAGCCTCCCTGGAAATTCCATTCCACTGATTGATAACTCTCACTGTAAAACATAATTTCTTATATTTAAATGGAATTGTTTGTGCTCGTTGCCTCCTGTCCCTTCAGCGGGCACCGCTGAGAAGGGTCTCGCTCCATCTTCTACATTCCCTCCATTTGGGTATTTCTACACGTTGGTAAGATTGCTCTGGAGCCTTCTCTTCTCCAGGCTGAACAGTCCCAGCACTCTGAGCCTCTCCATGTAGGTCAGATGCTGCAATCCTTGATCACCTTTGTGGCCTCTCGCTGGACCTGCTCCAGTATATCCCTGTCTCTCTGGTACTGGGGAGCCCGGAATTGAACCTGGCACTCCAGGGGTGTCTCACCAGTGTTGAGGGGAAGGGAAGGATCACCTCCCTTGACCTGCTGATAATCCTTTTCCCAATGGTTGCTGGCCCAAGGACACACAGTTGTGTCATGTTCAGCTTTTTGTCCAGCAGGACCCCAGGTGCTTCTCTGCCAAGCTGCTTTCCATCTTGTTGCCCGTCCCCTGACACAGCCCAGCGTGTACTGGTGCCTGGGGTTATTCCTGCCCAGGTGCAGGCCTTTTGGCTTTCTTTTGAACTTCATGAGGTTCCTGTCTGCCCATTTCTCCAGCCTGCTGAGGTCTGGAAGTATTGGAATATGTTGTACATTCTTAAAATGTGCATAGGGTCAGTCATGCTTAGGAATAGCTGGATTTTTGGCACTCTGAGAGGTTCTGTTTACATCAACTGTTTGTATCAGCTATTGGGATGTTTGTTGCTCAGGAAGCTTGGCTTCTGTGAAACTCTTTCTAGGGAGCTCATAATGATTCTCCTGGAATGTCTTTACTGTCATCTGCTCACAAAAGAGTTATTACTCAACGTTAATGGGCAGTTCAGCAGAAAATTTTGTTATACTGTCTTTCCTGTGACTAACTGTTTCTCTGACGTCATACATGTGACAGACTAATCCATACATGGATCCCAGTTGCTTTTGGTAGCTTAGTTGCTGCTGATTGCAGTCCTTGAATGAAGACTTGTGATTTTTGTGCAGATAATTTTTTTCATATCTTTATCTTTTTATTGGAGAGTACTATACAGATAGAAAAACAACCAATCAACCTTATTTGAATTTATTGTCATCAAGAGGATGTTTGAAAGTAAGATATAAAAAAATCTAAGGTTCAAGTGACTTAAGCAACTGTACTAAAAGTCATATTATTTGTGTTCAGGAAAAGCTGTACCAAAAATTAAAATATTTCATCCAATTATGTTTTAATTGAACTATAAAAAGATTCTAAAACTTGAGACAAGGAGAAGGAAGTGACTTAAGTTCTGAACTTCCACAAATTACCAAATAAATAGCCGGGACAAGGTTTCTATTAGGTTTTTGTTAAGAAGTTGTTAACTGCTTATGTGCAAATATAAGAGCAAGTTAAACATATGAAGAAGCTATAAACTAGGAACTTATTTTCTTCTAATTTTAGAAAAGTAGTGTTTGCTGTTTTCTTGGAAAACATTAATAAACAACTGTTAAATCTATTGATCCATCATATTCTTAAAAGATACTTCTTATATGGTAAAAACCAAGTATTTTTAATTAATTACTAATGTACATCGGTGTGTATAGTACAAGTAACAGATTTAGTTCTGATCCATTTATTTTAGACTTCACTGTGGGATAAATCATCCTAACCAAATAGCTGACTGCTTTGCTATTTACAAATGGTCTGTTAACTTTAACAAAGGGAATACATTGATTTATTTATTTAGACCATACAAAAATTTGAAACTGTACACATTCACAGTCTTTTCTCCCTGTAATAATGAATGTTCTCTCACAATATTTGTCACATGGTAAGTTTTTTCATATTTTTTTTTAGTTCAAAATGGTATTTCTTTTTATCTTTTGAAAAACACTAAAGGCTCTTATTTGATTTTTTGTTTGTTTCTGAGCTGGATCACATTTTTAAGAGGAAAAAAGAAGAATAAATGATGCTAAGCTATCCTTTTTGAAGTCATTTAATGCTTGTGTATCCAAGTTTTTTAGGAAAAAAATATCCATGAGTCTTCAAAAGAAAAATTTTGTTTGTCTACTGAAATGAAAAGTATCATCTTTACGCAAGAGATTTAAAATCTCCTCCCCCTACCCCGCCGAAGCAGTTGCTGTGCAGACAGGTGTGCCTTTCTACTGACTTTGCTGTAAGAAAGATAATTGTGGAGAATAGAGCTAAATGGGGACTTACTCTGATGTCTTAAATTTTAAAAGCAAGAGCTGTCAGAGCTTGTCTGCCAGTCAGGAGCTAGACTGCCATTTGCTGATGCATAATAACTTGTTAAACTGTGGTAACCATGTGTCTGAGCCCCTGTGGGTAAACATCAAACATCAGTAATGTACAGCATTTTCAAGGTACTTTAACAAACACGTTTGTTAATATCAGTTAACACAGGGTTGAGAAATTATTAACAAATACATGCCCTGAGCATTAATTCTTTTTTTATTGCTGCATGTTAAAATACCCACCTTTCATTCACACATCCCAAAGAAGTAGGATTAACTGAATTAGTTGTTTTTTGTAAGAAGTTGAACATACTAAAGCTTGCTTTCAAATGCTAGATTTTGTTAGCCAAATTATAACCAGACCTTTACAGAATCAATCCTTGACAATGGAGGGACCTTTTCAGATAATCTCTTTCAGTCCCCCTACTCAAAGCAGGTGCAGCTGGAGCACGTTGCCCAGGACCATGTCCAGGCACATTCTTAATAACTCTAGGGATAGAAACTGCACAGCCACTCTGGTCAACCTGTTCCAGTTTTTGACCACCCTCACTGTAAAAAAAGTGTCAGTTTATCCCTTTGTTGTTGTTGTGAACATCATCTTACATTTAGATGTAATTTCATTTATTTCAATTTATACCCATGGCCTTTTGTCCCTTCAGTGGGCACCGCTGAGAAGGGTCTCGCTCCATCTTCTACATTCCCTCCATTTGGGTATTTCTACACATTGGTAAGATTGCTCTGGAGCCTTCTCTTCTCCAGGCTGAACAGTCCCAGCACTCTGAGCTTCTCCACGTAGGTCAGATGCTGCAAGCCTTGATCACCTTTGTGGCCTCTCACTGGACCTGCTCCAGTATATCCCTGTCTCTCTGGTACTGGGGAGCCCGGAATTGAACCTGGCACTCCAGGGGTGTCTCACCAGTGTTGAGGGGAAGGGAAGGATCACCTCCCTTGACCTGCTGATAATCCTTTTCCCAATGGTTGCTGGCCCAAGGACACACAGTTGTGTCATGTTCGGCTTTTTGTCCAGCAGGACCTCAGGTGCTTCTCTGCCAAGCTGCTTTCCATCTTGTTGCCCGTCCCCTGACACAGCCCAGCGTGTACTGGTGCGTGGGGTTATTCCTGCCCAGGTGCAGGCCTTTTGGCTTTCTTTTGAACTTCATGAGGTTCCTGTCTGCCCATTTCTCCAGCCTGCTGAGGTCTGTCTGAATGGCAGCACACCTCTCTGATGTCAGCCCCTCCTCCCAGTTTTGTGTCATCTCTAGTCTTGCTGAGGTTGTTCTCTGTCCCAGTGTTCTGGTTGTTAATAAAGATTTTGAAGAGTACAGGACTTGGTATTGACCCTTTGAAGATACCACTAGTGACCGGCCTTCTACTGGACTTTGTACCACTGGCCAAAATCATTTGAGCCCAACCATTCTGCTGGTTTTCAATCCATTTCACTGTACACTTACGGTAACCGATGCTTCATCTGCTTATCTATGAAGATGTTACAGGAGACAATATCAAAAGGCTTACTGAATTTGGTATAAAGAAAATACATTGCTCCTCTGTCATCTGCCAATCTAGTAATCTCATCATAGAGAGCTACTAGGCTCGTTAACCAAGATTTCCATTTCATAAATCCATGCTGACTAGTCCTTGCCACCTTCTTGTCTTTCATGTGCCTGGAAGTGGTTTCCAGGATTAATTGCTCCATCACCTTTTGTGGAATTGAGATGAGGCAGACTGGTCTGTAGGTCTCCAGATACTCTCCCCTTACCCTCTTGAAGATATGAGTGCTATTTTCTCTCTTCCAGTTTTCTGTAGCCTATCCTAGTCAGGCAGAACCTTTGAAAAACAAAGTGTCATCACAATAACATCAACCAGCTCCCTCAGCAGTTGGTGCATCTCATCTGGCCCCATGGTCTTATGTGTCTCCATTGTGTTCAGGTGCTCCCTAACCTGATTGTCCTTCACTGCTCCAGTCAGCCTTGCTCCAGATTTTCGTTTCAAGAGGCGTGGGATTCCTGAAAACTCATCTTACTGGAAAAGACGGACACAAAGAAGGGATTGACTACCTCAGCCATTTCTGTGTTCTTTGTCGCCAGGGTCCTGCTCTGCTTAGTAGTGTGTCATGTTTTCCCTAGTTTTCCTTTTTCTGTTTGTGTGCATGTAGAATCTTTCTTGTTGTCCTTCACATCACTTCCCAAATCTAACACCAGGTAGGCTTTGGCTTTCCTGACCTCATCCCTGCATAAGTGCTTGGTATCTCTATGTTCTTCCTGGTTTATCTGCCCCTGCTTTCACTCAGACACTTTCTCTTCATGTCTGAGTTGGCTCAGGAGCTCCTTGTTCATCCATGCAGGCTTCCACCTACCTTTGATTTTCTACTTGTCAGGATGGTCTATTTTTGAGCTTAAAGGAAGTGGTCCTTGAATATCAACCACCTCTCTTGGATCTCTCTTCTGTCCAGTGCTGTATCCCATGGGACTCTTCCAAGCAGATCCCTGAAAAGGCTAAAGTACTCTCTGGAAGTCCAGGGTTGCGTTACTGCTTTCTGCCCTGCTTTCTCTCAGGATTACTGCTTTCTGCCCTGCTTTCTCTCAGGATTCCGCATTTTGCCATCTTATAGTCATTGCAGCCAAGGCCCTAACCTTCACATCCTCAACAAATTCCTCCTTGTTTTTAAGTATGGAATCTAGCCAAGCATCTGTCCTTGTTGGCTCCTCAATCACCTGTCAGGCAGTTGTCATCAATGCACTCCAGAACCTTCCTGGATTGTTTGTGCCCAGCTGTGTTGCCTCACCAGCAGGTATCACAGTGGTAAAGGGCTAGGGTGTGTGAATGTTAGGCTTCTTCCAGTTCTCCAAAGAAACTTTGTCTTTTTTTTTTCTCTTTTTTTAATCCTGATCCAGGCAATCTATAGCAGGTCCACAGATTGTTGGAGGAAAAGAGTTGCTCAGGTTGCAGTTGGTTTTGCTGATGTCCATATTTGTGTCTCTACTGTGGATCACTATGGGAGTTAAAGTATAAAGCAATGTAACCATAGGGTTAATGAAATAAATGAAAAGGGAAGTCAGTAGCTAATATGAGTTATTGTCTGTTTTGGCGTAGGACTACAGTAAAGTTTGATTTTTAACCTGTCTTTTGCTGGACTGTTAAAATGCTGAACTAAAACAATTCTGTGGATTTTGTTTGTTAAATAATAAAAAGCTACCTTTCAAATTTTATCTTTTGCGTAGTTCCTGATGTTCTTCTAGCTGTGTTGAGAATTTGGTTTACTTTTCTCCTGTATGTGAGAAACAAGGCAGTTTAACTGATTATTGGGAATTTTTTACAACCAGAGTTTAAAATTGATTATTTTTTTCAAGCAAATAGCTGTATTCTTTGGACATTAATACATGCTTAAGTTAGTGTACTACTAAAAGGATATATACTTTGCCTTGGAACTTCGCATTTAAAACATAATTGAGGTTTTGTTGTACGTTTAATTACTCATTTTGTCTTAGGAGATTCCTACGTCATTGCAGTTGTTTATGAGTAGATACTTTTGTTCATTGTTTTTGTACAATTGTAAAGGCAGAACTAAGTATGCCAATATGTTCAAGATTAGCACTTACTGTCTTTTCAGGGTCTTTTATTATCCTTGTTTTGATCTGATTTTTTTTTGTTTTAAATCATCGGGGGGATTTCTGCCAATGTTGTTGCAAAGTTTTCCCACAAGTATTGAAATACATTAAAAACTGTAAAAGCTGTGAATGAATTCTGTTCTTCTCTGTACAGATGATTTAGCAATGTAAGCAGAGAGGCCGTATACCATACAGTAATAGGAATCTCTTACTGTTTCACCTGTTACTATCACTTTTTTATTTGATAGCAAATGCTATCAAAAAATAAAACTACTGATTGTCATGTTCTCTAAGAAACAAATTAACTTATTTTTAGTTTTCAGTGAAAACCAGATCTTTGTTTATGTACCTTATTCTGGTCTCTTTTAATTTTTTTAGAGAACAATTATACATTGAGTTTTTAAGTTTAAAACTATTGCATTTGAATTTGGATTAAATTGTATAAAAGCTTCAAATTTGTTTTGAGTAGTTCAGTTTCAGTTCAAAATGACTCCGTTCAGATAGCTGCTTTTAAAATAATTATATGTATGAATGTGCATAATTTAACTATAAATATCTTCAATTTAAGTAGGGTTAAACTGTCTTCAGTTTTATATCTTTCTTGTGGACATAGTCTTTGTGGTTTACTTCTTTGAAGATAATGTTCAAAGAGAATTTGGATTGATAAAGGAAATCTACAGGAAAGCTTTGTGAATGTTGGTCAGAATACTTTAAAAATTTAATAACATTTCCTTCACATGGTGATCTTTCTTTTCTTTTGGAAAAGGTTTATTAATAAAAAGTTGTAAATAAATGTGCAAATATACCCAGGAGAATTCCCTGTGTAAAAATGTTTATAACCTTGCAGAGTTTAGTTCTTGAAAGACTTAGAAAAAAATTCTGCGTGTGCAGACTTTCTTCTCTTAATGCTGTGATACGTATTTCAAAGCTTTCCAATGACAGCTGGAGCTTTTTGCAAACCAGTTGGAGTTGCGTAGGGCCCACCAAAACATGAAGGTTCATAAATTCCTTTGAGTATTCAGAGCCTTTTCCATGGTTATCTGTAAGATTTGATCAGAAAAAGGAAAACACACTGCAAGATAGTTGTATATTGTATTTAATCGTTATGCTCGAGGGTCTTTGTGATTAAAGTGATCAGTATTCTGGTATCTTTTAAAAACAGTCTTAAACAGTGGGGATCAGTGATAATGCTATTATTTTGGGGAAAAAAAGGTTTTAAAGGTTATTTAGTATTGTGCTTAATATGCTGGATTTTTTAAACAATATTAAGAAGACAATTTTAATTAAATGGTTTTATGCTGTTGTTAACCTAACCACAAGCTACGTATCTTAATTGTTTTTGTGTCTCATCTCAACATCCAGTTATGGTTAAATGAATAATTAATAAAATTTCCATGCTAGAAACTTCACATTCTACGTTTCAGAACATCAAAATATTTAGTCATACCGTAAACTGAAAACAATTTTTTTTTAGCACAGTGGCCTGTGGGGTTTTTTTGTTTGGTTGGGTTTTGTTTATAATAGCTCTATCTCTTTAACATGATATGAAAATTTGAATTACTGTGAAGCATTTCAAGTTTTAAAAGATGAAATCTGAAGGCAGCATGTCCTGAGTATTTTTAGAGCTTTGCCCACTTTTTTAAAAAATTGCTTTTCCCTGCTTGTTTATATGCATTGTGCATTTGTTAGCTTTCTTTCAGTTTTTAATATCTCAGGTTTTTTATCTAATTTATCATCTTCATATTTTTAAAGGTCCCCGGGTGCATCCAATTTTTCAACTTTACCAAAGATCTCTCCATCTCTATCAAATAATTATAACAACATGAACAACAGAAAGTAAGCAATATACCTTAAAACATTATTTAATTGCCCCAGTGTAACATAAACAAATTTCAATGTTTTGTAACTCCTAGCTTAAGGATTTTGATTTGTTTTGCAATATTTGGATTGTGAATTGTTACTGGTCACTATTTCATAGTGTAGCTATTGTAAAGCATTGATATTAGGAAATGAAACGCAGTTAAAGAGGTTTGGTAACTCAGTCCTCAGTGGAATAGGCACTAAAAAGAATGTTGAGCATTGTTAAGAAAATACGTAAAGACTTCATTTAGGAGTTTATCTTGCTAAAAATACGTTGTTGTTGTTGTAATCATGCCTGAATTTAGATGGACAACAAAAAAAAGTATAAACTACTTATGGTGGTCAGGTTTTCCCTTATTTATTGATGCTAAGGTATCGTATAGTAGCATATGTGATATTACACCTTGATTTGAGACCACTACAGCTGAATTGCTTTAGCCATAATGGTTGTCATAGTGATTATAGCCATTGATTAATTATCAGCAACTTCTGTGTCTTAGTGCTAGAAGATTTAAGAGATGTCAGTGTGATAGGTGTGCTTGAATATTACAATGAACAGAGGTGTAGTAAAAGAGGCTTCTCATTTTTAAGAGTTTTCACCTTTATATTGCAAGTCAGAAGTTTAGTAAAGAATATGATAAAACTCTAAAAGAAGAGCTTTCATATTCCAGTGGCCAACTTTGTGTGTAATCGTTTTTTGTTGTACACAACTGTAAAAAAAGTTGGTGAATATAGAAAAACATGGAATTATTTCACTTTAACAGATAATGGAGCATCTTTCAATGCTTGAAACCAGAGAGCACTCATCTTTAATGCAAGCTGGGGGAAATTGAAGAGGCTTTTTCTTACAATTCATTCAAATTTAAAATATTTTTCCAAACATGGCATTTTGTGATCAAACGTGAAGATGTTAAATATTAAAAAGGTGACATAAATATTAAATATCTTATACAATATCTTCCAGTTAAATACTGCATTTATCAGAAGTGATTTTTCCTAAGGGGTGAAGCGTCACTTGTGCTTCTACCAGTTGTGAGTAGCCCCAACTCTCACTGTTAAACAGTTGCAATTCATGTATTTAACTGCAGTCTATTGTACTCTGTGTGTGAATGTGTAGTAAATAAAAAGTATATTGTATCTATGATTGTGTGAAAAATTACTTGACCAGAGCTGAGCCTCCAGCTGAGAATTAATCTCTCCTTCCCCCATTGCTTATACAAAACACAGCTGTAATGCCAAAACCAAAGCTTAACAGTTACCTTTTCCTAGGAAGCCACCATTTTAAATCAAGTCAGCAAGGCTTTCTTCCTTTTTTTTTCTGGGGGTTTTTTTTCCTCCTTTATATTTTTTTATTTTTAAATGTTAGTTTCTCCCTAGTGATGCTGTAGTTATTTTTAGGGAGCACTTATGAAACCTGTTGCTAGCTCTTGCAGCTTTTAAAGATAGTTTCTTCACTTGCTTTGGCTGAATTTATCTGAATTTATTTCTATGTGTTGGTTTATTTAGGAGCCAAAATGGGAGCTTTTAGAGCTTAAGGTAAAAATTCTGGGGTTCTTTTTGTTTGGTTGTTTTTTAACTTGAGGGTTTTCAACAGAAATATATGTTTAAAAGGAAGTGATATAAAATACAGATTTGATAAGGAATTGGTCCTTTAAAGTGTCTTAACTATAACTTCTTATAACTTGACTATAACTTCTGTAAAGTACAACACTTGTAAATCAGCTGGTAGGTACATGTTCTCTATAGTGTTATGAAATACCGGCCATTTTTCTCTTGTAACTCAAAATACTGTTTATCTGGATGTTATGTAAGGCAGATATTCAGTGCAGAAGTATATGGTTTTCTTTACAATGCAGTAATCCAATTATGATGAGTTTAAAAAGTCTAAAAATCACAAATTTATAGTTCACTACAATGTATAATACAGGAGAATTTTTAGCAGCACTTCTGTCAGAACACATGGTCAGACTGAACTAGTTCAGTGATAGAGAAGTCATATCCATTAATATACTACATATGTTAAAGTACATACAGTTGCACTAAGAATTTTTGGCTTCAGAAGATAAATGGAGAGATATATCTCTGTATTGTATTATATCATTCTAGGTTATGATCAGTTTCTTCCTATGTTCTACTCTTCTTGCAGTTACCTCCCTTGTCTAAGAAAGCACTTCCTTTCCATTAATTAATGCTGTCTTCTTTTCATTACTTTCTTAATTAACTATTTATTGTCAGCTATACCCGGCATTTATTTTCATGTTTCTGCCTTATTGCCTCTTACATTGCATGTTATCTTTACTACAATAGCAAAATTACACATTTGTGGCTTTCCTGTATCCATTGGCACCCCTGTACAGACATGAGACGCTGTGACTCTAAATGAAAGATCAACACTTGTTTTGAAGATAATTTTAGCTGACAAAGCAGATTTTTGAGGCAGAAAAAACAACAGGTTGTGTGTAGTAATAGTCATAATTGCTAGTCGTTGCAAGCCTGTTTTTGCAATTATTGTAGCTTGGCTGTAGAGTACAAATTATGTTAAAAGTCTGAAATGTATCATGTTTCTTTATATGGTACACGTCTCTAATACTTGTCTAATCCTAGAAGTGTTCTGAGTAATAGCCTCAAATCGGTAAATATTTGTGTGTTGAGGTAGTCATACATTAGATGGTAGAAATAGCTTGTGCAAATTTTATCAGGTCCAGAGCCTTCATTTCTGTAAATATGGGTTTGCATTTAATGGAGTGGAGGATTCCAAATGATTGATCATTGATATTTTTTTGCCTTTACAGGTGATCTTGTTGAAAGAATAACATAGGAGGATTAGCAATAATATGTGTTAGTGGATTCAGAAGAGCAGGGAGACACACGCATCATTTAGGTCTTACTGGAATTCTGTTTATTGCTGTTACAAAGCAATACATTTCATGTCACATATGGTATTTTTTAAATTATGTGGGGAGGGGATTAAAAACAGTTGAACAGGGATTTTGCTGGGGGAATTAAATGAAAAGTTGTTTTGTTTTTGTCATTTGTAACCATTGTTTCAGGCTCCTGAAATGACTTGCTTCACTATTCAGTAGTGTCAGCTTGTCAGAAGACGGACAGCTGGCAGCTTTGTTCACATGCTTAGTATATTTCAGTATGCTCATTTCAAGAAGTATAAATGTTAATTCCATCCCATGTAAAAACAGTTTCTTCATGTTGTGCCTGATACATAGGCAAATATTATGGGGAAGGTGATTTTTTTGTAACTTTACTTAAATAGATTATAATGTTATCTTTTGCTCTCCAGGCAATGATCATGAACAGTAACTAAGACAATGGTCTTTAGTGACGTGGGCACCTCTGGCTGCTTCAGGCATCTCTAAAAATCGATGGAACCCGATTACGGGTTTGTTAAAGGGGCTGGTCACAAAAATACATTGGCAGTGCATTAAAGTGATTGAAATATTATGGAGCTCAGTAAGTGTTCCAAACTTGTAATTTTTGGGGCTCATTCTGGCAACTCAGATTGCTTTTGCAGCACCTGTTGCTGGTATATGGCACTCCACTGTCCTTTCCAAAGCTAGTGATGCTTTCCCAAACCTCTCTGTTTCAAATCCACGCTTCCCAGAACTCCCAGCTACACAACGAATGCTCTGGGTTCATCATCATCTGAAAGCTCCTTTGAGTTTTAAAGGCAGGATACAGACGGTACATATTGAGTCATTTCAGATATGGCACATGCAACTCAAAATTTATAGATTTACAGATGATAAAATCTCATTTGGAAACCTCCCTGTACCATTTTCACTACTTCAAAAACTGTCTAGTGGTTCAAGGGTCTGAAGATAGTTTTATTTTTTCAAGTCTTGCCTTTTTTGAGAAGCGATTTCTTCTAAGAACTATCAATTTTGTTTCTGTAATTGCCCTTACTTGACTGCCCCATTCTGATGCTACCTCTCTGTTTTCCATGCATTATTTCTCCATTAGTGGCAACTTTCTAAAGGTTTTGTAGGAGAAGCAGATTCAGGTTGGGGACACGCTATCACAAGTTACTTTCTTTAGGGCATTTCTGTTTGAATGAAGTTTATGTAGGCTTGCATTGTATCTTTACTTGCTTTCCATTGTTAGCCGTTTACTACTGACTGTTAATACTTTATTTTTTTCTCCCTTCTCAAAAGCATGAAAACCAGACACATTATAATTTGAATAAAAATAATTCTTCCAGAAAAAATGAAATTTGTGGACTAAGAAGGCTGTAAAGAGATATTTCCTAGTCTGCTGCAGATAGTAGGCACTGTATCTTGCTGGATATGTTTTGATAAAATACCACAGAACCCTGAAAGAAAAATACATGAATAGACCTGACTCACGGAATGTGTAGTAACTATATTCTGTGGGCTAGTACAGAAGATGAAAGAGCTCAGAAATAGCTTTCCCTTTTGAGAGTTTGTCCCTTAGAGCAAAAGAACACTGGGGATCTCTGCATTACAGTTAGCTTGAATTGAATTACCATGATGTTACTCAGCTAAGTTGAGGAAATCTTTCACATTGAGAAACTGTAGCCAAAAGACATTAATGGCATTTCCTAGCTTTCTAGTGTCCTTCCTGAGGTGGCAGTCAGTGAAGGGGGAAAAGCTGCAGAGAAGGGAAAAGGAGAGTGAAAATCCCTAGGAAAATTACGTTGGATCTGTTTATTTACCCCTACATTGCCTAGATTTCCAAGAGAGATTTATCTTCTGTTAACTCTGTGAAAAGTGTAGTTTTGAGTCAGGTGAGGAAAGCAGTGGGGAGCAAGCAGGGCTGAAAGTAGAAGCTTCTGTGTACCCTGTACATGTGCCTTTCTATTGCCGCTGTGCACTTGAGCTGGGTTGGAGGGTTGGTTATATTGCAGAGGTTGCATTACCACCAGTGGCAACCTTGTGCTTTTTCTCTTGGGACGACTAAGGCTTGCCACCTTAAGGGAGTAGTGGCTCATTGCAGTAGCTGGACTGTAGCTGCAAAGGGAGATGGAAGTTAGTTTTCCCTGGGGGTGTCTCATGCATGGGTGAACCAGGGACTCATGATAGGGGATGGTTGACCGCAGAAGCAAGCTTGAAAGGTATGTGGGCCCTGAAGTTCAAAAAGTATTTTGTGTAAACTAGGGCTAAGCATTTAGGTTAGGATTAAGCTGCATAGGCAAAAGTAACTTTACAGAGATTTTTCATGGGGAATGACCAGTAAGCACAATGCAATTAAGCTAGTTCGGAGGCAAGCCAGAGAACAGAGAAAATGCATGTGTATGGAAAAGGGAAGGACTGACAGGAAAGTCGACTATTAAAAAGAAATGATCAGATGTAAAGTTTGAGAACAGCAGCTTTATGGACAGTGGACTATAAACTACACAGATTTCTGAGGCCATTAGAAGAGGGAGATGTTTTCTTCCCCTTCTGTTTGAAATTTGCATTAACTCATGATTAAAACAAAACAACTGTTTTTAATGAAAAGTGAGTAATTGTGCACTGGGGGGCGTCGTTGGGATTCAGTTGGATGTAAAGGGTGTGATACTGTTCAAGTATAATAGCTGGAGTGTACCATTGGGCACTTGGCATCCTCAGACCTTTACAATTCTGAATCTCAGTTATTTATCAGGACTGATTCTTTGTACTGCATATTTTCCCTTGTCGTTCTCAGCAATTGACTTTCACGTTTTTGTTCAAGTTGCTTCTAATGTGAATAATGCTTAGTGACTGCAGGAATACTCTTGAACTTTAGCCAAAGCTACTGCCACGTGCATTTCATTATGATCAGTGCCTGAAATAGTTTAAGAAAAAGTTTAACCTTTCTGGTTGATTTTTTTTTTTTTTTTTTTTTTTTTTTTTTTGTCTAACATCTGTAATATGACAGAGCATCCTCATACAAGATACTTTTTCCTTTCTAGTGTTCTCGGATATGCTTACTTTACTGTTTTGAGGGTTATTCTATATTTAGTATTTGCATTATTTCATCTGGAAACAAATTGCTTTAAATCTTAACCATTTTGCCTATTTCAGTCTTCTCCAGTTTCTCCAAACAGATGCGTCATAGAGATTTATAATGAAGTTGTTGCAAGGCATTTTGCGCATTCTTTTACCTCTCAAGGCTTTCCTGCATTTGCATGCTGGATTATGCTGTCCTAGCAGGGAAGCTATAAATAGACTCTCTGATGCAGTGAGGCAGCTATGCCACTGTGGCCGTGGAAATCTCAGCTTTCACCTGTAACTCTGCATTCCTATTCCCACCGACCTCACTCTTGCAGTAGCAGGATGCAAAAGGGACGTAAATGATTGATTGCTGCTGGTGGTGTCTAAAGTCTGAGTGTATTAAATTTGATGGAGCAATGAAGAATAGAGTAAGCTGTGAAGCTGCTCCTGTGAAAAAGGGGTAGGGATATAATAATTACAGATACTGCAGTACATTAGGTTTTGGTTGTTTGCACAGGTGACTTTTAAATTGAAATTAATGTTATTACCAAAGTTAAATACTTCTTTAAAATCCTTTCTCGTTCACAGAAGTTACTTTAACATTTTTAATTTTTCAGTTTATAAAGTACTTGTATGTATTAAAGTACTATAGAGTACATGTTTACATTGTGAAAGATATTTTGTTTTTTTACAGTGTGAAAAATTCAAACTATTGTCTCCCATCATATACTGCTTATAAGAATTATGATTATTCAGAGCCAGGAAGACATAATGAGCAGCCAGGCCTGTGTGGTCTGAGTAACTTGGGGAATACATGTTTCATGAATTCAGCAATTCAGGTATGTACTTCAGAATAAAATGAGCTTGTCTTATTACTCGGAAACTAATATCTTGTTATATTTTGTGATGTTTGGAAACTAATATTAAGAGACTCCATTAAGTAGTAGGATAGGACTAAAACTGAGGAAATACATGTATATTGGTATATTAGAAAAGTTTATTTACATAGCTGCATTCATTGTTTTCCCTGTTTCTGCACAGTGATCAGTATCAGATTTGATCAGAGTTTTACATGTGTGAACGCCTAAGCGGGATTCTTTGCTTTTTTAATGATTGCCATGCATGCATGTCATGAAAAATACTTCTTAATTTTGAGATGCACTTGAGTACAGATTGCAGTGCTGAAGTGTCAAAAAGTAGATGACAGGTGGATTACTGGGCCTTTATTTCTAATTCTCATGTACTTCTGGTGCACAGGTTAACATTCAGGAAACCTTTGAACATATTTCCCTTTGACCTTTCCCCTTTGAATAGCTGCTGTTTCATGGATGAGATACATTATAGGGATGTAATAGCTTGTTTCTTTGCTTGATTGATTGTGAGAGAAGTACTAGTATACCTAGTGTTACTCTTGCCAAGATGCAATAAACTTAGTCCTTTTACTTCGAAGTGGAACCTACAGGGGTAGATTACTTGATGATCAGAAAGAGTTAATAGTTTAATTTGGTTTTGTTTAGTTCTGGAATTCATGTTTTGTCATCAAAGCAGTCGTATGTCAAAAACCTGTAAAGTGTATTTAAGTTCTCATTGACATTTTTTTCCTGCTGAGTCTAAAGATAATAGATCTTAACCAAGCATACTTCAGAGTTAATCTCCTCCTTTGTCATCACAAGAGCTCCCAACTTACATTTGCAATTTCTTTGGGTGAAATTAAAAAAAAAAAAAAAAATTAAAAAAATGTTGAATTCCTTTTTTAGCTTGTCCAAGAAAAAAGTAGTTTCAGGTACATTTGTAAGCTGAGTTTATGAAGGTGTTTAAATTTGTTCAAAAGAAGGAATATGCCATAGTTTCATAGTCTTTACAGGGTTTTTTTTATCCTATCTTTGTATATAGAACCAGAGAATAACTTGGGTTAGAAGGGAACCCAGAATGATCATGGATTCCACCTCCTGTTTGTATCCATTACGCTAGTTCTGTCACTGCACTTCTGAGAAGAGCCGGGCTTCACTTCTCTGTAGCTTCCCATTAGGTAGCTGCATCAACCACGAGCTCTCCCCTTAATTTTGTTGTTTTCAGGTTGAACAAATGCATACAGCTCTCAGCCTTTCCTTGTATGTTGTTCTCCAGCCCCCTGACCATGTTGATGGCCCTCCTCCACTCTTTTTTTTTACGCTGGGGAGCCCTAAATAAGACAGCGCTCCAGCAGCAGTCTCACAAGTGCCAAATAGAGGAGAAGTCTTGCTTCCTTTTGCCTCTGGCTGCTATTTGCTAACTCAGCCCAGCTTGCAGTTGGCCACCTTTCCCACAGAGCTGCACTTCTGGCTTTTCCACATTTCCACAGGAAATGACCACTGGGGACGTGTTATGCAAAGCTGCTTTCTAGCCGGTCAGCCCCCAGCCTGTAGTGGTATGTGGGCTTATTCTGTGGTTATTCCATACTTATTTATATAAGACTTCCATAAAATTCAATTTATTCTTGTTTTTTAAAATATTTGTATGAGGATACTTGAGGAGAAGTTGAAAGGTGCAGGAAGTAATTGGGGGGGGGGTTTAGCATGCTGTACAAAAGATGGCTCAGCTGAAAGGGGAAAGGACACACTTTTTACAGTCCGTTCTAAATAAAAATGCTATATGTAACCTCTTTCTGAATTGTGTCATTATGCTATTGTAAAGAAAAAAATAAGAATATATTTTCATCTAGTGTGTGAACCAGAATTGTCTTTTAAAAGTTGAATTAAAAGACTATTCTTAGTACATACATAGTTAAATATTTCTTATAATGCTACACTGTTTGTCAGACTAGACTGACTAAAAACAAGGTTGATTTTGATTATCTAAACCTTTGTTAAACTTATATACATGAATTTGCATATATGTACACTGAAAAATAACCTTTTAGGTGAAAACTATAAACATGGGTTATTGCCTTTAGTTTCTTACATACAACTTAAACTTACTACAATTCACATCAACATCCTATTTTGTTAACTGGATTTAATTCTGAGGTCTGTGTTCTAAATCATGTCAGCTTTGACTTCATTGCTTTTCAGTTATATCTAGGGAATCAAGTGTTCAAATAAGTTCTGATAAATGGTGGTGTAAATTAATGAATACAATTTTGCAGATTAACAGGGCAGTGCTCTGGGTAAGAGAATTAGGTGTTTATTGAGCAGTGCAACTTTTAGTTTGGCATTAGTACCTTTAGTATGTCCTTGATGGTGTGTTTTTTTAAATGTCTTATTTGTCAGCTTTCTTAGCAAGGAAGTGTAAAGTATCTTTCAGTTCCACCTAATATCTGTCAAAGAAAGTATTGCTTAGAGTTTAATGTTACCTAAGAAATCCGTGAATGTGCTTTTTAGTGAAAGCATGACATGTTCTTAACACACTACAGTCTTGCAGACTGCAAGTTCTACTGTTGTCTTCCTCTTGCCACCAGTTAACTTCTACCTTTTTTTCCAGTTACACTGAAAGCACACAATTCACTACACTAATTTGCTATTAATTTCACCTCCTGCTGTTACTGGAGTAACATTGCATTATTCTGGCTAGAGGTGTAATGCCTATGGCCGAAGCACTCCAAACAAATTTGATCTTGGAAGCAACAAAGGACTGGGCCCAGATAGTATGTGGATGGCAGACTAGGGAAATTCTGCTTGGGAATATTGGGAGCCCTAGGCTTTGACCTAGGTGATGGAGCAAAATGCACCCTCAGCAAGACTAGAGATGACACAAAACTGGGAGGAGAGTCTGATACATCAGAGAGGTGTGCTGCCATTCAGACAGACCTCAGCAGGCTGGAGAAATGGGCAGACAGGAACCTCATGAAGTTCAAAAGAAAGCCAAAAGGCCTGCACCTGGGCAGGAATAACCCCAGGCACCAGTACACGCTGGGCTGTGTCAGGGGACGGGCAACAAGATGGAAAGCAGCTTGGCAGAGAAGCACCTGAGGTCCTGCTGGACAAAAAGCTGAACATGACACAACTGTGTGTCTTTGTGGCCAGGGCAGCCAACAGCCTCCTGGCTGCATTGAGAAAAGCATTGCCAGCAAGCTGAGAGAGGTGATCCTTCCCCTCCCCTCAACACTGGTGAGACACCCCTGGAGTGCCAGGTTCAATTCCGGGCTCCCCAGTACCAGAGAGACAGGGATATACTGGAGCAGGTCCAGCGAGAGGCCACAAGGGTGATCAAGGATTGCAGCATCTGACCTACGTGGAGAGGCTCAGAGTGCTGGGACTGTTCAGCCTGGAGAAGAGAAGGCTCCAGAGCAATCTTACCAATGTGTAGAAATACTGGGGCGGGGAAGATAGGCAGCAAGTAGAGTGAAACCCAGTTCCCACTGAAGGAACAGGAGGCACTGAGCACAAACTGAAGCACAGACAATTCCATTTAAGTTAAGAAATTATGTTTTTACAGTGAGAGTTATCAATGGAATGGGGTTTCCAGGGAGGCTGTGGATCATCCAGCCTTGAAGATGCTCAGAACCTGACTGGACACGGTGCCAAGCAGCCTGGCCTAGGTGACCATTCTTTGAGCAGGGGATTTCACTAGACATCTCCAGAGATGCCTTGCAGCATCAGCTATTCTGTGATTCTCTGATCTGCTTTGGTTACCTCCTGTAGTTTTATTTGCCACCTTAAGCTGGTTTTCTTCACAATTATGTCAACACAGTATTAAAGAAAACAGATTTATCCTGATAAACAAAAAATTTTACTGTAGAGTTTTAGACTCTGAAATAGTTTTCAGTTCCATTTGTGTTCTATTTGAAAAGCTGTGCTGTGATCCCTTCCATTGAGTCATTGCTGAGTGTAATCAATGTAGCTTCCTTCAACAGAAGCAGAGTTTAGTTTATCTGCACTCCTGCTGATTACCACTTTTCTCAGATCTTCGTCCTTCCCAGACACCATTGAGGCCCCTTACTGTTCATATAAGAGCCGTTTCTGCTTCAGAAGCCGCTTCATTTCTCAGACAGCTTTTCTTTGCTTGTCTGATGTACAGTGAAGATGGTTTGCATCAAAACTGTCATCAGTGTTCCTTGAAGAGGAGGGCCAGTTCCTTGCACTTGCTGTCCAGAGTCTGACAAACTTGTCTGAAGGGTTTTACCCTTTAACTGTACTAGGTAGAAATGTGATAATCCTGTCAGTTTCTTAAATATTGTTTCGAGTTCGTTAATAGCTCTTCAATCTACAGGTAACGTTAGGCTTGCCCCTTCATCCTTCTAGGTGATTAATGTAAAGAAACCTTTGGTTTTCTGAGTAGGGGCTTTCAGTGTTACAGAGCTCAAGACAACTAGAGGAGAGATGGTGAAGAAACAGGTAAGATCCTTTGTTGTACCATAAACAGCTGTAAGCTGAGTAGGAGTAAGGCTAAGATGATTAAGAGACCCTTGTAATTCTCCCAAGTGTTGTCGTATCATAGTTTCTTATTATCAAAAAGCAATAATTCAATACTATTAAATATTTTTGTTGTACTGGAACTTCTGTATAGATTTTTTCAGATTCTTTTGAAGGGATATTCTGTGTATCATTTTAATTTACTTCAGTGCTGACACCTAAGGCTTCATTTTTTATTAAGGCCTAAATGGCTTTTGCAGATCTGAGCATTAAATAAAACAGGAGTGACAAACAAAAGGGAGCTTTTGGACTTTATGAAAACATTATTCTGAATGTTTGAACCCCTATCAAGCAAAAAAAAAAGTATTTGGCAAGTAGATGTTTTAGTCACAATCACTTACGTACATGTCTATGTTGTAAGCTGAAAAAACTGAGAAAAATATGAATCTCACGAAGCATTGCTGTGCTGCCATCTGTGGATGTTTCCTGAGTACTGCTTTGCCCTTTTGGGATATTAGTGATTAGAGTTCTGTGGAAAATTATTTTTTCTTTCACAGTGAAAACCTAAGAGTTCACAAAGGGTTTATTTTGATTCAAAAACAGGAGAAGAAGGAAAGTAAATGTTTCCATTAAAAACACTTCTTTTGGTTTTTTCCTCCCCACATCTTCATGTTTATGTGGTTTTCCATGTGTGATTGTATATACTTGACTTTTGAACAACAGCTGTTGAGAGCTTTGCAGTGGGGTATTTCAGCAGGTTTTTTTCTTCCGAAAGCTGATTAATATTCCCTCTTTGGATATTATTGCTGAGAGTGAAACCTGAAATGATAAAGTTTTTGATGTTCTGTCTCAGTTGCCATTGGCATACAGAATTTGGGTTAAGGGGTGTATTAGCTGAGCGCTTTTCTCTACATCTGACACTTAGCACTTCAGACAAAAGTAGGATGGACAGGTGTAAAGTAATTTACTTTTTCTCCTGTTACTTGGATCTTTCTTTCAGTGAGTCAGCTCTTGTCTTATATTAGAAGGCTGATATACAAAATATCAATGTCCCTTGCATAAAATTGTTATTAACTAGGACAGTTGAAGAGCCATGATTCTTACAGGAACACTCAATTTTTAGCTTGATGTGATCTTATTGTCTGCTTCTTGTTTCCCCAGTTCACTGTCATGATAGGTAATGATGTTTGCTTTGAAATTTTATTCTTAGTGTTATTTCTATGTGATACCCCTTATAGGCTGTGAATAAATGTTTCCTCATTATATTAGGATCATAGGATTATTTGGGTTACAGGGAACTTCAGGAGGTTTCTAGTGCAACCTCCTGCTCAAAGGAAGGTTGGCTCTGAGGTCATACCAGGTTGCCCAGGGCTTTATCCAGTTGGGTCTTGAAAACCTGCAAGGAGGCTGTACAACTCTCAGCTGCACTGCGTGACTTCTTACAAGGAAAACTTTTCTTAATATCCTTAACTTCTCTTATTTCAGCCTATGCCTGTTGTTTCTTGTCCTCCCACTGTGCACCACTGTGAAGGCCTGGTTCCGTCTTCTACTTAACTTCTGTGTAGGTACTAGAAGGCTCCTGTTGGGTATCCCTGAAACAGTCTCTTCTGCAGGCTAAGTCCTGATGCTGCAGCCTTTTCTCACAGAGCAAGTGCTCTCAGGCCACTGACTGTCTTGATGGCCCTCTTTCTTCATTCATTTTATCAATTAAACAATAAGAGTCTTTGTAAACTCTTTTGTCAAAGTTTTCCTATACTTAAATTATGTGGATTTAGATAAGTATAACGTTGACTTTTTATTATTATTTTTCCACCTATATGAAGTTTTCGTAGGACAGGTGGACTTGCTAACAGGATCATAGTCTAATATTGGAATCAGAGTATTCCAGTGAGGCTACAGCATTTATATTTTTAGAGAGAGAGAGATACGACACTAAAAGATTATTTATTGTTCATTTTCCTGTGTATCTTAATGCCTGCCACACCTTGCTAGTTACAGCTATGCTATCTAAACAGTAGACTATATGTGTGTTTACAGGTGAATAGGTCTCCTTTTTGACTTAGTAGTTTAGAGTTGTTCCATGGTGTTTGTATGCATGTGTATGTACGTTAACAATGCATGCAGTGTTACCTAATACAGTTGATGTATAAATTGTGTGAAGCATCGTTTTGTCCAGTCACATTGTTTGTCTAATTTTCTTGGAGGTTGATTAAGATCACTTGATACTGATTACCTAAATAGTTGTTATCCATAGATTGCTCTGCTACAGAAATGTCTTTTTTCTTTTTTTTTTTTTCCCCAACTGATTAATATGTAACATGGAACTGTAATTCCAGTGTCAACCTTTGTCATGTTGAAGACCAATCCTTCCCTTCTGTAGTTTGTCTCATGGTTGGTCTTGTAGCTTCTATGTTCTGTTCCATTTTTGCCAGTGATCATTTAGCTAAAAGACCAGTTTGGGTTCAGAGACTGAGCACTTACGTTTTGGTGGTTAAAGAAAACTTGTGGAGGCTGCAGTACCTGAAGTGAAGTGCTGTTCTGTTACCTCATTAGTTCACAAATGGTTTTCTGTAGTTTTACTGTATTTGTTTAGCTTTTGTGGTTTCTATTATTCTTCACCTGTTGGTATATTTGTTAGTTTACCTATGTGTTTTAAATAAAATCCAAAACTGCTACGTTGAACAGGGAGGGTAAATCTAGTGACTTTGCTGTCTAGTAGATTGTCATGGTTCTAATGTTTGGGTTTTTTTTTTTTTTATTGATGCTTTCCTTGAGGCTTCCTTGGTAACCTACAACATACCACAACGTGAGAAAACTAAGAATGTAGGCTTCCTTTCAAATTGGCTTCTGGATGCTTTTTCCCTGTGACTTTATGATCTTAAATAGCTCTCTATTGTCATACTTTTCAAGAAGTAAACATATTTGCAATTATTTAGTTTTGTCAGTTATGTTGAAAAAAATCAGCGTATTTGTGGCCAACTGCGTTAGTTCCTTTAGTAGCTACTCTTTTAAAAGTTGTGGCATCTGATATTTCAGAAAAAAAGTCAGCTCTGTATCTCAAAAATTGATGTGTTCAGATGGATACTTGTGCATTCCAGTACCACCATTGGTGTTATCTTAGGCTGGAATTTGGAAATCTTTATAAGGAAAAAGGGAAATTACATCTTCCTGACTTATACATACAAACATAAATTAATATTCTGTGAAAGTGACAAAACTAATTAATCAGGTAAAAACTAGAAAAAGATAAATTAAGTTTTTGGTGAAACAGCACACTGTCAGCACATTGTGTAGTGCTTGACTAAAAACCTATAGAAATTTGTTCTGGACATTCCTTACACTAAGCTGATCAGCTGAACTGATTTGATCTCCTAAACCAGCCCAAAAACAATTCAGAGAAGAGTGAGGAGGAAACATAGTTTTTTGACAGGTTAGTGAGGTGAGTATGTTTTATTACGCAATCAGATGAAGATCAGCAGAGAAGGGGCAGGACTTCTTTGGGCAGTAGGCTTTGTCATATCACTCAGATTGAACATGCAGTTTTACCTGTAGTATGCTTTCATTTATAGTTATTTTAGTGTGGTTTGCACTGTATTTCTGAGTATCTGGTGTAACTTGGTAGTCTAACCATTCATTTAGGTTGACGCTAAAAATAATCTTTTGAAAAAACCCTGACTGACCACTGCTGTATGGATTTGAGACACCAAGTGTTTCTCCTCTTAGCTGCACGGGTCCATTCAGAACTGGCAACACGGACCTGTGAGGCTGGAGGGGCTTGGCATCACCACTGCTAGGAATAAAAGCTCTTTGCCATGTAGCAAGAGAAGAATAAGCTTTCTTCAACCCTCAGTGTCCAAAAGGGCCTGTAATATCAGGATTTTTTTTCAGTGTTGATAGCTCATGGAACCTATAGGTGAAGAGGGAAAGAAAGGAGTGTGATACAGGCGTGAAACTCTGCTCTCTACAGCATGTGAATGATTTTGCTTTGTAATATTACACAGGTGTGATAGGAAGAAATAGGAATAACTTTTTTTTTTTTGCTCTGCTCAATAAAGATGTAATTCTTGCAGTCTCAGTTGTTGTATTTTATGCAGTAGCATATGTGGAGCTAATATTTTTGTTCTTCCCCTTGTTTGCAGAGAGGCAGATGAGACTGAAATATTTGGCCTTGGAGTCTTTAATAGAGGAAAGAATTCAGAAAAGCTTATAATATTTAATGAAGAAACTTTGCTTAATCTATATGCTGAGGCATGGGGATTATTTCCAAGCGATGGAAAAGTTTGTGTTTAAAAGAGTGTGAGGAGTAGCACACAAAAACTAAAAATGGTTTACTAAAACTGTAAATCATATTTTAGTGATTACATCCTGCTGTCCCTAAGTGCTGACAGAAGAGACAAACTGGTAAAGCGAATAAGTCATTATCTCAGTCTAAACAAAGACCCTTGCTTTCCTTGATGAATTTCAGCTCTAAACAGCTTCACAAAATTTAAAAGAACAAAGGAAGGGCTAGACCAATTGTGATTCGAGGTCTAGTCCATCCAGCACAGATCGCTGTCTTCAATGGCATCCATAAACAGATGTCTAGGAAGAGAAGGAATAGGGCAAGCATCCTCATCTTCCCTTCCCTCCCACCCTTGCCAAAAAAAAAAAAAATACCTGAGTTTTCAACTATTTTCTGTTCACATGTTGTTCTGAATGTGGTGTAATTTGATGTAATAAACCTTGTTGGCTCTTTCTTCCAAATACCTCTGCAGCCTGTTCTTGAGGCCCTGTAAACTTTGTGCATCTATAACAACTTTGAGCAAGGAGTTTCATAAAGCTACTATTCATGTATCAAGAACCACCTTAATTTGTTTTGAACCTCAATACAAATTGTGGTGTGACACTGTGTTTGGCTGGACTACTATGTAATAAATTCTGACCTGAAGCTTTTGTAAAATACTATCTGTGCATAACTTGTAATGATAGCTGTAGCCAGTCTTGGTTAAAAAATATTAATTTTCTCTGGAAAAGGCCATACTTCTCTTTTTTTTTTCTTCTTCTTCTTCTATTTTCTTCCTTGCAGGCACTAGGCTTTACAGTTTAAGGTATTGTTCACGACTGCTTTAACAACATTTGAACGTTCTTTTGTTTCAAATCACTGTTCTAAAACCCCTGCATTTCTACTTACAGTGTCTGAGCAACACACCTCCTCTTACAGAATACTTCCTCAATGATAAATACCAAGAAGAGCTGAATTTTGACAATCCTTTAGGAATGCGAGGTGAAATAGCAAAATCTTATGCAGAGCTCATCAAGCAGATGTGGTCAGGAAAGTACAGCTATGTTACCCCAAGAGCATTTAAGGTCAGTATGAAATTTAACCTGAACATACATTGTTATTAGATTAAGTATACAGAACGTATGGAAACAGGCAATAATAAGAATTTAAAGTAATATTTATCAGTATGCAGTCCATTCATTTAACTGTTAAAATGCTGGGATGTATGTTTAAATAAGTGTAAACTGTCCTTGTGCTTTGATCTTTGAGAATTAGTTTTGGCTTCCTGGCTCCATTGAAAAGTTATTTTTTAAAAAAAAGTTTTACCTTTTCAACTTTCTGCTGTAGCATCTCAAAAATACCTAATCTTTATAACAATAAAGATACCAGAAATATTTGTATTTATTTTTTATAGACACAAGTGGGACGATTTGCACCACAGTTTTCTGGTTATCAGCAACAAGATTGTCAAGAGCTACTGGCTTTTCTCCTGGATGGATTACATGAGGATTTGAACCGAATTAGGAAAAAGCCTTACATTCAATTGAAGGATGCAGATGGGAGACCAGACAAGGTAGTGGTTTTGGTTGTGATCATCTTCATTTTAGTCAAGGCTATACATTGCTAGATACTTCTTAGATGATTGTGCACTGAAGGGTTGGGACGCTGATCATGCGTTGCTTTTTCTGAAAGAGATGTCAGAAAATAAGCCAAGACCTTAAAATGGAGATCTTGTTCAAGTACCTTTGTAAATTTCTGTTTATTTGGAAGGTAATTGAGGGGGTGGGGAGGGTGTTAAGGTTTTGTTAAGACTTGTTGTTCAATTCAGTGCTGAGTTCAGCTGGAAAAAAAAATCCTGTTCTGTTGTATGCAGCATTCTGTATCTTTCCAGTACTCTTACTTTAGGAAAATTCTTCTGGCATTGAGCTACAAGCATACAGATAATTTCTTTTGCTACAAGTATGAATTACTTTGGTGGAATTTTTAGTCTTGCTTTTGTCTTGCCCCAAGCCGTCTGAAGTTTCTCTCAGACTGTGTAATATCACTGACAGAATCTTTGTCTGAGGTATAAACATACATCTTTGAACCTGTGATCCTGACAGTAGTGCATTTCTTACCAGGGTTCTTTGGAGTGAGATTTCTATGTTTAGGTGGTAACTGAGAATGTTCTATTAACTACTCTCACCAATAATTCTCACTATTCATTTCCTACTACTTTGTCATAACCCAGGTCATGCTTTAATTGCAGGTGGTTGCTGAAGAAGCCTGGGAAAACCATTTAAAAAGAAATGATTCCATCATTGTAGATATATTTCATGGCCTTTTTAAATCCACCCTAGTTTGTCCTGAATGTGCTAAGATATCTGTAACCTTTGATCCCTTTTGTTACTTGACACTTCCATTACCCATGAAAAAAGAACGTACTTTGGAAGTTTATTTAGTTAGAATGGATCCACTTGCGAAGCCTATGCAGGTAAGCCTCTTAGTTTATGTACAAAACTCTTGATTCATGTGGCATTAACGATGAACTTGAGTTCCTTTACATTTTTTAAATTTATAAGAACAATAAGCAAATCCAACAAGCTTTAGTTTTCTGGTATGTGTTCTGAAGTCCCACTTAGAAAGCCTGAGGAAAGCTATACATACCTTCTTACATTTCTGTCAGTTTCAAGGAAGATATTGGTGATTTCTTTATGGTTGTATTAATAAGGCTTCATAATATTTGAAATGTCTGCTGTCCTCATCTTTTATTTTAGTGTTGCTATAACGAATTTGTATGGTTATAAAAAAAAAAAATTACACACTTAATCCAGAATTAATTTGTCAATTTCTTAGCCTCAAAAGGCAAATATTGGTAATAAATGGTGCATAAAACCTCATGACTAAATATATTAGGTAGTCCTGAATTCTTCTGTGCTATCGCTTAATAGCCAAAAGAAAAAATTTCAGATGAGATTTCTGTGTGAAGAGTATCTCTGTTGCCTTTTTTAGGAAGGATGGTATTACACTCCTTAGAATGGTATGAAACAATGCACATAGCTTATGGTAACAAAGTCATGATTAAATAGTTCTAGCTGTACCTTACGGGGTAAGTGAGAATACGTGAAATAAATAAGACACGGGCAGTTAGGCAGACTTGAAAAAAGGTTTTAACACATGAAATCAGAGTACTGTAAGAAGGAAGGTGGGGGGAGAGGGAGCGTTCTCAAAAGCAATGTGAGTTAGGCAACTGAAGGTAAAGGGACATGTATTAACTAGTGGGAGGTGAACCTGACAGAAATTTGATTATTTGTGAGAACAAGTTTGCATAGGGGACACAGTAGTTGAAAATGACCCTGTATGACATAAGATGGTTATGCAGGAATAAATAGTGTTTGGGAAGAGTAAGAGTTCAGTAGAGCTTTTGTGAGTCTATATAACTATAAAACTTCAGAAAATAACAAACACCTCCTGTACTTGGCAATTAATTACAAATTTATAATACTTATTTCTAAATAATCCTGTTCTTATTACGCATATGACAGGTAAGAGTCCTATGTGGAGTTTCATTACAAACTGCAGGTGTACTGCAGTAAGGGAAGCCACAGAGAGGTTTTCTTTGACTGTTAGTCATCAGGTTCTCTCTCTGCATGTGAATTTAAATTTGATTTTTATCCATTGCCTGCCATTGCTTTTTTTCCTAGTAATACATAAACAACTTGGTTTGTATTTCAAATTTAAGAATCTAGTCAATAGCACGCACGGTATTTAAATGCTTAATTAAGTAGGTGCTGTTGAAATATAAATCTAAGTAGTTGGTGTGGTTAATCTTCTTGTGGAGAAAATAAAATAACATTTTTAAAAAGCATTATAAAAACTAATAAATGTAGTGTTCAAAAATGTGTGTGTTTGTATGAGCAAAGTTGTGAAGGTAACTACTACATTTTCAGCAGCTTTCAGAATTTGTATTAGTTGATTTACATACTTTACACCTTAAGCTCAGGAATCTGCAGAACATGTGATAAGTTTTTTGTTTTTTTCCTCATGCATATTCTCTTAAGAAATGAAAGTGACATTTATTTTTTTTTTTTAGTACAAAGTTGTTGTTCCCAAAATTGGAAATATACTGGATCTTTGCACAGCATTGTCAGCTTTGTCTGGTGTTGCTGCAGATAAGGTAAGAGTGATTGCTTATATGAAGCACAACTATGAACATTTTAACACATTAACCTGATTTAATGATATATACTCCATTTTCTTTTTAGATGATTGTTACTGATATATACAATCACAGGTTCCACAGGATATTTGGCATGGATGAAAATTTAAGTAGTATTATGGAACGTGATGACATTTATGTGTAAGTACAGATAACATGCTTCATGTCTCTTTGTAGTTTGTTTAGGTAACTAGACATAAGACAAAGACAAATATTGGGGGGGTTATTATTTTTTAAGTGTTCCCCTTTATAATCTTTTAAATGACAGTTGTCCTTTGTATTTCTGATGTTTTTCTTTTAGATTTGAAATTGCTATCAATAGAACAGAAGATACAGAACAAGTTATAATTCCTGTTTGTTTAAGGGAAAAGTGCAGGCACACTAGCTACAGCCATAGTGGTTCTTCACTGTTTGGTCAACCTTTTCTCATAGCAGTGCCTAGAAACAACACTGAAGATAAACTGTATAACCTGCTGCTGCTAAGAATGTGGTAAGGTTATTGTTTAGAGAAAAATGCATTTGTCATGAATAATGCCAATAGGTGGAATCGGTAGGAACTCACTTTTACATGCATTGCTAACAAACTGATCAGATTTGACTATTTAGTCTTTATTATAGCTGCTTGAGTTGTGAACTAGTGTGGATTTTAATTTGATCTTTTGTTAGCATGACCTAATTCAAAAATTACTTGAGAAGACAGTAGAGGGTCAATCTGTATTGACAGTTTAAGGGAATTAATTCTGCTGTAAACATAGCTGTTAGTTAGGGCTTGGTAAAATGGAAGTGTTTTGCCAGTTATTCTTCTATAGTTATATCTCCTGTATCTACTATAAAAGTTTATATACTAATTTATGTTGTAGAAGTATGTTAGGCACTTTCTGAAACTAGACTGGAATAAGTATCACTATGTGGAAGAGATTAGAATCGTTACAACTTCCAGTTGAAATTTGTGCTTAATTTTCTGTTGAGGTAACTTTTCTTGTAACTGAACCCATATATTTTTTGTGTAAAAAATACGGTTAGTGAACAGTTAAAGAAGTGATTTCTGGATAAACAGAGACTTAACATCAAAAATCAAGTTGTATAAAATCAAGTAACTGCCAAAAACATCAGAGTACAGATGAGCAGAATTTCAGATGTGCCTGTAACAATAGACATGTTAGGCAATAAAACTGTTAATTCTGAATAAATCAGGAGTTAGGGAATACAGTATAGTAGAAAGGAATTGCTGTAAGCATGTAATTGTTTGGCTTGAATAATGTAAATATTTTAAAATCCATTGATTCTAACTGTTGCTTTCGTTTTTTATATTTAGCCGATATGTAAAAACATGTACTGAAAGTGAAGACACTGAAGGATCCCTACATTGCTGTAAGGACCATGGTATTAATGGTAATGGCCCAAATGGAATACATGAAGAAGGATCTCCAAGTAAGACTGTAATATCTGAACTTGCTTAGTGATTTGTGTTCGGTTTGTCATTGAAGTTAGTTCTGTAGTGTCTTTCATGAAAGTTATTGTTATTCTACCTCATTTCTTCCTGATTCTTCTGATTGTTTTAGGTGAAATGGAGACAGATGAACAAGATGATGAATCCAGCCAGGATCAGGAACTTCCTTCAGAGAATGAAAACAGCCAGTCAGAAGACTCAGTTGGAGGTGACAATGACTCTGAAAACGGATTATGTACTGAAGATACTTGCAAAGGTCAAACACTCATGGGACACAAAAAGCGATTGTTTACATTCCAGTTCAATAATTTAGGCAATACTGACATAAACTACATCAAAGATGATACCAGGCATATTAGGTTTGATGACAGGCAGCCTAGGCTTGACGGTAAGTCATGGGGAACAGATTGGGCAACATTTAATTCTACTTTTTTCTGATTCTTTCATAGAATAGTATTTAATTCTTTGTGTGTGCTATTTGATGTATCTCTTTTCCCAATAGTCAATTCTGTATAAATAATGAATTTGCTATTGTAATTAACTCTTAGAAATGCAATTTTTTCATCTTAAGTTCATCCTAGCATTAATTCATCTTGAAGAGCGTTTGCCCAAAGTTAATACAATATCATGTAAAGCAAGAAATAATATTAAGAGAAAACATGTTTTTAATCTTAGAAAGATCTTTCCTTGCTTTGGATTGGGATCCTGAATTGAAGAAGAGATATTTTGATGATAGTGCAGCAGAGGTAAGCTGTTTATGTTGCTCCCCTTTCCAGCACCGATAAAACTTAAATGTGAAAAATACAACTTAATTAACGTGACATAAGAGATTATAGTTCTTCAAAAGAAGCTAGTATGTCTTTTTCACATCTTTCATAGTAAATATGTTGTCATAAATAAACTTCATTTACCCATCTAAGTAATTAGCCAATTTGAGGCTTACTAATTTGGAAGTAAATCTGAAGCTGTGAAAACTTTTTGCTTGAGTGGTTTCTGATGAGTTTTTCCATATATAGGAGCTTTGTAGTTACTGTCTATAGTAAGACGACATCACTAAAATGAGTTTTGTTTCATTTGTTCTCTTAACTCAAGAAATACTTCTCTTTAGGATTTTGAAAAACATGAAAGTGTGGAATATAAGCCTCCAAAAAAGCCTTTTGTGAAATTAAAAGATTGCATTGAGCTGTTCACAACAAAGGAAAAACTAGGTGCTGAAGACCCATGGTAAGAACAAAAGAATAAAATTGTTATGTTCTGTGGTGTATTTCTCAAAATGTAATCAGAAATACACCTGAACATTAACAGAGATACCTAATTGATTTCTTAATGGTATTTTGAATCTTATAATCCTAAACATAGTTGAAAATCTCTAAGTGTTTTCTACTTTGATCCATTGCTTAACTAAATTGTTACTATATAGAGAAGCAACGTTTATATTGGAGACAATGCATAAGGAGGAAGGGTAGATCCCTAAGATACTCTAGTATGTGAATTGTGATCCACAGTGAATGAACGATATTGTGCCAAATCCAATGCAGTGGTTTAAACAAATATTCTTTTCCAAGATGAGAAAGGTTGGTGCATACTGGCTTTTTTTTTTAATGCAAATACATAACTTGCCTCCCATTGATACATGAGCTAGGGATGTGTCTAAACCACAGGTCTGTGGGATGGGGGATGTGTGTAGTCAGTAGAACCTCTCAAATTCATGTTCCAACCATTAAGTTTTTGGTGGAGACTTTTATTCTGATTCATGGTTCTTCCAGATTATGATTTGGGATTGTATCTGAATATTCACAGTTACAGGATATTCCTGTAAAATCCTTCTTCTCTGGGAATTTTCTAGCAGATAAGAAGCCTTCATCAACATCAGAAGCTCAGAATTAAGTTTGAAAAGAGGTCCTGCCACTTTTTCTTTTTTGGATACTTAAAAGTTTTGGAGACTTCTGTCACTGAAGATCCTCCTTTATTTGGGCAGGGGAGAAGGGTGACTTAAAAATTGTCTTTTTTTTTTTTTTTCTGGGTTGGCTAGATTATACAACACTGGCTAGACTGTTTGAGATATCCTATAACTCAGGTATGGTGAAGCGCTTCCATTTTTGCAGCACATTTTAAGTAGAATATTTAAACTACAAAATACAGCTACCGCTGAAGTCAAGCAGTTGCTACTAGATACATCTCACCAGAGGTCACTAATCACATTCTTTCTTCATTTGTCAGGTCTTCACAGGTCTAATCTACAAGACCTCATCAACTCTAGTCCAGCGCTATTTGTATTCCAGATATTCTAAGCCAACTGAAAAAACTATTCTTCAATTACGGCCAGCCCTTACAGTTCTCCTAATTTCTTGTCTTTATCTGATGTTGCTATGTAAAGACACTTGTGCAGTCTTTTTTCTTCTCTTTTTTTTTTTTTCCCTAGATCTTTGCTTGTTAGATACCAAGATGCAGAATATGCATAGACCACTTCACAGAAGAGTTGCTTCCATGCATTGTTCTTATTTACCTTCCTCCCTGAGCCTTAGTTCTTGAAAGGTTCAAGTATGCATTGCAGGGAACAGGATTTTAGAAGTCACTGCCTGTTTTGTACTTGCCTACTAAGGAGGCAAACTTTTTTATTATGGAGTTTTTCAGGTTCCAGTAGTCACTGTTACCTGGCTTTAGTGCTAGGTGGGATGGGGTAGGAGGTGGATGAGCTTGGAAATTGAAATTTGGAAGAACCACAGTTGTCTGTTATTTATGGTTTTTCATATAGTTAGTTTTCCTGAAGTATTTTCATAACCATCTTTTTTTTGTAAGAGAAAGCTGTGTTTTGACTAAAGATACAGGGACTACTGTAGGAGATGAGTCCTGTACTAAAGGGTGCTACTTCTGTGTTTAAAATGCTGTAGGCTTCACTGTGAGCATGCTTGCACGCTAGCACCTCACATTTTAAACTGGAAGGAATATCAATGGCACTAGTAACAGAAGGCGGAACGTGTGTGTTTCAGCTCTTGCTCATTCAGTTCCTCCCATGTTACAGGCTTTCTCTATGGTAATGTATTTTAACATACATACGGACTGCAATTAATTAATTTTTTTTTTTCCTTTTAGGTATTGTCCAAACTGTAAAGAACATCAGCAAGCTACCAAGAAGTTAGACTTGTGGTCACTGCCCCCTGTACTGGTAGTTCATCTAAAGCGCTTTTCCTATAGCAGATACATGAGAGACAAGTTGGATACATTGGTTGACTTTCCAATAAAGTAAGAAACCTAAACATTTTGGTGCTAGAAGTGTAAAAGTTAGCATGACTAGGGCAAGTCTAATCTGTCAATTATGTGAAATGTTTGCTTTCAGCTTCCATGTGTGGATCCAGTAAACACTGATGACAAAGTGCTTGTAGGTGAAAAGTATGAACTTGGAAAAATTATGGAAGAACTCTATGAATACTTTTGGTTAACATTACTGGTTCGTGTTCCACTCCTCACAGAGTGAAAGAGATGCACTGTCAGTGTAGTCTGGTACATGTGTTTTCTGTGAGGAATATAAAGTTAAAGGGTTCGAAGACAACCAAAATGTAAAATGGTTAAAAATATTATTAACGTAACCTTCCTTTGGTTGTTTTTTTGTGTTTCGTTTTTTTGTGGTTTTTTTTTAAACAGTGACTTGGACATGTCAGAGTTCCTTATTAATCCCAATGCAGGGCCTTGCCGCTACAACTTGATTGCTGTCTCCAACCACTATGGAGGAATGGGAGGAGGGCATTGTAAGTTGATTTCAAATATCATCATTTTATATGTTAGCTTTCTTTCCCTGTTTATTTTGATTTAAGTACTGATCACTTTGAATCACTGGCAATCATTAATGGTTGAGGGACAATTTTTTTTCATTACCTTGAAATGTTTTCACAAATATTCTAACAGAAAAATCTATATGAATTGAGCTGTCATGGATAACTGTAGGTTCTTTTATACTTCGAGCTATGCATATTGTGAAAAGATAAAATGTAAGAGCTACTGTACTCTTACAACTGATTTTGTCTTACTTGTCTGTATTTTTGTACATTGTGCATCTCCTTCAAAAAGAGAAAAATGAAAAAGTCACTGAGGGATTTATTTTGACCTTTCTCACTATACATTCGCATCAGAAGTGGAACGTTATTAGTTAAGTGTTCTTTGCTTTAAAAGAAGTGTGAAAGTATGAGTCTAATATTGATAATAAGTTTTAGTTAGTTAAATACCAAGTGTTTCACAGTAACATACTAGCAACTGATTATCAAGCTGTGAAGATACAGAGTCCTTAGACATTGTACCTTTTTGTCCTAGATACTGCTTTTGCAAAAAATAAGGATGATGGAATATGGTACTACTTTGATGACAGTAGTGTGTCCAGTGGATGTGAGGACCAAATAGTGGCAAGTACCTTCTGTGTTTCTAAAATTGGGACTGTTGATGATGTTTTATTCCTAAGGGAATAAAAACAAGGAGTAAATCATGAACCTGGCAGTAAATTTGTAGGTAGTAGTTCGTGTTCTTTCAAAGGACAGTACAAAATAAAAATAGTTTGCTCCAACATGCAAAAGTAACTTACATGGAAGCTTTGGGTTCCTTTGTAATTTTACCTTGTAGACTTGGCAGAAAAAAAGAAAATTGATAACTTGAATTGTAAATTTTTGTCTGGAGCCTCAGGAGCATATTATACTTCTCTTTTACAGTCCAAAGCAGCGTATGTGCTCTTCTACCAGAGACAGGACACAATCAGTGGAACTGGCTTTTTCCCTCTTGACCGGGAAACTAAACAAGGTGCTTCAGCTGCCACAGGCATCCCACTAGAAAGTGATGAAGATAGCAATGAAAATGATAATGATATAGAAAATGAAAATTGTATGCACACTAACTAATGGAAGAACTAGAAGCCATAGAAGAGACTTTCTCACTGGGGATACCTATTGGAAGAGTGAAATTGCCCACCAAATTAAGAATAAAAATCTGAGAAGGGGAGTTTCAGATAACAGAATGTAAATCTTTATTACATTTTAACATGTGCAGTACTTGAAGTGAAACAATAAAAACTTAAACAGAAATTGTCTCTAATGCATTTACAGTCTTGTATTCACAAGCTATATATAGGAAGTCACAAATAAACCCCTTTTAAGTTTTCTGCTGCTGTTCTGATGGATTATGTTTTCTTTTGTTTTAGATGTGAGTTAATAACTAAAATGTTAAATCTGTGGACTTCTGACATTTATTTTCTTAGTACTGCAAGAATACTACTGCCAAGTCTAGTTTCTGGATGAATATATACTTATTCTTTAGGCTGTCACACAGACTACAAGTAAAAATGTCATAAATATATAAGCAGTAGTCTTCTTGAAACAGCAAATATTTGTTTCTCCCTAATTTTTATTTTTTTTTTAAATTCGGTCACAATAGAAGAAATAGCTTGAAAAGGTGTTTTAACCTTTTGTGATCTAGTTGAGCATCCAGAATATTATGTTCATCTTGCTGCTGCTGTGGAACAGGTTCTGGATTTCATGCTGCATTAACAAAAAGTTTTTCAATTAAATGTAAGTATCCTTTGTTGCTTGTTGGAATCTACTCTGCAGACGTAAATCCTGTTATCTTGCTTATAAGACATGCATAATTTTAATCTGGTGTCAGTCCAAAATTTAAAATTGTGCTGTAAGTTCTCTCTTCCCCAGTTTTTGTAGTTTGACAGCTTGCAAACTACTCTGTAATAGGGTCAGAGTTAATAGTATTCTGTATCCATAGTAATGACTGTATATCAGGCTTAGATGAGAATTTTTTCAATATAACCTGCCTTTAAATTGTTAATGAACTAAATAACTTTAAAGGTAGGCCTGTTAATTTTCTTTGTGTGTTCCTGATGGAATTCACCATAGCCTTACAGCATATCTGAAAAGGTAACTCATTATAAGAGAATTGGCATTTGCATGTTCAAGTCAGAACCTGTACAGTATATAAGGCATATAAACTTTTAATTGGATTTTAGTTAACTGTGTTCAGGGGTCCAGGATGCCAAAACAAGTGTGACAGTTTGAAACATTTTTTAATTTGCTGCTTTCCCTTTGATCTAGTTGGAAGAATGTATTGTTGATTTGTATACAATACTGCCTTTGAGAGGGGCTCTTCAGTGTGGGGGCACACTTCACATATCTACTACCTGGAGAACTGCTTTGTGTCCCACTGTTCAAACAAATAATTTAAAAAGAAGAAAAAAGCAAAAAGTATGATGTTCTTCACTTGAACTAATCAAATACAATAGGTTATAAATTGTGTATTGTAAATAAAAGTTCACTCTGTGAGTGCACATTTTGGTAAATTATTTATTTATGTTAGCATTAAAAAGTTTAAAAAATTGCATTTGACCAGGATATAAATGAGGTATGTTGGACATGGCTTTGCTTTATACCTTGATATTAAAACTGGTGTTTCATCCTGGTATTTTAAAGCTGCTTTGAGGTTTTTTTTTTAAATGTAAACTAACCTCCTGCATGACAGAGGTTAAAATTTTGTCTGCACTTGAGTTCACTTGGGTTTACATTTGAAATGCGCATGTTTATTTATACAGATTTCAATAAAGCTATTCAAGGCCTTACTTAGTCTTCCATTTTCTTACAAGTTCTTTTCCCACAGTGCTTGTGTAATGAGTAGTCTTTGGCTAAGACTCACATTATTGGTTACAAAATGGCTATTTATTGACCAACACAGAAGAAGATTAATAGTATTTCCAGAAGAAAGTATATACAAAAGAGGTTCTCCCATGTCATTGTCTGGCTCTAAAAACATTTATAAGGCCACAATGTTTATTGTCGTAAACATTATTACTTGTTTTTTAGAAGTAATACTGTAACAATAATTAATCAAACAGAAGGATACTAACTCTGAGATGGTTGGTGAAATGAGATAATATATTTAAGGTGAGACAAACCAATAAGGTGGAGGGTAAATGATGCAAGCTTTTGTTTTTAAAACCTGGTATTTAGGTGTGGAATACAGTAACCCAATACAAAGCTATGTGCTAAATAGCTTGTGAGTTTAACTTGCTTGTTTTAGTCAGAGCACTTGAGAGGTGAGATTTATCTGTGGAGTAGAGGAAGTAATCCTAGAGAAGCGATCATCTCTTTGAATAGCACAAAGAGCCCCCCTGCATTCATAACTCCCACTGGTTTTCCCACGTCATGTTAGCCTAGAACTTGCTTGGGAAAATCACGAAGGACCAAAGGATCTGCTTTGACTTACCAAAGTCTCACTTTGGAGTTTGTGATTGGAGCTTTGATACCTAGTAACTTGGTCTCCTAATGCATTTCATTCTGCTTTTGAAAATGCAGATATGTATATACATACATAGGATCTTACATTTGAAGGAATGTACTTACCTACTAATGGCTGGATCATCCAGATAAGAGTTTAAAAGGGTATTGATCAAAGTAACATTTAGTTAGGAAAAAAATACATAGATTCTAATTTTTTTGTTGTTACTGCTAATTTGTCTTCCAAGATTACACATACCAAGTTTGTGTAACCAGCTTCCTAATCAGATGTAAAAATCAGTAACATTTCTGTGTGACTGTCTCAGAGGTGTCTAGGAATTCAGCCAAGTTGTGAATTTCATAAAATTATCAAGTATTCACACTTAAGGTATGGTAATTCATCCAGTGTGGGCATGCTTAAAATTAAAAATATAGGAAGCTTATTATTCTTTACGGTGTCATATCAAAAGTTGTTGTCATTCAGCTAATCACTTATATGGATAAGAAGGAGGGTCCTAACGTCTTTATGAATAATCTCTGATAAAAATATACAATATGCCTTCTTTTTTTCAGTTACAATGACAGCAAGCTTTCTGATGGCTATAAATATTATTTTGGGGTTTAAGCTGATAAGATACAGTTAACCTTGTTAATGTGAGAGTCACAGAAACAAAATGGAGTAGGAGGCAGAAGACAGCTTGTAGCTTGCAGTTACTCCACAGATTTTGTAACAGCGGTCCATGACTTGAAGTCTGACTGGGTGGGAAGGATACTGCCCAGGACCTCTTGTTTAACTTTGTTTCAGACAGTGTTCTGGATGTTTCAGTGGAGATCAAATCACTCACCTTGTCTACCATCCACTTTAATTAAAGTCCAGCCTTCCTGGCATTCTGAAGTGAAGTTCGCAACTTACACTTGAGATGACAGAAAAGAAAAGTTGTCAGATATTACCCTGCCAGATGATGTAGAAACATCTCCTGCATCTACAACTAGCTGCTACTGAGAAGGCCGCAACCCCTTCTAGCTTTCCCAGTAAGTTAGCGCTGTGTTTATGGAGCGCAGTGTATTTTTTAAGTGTTTAAAAATCTTTATGGAGGGAAGTCAGGACAGCAGGCAAAAAGACTAATTGTCAAACCCACCAGTTTTCTTAAAGTTATGCCACCTTCTTTGATGTCAGACTGTAATTTCAGTGTATGGTTTCTCATTGTTTCCAAGTACAAGTTATTTTGACAAAGATAATCACTATAAAGGTAGTGAAACAATATGAAAGCTCAATCTGATAGAATAAGCATATTCTTAGTCTGCAGGCAAACTGCTCTCTGCAGATTTTTTTAGTTCTTTTTCCTTGAGGGGTAAACAGTGAAAACAGTTCCTCTTTCTTAGTTTCAACATTGCATGCTTTACTGGCACTGTGTGTTCCTGGGGCAGGCAGGGAGACATGTCTTACCGAAAAAAAATTAAACCTTGGAACAGCATGGAAGCCTCAGAAGAGTCAAAATGTGCCGCATCTATGACCAATTTATCACATTCCCTAGTTAATGAACTGGGTTACTATATGCTGTATAGCATTAACAGCCAAATAATGCAAAAGCTGATACCAGATTCAGATGATAAAGCATTCGCATCAGTCAGTATGGTTTTATGAAAAGTAAGTTTAGTTACCGGGGGCGGGGGGCAGTGACTGAAAAACAGTTGATAAACTAGAATTATTTAACTGCTTGGTACTTTAGTATTGCTTCAAGTATCACATTACTTTCATCAAAACATGAGTGTTACGCGGTATCACCCAATACAAAGTTTAGAAACAGACCAACAATCTCAAAACAGTTTCCATTAGGAAATCATTGTGGAATAGGGGCATGACTGGAGAAGTTGGTGGCACTTGGTCTTAAATTAATGTTTTTACTCAGTGTGTAAAATACTAAATCATTTCTACAGAAAGCAGAAAGTAGTAAGTACCCCTAAAACCTGTTCAGCCCTGGTGGCAATTCAGCGTGAGCTCCCGATGTGAAACAGTGGCCTAAGATACTGCCCCCCCCCCCCCCCCCCCCCCGCCTTGGATACGTAAGCAGAAATAAGTCGACTTAATCTTTGAGGGCTGTGGTAAGGATCCTGGGAAAACACACCATCTGAGTTACTACCTTTTAAAAGGTCAGACTGTAACCTGGGAGACGTTACAGAAAAAAAATATTCAAACCCCTGAGTAAATAAATTTGCAGTAATTGATACAAAGAATTGTTTTCTCAGAAGTGCCTCGATTTCTGTGTGATACTGGGGGGGTGGGAGTGGCTGTATGCAGGGGGTACTGCAGTGGGGAGAAACGTTCAAAGAACTAATGGTTCAAATTGAAACCAGACAATCTGAAAATAGAGGTAAGTGTGGGAGTCTTTTGTGCAATTACTTTTTAAGAAGCAGAATAAAGATGCCAGTGGAACAACCACCGGAGGTAAGCGGTGGGTGCTGGGGGGGTGCCCTCCCTGGGCTGGGGAGGGAGGTGGCCTGGGCACACCAGGGCCCTTCCCCTGCTGGGGTGGAGGCTTGGTCTGAGCCACCCGACTCAGCTTTGAGATCTGCGAATCTGTAAAAACCCTTCTTTTTTCAGAGAAATGCTTTTCTCTCTTCAGACCTAATGGCACCACTTAAAAATCACTTCAAAGTTTTGAACGGAGGCCTGAATCTGTGGGTAGTTTGCTGTGAGCTCAGTGGGGTTTGAGGGAAGGCCGCCTTCGCTCACCAGTGCTTTAAGAATTCATTAACATAGGTTTCAGGGTAGCAATACATATGATTTTTCTTCCCTTCCTGTACCATTGCTACTAACAAATTAAACTCATGGAGCTGCTCCAAATCCCATCTGAACAACCCCTTTGATTTATTGTCATTTCTTCAAAGTAACTCTTCCCCCTGGTTACCACCTAAACTGAAATACGCATCTCCCTTTTCCTTCTTTGCAATGCTGGAAGAGCATCCCTGACGATATTTGCATGACAGTTTCTGTTAAAGCACAACAACGGGTTCAGACATGCCCCTGTTGAAAAATGCATGCTTCCTCAAAAACAAAAATCAAAACCCACACATCGTACGGCTGGAACGAGGTCTGCAGCTGGCTCTAGGGGCACAAAGGCATTTTCCAAAAGACAGCGAAAGGTGTCTGGAAAGAATTCAGATGAGCTATGCTTGGTTTTGATATCTGTTAATGTTATGAAATACATACTGCGCTGTGGGGTGTTGCGTAAATGTGTGTCTCAGCTGAGAAGTCTGCAAAGTGCAGGGATGGTAATTATTAACTCTGTATTATCTATACCTATTCAAAGCAAATATGAAGAATACCCCTTCTGCCAACTCACTAGTATGTTTCTCAGTCATATGATACACAAAGTTTAAGATTGCTCATATAGGACTCATTTCCTTGGGCAATTTGCTGAGTAAGAGGAAAAGGTATTTGGATTCTATTTGAGTTCTGCTTCCCCCATTCCAATGGGGAAACAGCAGCTTCCATAAACTCTAATATAATGCAGCTGCAAGTGAACGGGTCAATAAAAGTTACACAGTATTGCTACTCTATAGTATTTGCCAAATCAAAACACCTTAGTCATGTTGACTAATTATGCATTATGTAATAGCTGCTCATTGAATTAAATGCAGTGTCTAAATAACCTATTTATTTGGTGAGACTGACGTCCTGAATAATTGCCAGGTATGACATGGATCCTAAATACAACTTCTAGAGCTGAGACCTAGATTCAGACATTTTTAAAAAGCGTACTAGGACTGCTGACAATGGCAGTTTGATTTTCACATCTTTTACATTTTCACATTTTTTACAGAGAAAAAATACTCTGCTACCTGTGAGTTTTTGGCCTCTGCACCATGTGGACATTTTGGGGATTACTGTAAAAGAAAATCATTCATATACTAAAAATTTTTTTGTTTCCAAATTCTTAACTAAAAAAATGTTATGAACATTTTAGATTAACAAACTACAGTTGGGCAATGAAGTCAGTGGAAATGTTTTGATCAAACATATTAAAAATATTCAGATTGCTGATGCCTATAATACACAATAATCACAATCAACTTATGGGACAGAGACAATAGAACTTTCTAAATAAAATATCCTGAATTGTTGAATTAACTTATTTTTACACAGCTGGAGGAAATGAGATGTATGTGTTGATTTTTGGTATAGGAAATAATGCCTTAAAAGTTGTCTTCATGAAATGTAACCTTAGATATTTCTGTAATATTTTTCAGATAAGGTGGCAAAGATTAAGAGATAAATCATAAAAGGTTGTATAACTACTTGCTATGGGAAGCATTTGGTTATCCTCTCTTTCTAATCTTTGGATTTCTGTTTGGTTAACATTGTGCTCAGTCTGAAATTCTAATTTAGAAATCTTATTTTTATGACATAAATCACTCCTTTAATATCAAGTGTGATGGAATATAACATCCCCATCTTCCTAGTAGCATTTGACAACATTATTAAATTTGACAGACATGGTATTCTTTCCTTGAAATAAAAAGCCCACATAGATATAACAACTTAATTTATTTAACCAATATAAATCCCAAAATTTTTGTAAACAAATGTACAGTTAAAAATAAAAGGAAACAAACCAGTTTTAAGATTTAAATTTCCATATTCCATTCCATAACAAACATATCAAGTAATCCAATGTGACTGTACACCAGTAGGAAACAAAAGCAAAAAACTCATGACAAAGAGGAAGAAATTATGCAGAACTGTGAATGTATGTGAAAACGATGAATCACAGCTAAGACAAGGGCAGGAGTATGGAAAAGGCTATACTGCATTAATAGGAAAGATGAATGTAATGAGAAAGTAGCTGTAGGATACCCATAAGGAGGTGGTAAAGGATTTCAAATACATTCTAAAAAAAATCAGGGTACTATGATTTAAAAAAAAAGCAAATACTGCCAAAAATCACTAACAGGTGACTGAGAATTATAATCTTTGGGTTGCCTTGTAGGGAAAGAAAAAAAAAAAAGTAATTTGGCCTAGCAATGGGCTTAACTTCTTAGTGAAAGATGCAGAAAAGCAGTAGAAAGGAAATAAGCTAGAGGTGATTGTAGTACATTATGAGGACATTTTGAAATAAGACAGTAATAGGAGTGACATATTATTTTTTGACGAGTCCTTACCTAGTCATTATCTAGAAGACTGCAGTTTATGTGTCCAAGTATTGGATAATGTCTTGAAAGCAGGAACTGTGTTAATAATTTTGAGGAACAGGTTTACAAAGGAAGGCTCCAAATATCCTGAAGGAGAAAAAGAATGAAGTGTCAAGTTCTTTGAAACCCTCTTGTAGCTGTCAGTAAGGCTGGTCCTGCCTTCCTATGATCTCTCCAACAAAATAAGACTTGCAAGCCCACC
Source organism: Falco rusticolus (assembly GCF_015220075.1). Lineage (NCBI taxonomy): Eukaryota > Metazoa > Chordata > Aves > Falconiformes > Falconidae > Falco > Falco rusticolus. Next base: position 38,062,922 of record NC_051191.1, on the reverse strand, counting down.
AGACGTGTATCCCCCAAACTGAAGTGTGGCTGAGCTAGTCAGGAGCACAGCCATTTCATAAAGAATTTGTCAATACTTAGTACATGTTAACTTCTAATTTTATAATTAGTCTATCAAATCTTCGTAGGTCATGGCATGATTGTGTTAGTTATGACTGGAACAGGGAAGTAAGGCCCCTAGAAATAAACACCCATAGGAATCTACTGATGACCATGCTGCCAAAGGGAAATAAGGGCTCAGACTGGCTGAACAAGTTTCACATCCCATTTAATGATCCATTCAGTAGCTCAAGGGCTTGGCTCTCAGCTGGAACGGCAAGTGTTCAGACCTGGAATTTCCTACACATCCAGCCAGTGGTCAGCCAAGAGTGAGTGCATCCATGCACCAGCATGAGGAGACAGACAAGCTCATCCACTGATGCCCTGACAGTAGCTTCCAGAAAGGGGTTCCCCATTTGTGAAATACTGAATATAATTTCTAGAAATGCTGTCAAAATACCAGTATTGACTATGAAATTACAACATGTATGCATCCTTGGATATGGAGGTATCTGCTTGCATGTGACCCAGGACGTAGATGCATATGATGGTATAACCCTGTGTTATTGGGAATACATCCTCATGCGTGGAGGTGATCTGCATAGCTGTTCTGCTACAAAGGAAAGCATTTGGCTCTTGACGATTGGATTTCTTTGGCTGTCTTCCAAATTCCTCAAGAAGTATGTTCATTCTGTTTATCTGTTTTTACTCAACCAGAGTATTTCTTTCAGGCTGCTGCTTACAAACACAGCCACACATACAGCCATACAAATATTTATGTCGACAGCAGAGTCCTCTGAATGAAATAAGAGGTCTATCATCTTCATAAAGCAACAAAGATGAGTGCAACATAGAAGGTAAATCGAGGCCTCTATACCAGAAAGTTCTCCATCAGGATCTCTTCTATAAGAAATCTCTAATCCTTACGGTTTACAGAAAGAACTGCCTGTAAATTAACAGTGGCCATACTTCAGTTATCTTTGTGAACAGTTGTGGAGGCTCTCAGAAGTACATGTCCATACTGAGTCTTTTCTAGGCTGGTCTGAGTTAGCTACACATTAAGATGGTCATGCCGGCAGTGTGGTCATGGCACTGAGAAAAGAATACCTATGTAGTGCACTGGCCTCCATGCTACTTATGTGAGTATAGCGAGTGTATCTATTTTTATAATTATTTTCTGCATTTTATAGATATGACTGCAATGCTGGCTATGCAGACAGAGGCCACCCCTAACACAAAGGACCTAACATCCATTCAGCAGATCAAAACTCTCCTGTAGTAATGGTATCACTCAGCAGCCCCAGGTCTGCAATCTGAAATGATCATCCTAAAGGACTCACTAGAGCCTGGAGAAAGCATCCATTGCCTTCTCCTCCCTGATGCAGCAGCCAAAAAGAATTATTTTTACACAGGGGGACACCCTTCTCCCCTCTGGTGTTGCTTTGTGATTAGCAGACTGTCTGTAGGTTACTAAGTGTCTGGAACAACATCCATAACGTTCATACAAGCTGAAGAAGAGATAAAAAAGAAACGACTAAAAAGATGTAGGGAGGTTTTTGGCAAATAGGTGAGAAAGTGGCAAAATAAACAGACTGCAGCGCAATGCCTATGTCTGACATTCTTGACAGGCATTTTTGCATTACACATCCTGCAGTCAGAACAAGGTAACGCAGGAAGACTCCCGAGAGTGCAGCTGAATCCACTGTCCGCTGCAAGAGCTCTGGATCAAATAACACTGCCTAGAACCACAATTATTTTGCTTCAACACATCTATGCCTTTATTTCTAAATGAAAATTACTAATAATGGACATGAAGACCGCAGTAAAGTCTGATCAGAAGTGCAGCATCACTGAAGATTCTTTATCTGCTGACCATGACCTCACATGGCTAATTATTAAGGTGGTAGCAGGGATGGTCAGCACGAGGTTTTTCAGTGTAAACAACTGTCAAGTAAAATCTCCATCACAGTTTCTTTTTTTTTTTTGTGTGTGTGTATTTTTTACACTTGGCAGGAAAAAAAGGTACCATGAGTGGACTGCGTTGCAGGAAAAAAAGGTACCATGAATGGACTGCATTACATGCCATGCAGGGAAAAAATCACGGGTGCTCCCTGAATAGATAATAAATACCATTATCTAATAAATACCACTTATTATGCGAGGGACCGAAAGACAGATTCAGTGTAACGCACAGAGCAAGGTTTGTTTCCCTGGCCAGCCACATACTTCCTGTGTGAGCTGGAAAAGTTATTTAATCTGTCCTGACTCACGCTCAGTTGCAAGTATGAAGGGTATGGGAGCTGCTGGTGAGATTTTGTGAATATCATGTACCTGTTCGCCTGTTGCTACACTGTTAACTCTAAGACAGCAACGTATTAATTCAGGCAGCACACAGCAGTTCAGTCTCAGAAAAGACATTAACAGGTTCATCTGATTCAATTACCAGAACTCAAAAGGGCAATGCAAAACAACCCTCCCTGCTTTGAGAATCTGTTTGGACAACATTCAAGGAGGAAAAATTGGGAAAACGCTTTTGTTGGCTGGTTACACAAGAGCCATGCATCCAAGGGTGTGTAGGCCCTGAAGTGTTCGTTCTGTAACCCCACAGGCAATCACCGTGGGGTATCTAATGCGTGTCGTAGGTCTGACATTTTGGGCATTGCTACTTCACGTTTTTGTCTGTGTCCTTAAAGATATTGTGACATAATTACTGATAGTCTGCTACTGACAAAGAGGATGATTCACCGACAGGCAGCAGCAGGGACTGCTTTTCTTAGTTGACTAAACAAAATAAAATGTGTATTAACTGCAAATATACAAACAAAATGTTTACTAATATGTACATATATGCTCACACCTACACAGAAAGGAACACAGGCTAAATTTACAGGGAGTTCATGCAGGAAAAAAAGTATTTTTCAGTCTGCTGGTAGGTCTAACTTCCTCATACAGCCACATCCTAAAGGAACAAGGGCTTCACTTCTATTCTGTAAAAAATCAAAACAAAACCAAAACAGAATGCCAGGTACTAGCAGGAAGATTATTACTTCTGCTTTTAACCCATTTGTGGCCACAACAGAAACACTCTCTTGCCCCATTTCTTGTGTCCACAATTTAAAGAGCTTTTGAAGCATTCACATAGTAAAGTATGTGTGTAGGGCTTCTTTGTGCTTACACAGACCAATACAATGGATAGGTTTTTATCAAAGACTACAAGTATTTGTTATTAATCCATATCTCTCTCTAATTTAAAATTTAACTTCCCTTTTGATATCAATGCCTATGTTCAATCTGCTATGAGGCATTTTTTTTCCATCACGATTCTTAACTCTGCAGTACAAAACCCAACCAGAGATGTCTGCGAACACCTTCACTTGACCACACAATTGATATTTCATATCCCAAAGTTTGTTTAGTACTGTTCCTATGTATAGATTCGTATCAGTTACAAAAGTATACAGGAGTGTTAGTAAAGGGAACTCAGAAGAAAAGCCATGATTCTTCCCATCAGCATGAAACCATTCGTCCCCACAGTGAAATCTGAAAGTTTTGCTTCTGTATAACACAGTGACAGAGCCCTGTTCTTATATCCAAAGCCTGCAACTGGATACATCTATCAGGATGGACTGTAATTAGAACTAAACACCTGAAATTAATACAGCCAAATGTTATCCATGTTTAATTGAATCAAATGGACTGATGCGCATCATTTGGAATGAACACTAACACTGGTTCCAACAGGTAATTTAACGAATCACAACAGGTCTCATGAGCATTTTTGCTGGTAATTAGGGCCATAAAGCTACAGGGAATTATTTCAATCACCCACTGCCCATCACAACATTACATACAATTTAATAACAAAGCAAACAACAATTTAATAATTGCAACACAGTACAAAGTTAGCTTAACAGCTAACTAGCACTTTTAGCTTGCTAGTGAAAAATGTGCCCTCAGAGATGCCCACATGTGCTGCTCCACTTTCTGACTCAAAAGTGACTTGAATGAAACAGAGACATTTAAAACATACCAAAAGACAGGCAAGTGCTTTTACTCAGGCGGCTTAGGAATACATGCAATAGTATCTATTGCAATGAAATGCAACTACAGTAAGTCACACTCACAATCAAATCAGTATCACTTAAAAGGATCCTGGCTGGTTTAAATAAGCTAAACGAGAGCAGTTGAACTATCTAATAAATCTTCTGCATTTACAAAAGGCATACATTATAACAAACACAAAATAATCTTTCTCACTAAGAGATGTGCCTGAGATTCAGGCACATGTATAGTTCCCAATTCTTGTGTTCAGCTGATCTGAGTTTTCCATTCTGCAATCACTTGTATGATTCATTTCCAGACCCATGAGCCATCTCGTTGTATTTGGCTGGCAATGCTAAGCAGACTGAGTGTCAAAGCTGGTAGTTAAAGATATATGTATGATAAATGTAAGTGATAAAAAGTGAAGTATGAAAATAGAACAAATTTTAAAGTAAGTCAATGCAATTTAAGTATCAAACACAGAATGGTCTTCAGAGAAGAAGGGGACTGCACTTAACCTATAACCCCCCTTCTAATTAATAGACAAGTTGTTTATTTAAAGTAACTCTATACCAAATTTACTAAGATCCTGAACTACAGAAGGTCTGACCAAATTCACGAGTGCTCTGCTTGGTTAAAAAAGTGTCACAATGTATAAACAGAAATTATGTGACACTAAAAAGTCATAATAATCTCAATTTTAGAAGCAGACTAAATTTCCTGGAATATACTGTTACAGTATCCTAAGATTAATTTTGCATTCCAGTACTGTGAGTTGGGTACTATTACAACTGAATGTCCAGTTTTGTCTGACATAGTTAAAGGGTGCTGTTAATCTGCAGAGAGGAGAGAACAGTGAATGACTGAAAGCTAAGCACAGGGCATTGTAATAGGCAATTAGAATGCTGCAGTAAATTTTTTTTTCATGCATCTCGGCACATTAATACATCTAAGATTCTATAATGTAATAAGAAAATTATATTAAAAATCAAGAATGTTAATATTTTTTGCTTGAGAGGAGTATCATACAGTCCTTTTCTTCCTTGATCTAAACACTGAGCACTGAGCAAACTGCTATTAGTGAAAAGGGTGGAACGTCAGCCAGAAGCAGCTTTAATTTTTTTTTTATATGTTACACTTAATAGAGGTGGCAGGGTGGCTATCAAGCTGTTACAAATACAGAAAGCCTGTAGCATGCTCCAAGTTCTATGTCACTACACACCTGAAATAAGACAGATAATCAGCAAGTACAAGTTAACAGGATAAAAATTAACATGACATAATCTGCTTTTTCTCAAGAAACCATCACTTTGTATAAACAAACAGTATAAATTACAACACAAACAATACATAAAACATTTCTAAGAGGTGTAATAGTTTATATTAAAAATATTTACCACTACTGTTCTTAATTATTTTTACAATTTTTCACACAATCCCCATCAAAAAAATCATACTGCAACAAGATGTCAATTTTACGCAAATGCAGTAATCATCTATTCCCTCAGTACTTTTACTTCAGAATTTGGCATTACTCTGTGAGGAAGGGTGGAAAAATTTACTGCTATGGCTTTGATTAAAGAAAACATCATCTGTTTTTCATTTAAGTTAACTTATCAGGCATTCATGATGTAAGAGTAGCCCCCCATCCAAACAATGTTTATGGTAGTCTTGTCTGGTTAAACAAAACAGTAAGATTTGCAGGAAATTCGTATGCAGATACCATCTAATACATACCAATTTTCTTGTTTTAAATGTGATTAATCTCAATTATTCTGACTTATCTTACCATTGTCAACTGGGAAATACGGTCATATGAGTTTTCTTCATCTTCCTCATTTTGATTACAGGAATAATAATGACAGTAGGATGCTTTAACTCAAGATGTGACATTTGGACAAATTCTACCCAAAATACTTGCTCCCTTTTTGTAAGAAAGGCAGTGTTATGGAACAGCCTACTGACCCTCATTTCACAAGAAATTTGAATTGTTTTAGTTTAAGCAGACAAGTAGATTCAGAGAGTACCAATATGCCCACAGCTCACCATGTACAGTAAATAGGTGGAAAAGTCCAAACAACAACAAGGAAGTAAATCATTAAAGCTTACCTAAGAAATAACTATGCATAGTCAATAATTGACTCACTCTCCTAGCAAGTCACCCATATTTCTTATGAAGGTATTTGGACTGGTCTGCGAATTGCCATCAGGATTGAAGCCCATAACGGAAGCACTTAAATGGGAACATCCTGAGGAAAATGCTTATTGGTTAAGCGTGTAAATAGTTCTACTGAAGACAACAGTCTTGCTTTTTTGGTTTGTTTTTTTTCAAGTAAGCCTGTAAAAATCAAAGCTTTTGAGAATACACAGACCAATGCACTTTGAAAGTGTAACAATGTTACAGAATCATGGGTTTGATTTTGCAAACACAGGGGTGAAATCCTAATTCCTTGTCCAAGGCCACATAAAAGTTTGACCACCTTTCAGTTGTGCCAGTACTACATGCAGTTTTAAAAACTCACATCCGTTTATCCAGTTCTGTCAAGTCAACAGTCAATAATTTGAAAATTATGTAAAACTAAAGGTCTTAAAATAATAAATTACTTATAAAGCAATCCTGCACTTTTTGCCTCATAAAGCACACCTAAAGATTTATGTCTACAGGTACAGTGTAACAACGCTGTGTCAGTGTGACCCTGTTTACCATATGATTTGCAAAGTATCTCACAGTAAATGAATACCAATATACATGGAGGGATGCTCAAAGTTATGAAATGCTCTTTTCCCTTTTTCATTACAAGACATGCACACAGAAAGACAAAAAGAAATCCTAGAGCATTCTCTGAATAAGACTGAAGACTTTCAGGGAAGTCTGAAGCAAAGCCCTTATTTAAAATAAAACTAATACTAAGGCAGCAAAAATTTCCTGTGCTCTGATTCTTCATGATTTTTTCCCCAAGATTCCCAAGTTTAAAAGCAAAGGACTGCAGAAGCTCAAAAACGCTTTCCAGCTCCCTGGGTTTGTGGAAGGGCAACGGAACCACGCTCCGTTACAGGTGGGGAGCCACCACAGTACGGGGTTTACAGCAATCAGAACACGGAGAAATAATTCCTGCAGAGACACAAACCCTGGTGAAACGTCCAGCGCTCGATGCTGAAGGCAGCGCTCAGGCTGCCTGGCGGGGAGGCCTTTGCTGCGGCGGGTCACACAGGAGCGCTGCCGCCGGCAGCGGCACTGGTTGAAGGGCTCGGGCTCGCGGGCGGGTGCCTGCGTTCGAAATGGGTTAAGCACAGCCGGGTGGGAAGCTTTGGGGCTGCAGAGGCACACGGCCGGCGACAAGGCAGGTACCCGGCACCCGACTGCCCCCCCGCCCCCGGCTTTTGCCCGGCCTGTGTTTATCTAAAGCCTCTCAGCGAAGCACCGACGCCGGCTCCGCCCGGAGCGCACCGCGGAGAGCGGCGCCGGCACACGGGCGGCGGAGGGCACATGCCGCCCGCCCCGCAGAAGGAACCACAACAGCTTCGCGATTCACAGCTCTACCTCGCTTCTTGCTTTTTTAAGCCGCGTTCAGCGCCGACCTCTCCCCCCAGAGCAGAACCCGGCGAGAGGGGCTCCCCCAGCCGCCCGGCGGGGCGGTGGCTGCCAACGACCACTCCCGGGCGCCCCGCGGCCGGGCCAGGGGCCCTCGCCCCCTCCACCCCAGCCGCTCTTCACCGACGCCGCCGTTTGTGCCCTCCCCGCCGGCAGCACCCCTCGGCCCGGGCCCCGGCGCCACCTCCTGCCCCTTCGCACCGGCCCGGCGCGGCTCCCGTCCCGCAGCGTGTCAGGGCGCAGCTCGGGCCCGGCGCCGCCGCTCTCCCCGCCCCCGGGCCGTGCGTGCGGACGCGGCCTGACGCGCGGTGCTGGCGGCGCCCGGCATTGTGGGAGCGGGGGGGCCGCGGCGGCCCGCGGGGGAGGGAAGGGGCCGGGGCCGCGGCTGACGGGTTCCGGTGTCGGGCGCAGACGTGTCGGCCGGGGCCGCGGAGCGGGAGGCGCTGCCCCTGACGGCTCGGTACAGCGTCCGGCTCGGGGCCGGCCCGGCGGCGCCATGTCCGGGACCAGCAGCCCTGAAGCCGTGAAGAAGCTGCTGGAAAACATGCAGGGAGACCTGCGGGGCCTGAGCCTGGAGTGCCGGAAAAAATTCCCCCCCGTCAAGGAGGTGAGCGCCGGGCCGGGCGGCGGGTGTCGCGCCGGGGGGATCTCCCTGGCCGCGGGGCCCCGCCGGAGCGGGGGCTGCCGGCGTTATGTGCCCCCGCGCCCCCGGCTCCGTGTCGCCCCCAGTGGGGTCCGTCCTCCATGGCTGCCGAGCGCTGTCCGTGCCGAGACGGGGCTTTTGCATGTCGCGTTTGTCTGTGCGTTGCTTTTAACGCGCCGTTGAGACAGGGGACGCGGGCCGGGCTAGCTCACCCCCGGGAGCGGGGCTGGGGAGGTGGGTCGTCTGCTGACGGGCAACGCGGGGGCAGCCCCGCTTACCCCCCGCAGCGGCCTCCCTGGGAGAGACAAAGTTTGGCTCGGCCGCCTCGGCATCTCCCCACGAAACTCGCCCGAGGCGGGCCCGGTGCCGAGGGCTTGGGCGCACCGGCGGGCGGGCGCCTGGCGGGCAGCGCTTTGCTGGCGGCTGGCCGGGGACCGGGGCGGGGACAGCCCCGGCGGGGGAGCCATGCCGTGCCCCTGCGGGGGGGTGGCCGTGCTGTGCCCCTGCGGGGGGTGGGGGGGCGTGCAGTGCCCCGGTCGGGCACGGCCGCCATGCCGGCTGCGGTGGGAGCGCCTGGGGCCGCGCAGCCCTCCCGTCGGGTCCGTGCCTGAGCCGTGTGACGAACGCACACGCTTTCACAAGTGCGGCTCCAGAGCCGGCCTACGTGACCTCTTACTGCTGCACATCTGTGTCCGCCGGTGTTAACGGTGGGGCGCCGGTGATCGCTAGCGTACCCCCGGTTTGGGGGTTATGTGGCTTACCAATGGTATGGCTTACAACCGTGGAAGCTTGGGAGACAGAGAAGTTTAGGTCACTTTTTTCTCCCTTTTTAAAAATTTCCTTAATAAACTCACGCCATTAGGGTTGTATATTTTATTTGTCAAACCTCAGCTTACTCCGTGTGCAGCCTGGGACTTCAGTAATCTTGATGGGCAGAATTACTTAATTGAAGGGCAACCACAATTTTTCTGTCCAATTTAAAGTATAGATTTTGACTCTGTTTCTCTAGTGTGTTTACACAGTCAGTTTAACTTTTTTCCTATCGGTAGTTTGCCACTTGCCATTTTAAAAAGTGTTTTGTCTACATGATAGTGGGAGGAAAAAATGCTAATATATTGACTCAATTAAGCTGCAGAAACAGAAAGGTACTTGGGAAAATACGGTAAAGACTGGTACCTGTTTGGAAGAAAGGAATTACGTGTGTAATGTGACTTTAGTTCTAGTTAGTTGTGAGCATGTTTAATGTGGTATGAAGTGTCACACACTTTAACAGATTAATTGAATCTATTAATGACTGACTGTTTTGAAAGGCATGAAGTGACACACTGTAGCAGAGCATGTTATATGCGATTGATTGTAGGTTGCAGAGAAATGCAGGTGTGTTTTGGGAAATTGTGTGTGGTCACAGAAAAACGAGAAAGTTGTGATCAGTACTGAGAAATTGTGTGTGGTCAAATGTAAATAAGAAAAAGTTGTGGTCAGTTGAACAGAAATCTATCTGTGGGTTTTGGAGGGAGGTGGGCGTGCTGCTTCCACTTTCTCCTGTGTATTACTGTGTGGCTAAGTTGTTTGGTCTCTGAACAAGTTTCCCCTCTGTATTAATGTTTACTTTCTTCAAGATCTACAGAGAAGATGGGCAGTTTAATTCTTAAGCTAGTATTATTAGTAGTACTTCATTATATTGACATGGTGAAGGTTAACTACTGCATGTGCAGTTCTTGATACTTGTTCAGTATGTTTATCATATTCTTGTGTAAGTATGACATGAGTTGTTCCATTTTACACCTCGACAATGATTTGCATAGTTTACTTCATTAAAAACACTTATAGTTTTTCACAATCGTCTGGAGTTTGGGTAGGTTTACGGAATAGTACTGGAAAGTGCTTAAGGATTCTGCTGTGAGTTGTGGACTTAGAAGTCTGAGGTGAAAGCAGTCCTGCAATAGGATGTATGAGACAGTTGCAGGAAACGATCTTACTTCCTTGCTTCTGGAAGCCTTTTTTTTTGTTGTTTTGGTTTGTTCTTGGTTTAAGGGAAATGGGTGGCCTTTTCTGTCAAATCTCAATTGCTAAACGGGTATATTAATCACGTGTGTTTGGTCTGATCATGATTAGATTTAGCTAGAGCGATCAGAGGAATGGCATGTGCTTCTTGCTGATTTGGAACAGCACCAGCTTTTTAAACCGTATTTAAACAGGCTTTTTAAAACTAATTCCTACTGCTTACAATCTCACTTTCTTCACTTGGAATGTAAGTAGACTATCCTCATCACTACCACATGCATTGTAATTTATGAGTTTATCTTGCAGCTGATGTGTATGCTTCCATGTCACTTAATAAACTTACCATGGTGTGATAAAGCTATTGAAAAACTTCTAGTCCAAAATTAACAGTTGTGAGCTGTATTGCAGTTGTTAGATTTGGTAGGTACCTACCTACCAAAGTTTATGAAGGTAAACTGCTTCTAGTAATCTCTCCAATTTCTAACATAATCTGAAATTTTGCTCACAGGTACTTGTTTTCATCAGTCCTTTCTAAAATGATTTGTCTATTCTGTTTTTTTTAATTTTTTTATATTAATACTGTTGAAATTTTGCAAAATTAATTTAGCTGATAGGCTTGCTGCTGATAAAAGTAGTAGTGCAGTTCTCAATTCTGCTTGTTGCTCAAATGATTAATTTGAGCGAATTCTTTTTTAATCCATACTGTAAGGAGATAGAAAGTGGCATGATCTGAAAAATAGAGCTTGGTGCCTTTTTTTTTTTTAATTAAATAGGATTTTGGTTTTCACTTTTCAAAGATCTTTCTAATGCTTATGTTATTACAAACTAATGCCATATCTCTTAGGTACAGACGGACCAAAACAATATTAAATGATTCTTTGAACAGGCAGATGGATGACACAGCTGAAGAGCTTTATTGGATATTTCTTCTTGGTGGGTGGTGGTGTGTGTGCAGCAGAAAGGGGGACAGCTGGCTGTGGGATCCCACAGGCTGTGAGATTTAGACCTTATCCTCAGCTAGGAGGTGGAAGTAAGGTCTTAAGCCCTTATTGGGAATGGAACTTGAACTCTTCACTCTTTTAAGCACTTTAATCTCATATTTTTCTATTACTTCTGAGTCTGTAAAGTTTTCTTATCAGGTCAGATTTATACGGAAATCATGTAGTTGTAAGTCACTTAGTGGATTCTGAGTTTTTTTGCTGACTTTTTGATAATCTGTTAAGAAACACTGAAATTACTGAGTTTCTCCCAATGTTAAACCTATGACCCAAATATGTGGCAAACTGCCTTCCCCTTAGAGCTTTTAACTAAGAAATAACGGAATGTATGGATGGCCCTAAAGCAATCCACACCTTGTCTTTGCTCTGTGTGACAAATAGTACCAGGGTATGGTTTTCCTAGGTGGTGGGGCTTAATACATTGAGAATGGGAGCTGCGGAAAGAATCTGTGGGCTTGAAATTGTGTTGCTGATGATTGGGGATTAACTAACATGCTAGACTTATTCTTCTGAAAGGTGTGGGGAATACCAGTTACTATTAGACTTCAGACCCACGTCTGTCTGTTGCTAGGTGTTTTTTCTATTTGGTATTTCCTCAGATCACTGACTACAGAAGTATACTAAGCATGAAAGCTATATACTATGACCAAGGAGTGATTTGGTGGTTATCTGTGTATAATATGCCAAAACTGTGTATACTGGCAGATGTGCAAATAATATTGCTGAAAAATGTATTCATATTTTCACAATTTATTCCTGTTTCTCAGTTAGAAAAATAGACACCAGCCTCAGATGTGATAAAAGCTCTCAGGGCAATTGTAAATTAAACAGTAGCTTTTGGAGCTTGAAATTACAGAGGATGTAGCAGTCTTTGGTATAGGCATCAGTTGTGCTCATGTTATCTTAAGTAATTGGGCATTTCTCATAGAAAACAACACTGCTTGGCCATTATTCTGTTGTTTTAATATTGCAGGCCCTAAGATTTGCTCTGTGCTAGAGAGCATTGTAATGCTTCTAACTCTGAACTGAATTGCGTGGCTTGCATGCAGAGCTTTATAAACTGTTTTAACCTGCTAGTGACTGGAGCTTGAATATCCTGTGCTGGGTGTGTGGGAAGCTGTGGTGGTCTCTAGTAAACTGGAGTAAGAATTTAGTTTTACGACAGAATTGAAAATAGTTCAGTGTGCTAAATAGGTTGGTTACCTGCTGTTTCTTAATACTGAATGAAAATATTGTTCTGGAAGTTGTGTCTGATTTAGTTAGGTAATTTCACTGCATAAGAAACCCTTAGAAATACAAGGGGAAATCATTTATAATTAGCAGAAATTATGGAGTTAAAAGGGAAAATAAGTATATGCAAAAAGTTCTCAGCCTGAATTCCAGTGGTATGTAACTCCTCGTTGTTTACACAGTTCTGGTTCAAAAGTCACAGCTCTCTAGTAGGCTTGTAGTCTCTACATTGACTCAGTTTTTTTATTGACTTTTTAAATAGCAGTAAAAGCAAAACGGGCTTGAAGAAAAAAAAAACCACCAACAAACTCTAATCCAGCTCCCTGCACAGTTACAGGCACGCTTGTGCTGGTAGAGAGGGAGAGGGGGGCAAGGACTTCACCCTCGCATGGCAGGATGAGCTTGGCCTGCTTTAGACTTGTTGGGGGACATCTGTGTAGCAGTGGTGTAGTGGGTTGCAGGTGTCCGTGTGTTCTAGGATGCTTGCTGCTGTGGTGATTTGAAATAGTAGGCCGGAAAAGAAATAGGGTTCAACTTCCCTCAACCTGGAAAAGCAGCACAGTTTTGGCTTTGAGTGCTTTGGTCAGTTGAAGTGCTCTCTTGAGACTCCTGAAGGATAGCTTTTGATAGCATCTCTGTGCTGTTTCTTTTCCAGGTCTTTCTTTGAAACAGCAGCATTGCTTTTCTTTAACTGTTTGAGTTGTGTATGCCTTTGGCATATAGATACATTTTTGAAACTGTATTGTAAATTAAGTTGTTGTATCTAGGAAAAATAATAGAATCCAATTTTGCAGTCTTAGTTTCCTTCTTTTAGAAATAACTACTTGCAAGCAGGCAACCTTACAGAATTCTTTGGGTAAAAGTTAAAGAATCCAGATTTGACTGACTTCTGGATAAAGCAAACTTTACATTATTTAATTACAGTAGAAGTGGTGTGGGCTAGCTGAGCCAAGAGATAGCATTTGCACTGAGATTGTTGTGTTCTGTGAACACAGATTTTATTCATACATTTCTTCCTTTGGCGTCCACTCCTGTCTGCACCGAGTGACATACATGACAGTTTTATCCCCTGGGTTATTTTGGAATGATATGCTGATCCTGAACACATCTTAGGGCTAATGTCAAAATTTTGGGGGGGAAGCTTGTGCTTTTAGGGAACCTCTCTGACGTCATTGGGTAGCTCTGTGAAACTAAATATAAGGATGTATTGCAAAACTTAAACGTGTTAAAAAGATACAGATCAATTACTTTGGTTTATAATGTGGAAGTGAACATTAGGATTCATAATGCAACTGGAAGGAGCAGTTAAAAAAATATGTGGGAACGTTAGCTGTTTGGTCTGTAACAGTAATACAGTAGTAATATTTCAGAAAATGTGTTGAATGTAGTGCAGTACACAAATCAGAAGACTGAGAAAGAGAACAACACGCTAAAATGCCTTGTGATTTGGGCATTTGAGTCACTTAATGTATTACTAGCATTGAATGGTTTCCGAGAGCTTTGTGTCCATGCTACTCCGGTGGTAAAAAGATGAGCCAAATGGACCTGGCAAAGAATAAACCTTTGTACATGGACCATTTTCTGTAGTAGTAACCAAGTTTTGGGGTTTTCTACTTTATTTATTGAATAAAATGGATTAAATAATTCTGACATTATAGCCTACAGGGAACTTAACCTACACTGAATTTACCAAGTTGGTTGATTTTCAGGTCTTTACAGCATTAGTTCAGAAGGATGTAAATACTGTAGAGTTTGCCTTGATGGGTATTTACTTAACTAATATTTTAAAGGTTCTTTTGAAATCAAGAAACTATGCTCTGTAAAATGCATATTGTCATCATTAGGCAGTTTGCACTCAAGCATGTGTTTTGCGCATGTGACTGGAGATTATTCCATAGCATTCTTTAGTTGCCAGCCTGTGGCTGAGCTGGTAGCTTGAAACAAATGAGCCCTAGTATTTCCTATAGTTCCTTTTATAATTCCTGATCTTTACTAACTGCAGTCTCCTGGCTTCATGTTTGGAAGCCATTAATTTTACAGTGTTTTTTATTCAAAAACATGATTTTGAAAGTACACAGATGAATATTAAAAGTGTGTATTATGTTTCTAGGGGACCGTGATTATTCAAATACGTTCTAAGCATCAAGATTTATTATAGATCCTAAGTCTAATGTCATCATTTTAGTCTTTGGTAAGAAATATTATGTGTTCAAAAATTATTCTCATCATATATGTAGACCCAATTTCTTCACCATGTAATACCTTGCAATGTAATGAACAAAAAAAAATGACTAAAACTTTCCATATCTTAGTGTGTCTGTAAACTTTTCAGTGCAGGATTAAGGTGCTTAACTTCAGGTGTCTGAGCTCCCTTCATCAATTGTGCTGGCTCGGTTTGTTATGGAAATACGGTCAATGGAGCCAAATAGCTATTCAGAGGATCTTGTGGCCAGGGGATTGATTCACTCTGCAACCTACACGTTGTATCTTTGCTACTAGAGATGCATTACTGTTGCTTCCTTGGCTTCCAGCAGCTGGTCGGAAGAGCATGGGTCTTCTGCTGCCTGCATGTTGTCTTGGATACGAAGGCCTAAGCTTAGACCTCGGTATTGAGCCCCTGGTAGTGGGTCAGTTGAGTTAGCTTGAGGAGGCGCTTTAAGAATTAAGGAGCATTCAGTAGAGACTAGATCTGCATTGTAAAGGGAGTCAAAATATGTAAATGTGTGCATCTCAAGCTCTGATTTAATCACTACCTGTCTCCTATGACTTCCTGAAGATTATACAGGAAAGCTGTAGCAGAAGCTGGAAATTCTTGGCGACTCCTATTCTTAACTAGTACCCAAACTGTTGTCTCTTGTTTCTTTTTACCATGCCCCTGGCGCTGCTGTCTCAGACTGTGTGACTCTGAGTATAGTATTTATGGCAAAGCCTTAGGAGTTCCATGGTCCCATCTGTTCTGATCAACAAGGTGAAGGCAAAATTAGTTTGATCTTCAAGTGTAAATCGCTTAAAGCTCTGGAACAGGGTGTTGGGTTTTATTTTATTGTAGAATGATGATTGTTGTGACAAAAGTATGTAATGAAAATTCAAGTTCTCTATTTCCATGGTTTATAATCAGTTGTGTTGTACTTGACAGATCACTCAGAAATCCATTAATGGTAGACACGCGCTCTCTCAGGATATCCGTAGAATAGATTTTTTATATATATATATAAATATAATGTATGAATATAGCATACATAATATAATACAAAATAGAGGGTACATCCTGATTCTGTCTGACTGTGGAAGAGTGTAAATTAAGAATTTGTTGCTAATTCTTCTGTATCAAGTCTTTGTTAGCTTTTTTTCTTTCTGTCTATATTGATGCTGTTCAGTAATTAGTTGGTTTATGTTAATTCATTCTAATTTGTTCTGTTGATTTATATGTGATGGTTTTTCCAGCTGAGGTATAATGCTTTGATTGTCAGAAGAAAACTCTTGATATTAAATATTTGTATTTCATTATCTATACCTCCACATTCACATCGAGTGAGGTACCTCCAGAGGCAACAGTTCTGAAGCAATTTAGATAACACTGGCACCTCTCCTGGCATTACTGATGATTAACCTTCAGGATTCTGAATTGGCTGCTGATACTGCAAACTGACAATTTCAGAGGATTAACGGACCAGAGGAGCAGTCGCTCCTGTCAAGTGAAAGAGCAGTTTTAATATGAGGACAACTAACATAGTCGCACTAAAGCTGGAAATGAACAAGATAGTGTGGTTTTAAAAAATAAAACCCAAACCCTGCTATATCATTAATCTTAAATCGGTGGAGAAAGTGTATAATAGAATTGGTTAATGGTTTAATTTTTTCTCAGAGCATAGTTGCTCTGGCCATTGAGAATGGCACCATCCTTGAGCAGAGTCAAGTCTAGCCAGAATTAACTTGGTGTCTTCAACTGTTGTTGTGCCTGTTGCTGGAATCAGAAATGTACACTATTTATTTCCTTCACCGAGCTCAAGTAGAACATTATGTAGAATAAACCAGAACAATTTTGCTTCTGTCTCAGATAAAGTCTGAACAGGTGAAGAAGCAACTTTGTATATGAATAGAGACTGATGGCCTGTTTGCAGTTTCTTGTCTTCATATGATAAATAAAGGTTATACAAAGAAAACCAGCAAATATATTAATTTATTTATTTAAAAAGAAAAAAAAAAGTTAATCAGGCTATTCAACAGTTCACGTAAATCACATATTCCAAATGTAAAAAAACTGGAAAACTGTAGCTGGTTTTGTATTGAGGGTTTTGTGATAGTGAAAGGTGGTTTACCAAAATACAATTCTTAATTTATAGGAAAATTAGTACTATTTTACTGTGTTTACTAAGATTCTGTGGAAGAAAAATCACAGTAAGAAGCTTGTGCGGAATTGCAGTATATGAAGTGATTTGAAAGGAGCATTATTGCTGTCAGTGTTCCCTGCTTTCTTTCTCTACTTGTGCATATATTCAGTGTGGAGCACACATCTGAAGAGTGATTGCCAACTGCTTCACCTTCACCACAGCCTTCCTTTAGGAAACTGTGGACATTAACAAGCCTTCCCTTTAGTCTTGTCTTCTTCAGACTGAACAAATGCAGCTCTTACAGCATCTCCTTATCCGTTGTTCTCCATCTCCTAACTGTCTTAGTAGACTTCCACTGGACTTGCCCCAACATGTCAATGGCTTTCTTGTGCTGGGGAGGCTAAAACTAGACATTTTACTCCAGCAGCAGTCCCACAAGAGCCAAAGAGCAGGAAGGACTCCCTTCCCTCAACCTGCTGCCTGTGTTCTTGCTAATGCAGCCCAGCATGCAGTTGACCACCTTTGTTACAAGGGCTCACTGCTGGCTTTTGGTTCCATTTTGTTGTCCACCAGGACCCTGGGTCATTTTCTGTAAGGCTGCTTTGCTGGCTGCCCCCAGCCTGTACTGGTGCACAGGGCTGGACTTTGCATTGGCCTTTGTTGAACTCCGTGAGGTGCCTACCAGCCCATTTATCAGCTGTAGAAGAATGGCTGCAGAAGCATGGCCTTAGAATCTCTGAAGATCTGCACAATCCAGGCCTGGTATTAGAATAGGTCTGTAATCAGAATTGTACTGAAGTTGCTGTGCTGGAGACAATAAGAAAGGTAGCCTTGAGCTGTTCTTGAATCCTGAGACCGAGTAATTATGTTGTGCCAACAGGCCGTGGCTGTAACAAGCTACAGCTGCTGGGAAAGCAGGTGCAGGGCCAAGAAAGATAGGGACCGGTATGGGAAGATAGGGAGTAACAAACTACAAGGCTGAAGCACAGCAACACAATTAGCTACATGGATAGAACACTTATTTTAGTGATGATAATTAGGGGTGTGAGAACCGCGCGTGTTTAGAGACTACTAACCAATTATATTTCTGCTTTACAGATATGCATGTGTATCGGTTCTATATAAGTAGTGTTAGAAACTAATAAAGTTGAGCAAGATGCATAACTCATTGAGCGTCTTCTTGACTCCAGTGAACCCTTCTTCCAACAATCAGCCTATCTGGGTTCCTCTGAATATGCACCCCCCAAGTATGTTGCATTTGTCTGCAGACTCTATGCCTTTATCCAGGCTGCTAATAACGTTAAAGATGTTAAATGGTATTAGCCCTAGTATCCACCCCTGAGAAGCACTACTAGTGACTGGTTACCAGCTGGACTTCATACCATTTGTAATGACCCTTTGAGCCAATCTTTACCCACTTTACTCTCCAGTTGTCTGTATCTCACCAATTTGATTATAAGGATACAACTGGAGATGGCATTTGCTCTAGTCAAGGTATAAAATATGTAGTGCTCTCCCCTTAGCCACACACAGCCCATCATCTCCTTGTAGAAGGCCGTAAGGCAGTTGGGTTGGTGAGGCTCATGCTAAATTAGCGTTGGCTATTCCTAATCATCTTGTCCTGCATGTGTCTAGACGATGGTTTCCAGAAGGATTTGTTCTGTAACCTTACCAATTAGTGATGTGTAACTGACTGTCCTGTAGTGTCTTGAAAGCTCTTCTCAGCCCACTCTGGAGATGTGTGTAGCATTTACCTCTCCCCAGTCATCAATAACCTTCCCAAGTCACTGTGACCCAGGTAGAGGTTGTCCTTTCAATGGCATTGGCCCTTGGGTGTGTGGGCTTGTATGTGTCCAGTTGACATTAAGTACCTGGTTCACATACTCCCTGCCTTTATCTGCCTTTATGGTGCTCCATTCCCAGAGACTCTGCTGGTAGGCCTTGCTCCAAGCCAGTAGCATGTGAGCAAGCTGTAATCCAGATACATTAAATCATTCAATATAATAGATCCCTGAGAGTGCACAGTGCTGTCAGAACAGAACTGGCATTTCACCAGTTTAAATTACAGGTAGAATGAGCATATATAAAAGAGAAGGGGTTGAGTAGGGATTGTACTCCTGGGGAGGAAGATAAAAATGCAGAAGGCAAGTACAGTGCTTTCTCACACAAATGTGGTATACTTGGGTGCTTTCATGAGGCTGATTTAGTGTGGAGCTTTTTGTGAGTTTGTCCTTTTCCAAATAATAGTTTAGCAGTACAGTAATGGTCGAGAATGTGATTTTGCAAAGCAAGCCAGAATAACAATGAAGTGAAACTGTACTTTTAGACAGGAGGATCTCTTATCTAAACTATTGGGTGTAGGGTTAGTGTTCCAGTTGGAAAGACAGATAATGATGAATAGAAAAAAAAATGCTCTTTTTGTTTCCCATAATAGATATGGAAGTGACCATAGATGACAAATATTACTCTCATCTAATCTTGGTAAAAGGTTAGCAAACAGTGTAATGTAAATGCCAACAGAGACCATCATTCCTGAAAGCATTCCTGAATGCTTTTCTTTTTAGAAGACAGAAATCAAAAGCTTGTGTAGTAAGAGCTGCAAACCTTACCAGCAATTTTGGTATATCTGGAGATAGCAATTTGTTCTCAAAATACAGTCAAAACACAAAGGGTCATTCAAAGCACTAGGAGTGGAAATTCTCTATTTTAATAACTTTTGGTAACAGTACTATCACCTTTAGTAGTTTACACAAAATATTTAATGTTAGATCAATCTTTACTAGAAATGAGCACGTGCCTGGTTGTTGCATTAAATATCTTTATGTGTATATATAATTTTTGTTAAAAAAAAGGTGCTACTTCTGGTCCTAATTCTGAGGTACCAGTTTCGAGGATCAGCAAGTTGATCCTTTTTAAAACCTTTTTAAAAACCCTTTTTTGAAACTTAAAAAAAAAAAATACTGAAACAGCAGAGACAGTGGGTGGTGTTTCCACTTCCTGAAAAGGGTCGCTGGTAAAGGAGAGATTCCAGATTAGAATTTTTTGTCATCTTTCTCTTATGAAAAATTGTCAACTATGCTGTTATTTTTCAGTGAAAGAAGGGTAGCTCTTTGACGTTTACCCCAGAGTAACAACAAATCCATAGGGATTACAGTGGAGCAACTGACATGCTGTTGAATTGCATCCTGGCTGACCCCTCTGGTACCTAGCTTGCCCATCCATCTGCATTGCAACGGGGTTCCATGATGTCTGCCTGTGAGGAGAAAACCGCTATGTAATTAGATAGATGTTTGAGCATACACTGTGCCATTATTCCTTGTGGCCATTCTTGGGCTGCCATGATAGTGGAGTTAGCTGATAGTGGAGTTAGCTGTAGTGGTATCTTTTGGTAATGTAGACTGCTGCAGTTAGGTTTGAGTGCTTCTGCAGTGTCCCTGGAAGACAGGTTTGAGAAACTGGTGCCTTTCAGATGTGCTTATCACTCTGCTGCTGCTATGGGTGGCTTGCCTTTACATCACCCTGAACAGCAGCTAGTAGAATTGCATACCCCAGTTATCCTAATCCCTCCATATGCTATTTATGAGTTATAGATCTTTAAATATGTGCACACAAAACTATGATGTGGAGAAATTCAGCTCTTGGATGTTGGAAAATGTTGATTCTGCTTGAGGATGGGTTAAGTCTTTGCTTGCTGAGTGCCTGAGCAGAAATTACTTAACTCTGTTACCTTGTTGTTGCTTTTGGCCCTGCAAAAGCATTAAAATTTACAAAAATTTGAAAGATGCACACAGCGCATCCAGTGACAGGAAGGCTGAAGCCCTTCCCTGTTTGAACCGAGGACTGAGAAATCTGTAAGGAGGAGAAGAGGTTTGGATCTGAGAAACCCTTAAAGGTGGGTTTGAAAGTGTCTATGAATTTCCACAGCTGGGTCGCTCTTGTGCAGAGAGCCTCTGTCTAAAAGGTAGCTTCAGGGTAAGGTTCTTGTGGAACTATGAATGTTGTCAGACTGTACCTTGGGAGAGGAACTTCAAGGCCAGCAGGTAGATACCATGCACAGGCTTGTTTTCAGTCTACTTCAAACTGCACTATGTGTGTCTTGATATTTTTGTACATGCATTTCCTCTTTGCCTTTGACTTCTGTGAAGGGTGATCTTCATGTAATCAGCAAATACTTGGTAAGTTCTGAGGAAGCAGAAAGATGATGGGTTAAGTGCTTGAGCCTGGAGAGTCCTATTTAATTTTGTTGTGAGACTGACTGATTAAAACCAAATTAAAGTGCTGGAAGAGATTGACTTGAATATGTGCTATCGCTGAGAGTCAGTTTCTGTTTTTCATCAATCATTTCCCCTCCCCACACTGGCTGCTGTAGTTGCTTCAGCAGAAACATGAAGCAAACCTCAATAATGGCAAGTGTGTGCTTGAGACATTTTATTTCAGTTCATTTCACAGTTGTTAAAGTAGCAGAACAGGAAATCTAATTGACTGAAGGTTTCCAGTATACTTGGGGTTTGTTATGTTAGAGGAACTACATGTATTTGATTCTTTTTAAGATTATAGAGATAGCTGACTTGCTCATGAGACTACTATTAACTGTGGTGCTAAGGGAAACTGATAATGCCGCTTTTGAAAAAGTGGTGACTGCTTTAAAAGCATAGTGCCTTGTATTTGTGTGAAAGCAAATTATCATATTTGTACCCACAGATACACAGTATGATGCTGACCATCTCCTTGATTAGTGTTTCTAGAAGTTCTTTTTCTAGTGGGGCAGTGTCCTGAAAGTGCTGTAGTAATTGACGTAAATCGGTAAACTTAAAATCTATTGACATCTCTTTCAATTTGCTAAGTTGATGCAATCCAAATACACTTTTATATTGATGTAGACAGAATAGCCAGATAACTGTTTATAGTCTGTTTTTTTCTGTTGGTTATTTGAGATGAACTGAAGTTATTTTTTTGTAAATGTTAATATGTGGTATTATTTACATATATAGTGGAGTGTTGGATTTTTTTCCTGTATGAGGTATGCCGTGTAATTAGTTTTTAACTGTAAACATTTTGGATTTGGATTCTAAATAGAAACCGTAGTATAATGCAGATCATCATAGAACTTGCTATATCTCATGGAGAAAACCTATCTGTCGTGTTCAGAGTGGTTGTAAAAAGTCAAATAGCTGTACCTTAGTTTTAAAAAAATATATGCTATTTTATACAAAGCTAGCATAGAAACAATTAACTAGGAGACATTATGTTGGAAATAATTTTTTCTTTCTTCATGCAGAGTGCACAGTGTTTGCCAATGTCACGCATGTGGGCAGCCTTAATATTTGATTCAGAGTGGGTTTGTCACTCCTGGCAAGAAAGAAATTGATTGACAGCACATGTGATGAGGTTTAGTTTGAAGATAATTGAAGTTGGACTGTGACAAATCCTTCATATTAATTAATAGGAACAATTTGTTGTGACAAGACCCCCCTAATTATCTGACAATTTATAACTGAAGAAGAATGGGGATTAACTTAAAATGTAAGACACTTCAACACATTAAGTTAACATAATTCATGTAAATGAGAACTGTTTGGCACCCCTCATTTGAATTATGTGAAAGATAATATTTGCATGTTGCTTTATACTCATTTGAGCATGTTATATGTTAGTTCAGGTACTGTGGATATTATTCTGCCTGTATTTTTGAAGTGGAAACATTATGTTCAACAAAGCTTAAATAATTCTCCAGAATTTCACAAATCACTTAAATTATTTTATGGCAGTGTTTAGTCTTTCTATGTTATTTTTGGAAATTAAAAAAAAGAAAACCAAACAAACCGGAAACAACCAAAAAGTTCAAAATTTCAGTTCTGCATTTCTAATTTAGCTATTTTGAGAAATACGTATATCAACTGCTAATTAAAATACTTGATTATGAGTTTATATCATCATCTTGACTTTTGGTGACGTCTTGTTGGAGTAGTGTTTTGAGGGAGGGGAAATATTGCTACTTGATAGAACTTCATGTACCGTCACTTTCATATTTTTGCTGCCACAGCTTGTCTGCTTCTCTAATCCGTTTTATACAGTGATGGCACACTTCTTTAAATAGTAGTATTAGAGGAAAAACAGAAATGTTTAGTGTGGAAATAAAAAGCTGAAATAAAAGGGGAAATGTACTTTCAAATTCAGCAGAACAATATTTTCCAGTAATTTATGTCCTATTGCTTGCAAAAAACTCTTGCGTTTATTTTGGTGCACAGTGTATTGAACATGACTTCTTTGTTTCCAGACGTTTATAGGGTATTAATGGAATTACAAACCAGAAAGGTTCCATTTGCAATGTATTTTTGTGTTTTATACACAAAAATTGTCAGAAATCATAATTTTGAAATGCAGAGCCTTAATGTTATGTTTTCAGTTTGGCTTGATTTCATTGGAGAGCATGACTAGTAATCTGTGCTGGGAAGTGTTTGTGAACAATTGAAGAGAGAATTACTGTTCCCTCGTGGCAGTATGGGATCTCCTTGGTGGGCAGCTCAGCTCTGCAGCCCCTGGTTGTCACCCAGCCAGTCTGTACACATGCATTTCCCAACCTGCACATCTGCAGCCCTGGGTCCTGCTGAAGATGTGCAGGACGGGAAGGAGGATGCTGTTGGTCTGTCAGGTTGTACTTTCAGGGAAAGGGGAAGAACTGTTCGTGTGGATTGTATGGCATGTTAGGAAGAACAGAGAGTATTGTTAGGAAGGCTTCTTCATGGTACTACCTGGGATAATTTGTTTAGGGCATAAGGGAGACAAAATTCATGGGAAAATGGGTTTCATTCTGGTACCTGTTGTTAGTGAGTGTTAGCTTTTGAATGGAAAATACTGCTACCCAGCTGGAAGAACAACGATGATATTCAGTCAAGTGTTGTGTACCACATCCAGTTTATTAACCAGATTTCATTGCTTAAGTGTTAAGTATTAAGCATTGATGTAATTACTGATGTTCTTGGTTTCTTCAGAATTTCAACCTGATGAATGTGACAGATGATATATCATGATAATTGTTTCACAGTGTGAAATTCTACAGAGTATGTAACAGGGTTTTTTGTTTTGCTAGTGATTTTTCTGTGTGTTCGTAGGACTGGGAAGTAATACAATGAGAATAATGATTTCTAAAAATTCTGAACCACAGAATATACCACTTTCTGTGGAATTCTGGAAAGGAATTCCAGAAGCTACAAAGATCTCACTTCTGCATTAGCTCAGCTTACTGAAAACATGACAAAAACATTTTTGCTCGGAGACTGTGCATTTTTATTTATCTTCAATATTCTTATTTCTTTCCACATACTGATGTATGAAGTAGCATCTGAACTACTTATTTTCTTCTCTTCCAGGCTGCTGAATCAGGAATAATAAAAGTGAAAACAATAGCTGCACGGAACACTGATATTTTGGCAGGTAATTATTTGCAATGCAACGCAAAAAATAAACAAGGGTTGCAGATCAAAATGTTAAAAAGATGTCTCGGATATGTCTAATAATCCTATGTGTCTTCTAGTGTGTGCTATATCAGTGATGCTTTACTTTTGGGCACCTAGCAAAAAATCCAGTAGCCTGAGAATTTTTAACACTGCTTCTGTTTTATGTTAGGGCTATACCGTTGCTGAGGAAGGTCTCCGTTTTCAGTTGTGGCTCTGGAAAAGTAATTGTCCACTTAGAAAAACAGCATGACATACTTGGACTCCAAATTATCTATGTTTTATTCACTGTCAACATTCACCACAGTTGTCACTGAGTGCTCTGTGTGGAGTTCTGCAGTACGATCCTCCTCTGTGTGTTTAGTGTGAGGGTCTAGCCTTTGGAGATTTGTACCTGGCAGGCAAAATTCCATCTTACTCTGAGACAAGGTCATTCAATTTAAGATGTACCATTGCCTTTAGGGACAGGAGATATCTTGTGAGTTGCACCTTTGTACGTGCTTAAAACAGTGTCTCTGACTTTCTTCAGCTTTATTAAATATCATGTAAATTGATGGCTTCTTGCCAATTGCTACTAAAGCCTTTGGCCAGATTTGAATGTGCCGGCTGTAGTCAAAATTCTTAAAATGCTAAATTATTTGAAAAGTCCAAATGAAACAGATTAAAACTATTTCTTGTTTTGAGGTATGTAAACCAGATATCAGTAAGGAGGCCCTTTCTAGAATTATTTGAAGTAGCAGTCCCACCCCTCAATATTTCACTTTAATGCCTCTTTTTTTATTTGTTTATTTTCTTTGTTTTTACTGCTGTCATGAATGCTGACATAAGTGGGAAAACTATGCCAGGTAATGTCAGCTATATGAAAATACACAAATGAACAAGAGAAGTCTGTAGTTAGACATTTGGGAAGCTGTCAACATTCTTTGGCATGTTACTGTGTAAAGAACTTTTATATTTTAGAAAGTTAGTTTGTAATCCTGCAAAATCGGTTTTTCATCTTCATCTCAAAGAAATGTGAAAGATCATTGATTTTGGGCCTGGATAGGCAGTCTGTATCGTTTTGAGGGAACACTTTCTGGCAGTTGGTCAAATTTTCTAAGTACTTTTCCTTTGGAAGGTTTAAACTAGATTGTAGTTAGTATTTAATTTGTCAAAAAAACTGTGCAGATTTGTTGATACAAGGTTTGGAAAACCAGCAGATCGTAAAAGTTATTTTAATTAGTTAATCTTTGCTAATAGGATAATAATTTTTTTCGCAGTAAGAAACTGCAGAACAGAGGGGAACATATACTTTGCTTGCACATTATCCTAACATTCCACAGTTTAAACATAATGCCATTAAACAGCCCAAATTATTTATGGATTCTTTTATTTTTTGAGATATCAATTGTAACCTAATCTTGTAGATAAGCTAATGTCAAGATCTCTGTTATTTAAAATTTTTGGAGGAGAAGGTAGTATGTATAGCAATAATAAAGCTGCCAAAGGCTACCATAATTGTGAAATCTAGTGAAGTAGATACTTTTTAACTGCTAGATGATTTAGGAATATCTACTAGACATTCTAGTAATTTAAATATTTTGTTCAGGATATGGTTTTTCTTTATAATTTGATGTAAACTGTCATTTCACTAGATTAGATGAGAACAACTGTATTGGATTGTTTTGAATAAGCTGACCTGATGCTTTCTTGAAGCATTACGTTGTGTAGGATTATTATTTTTAAGAAAATAGATGCAATCTTAAAATCTTATAAATCTTTATTAATAGTCTGGTGAGATGTGTTTAACTTGCCAGAACTCTGATGTCATTGATCTAACTTCTTTCTTTCTCTTTGAAAAGTTGAGCAGTTTCAGAGTCTTCATTCTTGGAAGTCTGTATGTGCTTTGTAATTTATTTATGAGAATTTGATAATTCCAAAAGAGAACTCAGCTTGTGCTTTATATCATAGGAGATAAATGTAAGAAATTATTCTCACATGGCTCTGAAATGTGCAATTCATAAATATTTTTTTTTAGAAGTTCTTTTAAAAAATTAGAATTATAATCTTGCTAATGGAATGAAGGAGTAAGTTTTATTTTCTCAAAACTTCTTTTCTGATGTGGTTCATTATGATATATTTCTTTTTCAATATATTCTCACATAGTTTTCATAGCAAAATGGAAGCAGACCTGGATATGAGAAAATTTTTGTGTATTTTAAGACTGGAGCTAATAAAATAATCACTACCAAACCAGTTCTATGAAACACTAATTTTTCAGCTTCATAAAGTAAAATCCTTGCATAGATCCTGTTGCGTGATTATTGTTTTTAATAGTTTATAGGAAAAATACAGTAAGAGGTTTAAATTTGTCTTTGTCTTGTTATTTATTAACTTTCATGCCATTTTTGCCATTTAGAACTTTATCATTAATCTGATGTTAAGTATAAATGCTTGTGTTATCTTTTTAAAAATTTTGCTTTCTTCTTTCTGCTCAATGGTTAGAGTTTAATGGTAGTCCACAAATTTATATGAGTGAAGAAGGTTTTGTGCCCATGTTAAAATGAGCTCTCTAGCCTCTACTGGCCGGGTGTTGTAGGTGTTCATAGACTATTAGGGCAGCTTAGACACCTAGCTCATGTAGACACTGACAATTAGATGCCTAAATTACATGTCTTAATCAGTAGCCAATGTTTTGGGTTTGATTGGAAAATTATGAAGTGTTTCATAAGAGAAGAGTATCAGTGGATATGATATTTACTGTATATTTTAAAAGCAGGTTTATTTGCTTGGTAGTAAAAAACCCCTGTTAAACAAGCAGTGTATTCATTCACATTTATGCTGACATTTTAATTGGTTTTGGTTAGGCATTTGGTGCAAGGTCAGCCTCTGCAACAGGACATGGAGCCTGTACTGGCTCTGAAGAGACTTGACAAAACTGTGGACTGCATATGTGTTAATATCACCCTGTAAGAGCTATTACCTTATAGAAATTTGGCATCTATAATTAACTTGTTATTCATGTTAGTGCTTCAGTTGAAAAATATCACTAAAATACATATTTGTAGCTTTTACCTTGATGTTTCTTTTTTTTTCCAAATTAGTTGTAGTGATACTTAATAAATCCTCTTGTGAGCCAAACTGTTCAATAAAAAAAATAAAGCAGATCATGTTTGCATTTTTATGTGAGAACATATTTTTTGTTTGTTTGTGGTAAGATTTGTGATTAAAAATGTGTGTGAAACTTTTGCATGAATACATTTCTCTTATTACACATGGACTAAAACAGTGTATGATATTCAGTGTAAGAATACACATTGAACTTTCAACTGTGAGGAAATTTTCAGTATCTGAAATGGTGCTGAGCAGCTAAAATCAAAAGTTTGCATGAATTGACGACCACACCCGCAAATAGAAAAGCACTAATTGATCGGAGTCATGCTTTCCTTTCGTCTTTCAGAAATATTTTCTTTTTTAATTTTAGGGAGTTTATCTCACATGTCTAGTGTTACTTTTATGGGGAAAAACTTTAAAAAATGTCAGCGTGGAATGTTGTATCATTGCGAAGCTTTTTTCCTGGGCCAGGGGGAAGTTCATGAAACAAAGCTCAAAGCTTCATCTGAAGAAGCTGCCCTTTCTTGCTAAAACACTGGTTGAAGAATTCACAGCCAGGTGTATGTACCCAGGATACAAACAGTGCGGTCTCTTTCTCCTCCTGTTTTGTTGGTGGCATTTTCCTATTCCCCTTCATGCTGCCTGTTTTGGTATATGTCTCTGTGCCATACTTGGTGTTGCTTTTGAATTTGGTGCTGAGGTGAAGCAGAGCAGAAGGAGCAGGCTGCCAGCCTGACGCTGGTCACTGCTGCAAGGCCAGATGAGGCTTGGGGTGGTAGAACCTTACAGCTTCCTACTAACCACATGAACTCTATATTTTGGATTTGGAAAGAGAAAGTCACTTGAGTGTGAGAAGGTGCTTGGGATTTGTGCCTCAGCCAGGGTAATTGTGTAAGCGAGCTGTGGCAGCCCAGTGTCTGTCTTCACTTGGCTTTTCCCGGTGGAGCAAGGGTAAATCCCAAACTTCCAAGAGCGGAGATTGCTTTTTCTTGATAAGTATGATTAACAAATTTTACATTGTATTCTTCAAGGTATTAAACATTGACTGCTTCCATATCTCTTTTTGAAAGCACTGAAAGAGAACAGCTCAGAGGTAGTTCAGCCTTTTCTAATGGGCTGTGGAACAAAGGAACCAAAGATCACTCAGCTGTGTCTAGCAGCCATACAGAGGCTCATGTCCCATGAAGTTGTTTCAGAGGTAAGATCAATCTTTATATAAATACATAAATATTTCAGTATGGGAAATACAGGCCCGAAATCGAAGGTGAATGCTTTTTTTTAGGAGGCTGTTTATATTATAATGAACGTAGTCTGCAAAGTATTTTACTCATATCTGTCTTTAAAGAATTGTAATTGAAAAGGAAACCTTCCTGACAATTAAAAAAAAAAAACCCAACAGTAGTAACTTTTAGAAGGAAATCCATGAAAGTTCAAACCACCTCATTTAGTTTGTGTTCTTACACTGCAGGAAGAGAACATGTAATGGTCGTCGATAAATAAAATTCTTAAAGTTGCACCCACAAAATTTACTCTGCGTGATAACATGCATTATGGTTTTGTTCCACTTTACTTTTAAAAATAAGATAAAATGGATGCACATTTCCTGCATCTGTATATGTTATGATATATTACAGTACTGCATATATAGTGTGTTAAGAAGCTGGTGAAAATAATACTATCGAAATATACCTTCAGTTGTGCTTGCATAATGTAAAATTACGCTGTTCTCTGATATGAATGAATTTTGAGGATAAACTGTCTTTTTACTGTCTTTCTACATTTCTAAGTAGAAAATTAAGTATGCACTTTAATTTGGACTACACATTAAGAGATTTCTGCTGTCAATTCTTTAAAAATATTTTGGGAAATTTGTGTTGGCTTTATGTTCTCAGTGTAATCCTACGGTATAGACAAACAGGCAAATTCAGTTATGATACTCATTTGTGACAGTGCTGTTCTTATGTGTGTGCACATGATATACCATATGTAAATGACTTAATTATTGGCAAAAAAATATTTCTTTGTAGGCTGCAGCAGGAAACATTATTAATATGCTTTGGCAACTGATGGAAAATAGCCTTGAAGAACTTAAATTGCTCCAGACAGTTCTTGTACTTTTAACAACCAACACAGTTGTGCATGATGAAGCACTGTCCAAGGTAAGAATTTGTTAGCACCAGCTGTAGTACTTAAAATATCCAAGAGGAAAAACAGGGAGAAATTTTATGCATGAAGCATTTGGAAATAATGGAAGAGATGAGGGCTTTCTTGATTCCATTGTATGTCTATTGTCTCTCTATCTAGACTGAAGACACAATTTCTCTTAGCTTCCTATTCAGTCTGTTTTTTAGTTCCTCCACAGTAATACTGACTTAATGGGAACTTTAAATAAAAGCACTGGGCTAATGCCTATCTGGTTTATATGCTAAATTTGTCGTATATATATTTTTGAACTGAATTCAGAGCACAAAGTACAGTGTAAGCTCTCACTAATAAAGCAAATATTAGAAGAAGCTGCCTGCCACCCTGCCTTAAATCTCTTCAGCAAGCCATCCAGATATATTGCTCTTTCAGTCAGAACTGAAGTAACTTCATTACATAATTTAAACATGTACCATTTCGGATATTATGTTTCAACTAGAAAAAAATAAGGTTTCTGATCCATTTCAATCTTACATCGCAAGATATTTCTTTTTGAAGGAGCAACATTGTTTATCCATCTGTGAATTGTGAAGTTCTGTTTCAGTTCCTCTTCTAGATTACATTTTATAATTTTTTCCTCTTTAAGAAAGATTTTCTGTTTTTAAATAAATCATTCTAATTTGCTGTCTCTGTTATGCTCTGCCTTCAGTGTGTTGGTTTAATATCAAAGCACCCTTTTTTTTTTATTGTAAGAGAGGAAGAGGGAATAGAATTGAAGACTCTTTTTGAAGGCATTCTTTTCTGGTGGAAGGTTTTCCATTTGTCTTTGCTTCGGTTTTAATGAAATAACTTCTTAGCTGGTTAAATTTGTGGATGTTAAATTCATTATTAATCCATTTAACTAAGGGAGGGAAATCAAAGCTAAGTTACAAAGGTCTGCTGATGGCAGGAAGATAATGGAAAATAAAACCTATAAATGGTAGAATAAAAACTTGCTAAGGATTGAATGGTTTGTCAGTAGGTGTAGGTTTTATTTACTTAAGTATTCAAATTATTTTAAAAGACTCCAGCACTATCTTGTTTCTTTTGTCCCAGATCAGATTCTGTGTTCTTGGGCAGAAGCATAATTTTTTAAGAAAATGGAAATACTTTAGAAAGTGGGATTGGCAGTCATTAGCTGAGTAGCAGATGTTCTTTAACAACCTGCAGTGTTGTCATTTTATCAAGTTTGAATCTAGGCTCTAGAAGAAGACAATTGCTTTTTAAGTCCACATTACCTTTCCCTTCCATGTATCATTTATCTGCTTCTCATCCCTTTGCTCATTAATTCTTCTTTCCCTTCCTCTGTATATCCTGTCTCTCTTAACCTCCTTATTCTTAGGTTCATGGTATCTACATCCTACTTCACTTACTTTTTTTGTGTGTGTCTTCCAAAGACTTTTTTCAACATCCTTGATCTGTTAATCTCTCTAATGTCTAGAACCTTTCTCCTTTTGGACACCAACCACAAGAACATGTGAGCACAGCAGCGTCAAATAGGGAAGGTCTTTCCCAGCATGGCTTTCTCTTACCTTGTGTCCTCATCCAGAAGCATGCTCACATAATACAGTTACTGGAGAATCTAATTGCTGTACTTCTAACAATTTTCTCAGTGCACATTAAAATCTAGTACATTTAGAAATGTATAGTCAAATTTTGACAGGGTCTGACAGGGCTAAGGGAAAAACATTCCTGACAGAGCATGTATGTAAAATTTCTTTGTGTTGTTCAAAGCCTGACATTACTAGAGTTTTTCAGTTAACCAAATATAAGCATTACTTGGCATGGGTGAAATGATGCAATGGTTTCATTTTATCCCACCAAGATTCCACCACCACCACCACCACCTGAAAAATTTCTGAAAGTTGGAGTTTTTTCCATGCTGAAAAATTCTTAGAGAAAATCAGTTTGAGCCAGAAATATATTGCATGTATGCTTCAGCTCGACTGATTTGAATTAAGAAAATTACCGGTAAACCATCTTGAAAAGCCCCTTAATACAGGCACTGCTTTTAGATCAACCTAGAGAATCTTGCAGTATCTTCTGAAAGTCCATAGGTATATGACTGAGTTGTAAAATTTCAAACTAACACAGAGATACCGTCTCTGGGTGTCCACAAATCATTTACAAGAAAAACAAGCAAAAGAAAATTCTGAGTCTTGTATGGCTTAGAGCATATAGTGCTATGGCTGGGTGTGGTTGAGGTTGATGCAAGTGCAAGGACACATAATGAGGACAGAAGAACAAGAAATACAGGTTTCACTACACATATATATGTTAATTTTCAAAATTCATTATAAAATTAAGTATTAAACCATGTGTTAGAGGTAGTATGGAATCCAATGGGAAACAGTATTAAGTCACTGCCAACACAATGTCACATTAAAATACACATTTACATTTATAGAGGAATAATAGCAGTTGAGTCAACATGGTTGTGAAGGTATTGTGATCTAATGTAGGAGAGGAATGGCATTTTAGCTTTGGCGTTGACTGACTGTTTTGTGATTAACCATGTAATTCTAGTGGCCTTTTGACATTAATATTGATACAAATTGTTTTACATGGTAGATTACTGTGTATTCTCTGTATGATTGTAGTTTTATTGCCACATCATAATGTCTTCAGTTAACACCGCTTCTAGATTACCTTTGGGGAGGATTACTAAAGAGGTTTTTGGCCAGGGTACTCTGTAAAACTTTTTCTGGTTCTTCAAATTTAACATGACAATGTGGATTGGAAACCTTTCCTCAATTAGCTGTCTTGAGCTTGAAAGTTGAAAATATATTATTGTAAGGTGATGTATTTTCTTTTTTGTCTTCTCCTTTCAGGCAATTGTACTTTGTTTTCGATTGCACTTCACAAAAGATAATATCACAAATAACACTGCGGCAGCTACAGTGCGGCAGGTAGTCACTGTTGTATTTGAGAGAGTGGTTGCTGAAGATGCACGATACAAAGGTGGGTATGCTTTTTACTCTGCTTGCTTGTATTGACTTTTTTTTAGACACACATGAAACATTTTTTCAGATAAAGAAGTATTAAAAAGTCTATAAATGTTATTTAAAAAAATCAGATATTTCAAATTTTTACTGTCTTTTTACATTTTTACTTGTATTCAAAGGAAACAAAATCCTTAGCCATTGTGTCAGTCCAAGTCAGTACAGCAATATATAAAAGCTGATTTTTTTTCAAGCTATGAGAGCTGGTTTTCAGGTTAGTATTGTGAAGGAATTTGAGGTGAGGGTGTCATTTAAGGTGAAAGTAACTTAGGTTACTGAGTGTGAAATATGTGGCAGTAGTAATTTTGAAGAGAACATTCATTGGAAAGAGGTGCTTGGTATTGATGATCTTTGGTATTCAATCTAATGTGTATTTCTGCCAACATGATAAGTTGCAGAAGAATTACCTTTGTGTTCTCCTAGAATCTTTTTGTAAGAACACTTAATGAGTACTTGATTTTCAACAGTTCCTTTGTTCACAAAACTGTTTTTTATTTTTACACAGATACTATTGACCAGCCAGTTGCAGTTCAAGGAAATAGTAACAGAAGATCTGTCAGTACACTGAAGCCATGTGCTAAGGATGCATATATGCTTTTTCAGGTAGTTGGAGAGCATGTATTTATACGTTTGCAGTTATGACTGGGTGCTTCTACATCTCTGTCAGAAATTTCAAAAATTTTCTCTCAGTATATTGACAAGGCCCTTAACCAGAGCCTTAGGCTTTCTTATGTGCATTTATTGTAATTGGCAGTGATATCCTGTATCCCAGGGAATGGCTGGAAAATGAAGACAAAGTGGCCTAGGAGAGCGTTTTACTATAAATCTTAAATAATAACTAGGCATGCTTGTCTGCATTAAATTAAAGATTCTTTTTTTTCATGAGCCAAACACTGCTACTATAGTTCAGTCTTGCTTCTTGTGCTTGGTATTGTATATTGAAGTTGAGTGTATAATAAAAAGTAGTAGTTGTAGTCATCACCAATAAAAATTTTCTTGATTTAGCAGGTTTACTGGTCTTGAGATATTTTTGAGAACAGTGAGAACAGGAAGAACAGGAATGAACACAACTGCTACAAGGATACCAGCAAAGTTTAAAATTTCTATTTAAAAGTTTTTTGCTTAATAATTTATTTTAGGAAACCTTACATTGAAATTGGAAAATTACTCATTACAAGGGGTGTGTGTGTGTGTGGAGATTTTGTTGTAGGCTCAGAAAACTTATGCTGGTACAGGATTGCAGAGAGTATAAATGTTATTGTATTTCTCTTTAAGGATCTTTGTCAGTTAGTTAATGCTGATGCTCCCTACTGGCTTGTGGGTATGACAGAAATGACCCGGACATTTGGCCTTGAACTTCTTGAGTCAGTCCTCAATGACTTTCCGCAAGTCTTTTTACAAGTGAGTAGTTCTTGCAAGGAAAACAGGAAGACTTTTGTTCACATAGATAGTAAAATTTACACTGCATTAGTACTCATGCTAAATTAAAGAGGAATTACTTTTTTGAAAAGGACTTGTAGATTTTACATGTTGTGTTTTTATAATAGAGAAGTACTGTGTACTTTTTGTCCACATTTTTTGATTCCCATACATTTTATTTGCCTGTGTTTGTGCACTTTGTAGAGCAAGTTGTACTCCTGTTTCACTTTTTGTTTTGCTGTTTATATCTCCTGCAAAGATGCATTTTCTTATCTTGCATGATGTATGACAGCTCTGTAACTTAGTTTGTGGCATTGCTACTTCTGTGAAAACAACCTTGCCCCACTTGCAAAGTAGCAAGAATCATGACTATGAATTGTGTGCATCTACTGCATATAAATGCACCATGATCATACAGTAACACATTTTAGCAGACAGCAGCTAAATTAGAAAGTTTAATATACAATAAATGATGTATTAGTAGCCTATTTCAATTTGCAAAGTACAAGAAGAGGAGTGTATGGTATGAACCCAACCATGTCATTTCATCATGCTTTTTGGTAGCTTTGCAATGATGTTGGCTGTTCTTCCTTTTAATTTCCTGAGCATCTAATTTATACCAAGATTTACATGACTTCAGAATGCTTGATCATAACAGTAAATGTAAATAAGATGTATAATGAGAGTTAATGGTAGCAATTAAAGAATATCTGCTTATAATTTGTTCTGTGTTCTTTTTCAGCATCAGGAATTCAGTTTTCTTCTTAAAGAAAGGGTATGCCCACTTGTTATAAAGCTCTTCTCCCCAAATATCAAATTCAGGCAAGGTTCGAGCACATCATCTTCCCCAGCACCAGTGGAAAAACCATACTTCCCCATCTGTATGCGTTTGCTGAGGGTTGTTTCTGTTTTGATTAAGCAGTTCTACAGTTTGCTGGTAAGAATATGTTCAAATTTTCTTTATGTAATTGTGTTTTTCTATGTATATCCAGTACTGTGGTCAGTAACAATTAGTTCTTGGGAACTGTTGACATATATTGAGGGAAGAAAAGTCTAAATATTCTTTTCCTCTTAAATGTGTTTGTGTTTATGTGTATTCTACATGTATAATTTTATTAAATATGGACTTGTATAAATTGTCAGAGTAAATTAGCTGTTGTCCTTTCTGTATCTAACTGCCTTTCAGTTAAGGTTTTGGGGACCTTCTGAACTTCTTAGGTTGATTCCCTGGCTTTAATGTTAATTGCTATGCCTTGTTAATACTTGCTAAGAGACTTTTGACTTGTGTTGCTAAAGCTGTTGACAGAATGTGCATAACCGCCCCACCCATGTTCAGCTGTTCTTGCCTCTCAAATTTTACATACTTGCTAAAGAAGATATTTTTCTGTTTCATTTGTTTACTGTAGCACATGTAAGAACTTTAATGCAATGTCTTTGAGGAATTTAACTCCTTCAATACAATTGCATATATGATGTTAGCTTGGCAAAAATATTATGATTATTAGGTATGCTTTTTATGTGATTTTGAGTAAATGCTTCTTGAAGGGGTTTTCTAGATCCTGTACAAAACTTCCTGGGATGGGACTCCTAAGATGAAACAGAAGTTTTTTGGAAAAAGTGTTTTGTAGGAGCTGCCTTCTTTTAAATGAATGGCTATGAACTGTATCTTTCAGGTAACAGAATGTGAAATCTTCCTGTCGTTGCTGGTTAAGTTTCTGGATGCAGACAAACCACAGTGGCTAAGAGCTGTTGCAGTAGAATCTATTCATAGGCTTTGTGTGCAGCCTCAGCTATTAAGGTATTAAATATATTGTATTTCACTTTTACGTAAAATTTAAAAAATTTTTATTTTTTTCTCTGGTGAAAATAAACATTGTAAATTCTAAAATTATGTAGAAACTTAAATGTAGTAAACTGTTCAAGATAATTTTTTATAAAGCATTAGGCAATGATTATTATCCTAGAGGGGATGAATTATAGTTATTTGAGTATTCCAAACCCTCTCTTAACCAGTGTCAAAGGAAAATTTACCTAAAACTAAATATTATTATTAATGTAAATATTTGCAGTTGAAGTGTGTTTTTAGTCTGCAGTTTGGAGGGAGGGGCAGGGGAGTTGCTGTTAAAATAATCTTTTAGTCCCTTATTTGTCAAATATTTATTATATTTTATAAAATACTTTCCAGGTCCTTTTGTCAATCGTATGATATGAAGCAACATTCCACTAAAGTTTTCCGTGATATTGTGAATGCACTGGGATCCTTCATCCAGTCATTATTTCTTGTACCAAGCACAGGGAACACATCAATGACACCAAACCAAACTGGTAAAACCTTGTCCATACTATGATTTTAGTTACCCAGGATTTTCTTGTAATAATAAATTCTGATTTGATTCAGTATATACATTTGGATTGTGACAGTTCTTTACTTTTGTGTTCACTGAAGTGAAAAGCTAGTTTGAGACAAACTGGTGTTTTCAGGTCTGGTACAACAGGTGATTTTATCTACCTGTATTGCAGGGAAGATGTAGCCCCCAGTCAGCAGAGCAGTGCTCCTGCATTAGTATCTGCTTCAAGAGCAACCAAGCTTCTTGGCTCACAACTTTTCTGAGAGAAATTCTGAGGGAATTTTTTCTCATTTCTGACTGTAACACATTTGTCTGCTTTCTGTCTCCTTGTGTGGGGATGTCATTTTTGGCAGTGTGCAATTTAAGTAGTAAGACAGTGTGTGTTTGCTTCCTCCTGGGAGGCAGTCGCTAATTCTTCTGGATGTCCAGGGACAAAATGGGACTGAGGAAGCCAAGAGGTAGAAAGATAGGTCTGTGTTTTTCAGATGATCTTTCCTTTTTCTGTAAGCTGAAAACAGTCATTTACTGAAACTAAACTTGATTGTCTTTTCTTGCAGCCAGGGTTTGGTATTTTACTCGGTGTATTTTTATTTTTATAAGAAGAAATTGTCCTCTTGTCAATAACTTTGCAAGTGTTTACATCCAAGTTAAGAGTCTGTTTCTCCCTGTGGTTCTAGATACAGATGCCTCAGCAACAATGTAAAAATAATTTCTAAGGATGTCTTTTGACATGCCTTCTTAAGAGATAATAAACCGAGAATCAAAGTATAATTATCTATCATATCTACTATTAAATTAATAAACATGAAAAAGTCTGGTTTTAAACTCACACCTTCCAGGGTTCAGTCATGAAGTCTGCATTCCAAGTTGGTGTTAGCATTGGTAACGTGAAGAAATTTGTGTCAATGGCTATTGTTTAATAGCTGTCTGTACAGAAGCTGATAGAACATGTTTATTAATATTATTTCTGGGTTAGTTTAATCCAGTTAAGGGTAAATCAGAAAAGCACATTTCATCATGTAACACGCACATATGAGAAGCTATTCTAAAATATTCTCCTGAAAACTTAAATTTTGCCTTCATGAAACAGCAGCACAGTAGGGTCATACCCTTAGTGCTGTTACTGTTTCTCTGGCTTATTGTTCCAGTCTGTTTTCTTCTTTAGCTTTTCACTTACTCTTTCCACCCAAGTGTTTCTGATGTCTCTCAGGCATGTCTTTGTTTGCGTCTTTTTCTTCTTGTGGCCATGTCTAACATGCAAAGAGCAGCTCAGTGCAACCTACTTTTCTAATGTAGTCTTCTGATTATAATGAAATTTGTGTTGTAGCAGGCTGTCTTATCATAGAACACGTTGGGTTGGAAGGGACCTTAAAAAATATCTAGTTCCAACCCCCCTGCCATGGGCAGGGACACCTTCCACTAGACCAGGTTGCTCAAAGCCCCATCCAGCCTGGCCTTGAACACTTCCAGGGATGGGGCATCCACAGCTTCTCTGGGCAACCTGTTCCAGTGCCTCACCACCCTCGCAGTCAAGAATTTCTTCCTAATATCTAATCTAAATCTTCCCTCTTTTAGTTAAAAGCCATTGCCCCTTGTCCCACCACAACATGCCCTTGTAAAATGTCCCTCTCGAGCTCTCCTGTAGGCCCCCTTTAGGTACCTCAAAGCTGCTGTAAGGTCTCCCGGGAGCCCTCTGTTCTGCAGGCTGAAAAACCCCAACTCTCTCAGCCTGTCTTCAGAGGAGAGGTGCTCCAGCCCTCTGATCATCCTTGTGGCCCTCCTCTGGACTCACTTCAACAGGTCCATGTCCTTCCTGGGGGCTCCAGAGCTGAATGCAGCACTGCAGGTGGGGTCTCATGAGAGTGGAGTACAGAGGGAGAATCACCTCCCTTGACCTGCTGATCAAGTTTTTTTTGATGCAGTCCAGGATATGGTTGATTTTCTGGGCTGAAAATGTATACTGCCGGGCCATGTTGAGCTTCTTGTCTTCCAACACTTCCAAGACCACCTCCTCAGGGCTGCTTTCAATCCATTCTCCACTCAGCCTGTATTTGTGCTTGGGATTGTATTGACTGACCTCTTTTTCCTACTACTGAGTTCTAGATGCAAATATTCAAATTAACTTTGAAATATCTGTCTGGTTCTTCACTAATATATGTATTGTTTTATTGAGACCATTGGAGTTTAGTTCGTCCACAGAATGTAATGAAAGCTACTATACTTTTCACAAAACCATTTCATTCTGACTGAAAATACAGCAGTAGGCATCTACCAACTGTGCCTTTCAAAATAATTACTTTACACATCGTGTTTTAGACAGCAGAGGGAGCTCAAAAATAGTTTTTTTGTGTTGGTGGTGGCTTTTATTAGCGAGCAGCATGTCTCAGATTAATCCTGGTATCTCATCTTGAAAATTAAATGTAGAAAAAGGATGTTTGCTGATCGCTAAAATTAGAACAGTTAATTTTATAACTTTGTTTTTCTCAACAGGAGGCAATGCATCTGGGAATACTGGCTCAGCACAAACTA
Source organism: Falco rusticolus (assembly GCF_015220075.1). NCBI lineage: Eukaryota > Metazoa > Chordata > Aves > Falconiformes > Falconidae > Falco > Falco rusticolus. The sequence continues at coordinate 38,024,019 of NC_051191.1, read as the reverse complement.
ACCCAGGAGTGCTTGGAATGGGAGGAGGTGCAAGTGTATTACCTGCCTTTGAGTACAGAGGCACTTGGATACCCATCCTGAATGTAACAGTACAAGGCAGTGCTAAAGCTACCTAGTAAGTACCTCTATCTTTTTGAAACTGTATATAACAAATATTTGTTATTTCCAGCTTGATGGTTTAAGGATATATTTATTTTTTTATTACTGAATATTGAGGTCTTCATTTCACTGGCATTCAGGTATATTATGGATTTTATTTTTGTCAGTGCCATGAGGTGTTCTGATTTTTTGCTGTTTTGTCTGAATGCTCTGGATTCTGATCCAGATGTCTTCTATGGCTTTAGCATCTGTTGGGCTTTTTTTCTGCCATACTGAGCTGTATTTACTCTTCAGTTTTGGGCCTCACTCTACAGTATGTAACTGTTTTACAGTATCTTTTGCTGGATTGTATAATGGCAGATAATAGGGGCATTAAGCAAATGAGACATCAGTGGGAGTGACAAATAGCTTTCTTACACCAGCTTTACTGTATTTACAGTTTTTATTGAACAGGATATTGTGGTAGATGCTGGCCAGGTTGTCATTCCAAACAATGTATTGACCTATATAGGAAGGTTAGACTGTGAATGCTTCTTAGAATGACCAGTTATTTTGTCATGACTTTGTATAATGGAGATCGTGTTCTCAGTTTAAAGCTGTGAATGCTATGTTACTTTCAAAATCGTGGAAGCTTTTTTCATATCAGTCATAACCGTTGTGGGTCAGTTGCTTCCAAATGGGAAATTATTTGTACCGCCCATGAAATTTTAGCATACTAATACTCAGTAAAATCAGCAAATCACCTGGATCTCACTACTTCTTTAAGGTAGAAACTCCTTTATCTGCCTTTGAGATGCAGAAGGACAAATTCATCCTCAGATTTCAATAGTTAAACATGTGTGTGTTGACTTGACTTTTGTTCTAGCAGTGGCCGTGAATGTTATTTCAGGTTACCTGAGGGTCCTCAGGAAATGCAAATTTCGTACAAAAGTGGGTGAAAGCTAGTTCCTGCTTTGGCCAGCTACAACAACCTCCTGCTTTTCTTTTTTTTTTTTACTTTCTGTTCTTAACTGGCTCAAGAACATAGCAGCCACCATCATAGTCTCCTGTGCTGCTCTTAACTCACTTGTGTCTTACCTTTGGATCTGTCCAGTGACTACATTATTCCCTCTGAGTAGTTCTTGCATTCTTTTCTTCGGTGTAAGATTACGGAATAGTTGCTCATATGTCTTGTCAGCAGTTTTTCTTCTATCTTGTACTTTTGTCTGTAGTCCCTGCATGTAAGGAGATGACTAACTGTACCTGTAGATTTGGGTCACATCCTAGCATTGATTTGCTCCTACTGCTGCCGTTAGATTTTCATACAATGGCCACATCTTATACTTTTACACAATGTTTTAATTGGAGATATGAATAATGAACAGAGCTAGCAGAGATCTTTTTGTCAGTGTGGGCTTGTCTCTTCCCAGACCACTGTGTCTTCCACTTTACATGAGGAAGTGTTTTTAAGAGGAATAGACAAAGACTGTTTTTCATGGCCATTCCCATGTAAATAAACAACTCACTTCATTTTTCAGTGGTTTGCTCTCCCATCTGTGAAAGTAAGGGTACACGACCTCTACCTCACAAGTACATTGTAACTATAAAACCCATTAATAATTTTAATCACAGTCATATATATACTCACACTTATTTGTAGATAGAGGGTGAAATGCTGACCATTTGATTTATCTATACTGCCTATGCCTCCAGATATCTAAGGCAGCCATCTTCAGGAAATTAGAGGTAATAACTGAAAAGTTACACATGTGGGAGAAGGAAAATCCTTTGTGCAGAAAACAGTGGTGACACTGCAGTATAAAAATGTCTTTGGTATATTGTAGCTGGAATGCTTAGCCTTTTTAAGAGTAAATGATGAAATAGTGGTGGCTGGGATATCAGGTAGTTTTTGTAACAGACAGTCTCTCCTTGTGCAGATGCTGCAGCTGTGGCAGCTACAATCTGTTTCCTATTGGATTTTTAACGCAACAGTTCTTTATGTGCTTTTCAGGTAAATTATGTAGAAAAGCGGCAGCGAGGCTGTAGTTCCAATATAGTGATGTTTTAATTGCATGGTTTTCAGCAGTGAATCATGTCAACATTTCCTCTTTGTACGAATAACTTCCATTGTTTACCTGTGCATGTAGGTGATTAATATTTGGTCATGTATTATCTAGCTATGACAGGCTTTTCTGGTCATATGGACTCAAAGATAACAATAACAGAACGTCTGACTTGTTCTCAATTTGTTGTAACTATGTTCACACTGTCATGGTTTTCTGACATATTTCCTCTGTTGTTCCTATGTACTTGTGGTGTACTGAGTAGGTTCTGTTGCAGTGGCTTTAAGTAAAATAATAAAAGTAAAATGATTCATTCAGTAATGTTTGCTTATATATGTTATTTTCTTAAAGTACTTTATTTGCAGATCTAAATACTGTACTTGGAGTTTTTACCCTTTCATTTACTATTTTATTTAGTGATTCATTTACTTTTTTACTTAATGACTTGATTAATCAAGTTTTTTTTCTTGAGTTGCTATAAATCTTAAAGGATGGTGTTTGGAGCCTGTTTCTACTTAACATTCATTTGGAATCTTGTTTTTTATTATTGTTGCTAATCACAGTGGTACTGTTACATGCTTACTTGTCATGCTTTCAATTTTTTAGTTTGGAAATGCTGGACAAAGTAGAGCCACCTACGATTCCTGAAGGCTATGCCATGTCAGTGGCATTTCACTGTTTACTGGATCTTGTCCGTGGTATCACTACCATGATTGAAGGAGAGCTGGGAGAGGCAGAAACAGTCGGTCAAACCACAACAGAGACATCTTCGTTACCGGTGCAGTCTTCAGAGCAGCAAGTCTTGCAGTCTGTATCTGACCAATCAGAGAAAGAACTAGGTATTTGAAAATGCACATACTGCGTAAAATACTGGGTTTACGTAAAGCAGGATTAAAGTAGTTCATGCTTTTTTTGCTGAAATTTATTGTTTCTAAATCATACATACAATCTTTTAATTAATTTGTTTTGTGGGGTTTTTTTTGTAACGGAACAGCGGTAGTCTCTAAAAAAGATGCTTGATGTACTGTCTCTGTCCTATAGCACCTTAGCCATAGACTCCTTATGGTCAATTAATACTGTTCTACAGGTATGTACATGGTATGTGAGGGGGAGGTAACAGGCATTCTGTTCTCCACAACTACTGTTGTGCCTTGTCCTTAATTCTGTTTAACACTGAGATCCAAGGTCACAAGAGGCAGCCTGGCTGAGAAGAATGTGGCAGTTACAACCATATTAAAAGAAAAATGTAGTTCTAGTAACAAGATAAAAAGATAAACATTTTAATTAAGAGATTTTAAATATGATTGAAGTATTTAGGGAAGAACTTATTTAAAAACTGACGTAGTATGAACTGAAGTTTGTATTTGTGCAACATATCAGGAGGCTGTATATGTACATACAGAAAGATTTGTGTCTCAAGAGTGATTTTGGCTTGTGTCCCGGGAAGCCGGGACGGTAGCGCTGAGGTTTGCACCGGGGCACGGGCGGCACGGGGACAGGGGACGCCGCTCGGCGGTGAGGAGCTCTCCGTGGTGCTGCAGGCACACTGGCTGGGCGGGGCCGGGCGGGGGGCAGCGAGGGAGCTGGGAAAGGGATGCGGGCACATTATAAATCTATTAGACCTTCTCCACACACCCCCACCCCTATACAAACCACCCCCCACCCCTTAAATTAAGAAATGATAAAATATGGAGAATTATACATACCACGGGGGGGAGGATTTTTCCTTCACTGCAAAATTTCAGTGAGTTTCTTTTCCCACATCTGTGCGCTTCTGAATGCTTTTTTTTTTTACAGACAAATATTAAAAATAGTTATATATACCTTTCTAAGGTTTTTTTTGAGTGTAATTTAGAATAAGTATTGTCTTGATGACATTTTTTACTTTATGGATGTTACTTTAAAGGCAGCTGTTTAAATGGTATTGATGTGAGGGTGTCTGTGTGTACACATATATGTGTTTGTGTAAACGTACACATAAACCCACACTTTCAAAGATGCAGTAGCAAGCATTTTGTTTGTGATATAATTGAAGCTATTAAGTAAAACACTGTGTTTCTGCTTAAAAACAAATATATGTTTTTCTTTCAAGTTAGCAGAGCTGTCTGGGAAGAAATGGTAAATGCTTGTTGGTGTGGTCTTCTGGCTGCTTTATCCCTCCTACTTGATGCCAGGTATTAGGTCTTTCATTTCTCTTGATTTTTCAAAGACGAGATTCCCAACTGTACTTTGAACTGACTTTTGATACCAGTCAAATTGACAGTTGTATGAGTGTACACTGTTCATGGCACGTGAGCAGTTTGTGGGTTAGTGGTGGCTAGACAGGGTGAGGCTGTGTTGAGTACGAGATACAGAGATCTCCAGAAGTCTAGCATCAGCTTTTGATGCACTTCAGTATAGCACAATTAATTAGATTGGCTTGCATTTAAACGATTTATATTATTTTTATTCCTTTTTACTTTGAATGTTTCAATAAATTGAAGTGATTCTACTCATTTTCTGATTACTGGTGATAAAAGACTAAATAATGTCTCAGTACTCATTAGTACTATGCAGTCTCTGAAGTGGAAAGCCGTTTACTCGGTGATAACTTTGGTAACTTAATTGTCTCTTTCAAAGCATCTGTTGTTATCAAATGCCATTTTCTAAAATTAATGTTACATATCTCCTCATAGTTTTCTTTGCCAAATCATTCAGAACTGAAGATCAATTTTACAGGAAGTGGTTCTGAAGTATTTTGTTGATTGGTTATCTTGCTCTTCAGTATTTATAGTGCTGACAGGTTTAAAGTAGCTGTTCTCATTGTTTTCACTTTTGGTTAGCTGCCTGCTTCTGTGCTGTGGATTAGTTCTTGATAAATGATGTGTACTCTTTCAGCACTGATGAAGCTGCCACTGAAAATATTCTAAAAGCAGAATTGACTATGGCTGCACTTTGTGGAAGACTGGGTCTTGTAACATCAAGAGATGCCTTTATCACTGCCATTTGCAAAGGATCCTTGCCTCCTCACTATGCCCTTACTGTATTAAACAGCACAACTGCAGCTTTGTCTAGCAAATGTAAGTATATAGGTTTTCCTTAATTTTGTTTCCATGTATTGTCCTGTAAACCTAAATTTTCTTGGGATGTGATTCCAAAGATATACAACTGTAGTATATGGCTGTCCTAAATTATGTTGGAATCCTCAGACAAGACCTAGACTGCCTGCTTTCCAGAATTGGTTAGTCTTGCTGCATCTGCTGGGTATCTTTCTAGTCAACCTAAAACTTCCTGAATACGTGGTGTATGTCAGAAGTTCATATTCTAAGGCGATCTGTCTATCATCCTAAAGATCTGTTAGGATATGTAAATAAGGTATTCAGATTCTGAAAAGCTCTCCGGGCAACTCGGATACTTAAGAGTTGGCTAAAACATCCTGCATTTGTGGTGTTCTACAGTCTTCTGTACAATTGTTGAGTGATGGTAGTACTTACTGCATAAACGGAAGATCTCAAATTCTGGGTTCTGTTCAGCTTACAAGTTGAATTGATGCTTCCTACATCCTGAGAGAATGTTGTAATTTATAGGATATGCCTGTTGAGGATGTACTTTGTTTATAATTTTAAAAATTAATTACTATGTAGCGAGAAATGTAACTACCTAGAGACTATGCAGGTGGATCTAATATTAGACCTTTTAATATAAAACAAAAATACCTTAGTGTGGGAACAAGGACCAGCACCTTTACTCCAGCCCACGAACCAAGTGTATTATTAGATCTTAAGTCTGTGAAGCAATATGCATGACTGAGCTACAGGGATTTCTGCGGAAATGAAGCAATGAACTTACTTTATGTAGGTTACCCTTCTTTTTACAGGTGAGTTACAAAATAGCTGTCCTGAAGTCCTGTACTGGAAAAACATCATGACATAGCATTTATGACACCTTCATTTTCTGAATGCACAAGTACAATTGTAGCACACAATGATACCATTTACACACAGTTACCACAGATGACTGAGTTGAGACATAGTCTAGTGCTTGTGTCTTGGTGCAAATACTCCAGTCTCGATGTATTGCAAGCCATACCTAATAGCAAGTCAGGGTAATTACTGCCTCCTTTAACTCCATAAGGCAATGACATAATAATCTAAACACAACTAAAGGTCTCAAAGTGAGCTACCTTATAACTAGTACTGTGCAAAAATTCTCTGGAGTGTGTTTGCCAGAAGGTGGTTGTTACTACAAGTAAGTACTGTATTTTAAACTTAGATTTTTTTTCTTTTCAATTTTCCTGTAGCATATTCCATTCAGGGACAGAATGTTCAGATGATTAGTCCCTCAAGCGAATCTCATCAGCAGGTTGTAGCAGTAGGGCAGCCCTTAGCTCTTCAGCCACAAGGAACAGTAATGGTAAGTACAACTTGTAAGTGATCTCAGCCTGCTTAACTGCTTCTTTCTGCATCTCACTGTCTCTCAAAAATAGGCAACAGATACACAGCATTCTTACAAATACTGGTTATCTGAAATATTGTGTTAAACTTTTAATTTGGAACAGCCCTGGACAGCAATGTTCTCTGGCTGTAAGGAAGACTTACTCTTGTTTTTCATCTGACACTTAGCTCAGCAGCTCCCATCCATTCTGTCTGAAAAACCTTAGATCTCAGTTCCATTATGTGCCTGTGTGTGAAGGTTCGCTTACATTATTTTTTTTTTAAGATAGACTCTGGTTTTGTGGAGAAGATGCACTTATAGTGGGAGTACTTGAATTTGTGTTCTTGGTGATGATGTGAGACTGGGAGGAGAGGGCAGCGACCAAATTGTATTCGAACCCCCAGCAAGAGAAGACTAAGAGAAGGAGAGATACTGAACTACTCTAAAAAAGATATATTGCATCAGTGCAAACAAAATGTAATCTTTAAGCTAATTAGTAAAAAAGTGCAGGTTTCCTAGAAACATTATTATTGTAGAATAATAAAAATTGTGTGGTCATTTGGTGGTTTGTTTTTATTTTTTTTTAGCTGACTTCAAAAAATATACAGTGTATGAGGACACTACTCAACTTAGCTCACTGCCATGGAGCCGTTCTTGGTACGTCGTGGCAACTTGTCCTGGCTACTCTTCAGGTAAAACAGGAAATATTTATACGTTGCTTTTATGCCTGGCTTTTTTGCTGTAATTTGGTTTTAGGTTTTCATGTGAGCAATAGAATAAGCTTTGATTCTACTTATGGTGTACTTTGAATTGCCTTGAGTAAGTACTGTAGCATTTCCCTTGAATTCTGTTTGGCTGGAAGGCTGCCGGGTCCAGCTCAAGTACAATGTTAGTTTTCTCTCTGCCTGAAAAGGCTTTTCTGCTGAAAACGATCCTTTTGTATTTCAGCATCTTGTGTGGATTCTGGGACTGAAGCCTGGTGTTGGGGGTGCGTTAAAACCTGGAAGAGCTGTAGAAGGGCCCAGCACAGTAAGCATGCTTGTTCATTTTACCGTTAATGATTATGCACTAATTTTTATTGCAATGGATAAGACATTTCTGTCTCTTTTTCAAGGTTCTGACTACAGCAGTTATGACTGATCTCCCAGTTATATCCAACATACTTTCAAGGCTTTTTGAAAGCTCACAGTAAGAAACCTTATAATTAAAATAATGTATATATATCAAACTTGGCAGTGTTTTGATAGCTGTTATTTTTCAGGTACCTTGATGATGTGTCTTTACATCACTTAATAAACGCTCTTTGCTCCTTGTCTCTGGAAGCCATGGATATGGCCTATGGAAACAATAAGGTAGAGTTCTTTATTTTCTTTTTAGATGGTTTTGTGAAACAGGCAGAAGACTTGAATGTTTATCCTTTATACTATTTCTCATATTAAGACAGTAATACATTTGTTACTCTAGAGTAAAAAACAAATTAGGAACCAGAGGATGTCTTGTTTACAATGGTTCATATGGTTACTAAATTCTCTGAACATTCTCATTGTGTTCCTGCTATGTATTTTGCTAACTAAGGAATGTCATGTGTTTCCATTAATCAGATTATGGGTGGATAAAACTTTTTAAAGCCCTTGTAATTTCAGAAGTTAGGGGGTTTGAATAGCACAGTATGTTCTGTGAGTGCTCATATTAATTTCAGTTTTCTTTTATAATATACTTAAGAAAAAGCCATACAATTTAGATATTAAAAACCCCCTGATAATTCATATTTACTTGGGAAAATGATAGTATTCCTGTCAGCCTCAGTAAACAACCTTTAGCTCTGAAAGGTTAAAGACCTTGCGATTGAATAAAATGGATTATATATTCTCCTTGTCATAATCTAATCCCAGAGGAGGGTTTCTAAAAATTCTTACTTGATCTATTGTGCTAGAGATAATGATGTCAGAAAATATCCTTTATAATATTTGACAATTGCAGCAACACAGAATGAATTAAAATAAGCAAAGTTTGCATTTAAAATCGGTAGAAGATGAGAATAAAGAATCATCAGAAATGGAAACAGAAAATGATTCCAATGCAACAGTCATTTTGACTATATGTTGATTTTTTAAAAAATAATTTAAGAAGCATATCACAGATGTTTGCAGAGTATTTGATGAACGAGGAATTTATGAAGCCAATGGAAGATAAAACATAAGGGGATTCTTAAATTAAATATTCTGTATTGTTTGCTCATATATAACTTCAGCTTTAAAAGCTGTGATGGGAAAAAGGCTATTTTTCTAGTAAAATATGTTATAAAACTGGTTAGAGGGAGGACTGTGTAAAAAGAAGAGTTTTGAAAGGAATACCAGTGCTCTGACTATTGTCAAACTTGGAGAAAACTTATGAAAGAATGAAATTATGAAAGAATATTCTTCATGGTATGGTGTTGCTACTGCCTTGTGGCTTCTCACAAAGTACTGCAGATGCTGTGGAAACTTCCTGGCCCTGCTACCTAAACTGTTGTGACAGCATTCACAGTCTACAAAACACAGTACTTCAGTGAGATTAATTGCACATTAATTTATTAATTACAATGTAGCAAAAAGCTCTGACATTATCTGAGTTACCTCAAAGTCATGTCTTCAAATTCCATTTTATTAAGGAACCATCGCTTTTTGCTGTTGCTAAATTACTGGAAACAGGACTAGTCAACATGCACAGGATAGAGATTCTTTGGAGACCTCTGACCGGTCATCTTCTGGAGGTAACTAATTGCTTTTATTAGTTATACTAGAATTTAGTTTGTATTAATAAAGATATTGTGGGAATGCATTTTTGAAGTGTATTTTTTTAAAAAAATCTGAGCAGTATTTAAATATTTTTGTTTATGCTCTTCTTTTTTTGCAACTTGAATGCATCACAATTTGAATTTTTAAGTGAATTAACGTATTTAAATTCCAGTATTTTAATATCTTATTGACTTTGTCTTTTATGGTGCGGTCAGTCTTTGTATGTTTAAAACACTGCAGTGTTTAAAATTATCAATTTATTATACTTCATATGTGTTTTTAATAAAGGTTACATAAATGGGTTTCACTTTGGATTCACATAGTACAAATATCTAGGAATATTTTAAGATACAGTTTTCTGTCCTTACCAGATAGATTTAAGCCATTAGTTTTACTAACAAAGGGTTTTGAATGTTCTTTTTAAGAAAACATTGTACAAATATAAAAACAGATGTCATAATCCTACTTAAATTTCTTAAGTATTTTAACTTCAACATGAATTATATGCTCCATCAAGAAAAAAAAATCTTAAATTTTTAATGTGAAACTAAAAACAAGTGATAGAATGTAATTGTATTTTAATTCTCTGCAAAGATACGTAGAAGAATGAAATACAAGAACAGGGCTTGATTTAAAGTGGGTAAAGGAGAAAGATTTTCTTCCTCATTTTCCAGAACGTAACAGACACTTCCATAGAACCAGTGCATTGTTTCAAATTAAGGATTTGACATCTCTAACCTTATTTGTGGAGATCATCTCCACATAATCTTTTATCTAGGAGAAGAAATTTGGATACTTGGGGGGTTTAAAGACTTGAGCAGAGGCATCTCTTTTTCTTCTCTTTTTTTTTCCCTTTCCAAGACAATAACGTTCACCATCCACATCTCGGGACTCTTTGTTTTCATCTAGTAAGCAGTCTGTTTCAGTCTGCTATCCATTGTGGGTATTTGTCACTGTTTTGTAGGAAATACACAGTCTATTTAAATTTCTTTTAAAGTACTGCCCTATTTCCTTTTAAACCTGTCACTGAGGTACAGTAAGGAAGAAGAAGAAAACACCAGCTGCAAATTCAATTAAATAGAACCTGAGGGAAGAATTTGTTCTCTGTCTCTGGAACTGATTAGCTGGTCAGATTCAGAGCATCACGAAGTAGTTAAAATTCTCTTTTTCTTATATAGGGTAGCAAAAATATAAGTAATTCAGGAAAGTAGTTATTTCTTGTCTGCATTTTGTAACGTGAAGCTAGCTTTACTTCATTGTCCTCCTTTTCAGTTTGGTTAGTGGCTGATAAGGCAATGGTCCATAAAACCATCAGCCTTCCTTATGATCCTGCCTTGGACACTGATTCTGGATTCTCACACCATCTGAGCTAGGGCTGGCAGGGTGGGTGGAAATAATTATGTAGAGGTCAATGAAACATAGACTTATTTGTTTGAGGGTGATGTATCATATATGGGAGTACAGTTCATACTAGGTATCTATGCAATGGATTTGCACAATGTTTTACATTTTTCTATTCTAAAAAAAGCAATTAACAAAACTATTAGATTTAGATAACTAGAAGACAAAGAGAAATGAAGACAAACGTTTGAAACTTAAGCTTGAAATACTGTTCACTACTGTTTTGTCAAGTTTTTGAAATAATGAAGTGTAAAGCTTATTCTACATTCACTATGTACTTTTTGTATTTGAGAATACAGAAGAGCAGACACTTTCTGTGTTAGCTACTGTCACGCTAAACAGTGCGTGAAAGATGAAACTGAGTTTTAACTTAGCCTTAAGCTACTATACATATGAGAGTTTCAGGCATTCATTGAAGAGATGTTTGGTGCTTTTTAATCAATCATTATCTGAATTAGCAGTTAATATATTCATTTTGGAAAATATATTGGCTTGAAGTGCTGTGGTTTTCATTATGTTTCCTTCTGTGTCTTTCACTGCTTCCTATTGCTTCCTTATTCAGAAGGTATGTCTGTCAAAAAGATAAACATTTTTTTATTATTAAACCTAATTTTATCATCTATAGATATATTGTATTGTTATAAAAATAATACCTATGTACATTCTAATATAATTAAAATATCCATTTTTTTATATTACTAGTATTCAAATCTTGGTTAAATAAAAGTGACTTTAAACAAAATATTGCTGTGTTTTCAGGTCTGTCAGCATCCAAACTCGAGAATGAGAGAATGGGGAGCAGAAGCTTTAACTTCTCTCATTAAAGCAGGACTGACATTCAGCCATGATCCTCCATTATCTCAAAATCAGGTAAAGTAAGTTTAAAAGCAGCTGCTTTCCTCCTTTTCTGGAACTTAAAATGAACATGAAATCAAAATCTTCCCTAGAGGAAGTTTTCAACAGTTCAACGAATAAGAGGCATTCATACAGCAACTTTACTATTGAGTTTATAAAGCCTACAGCTGTAATGTTCAGATGTAACTATTGAGAATCACCTTATGCATTCTAATGAACTACTCTCCTTCCTTTTTCAAATGCGTAACAAAGAGTAGTGATGCTTGCATACAATGTCCGTTTGTTAGAACAAGTTATGGATCACCCTCATGAGTGCAAAACGATTCCAGAATGTTTAGAAGTATATATGTGATGTGATGGCAGGTAAAAAATAAATTGCCTAACCTCCTAAATCACAGCTATTTAATCCATTATTAATAAAACGTTCTCATAATTTTACTGACGTTCAATGGATAGTTTTTTCAAGGTCTCTTTAGTAGGAAGCTGGGTCTAGCCCTGCTGGGTGAGCATAAAGTTGCATGGTGGTTTTTACAGCAGCATGCTGTAGTTACTTCCTGAGGGACCTGGAGGACAGGTTGGGGGGAGGGGTGGTTGTCAGGGAGGAGGAGAAAAAAATTTAGATCTCCTGATGAGATCCTTTAAAACAGTTGTTTAGAAAGGCCAGTCTGACACTGAATTTGAGCATGTAATGAATGAGTTACTGAATTCATTTAATAAATCTTCAGTTGGTACTGTATGTTTTCACTTGCTATACGTAAAAATAATTAAGGTTCAGTTAAATTTTAGCATCCTTAATATGGTTTTTTTGTTGACTTTTAGAGACTGCAGTTGCTTTTATTGAATCCACTAAAGGAACTGTCAAACATCAGTCATCCTGATATCAGGATCAAGCAGCTGGAGTGTGTGCTACAGATTTTGCAAAGTCAGGGTGACAGCTTAGGACCTGGTTGGCCATTGGTGCTTGGAGTTATGGGGGCAATCCGAAGTGATCAGGGGTAAGTGGTGGAAATGAAATTTAGAAATCATGTAAGGTAAGAATAATAGAAATAATTCTGCTTTTTTTTTTTTCTTACTTTAAGAGCCACTTTGATAATAGCCATAACTTACATTGTCATTTGTAGCCTGTGAACAATTTTATTCAACGCAAATATACCTTTTAATTTGTCCTGTAGCACACTTTTATTTTACTGAATTAATCTTTCAGAAGACCACAGTAGTATTCCACTCTATGCTCTCCTGTGGTCAGCATGCAGTATACCCTGAGGAGTACTCCTTGCGCCAATTAATTTGATGTTAACTAGCTGCTGGACATAGCTCTGGTGCTTGCAGACAATTCTGTTTGTCTTAGCTGTTGCTCACAGTTCCTCTGTTCTTTCTTTTTCTTCTTTAATCTTTGGGTAGTCTCTAGTATGTGTTGTCGTCTGAACGCTCTCTTTTTCTGTTGAAGCCTTCCTCTCTAAATGGCTACTGGTAGCACAAGGATGGAAGTTTATTTACTTGCTGTGGGTGAATCCCTTGACTGACTAACAGCTGACTGTTGCCAACAGAGAGGGAATGTTACTGGACTGGTTCTCTTGCCCACAAGGGAAAGCAAGAGGTGAAGTTGCAAGGAGTATTTTTCAAATGAGCAGTGAAATGAACATCTGCCCCTAGAACTATAAGCACCAAGAACCATACCCATACATTTAGACCACATTATTCCTTCTTTGGTGCTAGTCAAGACTAGCACCAAGATAGGTCATCAAATAACTCTGGTATCAGAACAGTTCACCTTGGCGTATCTCTTTCACCTCACCTTAGCTTCTGGCCATACGAAGACCTCCTAAAGCCCCTTGAAATGCTTGAAGGATTTGGTGTTGTACCAGCATTGTTTGCTCTGGCAGTAGTACTCAACAAAATCCCCAAGGATGTTGACGTTCCTGGTTGTGAACATCCTCTTTTTGGTAACCGTGCTTCCTTTGGTACCTGCTGTTCCCACAGTGAGTGCGGTGTGTTCTGTGGTTCCTACATGCATGTTGGTTTTCACTGTTGTTAATGGATGAGAACCAACACAGATTCCTTCTGAAGACAGTCTTCAGATCCCGTTACATTTTAAACCCATGCCTCACTGGCCAGTATCTCAAGATGTTACTAAGATCTTGTATAATATCTTCATCTCCTCCTAAAAAGCGTATAGAATAATCTACTTTTCTTCAACTACGTAGTACTGTTTGCCCACATCGTATCAACTACAGAAGGGGGAAACAAAATCAAGCAAGCTTCCTTTTTGTTGGGAAACAACGGAATTTCTTACCTCACTTACAGCTGTGAGTGCAAGATGTGGGCACTGTTATCATACTTCATTATTAAACTTACTAACCGTGAGATTTTCTTCACAAATGTCTTCCCTCTGGTCAGTGAAAATCCTGGATTCCAGGACAGAAACCCTTTTACCTTCTAGGAGAACTTGCAAAGCTGCTATAAATACAGAAGATGCTATTTGAGAGCCAGTGATAACATTGGTCACTTCTTGATGGTGTGGTACTAGCCTGCCAAACAAAAGGAAGTCTGATTTTTGAAGATTTTTTCAACGGGATGCCCCTTTTTATTTTAAGGATAGATAAACCCTGATCTTAAGTTTTCAAGCTAAGCTTAAGTTTCTTGCATTTGTGTTTACCTTTCCATGCCACCTATAACATCAAGGACAGTTTTACCTTTTGAAGAGCTGTATTGCTGTTGCCGTTTGCGTGAAGGACTTTGAAACCTTCCTCCAAACACATAGTAGTGTGGGACATAAATTGGGAAATGAACGGTTTTAAATTTGTTCTAGCAGCCTTGCATTTGAAGATTGGAAAGAGAGTTTACTTTCCCATTAACTCAGCTCTTCAAAATGTAGTATAACTGTACTTCCATTTCCTGCCTTCTTTCTCTCTTGGGAGTCCTTGAAGGTCACATACCTCTGGAACTTTGTAGTGGAGGGGGAACTGCAGTTTCACTTTATAGACTCCTGTAATGAATATGAGAGAAGGTGGTGTATAAGCGTTTCCTCCATGAGTATAAAGCAGTGATAAATCCTTTGATCTTATGTGGTAGGATGGGTGTCTCTCTGCAGTATGCATCGTGTTAGAGAATTACTAGTTTTACCATTATGGTCCATGTGAAGTTTCTTGTGCATTCCTCTGGCTTCTCCCATATCATGTTGGCTGTTACGATACAGTGGAAATGGCCCACCTATGATTTTCGTTTTGAATTAATTGAAAAAATTACTATTTTATTTAGAATTCTGAAATATGTAACTGACACATCTGTATTCTGATTTTTTCCCTGCGATATGTATTCTGAAGGACGCTAAGTTTCTGTATCACAAACTTTCTGAATTTTTTATTTCGTATGTTGAATATTAAGCATGAAAAAAACCTACTCTTTAGTGAAATTGAAATGCATCTTCCCTATTTTGTGTAATCTAGAGTCCACCAATCCTTTTGGTTCCTTCATTTTGTGTCTCACTAAACAAGGTTTTTGTTTTAGATGACTGTGCTGCTTCTGAGAGCTCCTTTTTATAAACCTTTTCTATGCTAATTTTTTTAATGTTTGTATTAAGAATTTGGTTCTGAAGGCAAAGTATTTATTAAAGATCTATTTAATGGCAGATATTTTGAAAAGAATTTGTCTAACATAATGTAGTATTGAAGCAACTATGACTACCATTACATTAGCATGAATGTTTCCTAATATATAAAAATGCATTTTGCCAACCTGTTTGGCATATTTTGAGTAATTTGTAACTGCTGATACAAAAAATTGTTCAGAACAGCTAAGATTATCATGCTTAAACTTAAGCTTTGTTTTTTCCATTGTTGCTTTTTTAGAATGTTTTAGCTGACACATTTGAACTAACAAGTCCCAGAACTCTAGAACAGAGAAGTGGATTTCACTTTATAAAAAACTAGCTGAGGACCACGGGAGAGTCTAAACTTCGACTTCACTAGCTAATTAACAGTCTAAAATACATCAGAATTGGAAGCTTGAACTTAATGTTATATCTCAAAAAACCCTTTGAAACATTTGCATTGTTGCACATTAATGTCAAAATATTAAGTGGATTTTTTTCTTTTTTTTTTTAATAATGCTATCTCCTGTTGTATCATATTCAAAAAGTTGCTGTGCTTTTGAAGAAATTTGAAATGAGTGTGTGTGTGTGTGTTGTTTTTGTTTTGTTTTTTTAAGAGAGTCCTTAATACGGACTGCATTCCAGTGTCTTCAGTTGGTTGTGACAGACTTTCTTCCAACAATGCCATGTACTTGTCTACAGATAGTTGTTGAAGTTGCAGGAAGCTTTGGACTTCACAATCAAGAGCTAAATATTAGCTTAACTTCAATTGGTTTGTTGGTGAGTTTTATATTAACCTACAATGATGCTGCTTCTGGCTTTTTCTTTTTTTTTTTTCTTTTTTTTTTTTTTCTTAAATGAAAATTTATCTGTAGTCAATTCTACAGATGAAAGCAAAACCTATTTTTTGAGTTCTTACTGAACTCCTATGCTGGAGTTCGGAATCATATGTAAATTGAGTAGGCACAATTTATCTTTAATCTGCATGACTCCAGGGTTAAAGAAATAGTACTGTGTTGTAAGCACATTCATCGCTGTCTTATTTTTAATATACGTTTTCCCTTTCTAGTACTTCGTGTATGACTGGGGCATGAAAGCTGAGGCTAAGAAAAGTACTTTCTGCATCTCACAGTACTTATGTGCTGACTGTCTTCCATCAGTACAGGGAAATTAATATCTTGATGTACTTTGCAAAATGCTTTTAAATGTGAAAATGAGAAACAGTTTATTTCATGATCATTAAGAGCATTGTAATATTTTTATTGTACAACAGCATATGTCTTATTTATTTTGTAGTGGAATATTTCAGATTATTTTTTCCAAAGAGGTGAAATAATTGAAAAGGAGCTAAACAAAGAAGAAGCAGTGTTGCAGAAACAGGCAGAAGAAAAGGGAGTGATGCTGAATAGACCTTTTCATCCTGCATCACCGTTTGACTGTCTTTGGTTATGCCTGTATGCCAAACTTGGAGAGCTGTGTGTGGATCCCCGACCTGCAGTTAGAAAAAGCGCTGGGCAGACATTGTTTTCTACTATTGGTGCTCATGGAACTTTGTTGCAACATTCAACATGGCACACAGTAATATGGAAGGTATGATGTGTAAACTTTCACTGAATATTTTTTAAATTGCATTCATATTTTAATAACCATTGACATGCTATTTTAATATCAATTAGCTAGTTTATTAAGACTTTTTAAAGATAACATATGGTGGCAGAAGTCTGATTTCTTAGGTTTTGTGGGTGGTTTTTTACACTGTCTCTTCTCTGGCCCTTAAAGCCTCTTATGAAATGTGATTTTTGTATCTTCATGAGTTCTTTCTTACTCAGGAGTTGGATAAAAAGGCTGTTCCCTTCCTATAAGAATGAATGACTCGTTTCTTTGTGCAAAAGTATAGAGACGTTTGAGGGTCATATGATTGGACTGATCTGATATTATTATTGATCTGTTGTTGCTTTGTGCTCTGTTTTGGCTCTTTTTGAGAGGATCTGTCAAATACCCTGTTCTAAATCACAGTCATGTTGGGTTATACCTTACGGAAGAATCAGGCTGTAGTTGAGTCTGCAAGTTGTATCTGTTGAGGTATCAGACATCCACTGGTTTGCTAACTTCTGTTAGTGGTAACACTGCCCTCAGTGGTTTTGATCATGCTGTTTCTAACCCTTCTCAAGTAAACAACCGTTGACTGATCCTTACTCTCACCTGTTGCAGGGACTGTTTAGAATAAGAGAATTCTCAAGAAGACACAGTGACAGAAAGGACAATGGAAAAAATTACTATGTTTTGCTATTTTACCATAAATACAACTATGTTATTTGAAAAGTTGCTTTTTTCCTCTTTTTCTGACGATTACAGGTTTTATTTCACCTGTTGGATAGGGTTCGAGAATCTTCCACCACAGCTGACAAAGAGAAGATTGAATCAGGAGGAGGCAACATTCTCATCCATCATTCAAGGGATACAGCTGAGAAACAGTGGGCTGAGACATGGGTATTAACACTGGCTGGAGTTGCAAGAATATTTAACACCAGGAGATACTTACTGCAGCCTTTAGGTAAAGTTTATACAATAACTTTAAACAGTTATTGAAAGATACAGTAATAAACTTTCTGCTTTTGTATTATTTTTTTTTTTTCAGTGAAAGTACTGGGCAAGAATCTTAGCTTAAAAATGTGTTCTGTTGTGTCTCGCCTTAAGTGTGATGAAAATTACAGAGTTTTTAATTCGTGTTCCTTGGGGCCAAAAGTTATAAGTACCAGTTTCTTCTTCTCTATGACAGTACTTGAAATTAAATCTCACTAGTCACAATTCTAGGTGCCAAATAGCTTTAATTTCTGGTAGCCTGATAACAATAATAATTTCTCTGTTCTTTTGGTTGTCAGAACATATTTTTCCTCTTGTCTTTCTAAGGTTACGCAGTACTTGCCTGGAACTCTTCTGTAGCATCAGTGTGTCAAGTTTAGCAGTGTTCTTACAATATGAAGAGATCTCACTTCATTCAGTGAAGTACTGAACATTTATATTGTTCAGTTGTATGCAGTATTATTTTACAGTAGCTTGGTAAATGACCTAGTGTTTAATTTCTTTAAGGAGAAAGGGAAAAAGAAGCAGGGAATGTATAGGTTGCAAAGAAAATTCCCCACTACATCAATATACTTTCACTATCCCATAGTATGCAATTAATACATATATGAACTAGAAATAAGTTGTGTTTTATTTCATTTTGGTTGTTTTTGATACAGATATCAATACATGAATAACTATCAAGGGTATTGCTGAAATGTAGTAGATTTTAAATTATATTAGACCTGAGTTAAAATTGAATAAAAAACTAAAACATTACAGGGCTGTTTTAATTATTCAAACCCTGTAATTAGTAACATAGAAAATTGAAGGTTAAGGCTAAATTTAATGAAAAACTCAAACTCCAAAAATCTTTCTCCACAGTACAATTATCAGAGCATTTTAAAATAAATTCTTTATAACTCTATTGCATGACTATAGATTTGACCCTTAATTCTTTGTGTGTACTTCACACTTTTTGAATTCAGCAGGCATCTGGTATGTATAAGAACAAATCTGTTTCACTATCCTGAATAAAGAAAACATTTTTTTCTGATATGGGATGTGGTATGTGATTTTTTTGCTAGCAAATTTGACATGAATTTAGATATATTATTTCTTTCCTCATATTTCATGTTCATTCTTTCTGGTTACAGTTGAACTGATAATATTCTGAAATTCATCCAAGCCATCACCTAACCTCATGACATTTTTCTGTATTAGAGTAACAAGTACATGAAAAGCCTTCTAGAGACAGGGTGGATGGGAAGGGGAATAGGAGGACAGTTCTAAGTTAATTTTTTTGCTCTTTCTTTTTTTAAATAGGAGACTTTTCCCAAGCCTGGGATGTTCTTCTTGATCACATCCAATCAGCAGCACTCAGCAAAAATAACGAAGTTTCCTTGGCTGCTCTGAAAAGCTTCCAGGAGATCTTACAAATTGTTTCTCCTGTCCGAGACTCAGAGAAACCTGATACACCACCGGCTATCAACGTTTCTGTACCTGTGGTGGTAGGGACAACAACTGCCACTAGTATTGGCAGATCATTCATGAGAACTGATTCCATAGGAGAAAGAATAGGAAGATACAATGGTTCTGAACCACCTGTAATAACAGATGAGATTGAAGATTTGAATCTTTGGTGGGCAGCCTGGAACAGCTGGTATAGGATTGGTTCAGAAAGTACAAGGCCTCCAATTACTTGTGATAAATTGACTTTCATTCCCAGCCAGCCTTTTCTTACAGCTTTAATTCAGATATTCCCAGCTCTTTACCAGCACATCAAAACTGGTTTCAGCATGGATGATCTGCAGAAGCTGGGTGTCATTTTGCACGGTGCTGTTTCGGTTCCAATCAGTTCTGATGCTTCCCCTTTCATCCTTCCATCTTACACTGAGGCAGTTTTGACAAGTTTACAGGAAGCAGTGCTTACAGCTTTAGATGTTTTACAAAAGGTAATAATGTGACTTCAAATGCGTGGTGAAAAGATAAACTACACCGTGTCTCAATTTGTCTTCTCAGAACTATAGTGTGGTGACTCAAACATGAATTTTTATATTATTTGTAATTGCACAGTGTTATTGGAACAATCAGATCTCCATTCCTGGTGCAGCCCAGGTGCTCATCATTGAAAAGAATGGTGTAATCTTTATGAAATCCACTTTTGCTTGATTGCAGAAATACCCTCAGTGTTGTGCTGTGTTTGTAGCCATTTACTTGTCTGTCTAATATTAAATTATTGTACTGTACGAAGGTCTGTACATAGAGTTGGGGGAACAGTCCCACAAACAGTATTCCTTACGTTGCCCAGGTACTGCCATAAACAAAGTCAAGAACAGTGATCATGAGAACTTCGAGTTCATACAAAATGTAATATATAAAACGTCTATGGCAGACCGCCTGCCTTCTTGCCTCTTGTTAACCAGTTGTTTAAGCAGAAGTGCAGCATTTTCCTTAAGAAGTTCCTACTATAGAACTTACCCTCAAATAGCACCTTTCCTGGAAGTGAATCTATAAACAACAGATTAGGGTGCCCTTTTTCTGCATAGTTAAAAAAAAAAAAATTGCTTCTTTCTGGAGTTGTAAAATATCTCCTTGCAAAATACAGTGTTCATTCAGAAAACTTGTTTATTCAAAAGAAACAAAGCTGATAATGATTGGGATCATGCATTTATATTGTGCTGCTTTAAAAACCCCGAAGCTACAAATTTGCCCCAAAAAGCCTACTCAGGAAATGCTAGAGTGAAAGCTATCCATGTGATCTGACTTTATTCCTTTGGGCTTTCATTTTATGCCTACTTCGCTTAGCTGTGTGGTCATGCCCCTGCCCGCCAACTGCCCCCAAAAGGATCCTGCCCCATTTCGTTCACGGAACACGTGGTGCCTACAAAATGAGCAGCAATTCAGTATCTTGTTTTCTTTTTGCTTCATGTGGATTGACTTCTCTCATACTTACTTAAACCCTAGAAGCAAGGCAGATTCATTACCTTGCAGTCATTTCTTTAGTTTATGGGTTTAACGAATATTCATTAATCTATTTTGAGAACAGATGTGTAAGGTTAGAAGTTGGTATTAAATCTCAGTTTTGTGTGTGGGAATATAAATAGCGAAGTTTTAACACCAATTGTATCCACTACATTTTCATCCTTTTCCAGTCAGGCTTGACCCTTTTGTACCCTTCCCTTTACAGCAGGTCAGCCCTGCCCTAGTCCTGTTCTCCCCACTTACTCCATGTATTCATCTCTAAGATTCTTCTGTTTCTTTGCTGGTCTCCTTATCCAGGTGTTCTTAGTTCCCAAAGGCTGCAGGCATTTGTCCTGCAGGTTTCCTGGAAGAACCCCCATTTGTGATTGGTTTTCCTCACAATACTTTCATACCTCCAGGGTTGGGATTCTAGCCCCGTGTTGGGTGCCAAAAAGAACTGTCATAGTTTAACCCCAGCTGACAAGTAAGTACCATGCAGCTGCTCACTCACTCCTCCCACCTTGCAATAGGAAGGGGAGGAGAATCAGTAAAAGGTAAAACCCATCAGCTGAGATAAGAATAGTTTAATAATTGAAATAAAGTAAAAAAGAAAAAAAAAAACACACCAAAAAGCACAAAATCAAGCAAACAATAGTAATCGTAATAAAAAGCAGAGGGAGAGGGGAATGAAACCCAAGGAGGAAAAAACCAAAGTGATATACAATGCAGTTGCTCGCCACCAGCTGACTGACACTCAGCCAGTCCCCGAGCAGCAATCAGCAGCCC
This sequence comes from Falco rusticolus, assembly GCF_015220075.1. Lineage (NCBI taxonomy): Eukaryota > Metazoa > Chordata > Aves > Falconiformes > Falconidae > Falco > Falco rusticolus. Next base: position 38,002,531 of record NC_051191.1, on the reverse strand, counting down.
CTGGCCAGTTCTGCCCAGTTTCTATACTGAGCATGACGTTCTATGGTATGGAATATCCCTTTGGCTAGTTTGGGTCAGCTGTCCTGACTTTGCTTTATCTCGGCTTCTTGTGCACCTGCTCACTGGCAGACATGGGAAACAGATAAGTCCTTGATCTAGGGGTAAGCACTACTTAACAACAACTAAAACATTATTCTCATACTAAATCCAAACACAGCACTGTACCAGTTAAGAAAATTAACTCTTATCTCAGCCAAAACCAGGACAGTATTAGTGCTTTTCAAAGAAGGGGTTACCAGAGTTTTTAAAAGGAGGAAAACCTGCATGTTTTTTATACTCTTGATCTTGTCAAGATGTTAAACCGGTTTAAGTAAACTTCAGCTAAACAATAACAAAAGCAATAACTCCCCATGAAAAATAGAGATATCTCTATTCCCCTGTCCCAATATAAATAGTTAGTATGGCAGTTACAAGCCTCTGCAAATACAGATTAAGCTGGGGTTAAACCACGACATGGATTTACATAGGAAGGTACCTCAGTTTATACAGTAGCTCCCACCCTATCTATAGTTGTATTACTAACAAGCCAGCACTGAAGTCAATCAAAAAATAAGTTTAAGTGTATTTGGATATCACTAAGTTCTGTGAAGTCATATGATCGCTCTTCTTGGATATATAACGCGATACAATTCACATAACAAGGCAGGCAGGCAGTGCTGGTGTGGAGCAAAGGCTGTCCATCACGTGGTTTTGCTGGAGGCCACAGTATCTTCTTCCTCAGTTGAAATGAATTAATATTCTCAGGAGTACTCACAGGAGCTAGTGGAATGGTTAAAGGAAGAGTATGTAAATATTTTCCATTTTCTCTGAAACAAAGTATTTCTAAAATATTTGCATGTGGGATCAGATTGAGTTTTGTTCTTTGCTGATAGGGGAAGATTTGGGTCAGTTCTGATTTTCTAAGAAGTTCTGGAACAACTTGTAGTTGGAATAGCATGAAAAAACCCCAACATTTTTAAGACTGAGCCTCTGACTGGTTTAATAAAGAGATTTTATGATGTGATTGCACTAGTAAAAGATTGCAACTCGGGAATATAGCACTGGAAGGGAACTTTGATTCTCCTTTCAGACTTCCATGTGTTGAGCCCATTTTACACTCCTTGTTTTGTTCTTAATTTTATTTCTCATCAGACCTTGTCTTCTGGACTTTCACGGCTGTAGTGTAGCTGCCTGCTTCATCACTGTAGCCTCAGCTAAAGTTTGTACACAAGTGCAAATTCTCTTGATTATTCTCAGTCCCTCCCTACGTTAACTCCAGGTCAACCCTGCAGTGAGCCAGCTGGCTCATCAAACAGAGGAACGCAGATACATGCTTGGGTGTCAGACACATTTGAATTCTGCCTCTGTAGGCAGTATGGATGCAAACATCTTGAGCGATGAGTGTGGTAGACTCAAGGCTGTATTTACACATACCGACAAAGATGGTAGAGAATTAGCTACAGAAAACTGTAAAAAAACCCAGTAGTCTGACAGTAGTTGCACTGGGAGTTGTTAGATAAATCTGAACTATTAAAAAGTTTGAAGGTTAGTACTAGAATCCTTTAAAGCATAAATTTCTGAACCTAAAGTACCGTATCAATTTTTACAACAAACAGTTGACTGCAGAGTATTTTATTTTAGGTTTTGGCTGTGTTTTACTGTTGTCCAACCATTACTTTTTGATTTATACATGTCTCTTAAGTATGTAAATAAGTGCACTTCATGCAGTAAATGGTACTTTGTTTTATAAGCATCTCTTAAAGATACTTTCAACATCCTTAGTGACACATGTGACTTTTAGATCAGCAATTAAACCTTTAGTCTTCTGCCACACAGGTGAATATCTAGGATCTAAGCATCTTTTCCAGAAAAGAAGTATGGCTTTTTAGAAGGAGTGCTGCGCTATATTCATAATGTTGATTAAGCTTTTTGAGCATTAGAGAAGAGTTTTGAATTGCAGAAAGCTGAGGAAAAGCAAAAGGCCATTGTGGGTCACAGAGCGCTCTACTGCGAGTTGTAGATTGCCTGAAGGTTGCACCTAGGTCTTAGGGTCATCTAGTGATGACAGTGCCTGTAACCCCTGTTGGCTTGCTCCCTCTCATGGCTGGGGACTCAGAATATTTGCTAGCCCGTCTACTGCCACAGCTCATGACACAGCCCCAGCATGGAGGCTGCACTCAAACAGCTTTGGAGCAGCTGGCACCTTGAGTGAGTTCAGCCACAACTTGTCATGCGTGATCTGTGGTTAATGAAAAGGGGGGGTAATTCCTCCCCAGAGGAAAATGACAGTACAAGCACAAGGTCTTTTTGTGGAGCAATAAATAGACTGTTTCTTGAAGCTTTGAGAGGAGAGACTTTGAGAAGAAAGGCAAGACATTTAAAATGACAGAAAATAATTAGGAGTAACTTCATAGAATCGTTGTGTTTGGCTTTGAAAATAAAAGCCCCAAGATTGCCTTGGGATTTGTATTGCAACAGGAAATCATTAGATTACGACAACGTGGTATTTCATTGACATCTTTTAAGTATATCACCCTTCGTGAAATGTTTTCCATTTTAAAGCAAGATTATGAGTTTCAGCTATACTAAAACCATATCATCCTCATTTTATTTATGTTCCTTTCTGTAAGACACAATTTTATCTGCTTATGAAAACCTTGTATGAATTACTTCTGAGATTTAAATGTTCTTTGAAGTAGAACTTAAAGAAGATGTGGCTGAGACCAACAGACAGGACTTAACGTAGGCCTTATGCTTTGCTGTCATGTCAAATCAGAATTTGTGAAGAAGAGATATCTTTCATTGGACAAAATGAGATAGCTGTATTTACTAAGCTATATATGCCCAGGTATCTTGCTACTTACTTTACTTTAATAGAATAACAAAACTTATGTTCCTTAAACTGTTAGAACTATACACTGTCTTTTATACAGCTCTTGCTGTACAGACTCTTGCATAGTCTTATATGGGAATTTTTCTTTAGGAGCTCCTTGTACTGATGCAGATTTTTGAATACAAAAGTTCAAAATACATATTAAGCTTTTGTATTTTCTTTTGGTATAGGCTATATGTGTGGGCTCAGAAAGTATGCAGATAATGTATCCTGCAATCTTTGACCAGCTGTTGGCCTTTGTAGAATTTTCCTGCAAGCCTCCACAGTATGGACAGTTGGAAACAAAGCATGTTGCGAATGCAAAGTATAATCAGGTAATTAATTAGAAATCTCGCTTGTTTCACTTGGCTGGTGAACTGAATTCAGTTTCAGATATAGGTCGTTTTGCAAGATGCATTTATTCCATCTGGAAAAACTTTGCTGTGCATGTTGTACAGTATAATATGTTAATTTATTAGTTGTTTTTTTGAAACATGCTTTTGTTATCTTTGTTTGCTCCCTTTGGATTCTACTTTGCTTTTATAGATTGTATTCCTCTGTGTAGGAAGGGTCATGCCTGGACACCAGACATAGTGAATGTGTCTGAATTTTTCCAGTGAATTAATCTAAAATAACTTGTCCTACACGTGATACCAAATTTAGTAGAAAGACATAATAATTTTGAATGGAGAAAATTCCCTCATGCTGCAAGTTTTTTAATTGCACGTGCTGTAGAGAAATGGGACATGTTCAGTAATTCTTTTGATCTGTGTACTCTGCTGTTCACTAAGCATGAGCATCTGATTCAGTGTAATCAAAGAGGTAACTATTATGTATGTATTAATTCTTCTTATTCTGTTTGTCCTGCAACACAATGGAATCACACTAGATACAACTATTTGCACCGGTGAGTTAAATTTCCTTACAGATTGTCCTAATGTAGTTGTCTTGCCTAGACTGCAACATTTCTCCTACTTAAATGTACTTTACTTCAGTGTAGAGTACATTTCCATAGTCAGACTACACTGTATTTGCAGTTTTGTTGCTTGGACCATATTCTTAGCAAACCTTGCATGCATTAAACAGAAAGTTCAATGCAAAACATATGTTTTCACATATAGTTCAGTAATTTACTGATTTCTTTTCCTAGGCGGAATGGGTAGCATTGAATTATGTACCGTTTGCTGAGAGATCATTGGAAGTTGTTGTGGACTTATACCAAAAGACAGCTTGCCATAAAGCTGTGGTAACGGAGAAGGTTCTTCAGAACATTATTAAGGTAAAAGTTTTTTCTGCATACGCGCTGAATTTAATGAGCTCATATTGAAAGTCATGAGTTTTATTTTGAGCTAGTATTGATAAACACTTTCTGGGAAGCCTAAAGCTTTAGTAAACAAATGGAAATTTTATGAAGACACGCAGAAGGTAGTAATTTCTTTTCAAGCTGCAAAAGTATTGATTAGCCTATATGTATTGTTCTTTAGCTGGATAATGTCAGCATCAGTATTTCACTGTTAAGATAGAAATTAACAAATGTGTTAGACCACAAAGTATTAATCTTTTAAAGTATTATGCACCTGAATCTGATAAGCAGGCCTCTTGGTAAACATGGCGTTGAAGTAGAGACCAGTTTCTGTAGAGTGACATATATGCTTTGTGGACGTGCGCTCTAGCTATTGCTTTTGATTTTTTAATTACTTTTGTGTGTCATTGATGTAGCTATGAAATGTTACAGATGCACGAATGTGCCTTTAAGGAGAAATTACCAAACTCAGCTTCTTTTTTGACCTTGTTTCCATTTTAGCAAAATTTTTCGTAAATAATAGTAGTAGTAGTAAATGTCTGGGGGAAAAAAAGAGATGTATGCGACCTAGGTTTATTTGTAATGACTTGGCTGACATCAGGTTGTTCCTGTGTAAAGATTTAGAAACCCGAATGTGCTTTAAAATAGTTACGTGGTATTATTTGGAATCTGTTATGAATTAAATATTTGTATTTCAAAGTTAATGCAGTTGTTTTCCACTTCTGTTTTAATGGGATAGGTTAAATTGATATAAACACTACTATTCTTTAATGTTCACAGTTGATAATAATGTGATTCTTTGCAGTAGATGAAAATTTTAAAAAATTATTTTTCATGTCTCCAAAACCCATGTTGATAGTGGAATTAGATTTGACCCCTATGAACAACAGCAGCAGCAGAAAAGATTCTGTTTATCTCTAGGGTTAGATCTTAGCTCTCATAATAATTTTGGACAATAGAGAGTTAATTACAGTTGGTTCACACTTGATAGCAAGAGTGAATCTTTCCTCCCTTTGCTTTCCTCAAATGAAAGACCTCACTAAAAGCATTGGGAGCATATGTGTAATACCTGAATTCAGTCACTGTGTATTTGAAATGTAAATTAAATAATTGGTTTTCCAAACTTGGTATCGGGTTCAGTTAGTTTGACTAACAATTCTAAAATGAATACGTACAGTGTAAATAGCACAAATGCTTAATGTTTTTAAACTCATTAATTACTTTCTTTGATAGATAGAAAGACAGCTTCAATATCTAAAAGGCTTAAAATTTGCTGTTTTCATCTGCTATACATTTGAGTTGTATTGCAGCCTTTATCTTAGAATTTCACTAACTCTTTTTGCTTTTAAACTTCCATGTGGTTTAACGGTCAGCAACAACCAGGTGTCTTGCAGTGGTTATGTATACAGTTCAACTTTTGCATATTAGGAAAAGTTTAATGAGGCTTTTTTTCCTATACCGTGTAAGCACTTGGGATAGCTTTCTAGGAACGGGACTAAACTTTCCAGAATACACTTATGATAATGAACTGGCTACAGTCTGTTAGATGTTAGGAAAGCCCATTTATCAGGTTTAGCAGAAATGGTGGATGGCAATACAGAAAAAGAAAATTAGTATGTAATTTCACAGTCTAATTGGTAATGGATCAACTCTGACTTCTAACCATGTACTTGGCAACAGACCTGTGCTTTAGACAGCTGGGATATAAATCATCTTTATAATTACATTTTTAAAAGAACATCTCGTATACCAGCAGAAAAGGAGGGAGGGATGTGTACTATCATCTGTGACAGTGTCTGCCAAGAGCTTCTGCAGAAACCTGTCATATTCTTAGATTTGTCTGAGCAACTATAAATTTTAACTTTCTTTTTGCAGACACTAAGAATACCTCTTAGTCTGAAATATTCCTGTCCTTCTGAAAGCACATGGAAGCTAGCTGTTTCCTCTCTTCTCAAAGTTCTCTCTATCGGACTACCTGTTGCGAGGCAGCATGCATCTTCTGGAAAATTTGACAGTATGTGGCCAGAGCTGGCAAATACTTTTGAAGACTTTTTATTCACCAAAAGGTAAACACAGTTTGTTTATTTATTTATTTATTTTAGTATTTGTAAATGTGTCAGTAGAGTTCTGTAAAAATAGCCTTATCTGTAGAGATATTTGATATCTAAAAAATATTTTAATGAATGAATGAAAAATGTAACCAGTCTGTCTACTTCAAAAAGTGTAGAAAAGTAGAAAAAACTTTATTTAAAAGCTGAAAAGTCAGAGCATGAAGGGGCTCAACTGACCTTTGAATACAAGACATAGCTATTTTGACCAGGCCAAGGAATTCTGTATGGACTCCCAAGGATATTTACTATTGATTTGATAAAGAATTACTGATACATACTCAATTTGTTCCTTTTTTCACTTTGAACAGAGTTGCAACAATGATTTTTTTTTTAATTTTTTTTGAGTTAAGGTGAACACCATTAACTATATTTATTTTTCTTGAGTTCCATCCTGAAGTAGTCAACTTACTATGGATTTTGGAAAATTACTTCTTGCATTGCTATTCACTTAGAAGCCCGTAGTTTTCTTGCACTTGTTTCTACACAGGTAAATTGACTGCACCTTAATAATTAACCACACTTTACTTACAATACTTTGTGAAAAGTGTAGCTAAATAGTCAGGTTTGTAACTAGGCAGACAGGCAGATGTTTAAGTACATCCATAATCTCTCAGGAATGGAATGCTGTAGATGTGTGCAGGTTGAGAAGTCCAGAAGTGGAAAATAATAACAATCAGAGACTTAAACAATCTGATCTATTAGTTTGTTTAACCAAAAGAATATATCATTAGGAAGACATGATATGTCTTCAGAATATTCTAAAAGATTGCTCTAGAGAAGAATTTTTATTGTCCCTTGAGAATGGGTAAAAATGCATTTCAGTACAACAATATAGTCTGGATTAGACATTAAGGAAACCTTTTACTGTGAGGAAGGTTAGATATTCTAGAAGATGCTTAGGAGCAGTATGGAATTTCCATCTTCTGTGAACATCTATGGGTAAACATCATTTAGGAGTTGTTCAAGTATATCTGATAGTGTCTCCGATTAAAGGACAATGTGGAATATGAAAAATTTAATTCTCTGATTTTCTGCGTGTATGTTGATTTCAGTAACAAATTAATCTTTCTTTTTAATAGGTACAGAAGAACCCGACTGTTTTCTAATGTTAATATGTTCTGTATTTGTGTGTGCATAGTTTGTAAACACACAAAAATTAGCAACCAAGCACAGCTGTATTTACTAATGATGAATAAATAGCAGCTTGCCCCAAACAGATAAAAATAAATACTAATAAAACTTAATTTTAGAGACAAATCCATTAGTGAAAATATTTGTAATAATGAATGGTTTTGGAATGTCATCAATAGGGTTGCATGACAATTTAATTAAAAACTTTTCTTTTGTTTTTCCATTTACTTCGTAGAAATATTATTGAATAGTAGGAGTACCTTAAGATAAAAGAGCTCATCGAGACTACATAAAAGACACTTTAATCATGCAAGTTTTTGTTCTCATGCTTCACTGTTTCTTGAATTTAAAATAATCTTTCCAATATCTGGTTTGGCTTTATTTTTCAGCTACAGTTAGTAGTCCTGCTTCCATTCTGAGACAGGCAGTCCAGATTAATTAACACCCTATAATCAATATAACTGTTGGGAATACAAAATTAAAATGACGGTTTTTGAGGTTGTTGTAGAAGATTTTATGTTCATTTAGAAGTTATTTTGGGAATATGAACTACTATTTGCTGTAAATGAATTATTCCTACATATCTGCAAAGCAGATGAAACATAGTCATTTTGCATGTTTTTAGCTGATTCAGACTGGCACTGCTACAGTTTTTGAATATTAATCATTCATAAATCCAGGGAAGTAAAATTATCACAGATCTTCAATGTAATTCAAGATAATCCACCTTTATCTGCATGACCTTTTTGGCCAAATATGTTGTCTGTTTTTCTTAATTTACAGCAAGTGATTTATACTTTTCTTGAAAGTTATTCCAACCATAGAAATTCCATCTTAACGTGTTGCCTGCTAGAAACAATCACTGTTGGCATTAATTCTAATAGCTTTTGCCAGCTGTCATACATGGGTGAATATTCTCTGGAGGTAAAGGAAAAATAGTACTTCTGTGAATATTTATGATGCCCTACAACTTGTCTATCTTCGCTTAAATGTTTTCTCAGCTTTAGAGACCAGAGTGTATTCTATGATTTTACGTACAAAAATGTGTTTTAGGGATCAGCATTTTCATCAAAATTAAAAATGTTCTCAGAGAAGTTATATGAAACTTTTCTGTTCTCTTATGTAGAAACTTTAAGGTTCAAAAGAATTTAAAATATTAAAAATAGGCCAGAGGTTTATAGAACCTATGGCTGTAGCAGGATAATCTGGCCTGTGATTATAATTAATGGCCATTATCATTACTGTTTTCCGGGCTTGTTATGAGTAGGTGATTTTTGCTGATGTAGTTGTGTGTTTATATGGCTATTGAATGTCTGGTTTGGGGTGTGGGGGAGGTTTTTTGCCCCTTTAGTGTCCATCTTTTTCTAAATAGCAGTTTGTCTTCCCAAGTGCATGGTTCTCCTACTTACAGTTAGAGCCCTGACCCTGTAGCTTTAGGACAGATAACCCTCCATCAGCCTGAGCCTTGTGGTCCTAAAAAAAGTTAAATCTGAGAGGGGAGTACATCTGCCTCATGCCAGTAATAGCAGTCATTTCTCCTTTTCTTCATCCTCTTCCTCCTCCTCCTCCTCCCCACAATGCTCCTGAAGTGTGCCTCTCTCTCTGTGATGCAAGGAGGGCTCTAGAGATAGCTGTGGAAGTTCCCCACACTGAGGTAATTTTCTTCTGATTTCCTTCAGTTAAGTCCTCCTGCACTTCTGTGCAAGATGCTGTGAAACTAGCCATGGCAAATAGGGCAACCTGTCCCTTTTGTGCTGAAATTAAATTGTGTGTTTTAGTGGATTGTAATTGCAGTATAGTCAGTCTCTTACATTTGTAGTTGTTCCATTTCTAAGTAAATTGAATTCAGAATTTTCAAATTTACTGTATTGTCTTTTCTATTAGAACTGTAACAAAGAAAAATTTATGTTAATCATAGTGGTGTCTTATTCCAGAATAATTTGGGAGAGTCTATTCACTGTTTTGAAAATAATAGCTAAAATTTATTGCTGAGTTGAGGTGCATGTCAGCCTTCAGATTATAGGTGAAGGCAATGGGAATGCACTTTCCAACTGTCCATGTTGGTCCTTTATTTTAGGCCATGTGATGTAAGAACTGTTTTCTGGTGTGTTCCTTGATTTTTTTATATTAACAACGACTTGTGTTTTTTAAAACTTTTGGTAGTACTTGGTTTTTTTGTCTGTATCACCAAAATCAATTGACCAAGCTACAGATGAGAAGATGAGAGCACTCTGTGCTCTTAGATTAGTGACTTGTACACTTTACTTGGTTTTCGTGACCCTGCTGACCATAACTGCAGTTTACTGCAACTGTGAGTCAGTCACCCCTGGTGGCTTTCCAACTTGCAAATATGCCACGCAGGACAGGGGGTTTATTAAGTCATGTGCAGAAGTGTACTAATCTGGCTGCACTGCTGAAGACCAGCACGGATTGAAAAGGTTCTGGCGCGCAAAGAATTTGGAAAATACAATTCAGAGACACCCCAAGAGGCTCTCTGTGAGACAGAATAAAAGCATTACTGCATTATCTAGATTTTTACCATTATCCAATGTATCACCCCTTATGACAGGAATAGTTAGATATATCCAGTTAAATCTGAATACAGTTAGAGCTGAAAATTGACTTTATGCCAGCGTTCTGTAATTTTTCCTCAGCTCTCTGCTTCAAGGAAACTGAAATATTTTGGCACAAAGAAACTTCCTTTTCTTCCTCCACTCTTGTATGCTTTTTCATACTCCACACTTTCCACTATTTAATGTTCTACATGTTCCATGCTATTATCTTCCCAGGCTTCATGCAAAGCTAGGTAAATATCTTCCTTTTGTACTCGCTTTTCAGACCTTTATTCTTGAAAGCTGACTTAGCACTGCTGGGATGGTTCTAAAAATGAAACGCCTGCATCTCTGTAAAACTTGCTAATGTCTGATTGAAGTCAGTCCACCGAGCAACACTGCATAACAGATTTGGCTAGTTTTTCCCTTTACCGTTGTTCATTAAAATATCCCAGTGCATATTGTCTTGGTTTTGTATGCACATTCTCCAAGTCTCTACCTGGCTGAGGATAGAGTAGAAAGATAAAAATCTATTTCACTGATGTTCTTAATTTTTAATCAATATTTTAAACATTTTTCTAGTCTGACTCATAGTTCTTCTAATCGCTGTTGTTCTAGAAATTGCTTCCACCGGTGAAACTGAGGTGGCATTCGTTAGGCAAGCGGTCACTGTGGTTAGAACCCTTAAACTAAAGCACTGTGAATCTCTGTGTTTAAAATAGTGAACCTCCTCTGTGTGGTCTTGCCTCTGCCTTTTGGACGGGAACAGGATTTCAAGCCAGCTATGGGGCTGAATGTGAGGAGATAGTCAACTCATGTTTAAAAAGTACAGATCACAGCAGAAATGGTCTGTGCCACTTTGTACATCAAGAAATTTCAAATATAGCCAAAAGAGCCCAGGTACAGGAAGAAGGAAAATGTTGCTGTCATAGAGGATTAATGGCTTCCAAGCAGTAAGTTTCAGGGTTGTTTTTGTTGTTTTTCTTTAAAAAGCAAACTACAGCTGAGGAGGCTCAATAATCTTGATTTTTATGATAAATCAGAACGACATTTAAAAATTAATACATTTAATGTAACTTAATTTAGATAAAATTGTCTTTTAGTAAGGGGCTGGTCTGTTTATTATTTCATATCATGCTTCTTTCCCAGAGGCTTTCATGGAAGCATGTCAAGCCATTATATAAAATAAAATTCAACAAACGTGTGTGTATATGTAATTTACTAGAGCAGAAGTCTGTGCTTACATGAGGGAATTAAATCAATAGCCTCCAAAAAGATGCTTCAGAGCAGAGTGCTGCTGTGCACAGCAGGACTCTGGGAGGCTGTTAGCTCTTTGTTGTTACGGCTCCAGCACCCTCCTTGGATGGTGGGCAGCGGCTGGAATCTCTGTACCTAGGAAAGCCAGCAACAGTTTATATCGCGCTGCCTCTTATCTTCCCTGGCTCTTGACCCTTCGGGTGTGGTTTGGCAGTATTGCATCAGACCAGCAAAGCTTTTGGCCCCTAGGTAGATGTTTCGTACAGACACCTTAGAAAAAACTATTTACCTGGGAATAATGTGCTACGTGAACAAGTATGTAGCGTAATCTGTAGTATATATGGCAGATCAGATGTGGATGACTGGACAGAAAGGTCTTAACATCTCTTTAAAGTAAATCTCAGCTCACAGTCAGTCAGTTGTAAATTAGGAAGTGTCAGAATCAAAGCTTCCCATGTATTTCTACATGACTTGCATTTGTATGCATCATAATAGTTTATTTAAAGGTTTTGCATAGGTAGCTTCTTCGTGTTACAAAAGGTACTGACTGAACAGCTACTTAATATTTAATTTATTCTTTGTTTTCAATGTGTACCTCCAACCTTTCTGACTGCCTAACACACAAACCACCAATAACCACAGTATTTCATATTGTTTCTTTTGTTTTTTTCCTAGTCATGTATGTTACACATGAGTGTTTCACAGACAATGGTGAAGTTACCTACATAAAGTCCCTTTGAGAAAGGAAGGTACATTTATTTTTCAAACATAAACATTGGCACCTACTGTCATAATTGTCAAAACTGAAAATTAGCTATAGGTGTGCAGACTGAACTTTAGGTGTCTCATGCTAAGCAGCCAGAAGATCGGGGAAAGAAGCCTATTTTGGAAAAATCTTACCTGGTCAGCAACATAGAGGAACACTGGGAAAAAAAGCCACCAAAAACCTGTTAGCTAAACTAACCAGATTTGAATAAGATTTAGAAGCCTCCAAAGTTCTTAAACCTTTCATTATAGTTGGCAATGGGATGGAGAAGACAGGCCCAGACAAGTACCCTTGTGAGGACAAGGCTGGCACAGGTCCACAATTGCATATTTGGCAGCTGCCTTGCCAGTGAGCACGTGCTTTGCTCTGAAGTACGCACCACATGTCTTTTTTTTCCTGGGGAGGGATATGAGGTGGAGGAAAAGCTGGGGGCTGGGGACGGAGTTAGGAAATACGCCAAAGGATGCCAGTCTGCTTGACACTACAGTACCGCACCAATTCCTCTGCTTACAGAACAGCTTCGTTCTTTGTTCAGTCCAGAGCGCTGTTTTCCTTGCATCTGCTTATTCTGCCATAAATTAGGCAGGGAATGTTGTGGCAGATTGACCCTAGCATTTTCCTTCCTTCTCAGTAGTGACTATCTTGTATACTTAATCAGGTGATTTCTCAGGGCCGGGGGGGGGAGCATCATCTAATGTAAGATGCATCGTGACACACAAGCATACACAGTAGCAGCAAGTTGAAGTACCACAGACAATCTTAATTCCAATATTTCTAACTGTTCTTTTGAAATGGTGAAATTTCCAAACTGTTCCACAGCTTGAAGATGTTGTATAATTCTTTTAAAAAGGCAAAATGTAGAATTATGGAAGAAGGACAGAATTTGAGATACGAAATTAAATTGACCTTTTATAGTGCCTTGACTCTAATTGTTGTTGTTAATGCTACTGGTTATTCCATTAGCTGCATGCACTAACTTCTTACCATCAGTGCACATGACACACTGTGGAGAAACTGAACCCACATTCCAGTGGGTTTTGCAACTGTCTTTATATTTCAGAGAGACATAGGCGTGAGGATTCTGACTTCTGGTCTATGTCAGAAAAACGAGGGCAGTGTAACTTGGTCAGAACAGACACATATGTAGGCCTATTTGCTGCTTCTGTTGGATTAGTGGGATGCCTAAGGAAGAGTGCAGGGTGACCACATAATACTTTCATGATACAATCCTTCAGCCTCCCAATTTACGTAACTCAGAAAGCTCTTATACCACGGGTTGTCATTGGCTTATAGTCTGTTTTTCTTCTAGTAATTTCACTAACTGTATGTTGAATCTGTGTAGATTTTAGCAAGCGATCTGTGATTATGGGATTATAAACAAAGTATTTTGGAGTTTATCTATTTTGTGAAGTACCTTTGATTTCCCAGCCTGCAAAGTGCAGTAGGAGCAGATCTGTAAAGCAAAACAGTTCATGATAAGGATCCATCACCCACAGAGTGCTCACTTGAGATATTTTATTTCAGAGTAGCTCTAGTCTGGCTTCCTGTCATGCAAGCATGTGCGAGAGTTTAGAATACATTTTTAAATTTAGTTTCATCAAAAATGAATCCAGTTCTATGCACTCTAAGGTCAGATGTGAACCAAGGTTTATAAACGGGGATGTCTAAAAGTTTAATTTGAAAAGCCCATGTCTGATACAGACTAAAACACTGATGTCAGTACATCAGCTGAAGTAGTTGATTGCTGTCTTGAGTAGGAGGCCTTTTTCTGTCCTGCTGAGGAACTTCACCCAATAACTCAGCAGAAGCATAATCCAGCAAAGGAAAGGAATTTGAATTTGCTGAATGGGTAGTCCAGTGTGTACAGGGAAGGATGTAATAAATGAGATAAAATTTCGCCACAGAAGACTGCATGACAGATGGCTGGCATAAAATTTGCAATTAAATGGTACAAGATTTCCAAATTTACAAGCAGGTAAGGTAGGATGTTGTAAAGTATTGGGTAATTGTCATGGTTGAATAATTTCTGGACATTTCATCTGTAAGTAATTTTTATATACAATGGAAGAACTGCAGAAAGTTCTGAATTTCTTCAAAATTATTGTTTGTAAAATGAGTTTGTCTCTTCATAAAATTTGTTAAGAATGAGAACAAATATATAATTTCAGTTATCAAGGAAAAATAATGTCCCATTAATGAAAAGTGTGTTTCATTAATGCAGAAGAAAATGTAATTTTTTAGATGTACTCAAAAGTCTCTTTATCTTGCGTAGTGAGAGAAAAAGTAAAATGTAAAAAACTGATCCCCTGATCATACCTTCACAGACTCATCTTAACAGATATAGTGACTTTTGCACATATGAGAGTTTGCTTTGAGATGCATATGAAAAATGGTGTTGGTGGTGCAAGTCCTTAATCTGGTCCGTCAGTTGTAACTCTTCAGTTTTAGTGTTTTACTACTTGTATCTTTTGAATCATTTTTATCATCATTATTCATAAGATATTCATAACATTGCCATATAACAGTACCAACTTGATGCATGTATTAACTTTAAATGTAATGCATTTCCCCAGACTTATCTCCTTAAACGTTGTGAATTTAAAAGTATAACATAGCATGTTTATTTTTAGTACACCTCCTGATAATCTTTCAATTCAAGAATTTCAGAAGAATGAGAGTATTGATGTTGAGGTAAGGAGACTGTAACAAATATATTGTCAAACGTAACGAGATGGTGACATTCACAGATTGCATTTGGTTCTGAAATAATTTTTTGAGAAGTTACCCATTCATTATTTTTCCTGTGATACCATTTCCCTCTTTGAAAAGCATAGGCTCAGAATTTGGCTGCTTCAGAGTTATGCAGAAAGTAGGAAGGGGCATGCCAAAAACTCTGAAGTTCAAAACAGCGTAAAGTGGCGAAACCACAATGTTTCTTATTTAGTATGTTATTGCCAAGCAATTACACAGGTAATTGTATACATGGAGGAAGCTGACAGTTAAACATGAAGTGAGTGCTTTCCATGTTGAGGCGGGGTATTCAGCCAACAGTGACATTGTTGCCCTCCAGATGTGTTCTCACTACTGAAAAGCTTGTGCATAAATGAAGAAATGACTTGTTTGTGCAGTACAGAGACAGCTGTAATTGTAAAAGAGGGCATGTTCGGTTGGATAACACCGAAGAAAATTAAAGAGAACATGGTACTTGGCATGAAGAGGGGCTTGTCCCCTTTCACTCCAGCACAGAGAGGTGTGGCAGCCCAGGGATTAAGGGTACAAAGTAGAAGGGCTTGCAGAGAAGATATGGCAGTATCTGTGGGTTTGATCACCTGTCATCTCTCCAGAGTGGCAGCTGGCATACAGAGATTTCTGGATGAAAAGTGGGAGTGGTTCTGCCTGCAGTGAGCAGTACTCTTGAGGTCTAATGCCTTAATTTATGGAGATCTAAACCCACTTTGTTCCTAAGCAGGAGCATCAAACCCAAGGATAGAAAGCATTTCAGTTAATGTTCTTTGCCTTAAGCTCGTTTAGATAATTAACTCGCTTGTTCTGCTTTGCAGATGTCTCATTGTAAGCATATGATATATTTGTTAATGTCATAGGGAGGATATGGAATTGAGTGGAAGTAGAGAAAGACTCCTAATATTGGATCTTCTCTTTTCAAAACCATAAATTCCATTTGAAGAATATACTTCAAATGTCAGTGAAATATGACTGGTAACTGCTTCAGACTCCGACAAAAGTGGAGGGAAAAACTTGTTATTATTTAAAGTTTAACGTTACATGCAAGATGGCAATTCTTGGACATATCTGCAAATTGTAAAAGTTAGCATTGGAATATTTTGTGAAGTTTCATTAGATATGTCTCTTCGTTTAATGTTTCTGTCTTCTTCGTGCTAGAATTACTACTTTAATATCCAGAACACCAATATAAATATATTCAATTTATTTTAGGTGGTGCAGCTTATCAGCACAGAGATACTGCCATATGCTAATTTTATTCCTAAGGAATTTGTTGGTCAAATAATGACGATGCTTAATAAAGGCTCAATACATTCTCAGTCATCCTCCTTCACAGGTATGGTACCTGAATGACAAAAGATAGCAGTGTTTAAATCTACTAGAAAGTAGTGAAAATGTTGAGTACTTGTTCTGATAAAGACTTGAAGTTCCATGGCATGTATTCAGTATAGACTGTTTGCTATCCAGCTTGTTTTTATAGATTATATTTTATTTCATGGAAGTTGCTGAGCATTCCTTGTGATTTTTTTAAAAATTATTTCCTTACTTCTTAGTCAGTATCATATATAATAGCGTAGTTTTGTTACTTTATACTTTTTACGTAGTTTGTTTTGCATTGTGCCAGCTGAAATATTTCTAACAATAATTTCAGAAAATTGTAAGACAGACATAATACCATGTTCTTAAAAATTAAATGACCTTAGCATAACTACATGGTGTAGCTAACCAGATGCCTTCTCTGCTGTTAAGAGGAAAGCATTTATAGTTTTTTGGGAAAGATGAAAAAAATGGACATAAGCCATGACAGAGAAAAGTATTTGGATTATACAGTACCAAGTTATTAGTACTTATGGTGTAGAACTGGGGTTGCTGGGTTTTTTTAATTGATTTCATAATTTTTTTATTAAAGCAATGTCAAGTAGGTGACATGTTACTGAATGTGTTGCGTATTCTGTCTTTTTAGAACTGTTGTGATTGTTGCACAGTCACTTTTTCTTCAAATGTATTCTTAATAATTGTTCTTATCACTAGTGATGTTTTTTAATACTACAAGAGTGATAACCTTTTTGCAAAATATAATAACGTGATTGAAATGCAACATTTAGTATATTGGCATGCACACTGCACAATTAAATGTGACATTTTACTTTGACAGAAGCTGAAATAGATATTCGAATGAGAGAGGAATTTTCTAAGGTGTGTTTTGAAACACTGCTCCAGTTTTCATTCAGTAATAAAGTCACAACTCCTCAGGAAGGCTACATCTCTAGAATGGCACTTTCTGTGCTCTTGAAAAGGTCACAGGATGTATTGCATCGCTACATAGAAGATGAGAGATTGAGTGGCAAATGTCCTCTTCCACGGTACGTACATTGTCTTTAGGAAATGAAAGATATTACCAGTACTCTGAGAAGGTTTCATTCAAAATATCACTCAATCCTTAAAAAAATAGTGTGTGTGGGTGAAATCTAAAGACAGGGAAATATTTCTGGAGAAGACATTTCAAAGAAAATGTTTATACCAATTTTTTGTTGAAAAGGCTTTGAATAATAATGGGTCACATTTGGTGCGGTTACACAGACAGTAGGAATATGATTTAGAAACTAATAGTTTCAGTTATTGAAACAATGGTTCTGATACCTACAACATAATAATTCTGAAATCTGATTTCTCTTTATTCCCAATAGAGCTATATATAGTTTCTAAATTGAGAGGTGGAGTGACCTCAAAAATAAGAGAAAATATCCAAACAGCAATGTTGTGAATCATGACTCAAGTACTTGTTCTTGAAACAGAAAAACTGACTGAAGTACCAGGAGATTCTTTAAAATGGGAGCTTATTTAAATTTCAGTTAACTTTTGAAGGTTTTGATCATGAATGATGGAACTGATTATTTTCATGTTACAGTTAATCATGTACATGAGTATTTTCAGACTGAGATGTGTGTGCCGTTAAGTGTTTCCAGTGTGACATTTAAAGCTATCCTAGCTGAGACAGCAGCAATGCTGGTGGGAACATTAAAGACAAATTATAACCTTAATCTCTAAATATCCTTTTTTTTTTTGGTAGGCTTCATTGCAGCTGTTTCAATTACCTATGTTTTTTAGTGTTGTGTAAGTTTCATAGAAAAGCTTATATTCTTGAACCAAAAATGAGTAGTTGACTGTTTGTGCTTTTTCCTTTCTAGGCAACAAGTAACAGAAATCATATTTGTTTTAAAAGCTGTCAGTACTCTCATAGATTCACTTAAAAAAACTCAACCTGAAAATGGTAAGTTATTGTTAAACAACATAGTTCTAAACAAGATAACATTGTATCTTCTACAAAGACATCTTTATTCTTTCATATAGTAATTTTCACATAAATTTGAAAAAAAAGTGTAATTTGTAAAATTCAGTATTGGGTAATTCCGTGTATATGTAGGTGGCAGGTAGACAAAAAAAAAAAAAACCCACAGAGTTTTTCCAGTAGACCTAGAAGTGTAAGATCCTAAGATAGGCTTGATAAAATAGGGGGCTTCAATTGATGGTGTCTTTTATTAGAGCGAGCTTAGTATCCTTCTAAAAACAAACAAAAACCATTCCATAAAATGTTAGTAGGATTCTTAAGTATATGTAGTTTTGCTAGACCCTGCAGTGCAATTAAAGGGGTGTACAAGTTAAACACATGGGCAGGCTGCTGTGTACTTAAACTTGCAGTCTTGCTTTCCCTGTCCTTCTGCTCTAGTACCACCTGTCCTCCGTATTGAAAAAGCTGTCTTAGCTTATTGATCCCCAAGTAAATGGCTGACAGGTATATTTAAAGGGCTGAATTATATATATATATATATATATAAATAAAATTAATAAATTTATAGTTGTGCATCCTGTTCCTCCTGTAAGCTGCCCCTGCTATATGCATAGAGATTTCCCACCAGAAAACTTAGGAGTCTTGTTTAAACCAGCTGTATTTGATTCTGAAACTCTGACAGAATTGCATATACAACACTTCCCTCTGCCTCCCTGCTTTTGATATTATGAGGAACAGAAGAATCTTCCCAATCCTGAAACAAACAAACCAGCCTTTCCAGAAAAACACAGGCAAGTGGGTTTGCTGGAGAGGCAGTGCCTCACTTGCAGCATCACTGAGCAGCTGGATTTATGATAATGTGGTTTCCAAGGCTGATGGCAAAAGGCTGAGGACAGAACTATGCCAGGATACATAAAGCACTTTGGCAAACATTGAAGACAACTGAAGTGCAACTTCGGTGGGCCTTTCTCTTGGAGGGCTAGAGTAGCCAACTCAGCTGGACTGTTCCCCAAATCCCTCTTCCTGCCATGAGAGAAATTCTTCACCTGGGCCTCATACAGTACTGATTGTCAGACCTCCTGCATACTTTCTTATGAAGAGAGCCACTGGAAAAATTAGAGAATCACTTTATTCCCACTTCTTCTAGCTCTTAATAATTTTATTTAAGAAGGTTATTAATGTTTTCTGAAATCAGGAGTTTGTTCTCTTTTGAAACAGAGCCAAAACAGAGATAAGGAAGTGGCATAATAAATAAGATTCATGATACAATCTTTAATTTTACTTGTTGGACTAACAAACTTTACCATGGATATTTTTGTGTCTTGGTCCAGTGTTTCTCCCTCTGCTTTCTTAGCTCTTTTAATCTGGACTGACTTGAAATTAATAGAAGGCCCCATTGCTGACAAGTTTCCAAAAGTGAAATGTGTCCAATACAACTTTCTGTCAATAGCTGAGAAAAGCAGGCAGAAAATGTATGTGCATTACAGATTTAATGAGAGAATTATCTTCAGTTTGTCAGTTCTTCATCCAGAAAACATAGTGAATGACTTATATGTAGAAACACAGGTGTGTAGCACCATTTCATGGGTGTACCATCTGGCTTCCAGCTGCTGCTGTAAAAAAGTGTGGCTCTCCTGCAAAAATACATCGTCATATCTGAAAGCCCCATATCTGAGAGAGTACAGTGTCATAGTGTCTGTGTAGCACTAGGTACCTATGTTTAGGCACCTGAATGTGCTCTTGTTTATACAGGTATTAAAAAAAAAAGTATGCTGTAAGAATTTAGACAGTAGTAAGTGATTCAGTCT
The DNA here is from genome assembly GCF_015220075.1 of Falco rusticolus. Lineage (NCBI taxonomy): Eukaryota > Metazoa > Chordata > Aves > Falconiformes > Falconidae > Falco > Falco rusticolus. The sequence goes on along the minus strand of NC_051191.1, from coordinate 37,982,661 downwards.
GGGTTTTTTTTTCATTGCAGTTGATGCTAACACGTGGGCACAAGTTATTGCCTTGTACCCGACTTTAGTAGAATGTATCACCTGCTCATCCTCAGAAGTGTGCTCAGCTCTGAAAGAGGCACTGGTTCCCTTTAAGGACTTCATGCATCCACCAGCATCCAAGGTACAGAACGGAGAGTCTTGACCCCATAAAACTTCTTTTGTATTCTCGAAGGAAAAGAAGTATCCAGAAATGTTTGTTCCCAGGTGAAGTTTCTCTGAGGAAATCTCTTGTGACTAGTACTTTGGCAACCAGTGCTGACTGCCTTTTAACTGTACTAACAAGAGCTCAGTAATTCATGAGTACAGGCTGTATCTCAAAGGTTCCAGAGCGAGTAGCAGTGCAAACCTTTAATAAATTTAACTGAATAGTTGGAATCATTTATAATCTAATGTACTTGCTACAGTATCTTGAAGTGGTGATTGAAAAGTGGGCTTATGTACAGCTTGTTGTGTATGTGTTAATGATGTAATTAAAAATATTTCAATTCAGTCAAATTTATTAGGCTGGTGTTTTGCACCCTTTTTTTGAAGTACGAATTGTACTAAAATTTTATGCAAGATGGTACTGTAACATTCCATATATCTGTAACCAGCCTTTGTAAACAAAGGGAACTGATATACTTGTGTGTATAATAAATGGTACAGTTCTGTATAAAATAGTTGCATTTATTATTTAAATTCTTTTTAAAATATTGATAATGTTAAATGCTTGGAAATGTATTTATTATGAATAAGTTGTATGCTTGCATTTTTACTTACAGTTTGCCTTCTAAATTGCCAGATATGCTCATTCATATCTGACCACGTTGTTAGTTTGTGCTTAATTGAATGTATCTTCTCTGCGGCTATTGGACATCTAACATAGGGTCATACGACAAAAGATGGCAGCAAGCAGTCAGCAGTCTACTGATCTCAAACTTCAAAGTAGTTGACCTGAAGTAAGTTTGAATATGCAGAAATCCACTGTAGCACTTCAACACTACCATACCTCACTTCATATTAATTTGTTTCAAGATGTTTGTTCTACTTGACTCTTACCCATTTTTGTAGTTGCAGCCTTGCTTTAAAAAAAACACATATTTGAGGGCTGTTAGCCTTTTTTGACCTTATAGGCAAGTATCACAGTCTTTGGATCATGACCCAAGAAAGATGATATCAAATTTCTGAAATACTTGGCTGTAATATTTTGGTCAATAATCTTAAGTGCTTTGTTTTGTAATGTCTTTTCAACCCAAACAAATTGTTCTAATCTTTTAATTATAAACTGTCTGATTTGAAACCATGCAAAGTGTATTTTTGAAGATAGTTCTTTAGAAGTGCAGTAAAATTTGTCATTAAGTACATGTGAATTTATTTTACTTTCACATAATACACAATCAAAGCAAAACACTTTTAATACTATTGTTTTTAAAGTTTGTGACTTAGCACTTGAACTCTTAATAATTACGATTTCAATAATGTTTTACCTGTATTCACATATTTTTAACCTGTGGTGTGAAAGCACAAAGGCCAAATGTAAAAAAAAAAAAAAAAAAAAGACAGGTGCCTTTCTATGGATTTCAGAATTTCGGAGCTTACCTTTAGGTTTTTGTTCCTTAAAGTCTTTTGTAGATATTAAAAGAGATTATCATGTGTAAGAAATGGTATTATATCTGTTTGCTTTACACTTTCCTGGCTAAAGGGACATTGACATTGAATGGTATATGTGCATAGATGTAGAAGTTGTAGGAGCTTCAAGTTGGAGGTGTGATGAAGTGGTCAGGGTTAGAAATACCCTGTGTGAATAATGTTTACACAAGCATGGATTTGAATGGCGTGCCCCCATACGGCTTCAGTTTATGGTCCTTTTTAAAAGCTTTCTGTTCCAAAATACAGTAAATGTTAAAGAGGCTTCAAGGCTTTGCACATTTCTCTGTGACCAAAGTCCCGTAGAACTTAATCGACAATCATGGGTAGTTTTTAGAGAACACACCGTTTACATTAAGGACACAAATGCTTCTCGTTACTAGAATTTATGTCAAAACAGCTTATTTGGAGGAACACTTCCAGTATACTGCAAAACTGGGTCCCACATACAGATAACACCGTTATCTGTACTCCGAAGGTGAAAACCTGGCAACTGTTTTCCTAATTAGTGGAAGATAAGTCAAGGTCTATGAGGTCATTAAAGAAACAAAGTGGAAGGCAGGAAAGAAGGGTATTAATTTGGTTTACAATATATCTTCTTAACCAGAATATCTGGACAGAGGTGTGCAGACCAAACTGTGAATGAGTTTGTTTCTAACAGTTTCTAATTGTTTTTTCAATAAATCTTCAGCTTCATCTGTATGTTAAAAAGGGGGTGTATAAGTCTTTCCTGACTCTAGAGCTTGGACTATTTTACCACCTATGCACATAAATCTTCAAAAGGTTTTTAAATCAACTGTCGGTGAGCTAACTTTCCTTCCTTTCCTTTTGATTACAAAATGAATAATACCTGTGCTGTTTGAGGCATGTTTTAGACATGCAAGCTGAGTTTGACCATATTCAAACTGCTTGCTTGTATAAATAGTTTGAGAACTAAAAACAGTTACTTAGTTTAGAAAAGAGGCTTTTCATTGACTAATTTTGCCTGTGAATAAGAATTATTCCCTTCACTGTGCCTTCTTGTCCGGCACTCAAGCATTTCTTCCAACTTGAAGCATCAGTTTCTTTTTTTTTCTACTTGTACCTTTTGCTAAATATTCTTAGGGCTGCTTTAATGCAAAGAGCATTTTTGAATATATGTTTCACATTTTTGCATGTTTCTAGCAGAGCAAATCTTGTTTCTGAAGAAATTTATTTAACTTTACCTATCAAGTAGACCCATGTCCAAGTAATTTTCAAGGGTGTAAGGTTGTTTAGTCATGAAAAGTAAAACACCTGGGCATTTTCAGGATTGAAGTCTGCGTTGTGTCACTGAAATCAGCTAGAAAAGGGGTACAGCTGATCATATAGAAATAGATAGCAGCTGGAAGTCAGAAAATAAGCATTAATTGCTGATTGAATGTAACCACAATCAACCTTTTTTCTTCTCCCCAACTTTAAAGAAGATGTGGATTGGGTATTCAAAGAGAAAATGCAAGGGTTTTACAAATTCTTAGAAGGTTCGTATCAAGAATTTTGATTACTTGGGAAAATTTGTATGTCTCAATGCCATGACCGTTGCCTTAACGTAGACAAGGATTTAAGATTACGTAGTAACTAATTAAGAAGAAGAAACAGATGCCTCAAGCTGGGAACATTATAAAGTCTTATTCTTACAAGTAACCTACGGTAGTTATTTGCTTGTTATCAGAGATGCTAATCTATTTGGACATCCATTTTGTTCCCTTGTACATGTGCCTGCTTCCCCGCCTGTTCTATTGGTGAACCGTGGAATGTTACTGGATATTAAGCTGCATGAAATACATGGCCACCGTTAGTTATTTACAAGGGCAAGTAGGGGTACCTCTGTGAAACTTCAGTAATTTGTCGTTGTATTCTGCAGATGTTAGGCTTCGGGTTTTTTACCCACTGTGAGTTGTTTCTTCTTGCCAAACAGCAAACCTTCTCATAGCCAGCCTTGAACTCTTCAGGCAAGATATTTTTAGTGAGGTTAATGCCTTTGTTTTCCTCAGCACATGGCAAACACAAGTACTAGTTATCAATGTATTCCACAGGAATTCATTTAGAAGTTCAGGGTAGTACTGTTGTTGTTGGGTGGGGGGTGGGGGGGGGAGCATATTTTCTTCTCATCTTTTTCTATACAGTTCAGTTTTGTGTCTTTCACTAGTTGTTCACCTCAAATTTGTAGCTTGCTGCTCATTTCCTATGTGGACAGGCATCTTCTACGAGCTTCAGCTTGAATCCTCCTGAATAAGGGGCAGCTCTACAAGTGAAAGAAGGAATTGTTGTGCACAGTTGCATCACGAATCATGCACATTCTGACTGCAGAGCCTACTGCATGCCTGTAAGGCTGTTTAGAGTGGAGTATATCAGAAAGTTACAAATAAGGCACTTAGAATGCAGGTTCTGTTCAAACTGGGATCCAGACTAGTGCACAGACGTGGTCTGCATCTGTACATGTACGCAGTTTAATTTCTATCAGCAAAATACTGATAGAATATTTGTATGCCTTGAGAACAACAACTTTTGAAAAAGTTAGTTGAACTTCTGCACAGGTGAAAAGAATTTACTGTTAAGACATTGTCTGATGATAACTTCCAGTAACTTTTTGTGCTTTAAAAATGTGATAAATTTTAATGTATTGTACAGCGTTTCAGAAGCTGTGACTTAGCTTAATTCATGTTTCATTGTATGCAATGAAGGTTCTACTGCTTGACTTTACAAGGGAGGGAAAAATGAACAGCACTCTCCCAAAAGACCTGGCCTACCATGTCTAATTCTTAGGAATTTCCTTTGTCGTATAGCCTCAGACTCTAGTAACTTAGAGTGTATTCATAATTCTTGGAAGTTAGTTTCAGATTACGTGATGGCAATGCTAGGATATTCCAGCTGTGTCCTTACATATAGCAGTAAGTTCTGCTGTCATCCTCTTTTCTTTTCCTGTTTGGTTGGGTTTTGATTTTAGTTCATGATAATGCAAGAAAAAAATTGGAATAATATCATATTGGAGTTGAGACAAAAGCATTCTTCTGTAGTACCTTTATATGCTGCTGTATTCACAACATTCTTTCAGTGTTTTTGAAGTTTTACTTGTTCTGACAAAAGAATGTAGATCTACATATATAGTTCACTTTATATGCCTTGATACTCATATAAATTCAGTTGAGACCCTGCTTACTGTAACAAAATGTGAACTAGCAACTCTAATCTGAGCTCTTTTGTTTTCTCCTTCACCTTAAACAAATTTTAAAATGCATTGTAAATTTATGTACCATTTAGCCTTGTTCTTTATGTTGTCTATCTAGATGTAGCTATAAGAGAAGATCTGCAGAAATTCTAGTTTGTTTTTCTTGAAAATAGTAATTTGGAAATTTGCTATATGTGAAATAAACTATATAGGAATAAAAGAAGTAAAAATATTAACAATGTTTACAGTTAATAAAGTCATCTTCTACGATCATGTGGAATAAAAAGTAAATGCTTCATAATTCCTATTTTATTTAGGCATTGGGCCATGCAAATGATGAGGTCCGTAAAGTTACATTTTTGTTTATGCAAGCAGTTAAGGCTCCTGTAGCAATTATTTATCCTGTATGACTGGGTATCTAGTGGAAGACAAACATTTACTGAGGAAGCAGAGTGAATTATTACTGCTTGACACCTGTTTCAGCAATGAAAAAAAGCCTGACTGAAGCATGAATATCATCTGTCAGTTGAAAAGGGTATGTGCTGTTCCTTTGGATTTTGAGACCATTTTCAGTTGTTCCAAACGTAGCACTATAAAATTGTTTCTTTGAGGTTCCTTCATTTTACTCTTCAAATCAGGAGGACTTCATGAGCTGTGCATGTAAGCAAGAATTCAGTCTAACCAAAGAGTTGCTTTTTTCTCCTTGATTTTTTTTAAGCTAAATTTAGAGATCCGTGTTCCATCATATTTTTTGTTTAGAGAGAAAGCAGTCAGTTACTGCTGAGTCATGAATGTTGCTTAAGCGCTACAGAACAGTCCTATGACGAGCTTTTACCACTAAGAAGTAATCTGGTAGACATTTTATTTTCTTTCTCTCTCTCCAAACTAGTTACTGTGTGGCTTAAGACAGGAATCTGATCATGGTGGGCGTTTATCTGATCTCTTTAAGTGACTTAGCTGTAAGCGCTTGCTAACTTTTACTACATTATTAGTTACTGGTTTTCTATCTGATCGGTTACTTTAAGACACTGTTTGTTGAGGAATACTCAGATACATCAATGTTCGTTCTTTCTCCCTGGATTTTCCACCCTGATTTTCTGACAAGACTTTTCTCTGTGTGCTTTTCTTCACATCTGAGTTTTGGGGGCAGACCCTATTTGCCTAGACAGTATTCTGCATATCAAGACAAGTACTAGCCCAATAGAAATTATGTAGAACTCTGTGTAGAACATAGATTTCATTTGGGGAGTAAATACTCTTTAGGGTTCACAGGTTTGTTTCAATTATAAATGTGTGTTTTGCAGTACTGATATAACCATATTACAGTTGCAGTATTACTTTCTTGAATGTTGGAAAGTGTATTAGACAAGGCTGCTTATTCCGTGTGAAGAAATACAATAGAACTCAAAAATGTCTTTGCTTCTTACAGCCTTTAAGTTTCATTTAGTTGCAGATACAGAGATAATGATGATGGCAGGGATGCGCAAAGAAAGGATCTCCTTAGGTTTTGAATTACACAGAAGTCTTTTACCCCAAATGGTGAAATTGTATGCAAAGCAGAGAGAGGAAGCTGCTGCTAGATGAATATAAAAATGGTCAGGAAGAAGGAAGCTTTATATGGTAGGTGAAACTTAACAGCTAAGTGAATCATACGAATCTTAAAGTTGAGTCAGAACTGCATGATTGAGCAGTGGCTTTTTGTACATATAACGTGAACGGGCAGTATGTTACAGAAGAAAGTCTACAAGGGACATAAAATAATTATTTCCTTTTTCTGTCCTTGGAAATCACTTAAGGATTAATATAGTAATTTTCCATTGTAGAAAACAGTTTTGAAAATGTGTGTTGTTTTCATTCCAGTGGGGTCTTTTAGGTTTATTTTCACATCTACTGTTCATTAGAAACATTTGATTAAGAGCTTGGCTGTTACTACTGAGTGTTACCAATGTAAAAAGCCAGGTTTTGAAGCAGCCTTGTTACAGGGAATGCTGAAAGTTGGTTGTATATAGATATGGTTGTTCTTTGGGAAACAATAATTAAAACTGCTTTACTAAAGCTGCAGTGTTTTATTAAAAATTTAACTTAAAAATAATTAATGAAAAAAGCAACGCAACTAAAATTAAAGGATCAGAACCTGAGGGATCTAAACTTGGGCTAATATAATGCAATGCTCACGAGTTTCCAGGCTCTGTCCAAGAGCCCAGCTCTGCTCCTGGAAAGGAACCTGATAAGCTGACAGTAAAAAATTTTGAATATATGAGAATGGCTTTTCTCAAACAAATTTGCAATAGAAGTTATCATTTGCAGAAATGCCCCTCATTTCCAGGGATGCAGAACTTTCAGTAAATAAAATATTCTATGTGCATTTTCTGTCCATCTATTTGGATCTTTCATTCTGTTATTGTTCTCTATGTCACCTTTCAACAGGGAAGGGGAGTATCATAAAACGTTATAGTCTGTGTACATGTGCATACTATGTGTATGGTATTGTGAAGGAATCAGCTATGAAAATGTGGCTTTTGTGGTACCAACGAATAACATTTTTCTTACCCATTTAGCTTAGGGCAAGAGATTGTATCGCTTTAAGAATTCTGACAGATGTCTTCCAGTTTTGTCGATAAAATATTCTAAGATAATCTATAGTGCTCATTACGAGCCTGGTTGGTACAAAAAACCTATCCTTTTTTAATGATTGGTGTTTGCACATGCAGGTTAGTTTCAGTATTTTCATCTCTGTAATCTTTAGGTAAAAATGCTTAGGTAGGGATGTAAACTGTTGGAGGCCTCACTGATTCCTGCAGCTTCCTAAATAACTGCTACAAGGCTAACAGGATATGGAAAGTTTTTCCTGGCTGCAGATTATGAATAAATTTAGTGAGTAAGGTCTGTGCAGCGTTTAGTTTATCTCAAGTCTCAGGAAAGAGCTTCTCAAACAGAGAGCCTCAGTAGGACCTGTGCACCAGCATATAAGCATGCTTTCTGGATAAGAATACTTTCCTCACATGAAGGTGGCATCACATTTTAAGAACTCGTCAAATGTAAGTCTTGTTTCATAGCTGAGTTGTAGTGTTAAGATTTATGTCATTTGCAAAGCATCAATCTAATTTAGGACAGACAATGTTACACCCTCTAGGAACCAGCTGCTGGGATCGAGAATAACTACAACAGCAGCAAGTGAGGAAAAAAATCAGATGGTTTAAGACAACTTGTGTAAGAAAGATAGTGAAATTAAATATTCATGATTCTTAGGGTGGAGAGAGAACATCAGAATAAAAATTACTGGACTTCGAGAAGGCAGACCACAGAAAATTCATAGGTAGGATCTCACAGAAGGAAAGTCTGAGGTGAGAGAAGAACTGAGGAGATAACACAGTTCTTTGGAGATGGGAAGGTCATGACTGAAAGTGTATCCCAGTGCAGGAGAAAGAGACCAACTGTAATAATAGACCAGTTCAGTTAAACAAGAAATTTCATTGACTTCAAACACGAGGAGGGGAGGCCTCTGGAAAGTGGAAATTCAGATACCACTGAAGAACAGTGTTAACAGATAGGGATGAAAGTAGATGAGATACAACTGTCAACTGAAAGAGAATAAATACGTAAGTAGTGAAAGATTTGTGCTAACAGAAGTGCAGACTACTCTGAAAAAGATGGCTGTTGACACAAGTGATTGCGTGTTTGGTTCAGATTTGCAGTTTGAATTTTTTTGTTTGTTGTAGTTTGTTATAGATGACTGGTCCAAAAAGTCAAAAATAACTGCCAGTGTATTACTTGTACAATTGATGCAAGTGATAAAGATTGAAGAAGCTTACCTAGAAAAAGGAGAATGGAACAGAAAATAGTTATATGTTGTCAAATCAACTGGACCTGAAGAATTTCTTCCTGATATTTAAAGAACTGATCTAAGGAACTTCAGCATTTTTAAGATCATCTTTGAAAATTAATGTAAAACAAGGAGTACCAGATGACTGAAAAAAGCAAAAAACATTGCTTTATCTTTTTTTAAGGATAAAATGGAGAAGAAGATAGAAATTATAGCTCAACTGGCCTGACGTTAAGTCTTTTTTTCCTGACAAGTAAAAATTAAGATCTGCTATTGGCATCAGCAAGATATCCATGACATGCATAACAGCTGACAAGTATTTGCTATGATCAAGTCACATAAACCCAGTCTAATTTCTTTCTGTGAAAAAGTGACAGATCTTGTGAATGGGGATAAGAACTAGTTGCTAAATGTTTCACATGACTTTTTCGTAAGTACCAATAAAAAAACAAGGAAACAAAGTCTAGCCAAGCAGACAAGACCCTCAAAGCAAGTATTAATTGATCAGGGTTAGAATGTGCAGGTTGGGATTCTACATGTAGCTTCTCTGAATACAATATAAGGATAAAAGATGGTACTTACTAAATCAGTAGCAAATTGACAGATGTATTACAAGTATGTTACAAAACAGGATTGTAACTCCACATCTCAACTGGCGAAATGGTTTCCCAAAAAACAGGATGCAGTTCATCAAGATGACTGTAAGATGCTGCTGTTAAGCAGCAGCTAGATTTTTTCATTTAATTTTGCCAGGTTTCTTGAATAGGAGACTTGAATTTCAAAAGTTTTGATGGTTTTCCTTAGAAAATTGCTCCAGTGTTAAGGCTGCTATCAGTGCAAACAGCTGTCATTAACACCATCAAGAACTAGATCTGAAAACATGTTTTGCAACAGTTTCTGATAATAGAAATATAAACCAAGCTTTAATGTCTTCTAAGTAATTAAAAATTTTTATATAAACTTTTGCAACTGATACATTTCTGCTCATAATCCATAATTTGCTATTATAACATTTAATCTATACAATGATTGTGTAGTTGTCTTTAAGCTATCCGGTCAAAACTTTATTTAAAAAAATAAATCTGCATTTTTCAGTTGTGCATCAAACACCTGATCTCTGCTCACACTGTTTTAAAAGATTTCTTCAAATAATGTGTGTTGTTTTTAAAGAAATAAGGTGTGTATTAAAGATAGGATGGAATTCTTGTGATAAAAATAGTACTGAGTAGTATTACCAACAAAACAGGGTTTTCTGTTGCATTGTGGAATGCATCAAATAGAAGAACTACAATGCATTAGTTACTATCCACTTTCCCGATTCAGAATGTAATAGTCCTTGTGTCCTATCAGCTAGAGAGTAACATGCTAAAAAACCTGATCCATTTCTGAGTTTATTTAAGTATGTGTGTCTTGATTATGAAACAGATCTGATAAAAAGGATAAGATAGCTATGTGTTTACTGTACTAACTGCAGCATTTTGTTAGCAAGAGATGAGAGTATTCATTGCTCAAATTTACTTTGTAACCTGTGTTTAGAGAAGTTCTCAGATAAGCTTATTTTTAAAATCAGTATGATATGCTTTCCGCTCCATATTAACACATTTTTTCCCACTGGTGATCCAGAGAATTTCTTAAGGAGTCTCATTTGTCAGAAGTGTAATCCTCTTTTCACCTGAAGCATGTTCCTTACGGAAGGGATGAGTTAAGTACAGGTACCACCTTTTTCTTCAATCAAAAATACTGCAGTGCTGAAACATACTCAAAGGCCTCAGCCCATACTGCCTGTCAGTCTAATGCTGTTGAGGGGTTTTTGGTCTGTTGTTTTCAGAAGGGATTGCCAATAGATAAATAAGAAAGAAAATCCCTTGCAAGTCAGGTATCTGTTTGGCATCTTCACAGTTTTATTATTGAAGACCCTGACCTTCAGACTGGAATCAGAACTGCTGCTCTTTGTGTACAGAATATCTGCCTTATACTTGGCAGAAGTCTCCATGACCAGTGGTTTTTCCAAGTTGACAACCTCAAGACTGTAGAGGCTCATGTAGATGAGAGACTTCAAAACTTGAAAATTGACATTGTCTGGTCTGGGTTTTTTTGAATGTTTAACCATTTCTTACTTGGAAATAATACTGAAGTTGCCAAGGAATTCCTTATGTTTCTGGCGTCCACGCCAGAAGACTCTCACTTCTTTCCCCCATCACATCACAGACTAATGCCTGGTCACGAGGGCAGGGACTGAGAGGCTCCACAGAAAAATGGCAGCCAAAACTGGATTGCCACCAACAGAGGACCTTTAAAAAGCACAGAGAGTAGTCTGGTTTTGATCAGCCTCTCTCATGAGAAAACATGGAAGGTGACAGGATAGTACTGCTGAAGTGTGTGGACAAAGAACTGGTTTCTGGAGTACATCACAACTAATACTTGCAGATCTACTTACTGAACATGTTCGTGCCTCAGAGCTTGGTGGTGTAGCACAACGTGGTACTACTACCTTACCTCTAAAATGAGCCCAGAGTCTGCACATAGTACTACCCTAGAACAAATGAGGAAAAACAATTTTTTTTTGAAAGACTGATTTAAATTAAATACTTTCTCTCAAAATATTAAATCAGTAACCTCTATTATAGCTGTATGCGCTATAATCTCTTAAAATCTCGGGGTTGGGGGAGGGGGGAAGAAAAAGGCAGCTACGTGATGCCAAAGTCTTAAAGAGAATGCACTGAATTGATGAATGGAGTTGCACAAAACCCTTCCTCTTTACAGAGTAAGAATCAGGAAGCAAGTCTTTGAAGTGCTAAACCACAGTCTGACAGCTATAGCTGCTTCTTGGAGTTCAGTTTAACTTTAACTAGCTCAATTTAAACAACTAGTTCTAACTTGGAAACAGATTGGGAATGGCAAAAGCTTGTGGGTTTTTTCCCCTTCCATTCGTAGATCTGTGAAGGTAAAAATCTACTGTCTCTAAAAGCTGAAGGTAGTGCCAGCTAGAAACAAATCAGTTCTATCCTCTTTATTAACAAGATGTATTTCATGCATGTGTCCTGTAGATTTAAAACAGATCAATCTAAGAACTATTTTGAATGCCATTTTTCATATTATTCTACTTTGCCTCCAGATAGGGCTCTATGCAAAACCAATGAAGTGTTAAATAATCAAGAAAAAATGTACTCAACCATTTTCTGATAAAATAAAATGTAACCATTTAGCATCTAATAAGCTGTAGAATTAAGTATATAAGATGTATTCCCTAATTATAAAAGGTTGCCAATCTTAGTGCAATGACTATATTTAATTGCAAACAAACATTTAATTAATCGCTAATGCAATAATAAAACCCAGTATTTTAGGAGAGATAAATACAGGTGCAAAATAAGGCTTAAAGCATAGTTCTCAGCTTATTTAAATCATTATTAAAAACAAGTCACTTTTGACAGAAACCGTTCATCCTTTGATCATACTTAATGACAGGCAGTATGGAGCATTTGCTTGGAGAGGCACAAGTTGGATTCCTCTTGGGTAACTGAACTTTTGAGGTCTGCTCTGAGATTAGCTGTCCTGGCTTTTGTTTGTAGTCAGGGAAGACAAATAGGCAGGCCTACCAGGGGATCGGTTCCATCCTAAAGGAGGTCACCTCAGTCGCTATGTGGAAGTGCCGGTCCCTGCTTCAGGAGCATAGGACGACTAATTCAGGCTTGGGCATCTGGTGTTTTGTGGTGGGTGGGGTGTTTTTCAGATTACTTCAGACATCTCAAAATGGAGAAGATGAATCTCAGTCAGTGGCTCGGCCAGCTACAGTACATGCAACTGACTTTGCTATCGCAATGTGTTTATGGTGCTATAGGGTTTCTTTGAGCTCCCCTAAGAGCATTTCCTTTGTGGTTTTTTGTTTGCTTTGGGGGTTTTTTACATGTCCTTTGCAGGGCCTACTATGAGGCTTGGCTGGTTTTTTTTCTTTCCCCCCCCCCATCGAGATTGTATTCAAGTTTTCATTTGTTGTTTATCCTGCCTCTGCAAGGGACAACATGCTATGACTTCCTTGTACTCATAGCATTGGTTTATATACTTAGATGAAGACTTAGGAGCTCAACATTCACTGTCAGTGTAGAAGGCAGAGCTCTTTTTGAACCTTAAATTCTCCTTGCTACTGACCTGCCTTGGTTTTTCACGGGTTTCCCAATTTGCACAGTACATGACATTATTGTCTTCATGAACTCAGTAAACTGAACTAAAAATTTCCAGTCCTGCTACACTTTTGAACATTCATCAGATAATTGTTCTGTTTGGTTTTTTTATAATAGCATTTAACTGCTGCTTTCTACGCAGTTGTTTCAGGTCCGCAAGATTACAGTTGCTTCTGATACCTATAACTTAGTGCCTGAATGCTTATTTCTGTCATTTGAATTTCTCATGTCTGAGGAAAAAGAGAAACCATTTGCTAGGAAGCTTGACTTCTTTGAAAGTCAAGTTGTACATTCACATTCACAGTAAGCACAGCTTGAATTACTGAAGGTAACCAAGGGCGGCACCAGTCCTCAAAATCTTTCAGAACTGTGCATTACCGGGTATGGGACAGCGTGAGGGAATCAACAAGGCTCCAACAAACATTAGGCTCCGGAAGCTTGCGGGTTAGTACTTGCATCCATCTGCAGCCATGCATAATTTCTAGCCTTTTAGTTCCTTTTTCCTTGCTTTCCAGGATCTACTTTAACAGCTTCTTGGACTTCTAGTTTTTAGACAAATGCAAATCTAAAAAGAAAATATCAGTGTAGATGTTTTGATTTGCTATATAATAAATTGTGATGTATGTTGAATACCTGCCATTAGTTTCAGTGACATAACAATTTAAAAATAACAATTTCTGCCTGTACAGGAAAGACTACAAAATGTTTCAAGTAATAAACTTACCAAACTTCCAAGAGGAAGCAGTATTCTACTGTTATTTATCTGCCTGTTCTTATAAGTAATTAAATTTATCTCAATTATGTGGTTTAAATTTACACTTTACTTTCTCCCAGAAGTGCTGATTTTCCTCATATAGAAATTGCAAATTCCTTGTCCGAGAAACTAAATGTACTCGTGATGTTAAGATGGATTTCAGTCTAAGTAATGGATATAAAAGAGACCTTAATTGAGGAAAACAAGTCATTGAGACATGAAATGTGTAAAAGTTGCTTTACATTATATAGTTGAAATGGCTTTAGAATGGAAGGGAGCACACTGGAAGAAAAAAAACGGTAAAAATTAACTTCGAATTAGCTAAAAAGTTTAATATTCTGACTAAGAATTATTTTTTCCACTATCAGTACTTTTTTGTAATATAGTCATAGTTTAAATGTCTGGAAAAAAAATGATAGGAAAAAGGGTGTGAAAATATCTAGCTTTTGCTTTTTTTATTATTATTTTATTTTATTAAACACTTGAACTTTCCTGATTTTAGATTGTGTTTTTTTTCTCAGAATTGAGTTTTTATCTGTACACCAAATTGCATACATTGCCTTGGCGCATCCATCTCACTGTAATACTTTTGCCTCTCCTGAGCTGACCTCAAAAAGCAGAACAATTAAGTCTTACTGTCCCTATGAGAAATAGTATTACACAGCTTTACTGAGGAAAACAGGAATTGAAAGTGGCCTGAAGGAGGTCAATCAGTCCCTTCCAGAACCAGTTACAAAGTTACTGGATGCTTCCATTTTCTCAGCAGTAGAATGTTGTCAGTCAATATCAAGAACATACGTAGTTTAAGCATACAGAAACTCTTGGCGTGTTTTCTCTGACAGAATGTCACTGGTTTAAATGTCTGTTAAACAAGCAATCGGTGATGTAATTCCCCCTTGGTGCCTAATATAGGTAGCAACTTTAAAAGCAGGAAGCTGCACAATCATGAAGTAGTTTGATCTTTGGTCTTTTCTTTAAGGTGGCAATGTTTTAGCTGCTTTCTAGCCTGACTTTCTCAACTATACATTTGTTGCAAGTTGTTACTAAAGGCATTGCATTTTATTCTGAACCGATGTTGTAGATTGTAGCATTGCAGCTTCCAGTGCAAAGCTGTGTTTCATTTAAGGTCTGGCTGCAAGGTGGGTTATTGCCATATTCTGCATCACTGATGTTAATTTGCAACCTGAATTAGACTCTTTTTTTTTTAACTCTTGCAGCCTATTTCCCCTTGTGTATTGATAGCTGTTTTTTCAATAGATTTTTTCATAAGATGTGTTAGTGGTGAAGGCCAAAACGAATGGTAAAAATGTTAGTAACTTTTGTAGAGGTTGAGAGTCTTTGAGGTCAGTTTCTGGCATGCAGTGATCGCCCTGGGGTCTATCTCCATTTAGAAATATAAGAGCTTCCAAGTTTTCTAATTGTATTAAAAAAAAAAAAAAGCTTTAGAGTGCAAACCTGATTTATTTTAAAAGTTAAAGCCCAGAGCCCCCTTTGCCTAGCGGAAAGGAGACGCGTTAGCTGTGCCGCGGGCCCCCGAGCCCGGCCGCGGTGTCCCGCCTTCGCCCGGAGACCGTCGCGTTGCACCAGCACCAGAGCTGCTGCGAGTTGCCTCTCTACTCCTGTGACTGAAAACCACACGTAACCAGCAAGTACAACATTTTAGTGCCACCCTGCAGCTTTACGCGCCTTCTTCGGCCCGGCCGGCCGCGGCTCCGGGGCGGCGGAACCTGCCCTGCCCCGCCACCCACAGCGTTGAAGGGCCAGAAAGCCCGGCCCTGGCGGTGCGCTTCTCTCAGAGCGCGATTCTAGTGAAAAAGCCCCAGTGTAAGGGCGCCTGCTCCCCCTCAGCCCGCCTACACTTCCCGTGGGCCCCGCTCCAGCCGCGGCGTTTCCCGCGGCTGTTGGGGAGTCCCGGATCGAGAGCGGGAGATTCTCCCCCTCCCGGCATCCCCCCGGACAAGCGTAACACCCTCCTGCGCAGTCCGGCGGGAATCGAAGGGAGAGCCGCAGCGCTCTGGCGCAGCGCTTCTCTCTGAATAGTGCCCTCCCGCCGTCCCGCGCCATCTTGAATACTAGCTGGGGGCAGCGTTCCCCCTCCCTCTTCAAGATGGCGCCGGCCGGTTGAGTGACATGTCCAGTCACGTGGGCAGCGGATGAGCCCCTCTCTCCCCCCGCCTTAAATGATCTCTATGGTTCAGCCGGACACACAGGCGGCGGCGGCGGCGGCGGCGGCGGCGAGGGACAGAGCCGCGGCGGGAGCGGGGCCGCAGCGCCCGCCCGTCGCCTTCTTTGTCTGCGGCCTCGGCAAGGCGAGCGCTTCCCCCTTCCCGACCCTCCGGGTGTCCTCGCCCGAGGTCTCGGCTCCTTCCTCCCCGCCGGGAGGGGGGGTGGGGGCTTCCCGCTGGGGCGGGGGTTACCCCCGGCCCCTACGCCCCGGCCGGCAGCACGACGCGTCCTCGGGCGAGCGGGGCTGCGTCCGGAACGCCCCGGCCCATCGCCTCCGCTTTCTCCGGGGAGCGGGCGGACCGGCCTGCCGGGGCCCGGCGGGTGGGGGCGGCGGGAGGTCAGCGGCGGGCTGGCGGCGGCTGCCTCTCCGCCCGCGCCCCCTTCCCCCGCGGGCTGCCCGCGGCCGGCGCTGGCGGGGCCGCCGTGCTGCAGGGAGGGGCGGCGCGGCAGGTCCTGTGCGGCCGCGGCTCCTGCGGAGGGTGGGCGAGGGGGGCGGCTGAAGCGGGCTGGGGGGGTCGGGGTGTGTGTGTGTGTGTGTGTTGATGGGGTCGGGTGGGGGGGTCTGTCTGCTGTGTTTCTTTTTCCCCCCACCCCGTTTCTCTCCTTTCTTCCCTCCCTCCCTCCCTCCTTCCCCTCCCGCCCCATCCGCTATAGGCTTGCGGAACGGTGGCTGTTTGAAATTAAACATGATCTTTACTGTACCAGCTGGGGTCTGTAATGTATCTGATAAATGAAGCTCTTCGCGTCGGTTTCAGGTCATGCAAGGAAAAGAGCAAAGCTGGGGAGGGAGCTGGGCGGGGTTTCCCTTTGCTTTTCACAGTCAGGCGAGAGGAGTCTGGTTGATGTCTGCAGCAGATAAAGGAGACAAGAGGATCATCAAAAGACCCCAGAGCCCTTTTATCTTTCTGCTGTTTTTCCCTCTGATTTCATTTATCGTTGCCGTGTTGTCTGTCTACTTGTTTGCCCCCTTCAGAGGGGTCGGGTGCACCAGGGCCCTGGCTGAGGTAGTAGTTTGTGCTGTTGGTCGGGTTGTGACATTGCCCGCTGTGGAGATAACTGCGCAAGCTACTGCCTTGCTAGTGCTGGTGATGATCAGCTGCAGATGAAGACAATGACAATGGGAATCCCCTTTGTTTTCCTGGGATTGCATGCTGCTGAGGTGGCAACAATTCCTTCTCCTCCTACTTCTGCAGAAGGAGTCTAGCCTTGGCCACTGCGATGAGTAGTGGGGTTCGACCCCGTCACTAGAATGCTGCTTCTTTCGCAGAGCTGGATGAAAAACCGTTAGTTTCACACTGTTTGGAGGGCATCTGAATTTGGGCTGAAGAGCAAGCGTCTGCATTTCTTCTCTTGCTTAGACCTTATTATTCACATGGCATCCTTGAAAGAGGTGGATTTTCTATTTTGTGAAGACAGATCAATGAAGGACTTGTATTTTCTGTGTTTTGAATATGCAAAACTTGTATGTGTGATATTAAGTGCTTTTGTTTGAACGGTAAAAAAATCCTGAATATCTAACAAAAGTGAAAATATGTAATTACCGCTTCCTTATGCTGATACGATGGTCTTTTTACAATACAGTTGACTTAATTGTACTGCTTGGTGCTAACAGTTTTTTTAGGTGAACTGAGATACCTTTCCTGTATATTTTGACTTATTGTGAAAAGCAAACCCATGAATCTGCTACTGTGAATTAATTAAAATTGCTGGTATATTTATGGTGATGGCTAAGGATATCTTTTTGATACTAATTTTAGTGTGTTGATCACTTATTACAATGGCTTAAACTTGGAAAATATTAAAACATTTACAATAAATGTGCATAACTGTCTCTTACATTTTTAAAAATGAGAGTTAATTTTTCAGTCTTTGTGAGACCTAACTATGAACAGGTCATGGTTAATCTTGAGTTCATAGTGGAAGTTAAAGCTCTAGCTAAACACTTGAAAATAAGTTGGTGCCTTAGTACTGCTTCTAATTCACAGTTCTAATGTATTTATAATATTCAGAAGAGCTGGGCAAGGTTATAGATACTTAACTTTGCCTCTGTTCTTTAATTGTTTGAACTCATTTTATTTAGAATACAGGCAAAGGCTGCTCTTGCACCTCTGCTGAATGTAAAGTGCCTTGTAGAACATAGGGAACATCGTTACTTGCTGACAGGTTTAATCTGATGATACTTCATTTCTGCCCTGTGCAATGCGTTAATCTGGTAATTCAAGCCCGGTCATAAACTAAACTTTTTAAAAGCTAGGTATTGTCATGCTCACTAATGAACTAATACGTTAAGTGCTCTTACTAGTAGGTTTTCTTTGAAGTGAAATAGCGATCAATGTTGTTGACTGTCCACAAATTTAAAACATACCCTGGCTTTTTTTCCCCCACCTTAATTGGAATGGGCAAAAAAGAATAACATAGCTGCCTGCTCTTCACATCCTAACGAACAGCACATCTCAAATAGAGCCCTTTGAGGTCTGATCTGGAAGTTAGGGTGGTATTTTCACCACCTACCTTTAGGCATCTATTTTAGCTGGCTAATCCACTAGTCCCTCTCTCTTCAGTGGAGAAGGCAGCGATCGATCCCTGATGTAAGTCACATTTTCAAGTGCCTTTAGCATTATTTGATCTGAAGTATCCTTTCAAGGGGCTTGTCTCTCTGTGTTGATTGTAAGGGAGGTAAAGGCGCTTCAGCTAAGCTAAGTGTCTCTAGGTGGGTGGTGTGAAATAGTCCTCCCTGTTGCTTTCCCTTCTTATGCTCAGGCAACTTGGGAAGAACTAGAACTTAACTTGCTTTGTAGCTTTTTGGGTTTGAGGGAGAGAATCAATGGGAGTAAATTATGTTCAAGCATACTACCATTAAACACTTACTTGTTTATCTCCTGTGTAAAAGACCTCCCTTAAACTTCGCTTGCCACCTGAACAATCAGTTCTTTGTGTTCTGGATGGTGACTTCAGAGTTCAGGAGAATGTTAAGAATCTGTGCTAAAATAAGATAGTGCTACTGAAATAATGCAGGTAGGAGGACTACTGGCGAGATACATAATGGATGAGGTGGTTTGTCCTCATGTCCTCTTAATGTCTCGGTTGCATATTGCTCGGTGTAAGGTTTTAGGTGCATATGTGTGAATTATTTCCTTGAGGAGTTGCATTCAAGATGCTTGGCTTTGATTTAGGGTTATCCATGCATTTCTTTGTTCAGAACCCTTCTCAGTCTTGAAGTATCGAAATTAGTCAAGTTCCATGCTTAGCATTGTCCCAGTCTCAGTCCTTCCTGCTTTCACTGTCCAGCTTGCATAGCTTGCTTCTATGAGGAAGGCTGCGACATCGTGCTTTGAGGCAAAAAGATTCTTCAGTGGAATGGAAAGCCTTATCTCAGCAATATTGTAAAAGTCAAAGTTGGTGTTTCTGAAAATACTGTGAAAACCTCAAATGGAAAGAGTAGCTCATATCTTGCGAATTCAGTGACCCTTTATTGTGATTTGATGAATTGGTTTGGAAAGAAAAATTGCATCATGCCAATTAAGAAACTGTACTGCTGGCACATTATTGTCTATGGCATTGTCTCTTGCTGAATTTTTTCCCCCTTTATTCTTTAGAGGTTTCACTCAGTCAAGCTTCTTGTGTGAATTTGTTGTAGAAGCATTAAAATAGGCACATGGCTGAGTTGATGGAATTTCTGTGCAAAGTTATTTAGTTTATAGTATCCCTATTGTGTATTGTTTGCTGTGCTGGGTGAGAAAGTACTGCAAGAAATATTCCTCTAGCTTTTCTGAGCACTTCTTTTGACTCATGGAATAATAAAAATGCATTGAGATTCTCAGCATAGTCAATTAAGCTTTAGATGCTCTTATTCCCTGGTTTGATGTCTTTTTGCGCTATTGTCTTACCTATTTTGTGAAGAACAGTCACCAGCTGCTCACCCCTCCAGCTACTGCCTGTCAGTGCTGCTTCAAAAGATACTGGCATGCATCAACCTAAAATCTTAGATTCAAGATAGTCGCTTCCCTGCAGGGTGCGGTTGCCCTCTCTGTCACCAAGGAGAGTGCCGTGTTCCCATGCTAGCAGAATTGGTATTTGAGAACTTGTCTTCACTGAGGGCTGGCTTGGTGGTTCTACTTTAATAGATCCTGAGCCACGCACATAATGAGCGAGACCTCCTACTTACACTGGGAAGCAGCTTAAGACAGTAAGAGGAAATGCCAGTTTCTAGAGAATTATGTCTATAAATACATAAGTACTTACTTAAAATACATCAATGCGTCTAACAAGTTATATGTGCGGCTTTTCATTGGATGCATTATTTCCTCTGTAAGAATGAGTACTAAGTTAACATAAGGAAATGCTTACACTAGTAATTATAAATGAAAGTGGACCACATTCTTTGAAGCTTATTTGCATCTTCCGCTGTTACTCAATGAAATGATGGAAATTGGTTCTAGAACATTGCTTCTAGAGGCAGTAATATATTTATTTTATTCTATTTTATTTTTCATGGTATATGCCTCTGGAGAGATTCTTTCTGAAGCAGGAGTGTCATTAAAAAAAAAAGTGTGAATGTTTGGGAAATTGTCTTCAATATCCAGAATCTAGTTATCTAGTATGCCTTGAATATTGGTCTTCTAATATATATTTGGATCATAATTTATACAGATTTATAAACTATAAGAAAGTACTCAATCTTTTGAGCTGAGCAAGTTGAGTTTCTCGCTGAGACTCTTTTAGCCTCTGAGCTGCATTAACGTACAGGCTTCATGAATTTCTGTCAAAAAAGAACACATGTCCTGCTGCTGAAAGTGTTAAAGGTGGGGAAGGACTGAAAAAATACAACGAAAAATGTTACCTTTACTGGGGATTTAGTGGAACAGCTGAAGTGAAAGGCTCACATTTAATGGGAAGGGGCTAGATTGTGCCCTTGGACGTGGACAGTGCTACATGACAGTGAAAGCTGCTGTGTTTGGTCTGGGAAGCGAGTCTAAAGACTGCATGTGAACTTCTATTTCTGCTCCTTGGCCAAGACTTTACCTGCAGAAAGGGGGCTCCCACCTGGCCTTCCAGCTTCTCTTCCCAAGTTTGCTTATTTTTGCTGTCTTTCCATTTTCTTTGTACCTAAATTTCTCACTCTTGCCCTATTAATTTGTGTACCCTGCTTGCTTCTGCAACCCAGGCAAAACTGCCTGTATCTTTGCAGTTAATAGCATGGGAAGTTTGCCTGCCTGTTTATGCTTTTGGTGAAGTTCGTGGTGGCTGCAGCAAAGAACTGTCTTGGTGCCTCAGATTAACTACATCCAGAACTTAGTGATGTGAATGCGTATACAAATGGAAAAAAATCCAGTCTTGCAACTTCTTTCATAAATGTTGAAAGTCTCTTCTTTTTCTAGGCCAGCTAAGAAAGTAACGGTGTGATGTCTGGTTATCAGGTCCCTTCCTGGTCCCTGATCACCTTGGTCCTTCTTTCCACCCTCTCTACAGTAACTTTTGAAGCCAAAAACTGTCTTCAGCCACTTGAAAGACAGTTGAAGTTTTAAAAGAAAATTATGTTCTTCTGACTTCCGTGAAAATAGGTTTAAGTGTCTCATCACCAAAGTACTGTGATATTTCCCAATTCTGCCTTTCACTTGAAGAGAACTGAGAGTGTGCCTCATCCTGTTCTGAGGGGTGCTTTTTTTGCCCTCCATTTCATCCTCTGCAAGAAGTGAGGATTTTGCCTTGTGTGTGTCTTAAGCCTTTTCCCACAAAAATGATATGAAGGAATTGGTGCGAAAATGCTGGTTTTGAATAAGGCAAGGTCATACTTATCGTACGTTCTGTGTGGAGGTT
Organism: Falco rusticolus; assembly: GCF_015220075.1. NCBI lineage: Eukaryota > Metazoa > Chordata > Aves > Falconiformes > Falconidae > Falco > Falco rusticolus. The sequence goes on along the minus strand of NC_051191.1, from coordinate 37,961,005 downwards.
TGTGTGTGTTGGAAGAGAGGATAGTTTTGCTGTTGGTTAATGTTAGGAGGGACTGTTCAAGTGGAAGCCCAGTGACCCAGTATTACCTGTGGTACATGTTCTTGGAAGGGTGTGTTTCTTTGATGCCAAGACTTTTGACCAGAAAGGCAAGAGCATCCTTTGTATGCCATCTGCAAAGAAAAACAGTAGGTGCGGAAGCAAAGAAAACGGTATGGTGATAACGTTTTCATCAGGTAGTGGTGATGCAGCTGTTAGAGACGCACGTCTCTCGTGCAGTGGCAAGTGTGGTGGTATGCCCAGCCTAATGGAGATAACGCAGAGGGGCCAAAAAAGAAGTCAAAACCTGAGACATCTCTTTGAGAGCCCCTGTGGTGTTTCCACTCCTGGTATGGGAGCATGGGACCTTCAGAACCTTCTAAAAAATTTATTGCTACATCAATAACCTATGTAATAGGTACTAATTCAGGTAAGAAAGCCACCACCTGGATCTGTTTTTCCATTCCCCGTATCTTAACAGGACAGATCCCACTATTTTATGTTTCCTTGAATGATTTTTAGGAGCATTGTAGCTGAACCCTGAGTTATACCAGGAGGAAGATGAGGCCAAGGAGGTAGATGTTTAATGGTGTGTGTCCTTTTTGTTCTTGCTATTCCAAAATTGAACACATAGATTAGAAGCCAAGGGAGATACAGTACTAAAGTACAGTCCTCTGTGTAACACTGTGTCTGTGCAATGAATGCACAGGCTAAACGGTGCAGTCTGACTCTGTGAAGCCCTGGGCTTCTTCCACCTGTGGTTTAACCCCAGCAGGCAACTGAGCATCAACAGCTGCTCACTCACACGCACCCCCATCCCACCCCCACCCCCCCTCTGGGATGGGGGAGAAAATCAGAAAGGTAAGAGGGAGAAAACTCCTGGGTTGAGATAAAGACAATTTAATAGGTAAAGCAAAAGCCCTGCCTGCAAGCAAAGCAAAGGAATTAATTCACCACTCCCCATGGGCAGGCAGGTGTTTGGCCATCCCCAGGAAAGCAGGGCTCCATCATGTGTAGCAGTTACTTGGGAAGACAAAACACTGTAGCTCTGAACGTTCCCCCCTTCCTCCTCCTTCTGCCAGCTTTATATGCTGAGCTTGGTGTGGTGTGGAATATCCCTTTGGTCAGGTGGAATCCGCTGTCCCAGCTGTGTCCCCTCCCAACTGCTTGTGCCCCCCCAGCCTGTGCACTGGTGGGGTGTGGTGAGGGGCAGAAAAGACCTTGGCTCTGTGCAAGCCCTGCTCAGCAGTTACTAAAACATCCTTATATTTTCAACACTGTTTCCAGCACAGATCCAAAACAGCCCCCTGCTAGCTACTATGAAGAAAATTTACTCCAGCCAGAACCAGCACACTTGAAGATTAACAGGTCATCTCTGTACTGCAAGGCAGCAGCTACGCTTTACAGTAGGAAACCTATTCCTAAAACTTTGTGGCAATGTGGGCTGCTGTAGTGAGGAGACTGTCCATCTGTAGCATACCTCAGGGCTACACCAGCATGTGTAGTTTACATAAGGGTCTTTATATATAATAAACTACAGCCCTTCAGCACGTCCTGCAAAGTCGATTTACTGCTATCTTGCACCTAGTTCTTGCTGCTTGTGTCTAGCTAGGACTGCTTCAAGGCCATCTGTGTTACGTAGGATGGAACAAGGACGTCTACAGTCACCTGGTTGGAGTTTGGATCTTAAATTCTCTATCATCCTAGATTTCAAAAGCTTTTCTGTCTGGAAAGCTGCCTGTACCTCCTTACAGGTCTAGGTCAAACTACAACTTACCCCTCACTGAGGAGAATTTTTGGCTTAGGTGAACAAGGTGGGAATTGCCGGCAGATTCAGGACAACTGCATGAGTGGGACTGCATTTCAGGTCTGTGGGTGAAGAGCTGTCACTCTCCCAACTGCATCAGTACACCTCTTGTCAAGAGAGCAACTACCCTCTATGGAGCCTTGCTGCCTCCAATTCTGGTCACCTGGTGGACAATTACTTTAGAATGGATAAATGTGATGTCTGAATCCATGTTCATGGGTGGTTTGTATTGTGGTGGTGCAAAAGCTTACTATATGGTGTCTTGTCTAGAGTTCTCGGGCTAAGCAGAAACTAAATCGCTTCCTTGCCTCCACTTACCTACCTGCCTTACCTTGTTAGGGGCCAGTACCTACATATACAATGGGCAGTGCTGAATACGTGGTATCTGCCTGAGGTTGTCTTTCTCAAGGTGATAATTGTAAGCATTACCAGGGAGTATGCATGCATTGTCACGGTACGTATCTATCTTGTGCTGTTCTGTGTCATGTAACCCTGTCTGATTTACACAGTGGTTTCAGTCAGGTGCTGAGATTTGGCAGCCTAGAGATCTAGTGTGGCAGTGTAATAGTAATCTTACGAACTAGGCTTATTCCTGGTGCCAGCAGTATTGTGGCAGTCTTTTGTGCTGCAAAACCTGAATATGGACCCAAGAAATCCTTCTGGCAGCAAGGATGCAGTAGGTTACTTTTTTATAACCCCATGTAGGTTTAGCTAGAATGCCTAGATGTAAGGTAGGTCTGAAATGGCACGTATAAATGTACAATGCGAGAGCTAGCACTGCTGTCCACATTAAATGTTTATCAGTGTGCCAGTCTGCCAGCTACAATGCCATTTTCCAGGTCCCTCAGGCTTCTTCCCTCTCTTGTGACCTAGCTTTTCCACTACTCCCCAGCCTCATGAACATCTATCTTCTTTCCAGTACCTGAAAGATTGCTTTCTAGTTGTGTTAGTCCCTGATGTCATACATGGTCTGTCATGCATCCTCTACCCAGCTGCTGTCTTTGCTACTTCAGTGCATGGATATAGGCTAGAATAGAAAAAAGAAAATAGGGAAAGGTGGCAGAAGCAGCAAGTGCTTACGTTTACTAATCCTTTTTTAATGGTTGAAAAGTAAAGTGGTCTAATAAGGCAACAAAGTGCAAGGCCAGTAGTGATGCTAATCAAAACCCAAATGAAATGATCAGTGCAAGGTCTAGTGGGAGCAGAGGTCCTTAAGCGTTTATGTAATGTGTTCTCCCCTCCCTTTCCCAGCCTTGTACTACCTACGGCCCTGCTGTTGTAACAACATAGTGGTGGAGTGCTTAGAATATCACACGGCTTCTGACAGCCCCCAGCAGCCACCACATGAGCTGCAGCAAGCTGAAGTTGAATCTGGAGGCAGCACACAAATGGTTCAGGTGCCATTAGGATCTTCTGCTTCTAAAAGTCCTAATGCAGGTGGCTCAGCTGGCCATGATGGCCGTGTGAAAGCCTGGCCAGATGGCTGCGGTCAGCTTATGCCAAGACTGGGCTTGGCATTTTCCCAGAAAATCCTTTATGGTAATTCTGAGGTCTTTATGGTACCCTCCGCAGGCTGCTGTTGACTGGGGTGGCAGGAGCTGCGGAGCAGCGGGGCCCACCTTCAGAAGAACCAGCAGAGGCAGAGAGTGAACCACTGGAACTGTCCCTAATGATAGCTGCAGATGGCATAGCGATCGATGGGACAGTCCATGTGGAACATTTAATGTTACAAAGCAATCCAGAATGTTGTTATTCACAGTCCAACATATTTAATACTGTCAATCATGAAGTACCATATCTACTAGCAAAAAAGTAGGCTACATCCGCAGGATGTGTTGTATAGAGACCTAAAAGTAGTTTGAGGTAACAGATGGCAACTCTCGGTCTGTTATATAAAATTATTTGTAAACGTCAGGAAAAAAAATAAAAATAGAATTAATTCACTCAAAAATTCCTACTGGTTTAAAGAACATATTGAGATTATATCTGATGGATAATAGGAGTGTTTCACAGGAAAATGATTGCAGTGGACCTGGTGTTTTGAAAATTAAGCCTAAATGGTAGAAAAAGAGGGCTTCTCTTCTCTTCATCTCTTTTGGAATTTATTATTTGAGTAAAAGATGTGCAGCTTTTACCTGCAAAGTTGACACCGTTGTGGGTCACTGCACCTACAGACTTGTGGGTTCAGTCATGATGCACGAAAATCCCAAAGTTGTCAGACTAAGCCAGAGCAGCAAGGACTGAGGTGATCTTACTGTCTTTACTGACTCTGATCTTGTCCCAACCATTACCTGAAATACCAAGACTTGGCTACTTTCGATTGTCCCTTTGTGCTTCGGTTTCTCCCTCTTTCTTTTCAAGTCCTTCTGATTTTTGCCTTTATGCTAATCAAGTCTTGTTTAATTAGTCAGAAGCTTGTCTTCTGCAATCTTGTGACCAGGTAAAAAGCAGTGTCTTTCGTGTGATAATAGTTTTGGCAGAACCTGAAGTGACTGAAAGATGATACATCTTTTCATTAATAGTAACTGGTGTGGAAGAGTCTAGCAAGACCAAATGGCATTTTCTTATTTGTTTAGTGTTTAGAATTTTTTTTCTCCCTTTTTCTCTTGTTATATTTGTACCTCCCTCAGCTTCGGGACGTGAATCTCTAGGCTATTTCAATTTGTTTTCCCAGCTGCAAAAACACCATTAACACTGTTATCAACATTTTGTTTTGTCAGGACTGTCAAAACAGGAGTGTTTTTTCTATTCTGTATTTTAGTATATCTAAAACAATGGGAAAAGGGATACAACTGAAGATTTAGGTTACCTTTCAAATGATTTAACTGGGTAGGCTTTGCCACTGCCTCCCCCACAGTCTTTTTAAAGGGCTTGCACGTTTCTAGTATGGTTGCCTGTAACAGAATTAAGCAGGGTGAGATTGCTGGGCTCATATCCCTGACATTCCATACAGTACCACACAGCATCATGTTAACCACTGTGTACTGATTTTGGCAGTATACCTGGGCCAAGGCAGTCAACACAGAGACTTTACCTCATTAAACAAAGACTGAGAAAAGGGGCTGGTGTCATTGTAGCCCCCTTGAAGTGGACTTCTGCTACAGAGCTTCAGTATACAGAAAGAAAGCTATTAAGCTGAACAAGGTGATCTTCCCATCATATAGCACTTGATTATTGTATATTGGTGGACTGATCATCTTAATTCAGAAAGAAAATGGGACTATTGGAGAGAATTCAAAGAATGAAGTGTTTGGGGGAAAAGTCTCAAGATGCAAGCCATACACGTATGCAGCAGATCAAAGAAAAGGATGGAAGGTAACATAGCATTTATATATGGCAAAGTAAACGGATTTGTGGGGAGCTTTTAATAATATATAGAGGCACAGAAGATGCAGCTGTATCTTATGCCATTAATTTCTACGGTGTGAGTGCTAGGAGTGATTCAACATTTGAACAACTGACTGGGAAAAGTGGTAGAACGGAAACATGGTATAGGTATTACAACTACTTCTTTAAAAAACACACACTGGTCCATGTTTGATGTTAGAGATTTGAAAAAAATTATGGCTGTTGTATAGAGCGAGTGATGACAGTACTGCTAGGCCAAAATGGTACCTGGGAATGGCTGTCTTCAGCATCGAACTCCATGGCTACTCAATAGCTAAGCTTTTGCAGTGATTTCAAAGCAGGATTCAAAGCCTGGTCATCAAAACAGGCAGGCTCTTCTACTTGGTTCTGTGGGCCCTGGACCTCTCTTTCCTAGCAGTCAGTAATCCTGCCACCCTTACTGTACTTAAATTCCTCCGCTCCATTGAGTCCAAGAGGACAATAACCATGGTAATGGTCCTTCTCTTCTTTCTGTAGTGCAAAAATCTGCAGAATGCCTATGGCTATTAACTGAAAACTCAAACGTCAGCGATTTCCTTCCTCTTCTCCTCCTAGCCAGGAAAAATAAAATCATTAACAATGCACTGTTGCATATTGTACACCACTTTTCACTACGAAATACAGTTATTGTGTGCCTGTCACCAGTGTTTCCTTAGCTTCATATCCTGCTGCATTCGCTGTTCCTAGAAATCATGCTGAACTTGCGTTCCTCATTCTGGTTCACAAGGCACGTGTCCACCTCTAGCTTAGGGACATTCTTTTGGCCTTTGGAATAAGTTGTTTCATTCTGCAGCAACAGTGAGTCATCTGTAGTATCGTCCTTTCTGCTGGATGTAGCTCTGCTGATGGTTACCGAAACATAGCTGCCAGGGATGTCAGTCATAGAATGTGCCCAGAACTGTCCGACCACCAAATGCACTTCTGGGTCGTGTCCTCCTTCCCTGCATCTGGGCAGCCTTCTGCCTTCCCACTGGCAATGGCACCCACCCGTAGCTTTGTCTGCAGAAGCCTGGGGGCCTTTGGTCTGCTTTCCTTCTAGCTGTAGCAACATCTACCCACCCTAACCTGTACAGAGGTAGGTATCTTCTTCCTTCCTTGAGCAGCTACTGAACTCATTTTCCTCTGCCTGTCACCAAAAGCCAGGCTTTGCCCATACTGATAGGGTGGTAGTGAGTGAAACCTACTGCCCCCCGTGCTGTGGTGGCCTGGGAAGGGTGAGGAGCAGTGGCTGAGGCTGAGAGGCATCCCTCCCGTGCATTTTTACATAGCCCTGCAGCATTTTTTGCCTGGTTTTGTATGTTGGAGTGTGAACAGACGCAGGAGGTGCTTTGCTGCCATCTTAAAGGAGAAGGGCTACTCGGAAAAACTCTGCAAGCCACAGTCTTTGCACCACTGATTGTACTGTAGGTAGAGTGGGGTTTTTTGGTGTGGTGGTGGTGTTGGGGGTTTGGGTTTTGTTTGTTTTTTAAGCAGTCAGTGGCAAATACCTAGTGTAAATACTTGTTGGTGTTAAAATTTAAAAACTTATTTCTTACAAATGGAGAGTTTCTATGCTATGAGAAAAGCTTGCTTGCTTGACAGTGGGACTGTGTTTGCAAGTGGATTACAATCATTTTGGTGTTATGTCATGGCTGTGACAGAATGCTTCCTTCGCTATCATCATTGGCTTTGGTTGTGAATAGCACATTGCTTCTCTTTGGGTGCTTGTTCAGCTACTGCTGCTGCAAAGGGTTTTGCTTAATTTTTAAACTTTGGTTTGAAAAAAAAAACTACTGACAGGAACAACAAAAAACCCAACCAAAACCAAGATCTCTGCACCACAAAAGTTAGTCTTCTCAAACACTTCCCCCCCCCCCCCTTTAATGCCAGGAGATACTTTTTTTTTTCCAAATTACTGAAAACATTAGAAGCATTCTTAATTCAACAGTGTATATGCCATGTAATCCTTTTTTGGCTCTAGAAAGTAACCGGGGAATTGCTGGACCCACTGCTGGTATGGTCAGTATCCCTTTCAAGTAACGCAGATCATATGCTCCATTTACAGAAGCATCTGAGCTGCTGCTACAGCAAAAAACTTATCACTTAACCCGGGCCATCAGATCAGTCTACATTATGGTCTGCTGCTCACCAAAAAAAAAAAAAAAAAAAAAAAAAATCAGAAAAGCTGTGATAAAGGCTAATTTCCTTAGATTCCTTATTCCTTTTTACATGGATGATACAGTTATTTTTAAGCATCTGTGTTTGTGCCAACAGTTTTTTCTCTTAAGCTAGTGCTGAGAAACTGCTTTTCCTCTCCAAGGACACTCCTCTGTGGGCTACTGCAGCATAACCAGCTAAACTTCATCTGCCTTGTTCAACGCTTGAAAGGAGCCATTTACAGAATTTTCCAGGAAACACAGGCTGAGATTTTTCAGCTGCCCCAGGTGGACTTGGGGAACTAGTGACAGAACTAGGACTCAAACACAACGGTACGCAGGTGGGTCTGGTGGTTTGGAAGGAGTCTGAAGCTATTCTGAAGAATGACTAACCTTTTCTATTGAACCTGTAAACACTTTTTTGAGGAGTCTGCAGCCACCTGCTGCGGTACTGTCACCTAAACCACAGCCTGGTGCAATTGCTGTACTGTTAGGCAGTGCTCTGAAACAATCCTGATATTGAACCTGACCCGGAACATGGTTTCTCGTTTGTAGTTCGGGGGCGTTGCTGTGTGATACAAGTTGTTCAGCTGCCTTTGTATTTCTAGGAAGTGCCTGGGAAGCCCTAGTTGTCTTAAAACCTACAGGAAAAAGATAAAGGAGCAAACAGACTGTCTCGCTGTCATACCTGAGGTTATCAGAAATGCCTGTGCTTGTTAACCACAAAAACAAGGAACTGCTTGAAAAGCAAGACATGTGATTATGTTTTCTCCCCCTCTCACCTCCCTCTTTTTATCCAATGTAACCTGAGTTTGGCGGGCTGCTGGATGGGTTGGAAATCCTTGCATTTAGGTTGATACTTGGATATTGGAAAGAAATCAGAGTTCTTACACTGTTTGACTTGATAGTGAATGAATACTGCGTCATGTAAGAACATGCTATTTCATATCAAGAAGCAAGTAAATAAGTCAGTCTTTAATGCAGAAATGTAAGATGAAAAGTACGATCATTTTTTCCAGCAATATTTTCACTTCTTTATTGAGTGTCCCTTTTGGCTGGTTTTTTTTCTTTTCGTATTTACAAAGTAACTTCCATTCTCCTTCAAGTGATTTTGCAGTTTGAAAAAAGGACGGATCTTTACATGTATGTGGAAAATAATTTTCTTAAAATGAACACGTCTATTCAGGCACTTTTTTACAACTTTGCCTGAAAGATATTATTTTCCTTTTTTATTATTATTATTTTGACCATTCCCAAGTGACCTTTTTCATTAGCTTTTTCGAAAAATGCACTGTACTAGAGAGAATCCTAGGACTGTGACTGAAATCAGACCAGTTTCAAACGTAAACTAATGACCTCATTTGTCTTGCATAAAATACATGGTTTTTATTTTTGTTGGAACAGTATTACCTTACTATGTAATGAATGTAAAATATATCTTCTGATTCCATGTTCCTATAACTTAACCCTTTCTTCGTTTTCTGAGTTTAGTTAACTTCTTCGTGTCAGGACTACTTCAAATTCTCACAAAGCTTTTGTTTATTTCAGGTGACTTCTTCATTTATCAACATGATATTCAATTTATAGTGACTAGACTTTTGCTCTTCTCCATTTCAAGTGATGCTGGTTAGAATCTTTTCTCCCTGCACTGGCCCACAACTGTTAATAAACACACAGAGAAGTGTGTTGCAGGAATGGATTCTAGTAGAACACATTTCTAAATTTTCTTCCAGTTAATACTAACACCAGTGCATTTCTTCTCTACATTAGGTTTATTTCCCCATCAAAGAAAGCAGGTTTAATTAGTTGCACTTGAGCTCTGATTATCAAGTTGACTACTACTTGATTATTGTCCTACTGGTGCTTGAAATTCCAGCAGTAAGCTTAGTATTTGATGAGAAATACTAAACTGTAAGCTCTTACACACGCATTTTGAAATAGTTTATGTACTTGCCATTTCCCAAGCTCTCTCACCTCATCTAACCAGTTCATGTAGACGTGAGGGTGGATAATTCCAGTTAAACGTTGCTATTTCCTTCTCTATAAGCAGAGATCTATTCTAAGAGAAACTCTAGCTACAGCTTATGACAACAACACAGGTTTAGATAGAGTCTTGAAGACAACAGCAAGATGGAAGTGAAGGAGAAGATAAGATGGGTGACTTTTTGTAGGTATTTACCAAAAGAGAACACTTGGGGAAAAAAGGCAAGCAAATAGTGCAAGTGACCTTTTGAATAACTGATGTACAGTTCAGATTTACAAGACTGGCTAGCGAAGGAAAAAGAAAGTTGCAGATCAAGTTTCATTAACTGAAGGAGCGAAAAGGGAGAAAGGAGAAAACAGAGTAGCAGACGAGCAGCGAAGAGAAGGCAGGATCAGCAAAAAAGAGGAAAAAACTGTGAAGGTAGTATCTGGTGCTCAAGGAACAGTGAACATGATAAATGGACTGTGAAAAAGAACAGGTGACAGAATGGTCTGCAGACAGAAGAAAGAAAACATGGGGAAGCTAAGGAAGATGTGGTTAGCATGAGAAAGAGGGCCTGCCTGTAACTGGTACTCCCTTCTGAAGAAAAATGGGTAGGCTGACATGCGAATGGATCCAGAAGTACGTTTGCTAAGATAAAAATTATAGATTTAGATCTGAAAACTATAATGATCCAGTGAACAGAAATGTACAGATTTCCTAGAAACTTCAGTGGAATTTTCCCATTTCCTGAAGAAGGAAGGGCAAAGGTGTGATGATCAACAGATGACTCAAGAATTGGTGCTGAGATTGATGGATTACTGAGAACAGTACAGAAAGAGAACATTTCGTAATGGGTATGCTAGTATTATGGATACTTTCTGAGATTCAATTTAGACCCATGCAGGGGGCAATTAAGATATATTTTATACAGCCCATGCCTACATGAACAGAAAGAAGGAGGAAGGGCGCAGGATATGAAGGCTCATCACAAAGCATGGCATGGAGAAAGACAGACATAGTGCTGGTAGAGTAACAATCAGCCTAGACAAACTTCTGGGATCAGGAAACAAAAACAGAAGACAATTTTTAAGAAAGCACTTTGTAAACTCACGAGAGGGTTTATGCGAGACACTTGCAAAAGCAGGCAGGAATAAAATCTATGTTTTCAAGATCCCCTTCCTGTTGTATGCTCTTAAACATCTATCTAGATGGTCTCTGACTTTCTCTTGATCCTGTCTTAAGACAGCTTCTTTTTGTTAACCATGTTTTGTAGTGTCAAGCCGCTGTTACACATGGCAGCCGAGCAGTTTTTAAGCATTTCAGCTTTCCCCATGCCTCTTGAAACAGAGAGGTAAAGCAAATCATAGTCACGTGCTCTTTTGTTGTTCTTTCTTTCTCAAAGCTCGTTCTGCTTTATAAGGTAATTCCACTTGCTTTTTTTACCAATTACTCTGCTATGGCTGAACACTTTTCACCTGACTTTCTAAGAAAACGAGGTTTACGTGATTGTGCATCTGCTAGCCTTTCCTTATGACCCCTGAATCCATTGGCCTATTTCATCCAAATTTGACCAACAGGATGAAAAATCAGAAATACTAAGTTTCTGAAAAAATGATGCCTTTATCTAGACAGCTGGATAAAGGAGAGACCCCGATAGTGGCAAGGCTGTAAGAGCTCACTCTTACCAGTTACCTTGAAATCCACATGAGAAGTCATCCTACAGGCACAAATCCAGAGGAAACCAGGCTTGACCAGGTGGTGGCATGAGTAGGACTTTAGCCTGGGAGAACCTGATGCCTGGCTTAACTGTTGCTGTAATGCTAGTGTAGACATCGTGCAGTGGTGGGACATCTAATGAAAATGGCTAGCATAAATGAAGTCTTTGTGACTGGGCTTTTGAGTGTCTGTTACCTTCTTCGGCTGTTCTATGGTTTCTGTCCCTATTGTCCCCCCGATTCTGGTGGTTTTCATCTCCTGGTTTAAAAAATGTCGCCACTATAACAATACTCTTTCTTTTATGTTCTTCTGTCTCCTGGCAAATGGTGGTTTCACTGTTCTGTAGTTTGCAGATTTAGTTGGTCTGACAGGGGAGAAAACATGATGAAGACACAAAAAACAATGTAAGAAAAACATGTGAAACTAAATTGCTATGATATCTCATTGCTAAACTAATGGGATGCATACATGAATCATTCTCCATCCCAGTTGTAAAGGACTACTGCTCATCCCCACCTAAGAAGGTATCTGCAGAAAGCATGCTAAAAACGAGCCTAGGGTTTCTCAGCAACAGTGAATGATCAACATGTATCCAAGCAGTATTTAAAAACAGTATGTCAAAATTCTGCCGTTAGTAGAAATGAGAAGATGGTGAGAACAAGAATGGTGGTTCTTTCATGAAGCGTAATTTTTAGGAACATCAGGTAATTATGTTGAAGTTACGGCTTTGGGAATGTTATTCTTCTGAGTAATTTCTTGAAAACCTGTGTGTCTACCTTTCCATCATCTGTATTGACAGGCAAGGTGGCCTAATGCTAGCCACCAGAAATGACTGTGACTGCAATGATGGTATGGATAACGATGTTACAGGTGGAGCATGTTTCCATTACAGACTGAAATTTAAGTTAAATAGCTCTGACTATATTTACCACTGATGATAATGAGCAATTAGTTCTTTTCCATAGGAAGGACACTGAAAGCAGGAAATACAGTATTCAGCATTTTTCTGTTACACAGATGCATTCCACGTAAACAATCTATTTCCTTCTTCCCATCTAAAAGACTGCTTTTATGCATAACTCACACATATATTCTGTAACACTTTTATACCTGTAGGTAATAGCTATAATCCACCAGAGAGCTCTTTGCACATGAAGTGGAGTCAGCACCTTCATCCTAAAGGTAAACAAGATTGATCATACGTATTTGATCTCACAAACCCTCACTTTGATAAACCCCAGCCAGTTGTGTACTGCTTTCCATCTGTTGCAACATGATGCATTTGCACACTAGCAACTGATGACATATAAACACTCTCTCCAGCAAAACTCCCAGTGACCCCTCCTCTCACAGATCTATTGACAGCATCACTCAATGTTGAACAAAATTCCCAGTGACTCGGTGATGCATTCTGTGAAGCAAAATTCAGCTTTGCAAATGATTTTCCTTATCGTGGTCCTACAGCTTCAAGATTCAGCGTGGAGGCTTTTTTTTACCTCTGCACACCGAATCAGGCTGGGTAGGTTATTGGAACTGATCCTTTGTCCAGGAGAATTGAAGCACCGTTAAATCTTCTGCAAAGGTAAAAAACAAAACCCACCCCTATCTTAATTCAGTTCCATAAGCTTCATTCTAGCAATTTTCCTAGCATTGAAATGAATATGAGCACAGCGTTCATTTCAGCTGCGGGAGTTAGCTCTAGAGCTTCGTACGCAGAGCAGCGTATCTCCAGTCTGCCGTAACAGGCAGATTTGGTTTGAGTTTGTGTTCCTCTCCTGCCTGTGCCATGTCCCCTGTGGTGGTGGCTGGTCTCCTGTGGTGGCATTTGCCTGCGCATCTGCCCGTGCCGCCGCAGCGGTGGGTGGGCTTGTGCCACGTCTCGTGTTCCCGCAGCGGTGGGTGTCCCTGAGTGCACACTGACCTTACTCCAAATGCTTCCTCGTGCCTGCAATCCTTGCTGCCTCGGTGAATGCAGTACTTTAGGCTTGTGATTTTAACTCTCACATCGTTTTATGAGTTTCTGTGGATGTGATATTTTGCTGTAAGATCTGTAGCATTTTGACTAGAGGATTGCGGAGGGGTGCTCACAAAGCCAGTTCTATTTCTGCTGTCTGCTCCTCGGGAAGAACTGGACTTTTCCTGGTCACACCACGTAATTTGATAGGACCAGGGGTAATGGTTTTAAACTAAAAGAGAGCAGATGTAGATAAGTTGTCAGGAAGACATTATTGACTGTGAGGCTGGTGAGGCACTGGAACAGGCTGCCCAGAGAAGCTGTGGATGCCCCATCCCTGGAAGTGTTCAAGGCCAGGCTGGATGGGGCTGTGAGCAACCTGGTCTAGTGGAAGGTGTCCCTGCCTATGGCAACGGGGCTGGAACTAGTTGGTTGTTTAGGTCCCTCCCAGCCCAAACTATTCTATGATTCTATGATAATTTGAGTCCAGCAAACCCCCAAGCAGTGTCCTTTCTTAAGCCATGGGTATATTAAGAGACTTGCAACACCATGTTTTGTTGTGGTTTATATGCAACTGTCTAGAAGTGGCTTTATTTGCAGCCTTAGGCTGATTTCCTTCTAGTGTTTTCCAAGAGAAGTCTGCTTCTGGTCTTTGCTGTTGGGAGCCCGCACACCATAAGCAGGACTGGGAGGGTTGTGGATTGATCCAGAGCTGGGAAGGTCAAGCAACACCAGAGGAAGGGGTGGTCTCTTTCCTTGTTTGAATCGTAAATGCGCTGGCACTTCAGCATATTGTCTGCAGATTCCTCTTGCACCTTTCGTGCAAATGGTTATTAGAAGTACAAAGAAAAGGAGGAGGAAGATGTGTAAAGGCTCACCTCAGCAGGCTCGTCGGTTATTAGAATTTTTTCAAAGATTTGGTCATCTCAAATGGTTTCTCTGGCTCTTGCTAAAGCAAGAATATTGTGAACATAGTAACTGAAGCTAGTTTGGGGTTTTGGTGTTTTTTTGGTGTTTTTTTTCTTTTAATAGAAGCCAAATGGGATTCTATATATTCTGGTCCTGAACTGCATGTGCTTCAGCAGTAAAGTCACAGCACAGTTTAGACCCTGAGATGCCAATTAAGCCATCCTTAGGAATATTAAACGTGAGCTCCGAGATGAACAGTATTCCAGAATATCATGTGGAATATAGCCCGTAAAAGAGAATGTCTTTTAAGTTGTTGTTTCTGTGATGATAAATGAAAAATACTTGTGCTTTTAAACTAACCTGTAAGTCTCATGTACATCTATGTGTGCCATAGTGTCAAGTGTTAGAATGAAGTCAGTGGTAAATTAAGGCATTAAAAAAAAAAAAAGTGATCCATTTGCTAAAAAGCAGTCATTCCTTTAGAAGTGTTTGTGACATCTATGCTGTTGAAGATGCTTATCTGTCATTTTCCAGAATTAGATCTGAAGCCATCCAGAATGGGCTTCTTTAAGTGGGAAAAAATACCTAGTGTTATTTTGGGAGGAACAAAGATTTGTTAGTAGGCAGGTCAGTACTCTGAAGATTTTTTTACTTAGGAGACTGTTGTCATGGGTTAAAGAGTGTGTAGAAACATTTTAGTGTGCTATTCACCTTATTAATTTTTTTGCCCATAAATTTGAATTTAAGGAAAGTAATACTGCATATAATTTATTGAATTCTCCCTGCTGTCTCTATAGTGTGCTATAGGGAACAATGTAAGATTGATGGCAACATAGGATGATGGCAAGATGATGTACAGGCTGACATATAGCTTTCTGTATTTTTCAGGCCCCTAACGTGGGCTTCAGCTTTGTTTTATTTGTGTGGGGCTTTGGGGTTGTTTTTATAGTTACCATCAGTCCCTCAAAACTTTTAGTGAGATAGATTGCTGTTTATGCATTTTCTCCTTTACGCTCTTGACAACATGTATGAGATTTTGCGGGGACTTTTCTACATATTTCATAATTTATTCTATTGGCTCAATCTTTTTATTTTTTTAAATAACTGTTATCATTTCATATTTCGGAGGGTTGAAATATTGTTTTCTGCTTTTTTCCCCTGTTGGACGGAGATTAAGTGGACTACTTTAGTTTCAGGTCAGATAGCATTTCATCAGGATAGCAAAATGACTGTAAGCATTCATCCCCCCTGGATGAAATCCTAGCCTGCAGCATGTCTGTCTCCCACCTTGAAAAGTGGCAAGACAATTACTGAGATCCTTGTAGATGGGCTTTAAAGCTGGGCATAATCCAGCAGTGAATGAAATGCAGAACCATCCAAATCAGTGACATTTAACCCAACCATACATCAGTCCAGGTGGCAAGATAAATTGGCACTCGACTGCTCCCAGCCCATTTTCCTGGTTAGTGCTCTAAATACAAGGAAGAGTTTTGGCACCTCCTGTGTGATTTCTGCACATGTGTATACGCTTGTGCAGACACACTTTTTTCTGTATTCAAATTTTCTGGTGTAGGTAAACTATTACAGCATCTGTATGTCATTTCACGCTCCTCTTAAAAACAATTACTCTTTGAGAGAGAGAGCAAGAGCGCTCACCTTTCCCTTTGCCTTTCATCCTTTCTCCTCTTACTTGTGTGAAGAAATTGCATCACTCGGTTGTGACATTTCAGTAGTGGATGCTACACTCATTTTAACCAAAAGCATATTCTTCTAAAACAAAACCTAGATCTATTTACTTGTCAACGCTCTATAACTTCCATAAAGAGGAGCGAATGATAAAAAAAGTAAAATATGTGTTTAGGTGTTTCTGAAATCTACCTTTAAAAAAGAGCAAGAGACAGCAATCCCTTATGCCAACCTCTTTTATCTCTTCCAAAGTTATTCTCATTTACTGTAATGCTTAACAATTCCATTTCACAGTGTGCTTTAGATTCCCAACAACAGAAAAAAAAATACCTAAGAAAAAACAACTTGCAAATCCAAGACCAGGCGTCTGTTTGTGTGCAGTTCTAAAAGAAGCCTTACCATTTCTTAACTAATGAGGATCTTTTCCATGTGGAATGAATTCTTAGTACTTAGCAGCATTAGTAATGCTTAAAATAAAAAAAAAAAAGTATTTAAAATAGTTCAGTTGCCAACTGCCTTTGACTGTCTCAATAAGACACTGAAACAGACCTTCTGCTCTAAATTAATAAGGCCAATCACAGCCACACAAAGCCCAGAATGACCGATCATTCTTCTGGTGTCCTCGCTATCTTTACTGAGGTCAGATAAATCACTTTCAAGCTGTTAAATCAATGATCATAAATTAGGGCTCTGTTTTTACAGCGCCTTGTGGGAAATTCTCATGGTTAAATTAATCTAACAGCTGCAGCAAAGAGCACCTCCCACAAGATCATGTCAAAAGTTCTCCCCCCCCTCCTTTTTTTAAAGGGGAAAAAGGACTGAATTATTTGTTTTTACCTAGCGCACAAAATGGAACCCCTCCGTCTATCCCTGCTAATTCATGTTTCAATTGTACCCAGCTGTTTAAATTGCACTGTGCAGAGATTGCCTTGATCCCCAGGTGCTGGTACTCCATCTGTGCTGCTCTGAGAGACTATTTACAGCAGAGGTTAGGCCAGCGATTGCTGGGATGGAAAACTCATTTCTCAGCCTGGCTTTTATTTACACTCTTATTAAAGATCCTTTCACTCATGTTGGAATGGCAGCTAGTGGCTGCAGTGAGCATTTGGCATGGAGCCAAGCAGCAAAATTACCATGTCGATGAAAGATAGCCTGCTTCCATTTTAACCTTTCACTGTTCCCCCTTTCCATCTACATTTGCATGAAGAAGGATGATCATTGAAAGAGATAGGGGGACAAAGGGATGAGAGAATCCTTGTCAGCTGAGCTTTACAAGGGATAAACCAATGGTTTGTGACCAATTTGGAAAACTCTTTACTGCCTTATTAACTTTCTACTCCTTTCCCTTAATTGCTATTAGAGTTTATTTTCACAAGAAGCAACAGAGCTGCTCATGCTCTGCTCACGTCCTTCCCCCGTTGCTTCCCTGTGCCTTGTGAACGCGACCCTGGGATATGCCTGCAACGTTGAGGTTTGTACTTCATCCCCGATGCAGGTCACACAGAGCCCCAGCAACATCCTCAAAGCATTTGTTTTCCTTTACATATATGCCTCTTAGAAATGAATCCCCTTCCTGGTAGCAAGTGGCTTGTTGCACATAGCATCTTATGTTATGGGGGAGGGCAAGGGAGAGTATGAACAGTTGCTGGGTGAGGCTGTTATGCAATCATCATGTTATGGCTCTAAATGCATCAAAAAAAAAAAAAAAATCAATCATAACTGTTTCTCCAGAAACCTCAGGATTACTTTAGGAGTAACTCAGGATTGGTGAAAAGCAACAAACTCTACCTCAGCTGTTGTGAGACAACAACTAGCATCGCTGAGTGCCAACTACAGCCCAGCACCACAAGGAGGAGACCCCAGAACCTCAAGCCCCGCTACCAAACTCCATTTGTGAGGCAGACCATGACCGTAAGTCCAGCGGCAGTGCAGGCTCTTGACTGCTAGCAAAGCCACGCTTTTCTTTCTCTTTGCTTCCTTCCAGGGCAGACGAAGAGAGGAGTCTCTCCCTTTTCTGTTTTCCTAACTGGAAGAGCAGTGACTCTGTGAGGTTTACAGGAGCTGGTGTTCTCGCTCCTGAGCCTTGTTTTGGGTAGTGTGCAAATACCAGTTTTCTTAAGGAAAAAAAAAAAAAAAAAAAAAAAAAAAAAAGGGCTGTATTGAAGGATTTAACCATCTATGTAGATGTTTGTGTCCTACCGTTGTTTAGCCACTGCTTACCCTTGCAGGTCCCTAGGAAGTGTAGTCTCCGCTATCACTGGGATGCCGGCTGCTGCTGGCCGGGCAGGTGGCTTCACAGGCCCATCTGATGGCCACAGGATGGTGCAGCACCAGGACCTGTGGATGCAGGAGGCTTTCAGTGCAGAGGTAGCTGCTGAATCCTCCAAAGGATGAACAAAATTGTGTTATTCCCAGTTCAATTTTTAGAACTCAGTTTTGTTTCTGTTGAGGATGAGACACCTTGAGAAAGGGGTGTCTTGCCATTTCCTCCCCACTAATCCTCCTAAAAGGTGGAGGGTTTGTTAACAGAAGTGCAAATCTGTACTTAACTGTATTCTGGGTAACTGACAGCTAAAATACGTGTATTTACAGACCACTGTTTGCTTTCAGCTCCTGGAACAGTCACAAAGAGATCACATCTTTCAACATCTTAGTTGCTACTCAAGAGTTCCTTGCCAATTTTTTCCTATATACATACTTCATACATAAAGTTATAAATTCAATTTAATTATTCTACAAAAGCTTATTTACTAGAACTTGGTCTCTGCCTGGGTGTTGCCTTTCCCATTTCATAACTGACTGTGTACCTGAGTCCCGTGCTGCCTGCTTTCCTAGGGAAGACAGCACCAGGGAAATCTTGCAGGAGAGGTAGTAGAGAAGCACTACTGGGCAATTTTATATAACCATAATTATTTTTTTTTACTCCTTTCTTCTTTTTTTTTTTTTTTTTGGTGCTAAACAGACCTTCGCTAAAACACCATTCTTAGAAAAATGTAACCACAGCAAAATTTACTGTCTGAGCATTGTGTTTCATATTTTTCCCATTCATAAAATACTTGTAAGTCTGGACATGAGACTTAGTTTGAAGAGTGTGTTTTGATTCTTGTCTGGCTGATTTAAACTGCTTCTATGCTGGTGCTCAAGTAGAGAAAGGTAAGAATGATGTTCCAGCTCTTCTAACATATTCTGAATTCCCAGATGTAAAATTCAATTGCATGAATGCTGGTGAAAAACAAGCACTAAGAGGGGGTGCAAAGACCAGCAGAGTAAATTTATTTTTTTAAATTGGGAGCAAAGTGAATGCAATCCTCAGAAAATGCAGCATAAGAAGTTTGTATTAGGAGCTTGTTCGTGGAGTACCTTGATCTCAGCTAGATGAGATGCAGTTGACATTTGGCTGACAAAGCTCTAGGGAAAGCTGGAGGATGGTAAGAAATGAGACATTTGGTGCAATTAGCTGCGGTGCCAACCCAGGAACAAAAGTAAACAGGCATAACGCGGGGACGACAGGATCTTTCAGAATCAATGTCTAAACTGCTTGCAGATGTACCAGTTCCCCACTCTTTGTACATTCTTTGACAATTCCGTATTTGAGTAACTGATTTGTCTGCTTCTAGATCCTGGAGAACTGCAAGTGGATTTGGCTTCTTCTTGTCTCCCCTTCCCCATCCCAGGACATGCTGTGACACTGCACTGTACGGTGAAACAGCTGCCTCAACCCACATCTGTCAAGGTGCCCCAGCTGCAGAGGGCTGCAGGATTAAAAATTAAACCGATACACATTTAAGAGATCTGGATGGGCAGAGTCAGTCTAAATTTCTGAAGAGACTGAAACGACTGCTAGTGTGTCAGCTGCTTTTACATCCCTGAGCTTTATTGAGTATTATACTGCGCAGAGAAATGTTCTCTGTTTAGGAACAATTTGTGCTACTTGACGAGGGTGGCTGCCTAGTCATTTGTCTTCAACAGTTACTCTCATGGGAAAAACAGTATCTTTTCTTGTAATTTTACTCATGGATATCTTGCAGAATTTCCATAATCTGAAGTCTTACCTTCCTAAAGCAAAAATAGCAAACTTGCAGACTTTTTGGCTTATTCCCTCCAAAGTTGTAGCAATAATTACAGAAATAAGCAACAACTGTCACATCAGAAGCTAAATGCTACATCTTGGCTTGTGTGATAACCTTTGGATCTCCCAGCCAGCTCTTAATTTGGCAAGGAAAAGTAGTTGCCCCAGGGAATAACTGGGCCAAAGAACTGGGGTAACAACAGCTCAGAAAGTTGAATCCTCTGAAATCAACTTAAACCCCTTAAAGTGTCCCCTTTCAAATAGGAAAACTAACGTATTACACGCATGCAAGTTCTCATTTTGAGGTAATGAGCAATGTTAGGTTAACAAAGAACTCGTTTCCCTTTCCAGGGGGCTTCCCTTTGGCTACCAGCAATCCCTGCGTTGCTGGTGATGCTGTCAGTGTCCCTTCACCCACAGGGGGTGGTGGGGGGGAGGTGGATGGCCAAGGACTTGGTGGCACATCTCAAACAGCAATTAACTTCTACAAAATGCTTTAAATCAGAGAGGAGCGCAGTAAGGAGAAGGAAAGAAAACTGCTACCCACAGCATAACTGAACCGGAAAGGTGCTCTGTCTGAGTAGAGCCTGTTGGGAAAGGCCTTGATTTACCACAGACAAGAAGAAAACCCAACCAACAGATTGGTAAATCCAAGGATCACTTGAAGCTCAGGGATGATGTGATGCTAAACCTTTACAGATGGTTGTAGTACCATCTTTAAAGAACACCACCATAAGCAGTAGAAGGCAATCCCTTAATCCCTTAAGGGAATAAATGCTCAGGGGTAAAGGTCAGGGATGTTTTGACTCTTTAAAGCCTGCAAAACTATGTGCTAATACACCAAAGAAAAATAATGTAATTCTAATCTTAGGTGGCCTCAAATTGATGAAGGTTCAGAGATCTCATCTGTCTACGCATCTAAATAATCAGTCTTAAATTAGCTGCAGTAAAGATCTAATTATTTTTTCTACTGCAGCTTCCTCCCTCTCCTCTTACTATTTTGTGGCAGAGTGCTGTAGGCTATTTCTGCAGCTTCAAATTTATGATTAATTTTTCTTAAATTATTGAGTCTCCAAATCATATGTTCTTTATCTACCTGTAGACGCATTTTGTCTACCTTGCTAATACTTCTTTTTATTAAACTTGTCCTCAAAGCACTGTGTCTCCTGAAATCATTTTATGTCCTTTAAACGTTATGTCATCCTTTGTTTTCCAAAGTAGAGGACTTTCAAAAAGCCTTCATCCTTCCCTCTAACAAGAACAGGATGTGCAGTAACTTTGGTTTATATAAGCCTTCCTGGAAAGTGTGCAAGAAACTCTGGAATCCATAAAAGCTGCAGTGTAATAGCATGAAGTAAACTTTTTGTGAAGGTACACTGCTCTATGAGGATACATTAAGAAGATGAAACTTCAGTCCTCAGTTTTACAGAAACTGTACAAAATACAATAAATTACTGGGATTGTTCCCTTATGTCGCTTTAGTTAACTCCGTATATGCAGTGGAATACCATGAATATATTTTTTGGCTAAGCACTGATGTATTGCCTACAGGAATTCTAGCAACTGATGTCCAGATTTGAAGAGTTCTATCTATTACCTAAAAAGCCACGAAAACAACAAGCCTTACCTGATCTACAAGCTTATAGAATTTAGGGCATCAGAGATGCGAAAGCAACAGGATGATGTGGAGCAAGCTCCTTTAGGTTCTCTTGACACGCAGCAGTTCCCTGTCACTGCATGCTACCAACACTTCTTTAGTCAGCTGACACCATCAAGCCAGGAAAAGCTGTGCTGAAGTTTTAATTGCACAGCAATTTTAAACTTGACAAAGCAGTCGGACTGCAGTAATAAACTGTAGGACTTAAGGGGAGAGTGAGAAGCAGCAGAGTGAAAGTAACACATGCAACAGGCATAGAGACCATTTAGAAAACTGGGGTAATACTACAAAAAATGTTTTCACTGCTCTTCTACAAAGTATGAGGTGAAATAGGAATCAGGAGAACTGCTTGTGCTACAATGCAATATTTCAAAGACATAAACAGTAGATACATACCCAGCTCTCATTCTCTTGCTGGCACCTCTGATGGGCGTTGGTGGTGGCTCTGTGCTGGTACCATGCAAATAGGCCCGTGTTAGTTCCTGCATCTGCAGTACCTTCAAAAACATCTTTGGTTACTAAATAACCAGGACAGCTTGCTTCAGTGGAATCTATGAATTCACCCTCGGTTTGACTCTAACATAAAGTCAGAGCAGAATTTGAGACAGTGATTCCTGAGGAACTGGGGATGAGGGAAAAACTTACGTTGACATTTTAAAAAATTACACCCAGTGTCTCATGCCACAGAGTGCTGATAGCTGATCACTTTGCATAGCTCTTCATTGAGGCAGAACGTGGCAACTGGCAGTCTGAGCAATGAATCATAATCTGACGGCAGCACACAACTCTCACAGTTATCCTACAGCTGAACCCTTCCAGATCAACCCATACACCAATGCACCTCATAGGGATTTACTTCATTAAATCCAGAGTGAGACTTTTTGTCGGTGAATCATTCATTCCCTTGTAAAGCAGAGCATGCTACTTGTCCACATTGCCCGATTCATAATACACACAAAAAGACTTAGGCATTCTTCAAGACAAAGGCAGAATAATAATGATTATAGATATAAAAGGATATATATAATATATAATTTAAAATTTTATTTTAAAACTTTGCGCATACACTTCTTTAGCATCCTCCTCTTTTGTTCATTGCACTGAAAAGTTTCAAAAACCACAAAATATATCCCTTTACTAAACATTTTTTGTTCTTAGGTTACAAAAAGATTTAACATTTCACAGTCACAAAGCAGAAGTACATTGGTCCAAAACCTCTTCCTCCAGCAGTCCTCCATTTCTTCAGGACTATAAAACCTAGACAGTTGTACAGATCTCAAAACAAGATGACTTGTCCAATGAAGGAAAAGAAAAAAGTGGCAGCTATTAAAAAAAAAAAAAGTCCCAAACCAAAATAAGACACCTATGAAAGAACACCATCAGCAATGGTTAAAAAAAGAGAGAGAGAAAAAGAAAAAAAGAGTGAGAATGGAGGTGGACAAGGGCATCCTCCTTCAAGTACGTCACAGGTAGAAATACAGCAGCACAGTTACAGCATCGTTTGGTCACTCTCTCTATAGTAGCCACATCACTGTATCTTCATCTAAGACACATGGAGGAAAACTATTTACACACCAAAAATATTGGGGAGGAACAACAACTCCACAAAGTTTGCAATTCATGTTCGATACAAAAACTTTGCAAGTATTTGTACATAAAATGTAAAATAAAAGCAAAACACCGAGGACAGGAAGAAACACAGCAGATCTGCTTGGAGTGTGTAGTGTTCTTTAAAAACCTAGCAAAAGTTCAAAGCCAAAATCTGCCCAAACATCAAGCGCAGTTCTTCAAAAATATCCCGGAGGCGCAGAGTTGACTGTACCTCGCAGATGTCTCTTGTCGTATTTTAACATGGAATTAACTTTTAACATGGAAATCCAAAACTAACAGCAGACTGACCACCCTCCCTTTAGCTTGTTAGCCCTGATGTTCTTTTACAAATTTTTAAAACAATTTTTTTTCTTCCCAGCACAAGACCACTGAACACCAACCCTCTCAGACAACAAGCTTTTGTGTTCATGAAGGAAGCGTCATTGCCTCAACGTACTAAATGATGGTTGTCTGCCTCACCTAAGGTGTAAATTAAATTTCTAACTACTTTCTTCATCAAATTGAACAAAGATTTAAGCTGCAGTGCAAAAGAAAATGTTCAACATGGCTGTACTACCTTCTGCAACACTATTCACAAGAGAATGGCAGAAGCTTCTTGGGTTTGAGTTTCTAGAAATTGGACTGGACTAGGCACCAGAAGACAGCGTTACATTGCACTGTCAGCTAACCTGAACTACGTGGCCTACTACGTCCTTCCCTTGCTGTTGTCCAAGGAAGGACAAGGACTTGCCTGACTTTCTAAACAGTGCCTATGTGCAGGCAAGGACATGGCACTCTGCAACAGCTGTACGAATACACAAGTAAGTCCGGACTGAGGTTCCTTGCTGCTAAGGTTTGAACAGTTTCAGATACTACGGGAACTTCACACGCAAAAAACCCAGCGCTGCCGGCATCAGGCAGTAACCAAGATGACATGCCAAGGGTCTAAAATTTGGACTTGGTGCCTAACTTGCTCCAGTTGGAGGAGCTGAGCTGCCTTCTCCTAACTCAGGAGCTTCGCTGAGCCCTAGAGCAGCTGCAAGTCTGACCATGGCAATATCCATCCTGTGTCTATCTGAAAAGTGGTACTGTGCACCTTGGATCCTCCCTGCCATCAGTGGTTAGTAATGCTGTGACTCCCAAAATAATTCAGCCTATACAGGGAATTGGAAATGCTTTTAATTATTCTCACGTAACACCTCCCCAACAAATGACTCCCGCCTCCTATTTATATGAGGCTTGGGTGTGTATATGTATTTATACCATACCTTGAAGCAGAGCACAGACCACAGTGCAAGCACAGAAGCAGCTCCTACTGAAAGCAGATAGAAGTGAAAGCCCAAGTACTAATGCAGTGTATCAAAGACGCACCAGAGCCACTCTACAGGGGCAAACATGTAAATGTATAACAGATACTTTGTAAAAAAGCAAACCAAAAAGCATCAGAGCATAGTTTCATTCACATACATCCGAGTAGGAAACTTTTTATTACTCTTTTAAGTTCTCAGAATTTATTATTTGATGGTAATCGATATTGATAACTGATACTGTACTTCTGCCCTTTCCAGGAGAGTGGCTGACAGCTAACACAACTCAGCCTGGGCTCAGTTGCTGCAGAAAAGCAGGATGGCTGATGGCAACACCTCAGATCAACAACACACACAGTGGAGGCTGATTCACAAAGTCATACCAGTGCCCGTGAGATTCTGCTCTGAGAAGTCACCACCCAGTTTGCTCCCACCAAAATCACACGCTCCACTAACCTATCTCTCCTGTGGTACCTTTAAAAACACCCCTGGAATGGGAAGGTGCACCTTCCATTGCCTGAAAACGCCACTTTTAAATTTCAGCTAATGCTACACTGGAAATTTATTTCCACCGCATTGTACTCAGTGGTTTCATAATGATTGGTATGTGTGTTGACACCATGTTACCAAATAATGAAGACTAACAATGCATGAGCACTGAAATACTTGACTCGGGCTCGAGGCTGGTACCAGCAAGCAGCAGCTTCTTTGCTGTTCAGACAACTCCACTGAATTGCCAGCATTAGTTTCTTTGCAAAAGAGGATCTGAATTGCTAGAGGACTACGCAACTGCATTTGCGAAGAGACAACAGGAGTTACACAAAGCATGAAAAGCATGTTTACAAGTTTATTAGGCCAAAAAAAGAAGTGCAAGAGAAGATCTCTTGCTTAAACTTTAAAACATATGAGGGGCCGTGGAAAAATATCCTAGACACCAAGCCTCTCTCTTCACCAGAAAAAGAGGTAAAGGGGGGAAAAAAAAAGGAAAGAATAGATAAACCATGACAACACCCAATCAGATATGCCACTGATTTATGCTGAACCTCTAGAATATAAAACATCCATGTTCTGCACAGCTTTATCACATGCAGGCACTGGGAATGCATGGACTGTTTTCAGGCTAAAATCATGCAGTTAGCTGCATGTTTGAGCCATTTCACACTCTGCATTGCCTGCTCTCAACCTGAAACTCCTACTGGCTCTAGAGATTTAGAGAAAGGGTAGTTTAAATCCACCAAGACTGTTGGATATGTACTTCCAGACGCAATCAAATAAAGCATCTGGGCAGCTACACTGCACACGCGCTGCGTGGTGTTTACATAGCACACTATAAATTACAAAACTGGCAAGCTCTAGGCCATGCCTGTTCAGGACAAAGTCTGCAAAGGGCACAGCATCCTCCTCCTCCTTTGAAAAGGACACAACATTTGTGAGCTGCCCAGTCAGTGCCTTACAATTATGTCGGCTCCTTTGGCTGTCTTTTGGCTATCCGAGAAGTACAGACCAGATGAGCAGCTCCAAAAGAATGTGGTCTGGGGGCAAATTAGGTTGAACTTGGCTCCCCAGCCAATATACCTGCCTATATTTTGTTTTTTCCTTCAGCTCCCACCAACGAAGTAAGAGAGCTGACTGCTTGAAGAGTAGGCAGCCAGGTTAAGCTCAGATTTGCTCACTTGTTTCCCTCTACGACTATTGCTTTCACTTTGATAATGTTTTACTCAGATTTTCTTCACTTAAATTTATTCATCACTGCTAAGAAAAAAGCTGCTGAAGCTAGCCAAGGGCTTCTATATATCACAGTGATCTTTTGATCCTTGACTACAGTCCTCAATACCAAGAGGACAGAAAGTTACAAGCTGTCACGTTCTGATCACCAGGTCAAGCAGACAGAGGTATACTGAATAATAAGTGAGGCAGGAAGGAGTGAAACTTCTTTTAAATAGATCACTATCTGTGTAACCAAATTGTTAATGAGAACAATACCACCGCTTCAAGTAGGAATCCAACTAAAAATACACTCAGGAGCGCAAATAAATTTACTGAACCCCAACTGATGCAAAAGCTGTATGGTCAGGGATCTTTTTCAACAGGATAAAGCAGGCAGAACCGTTCCATGAATGCAAATCTCTGATCCCAAAGAAACCACATCGCATAAAAGTGACTTTGCATGCTCTGTATAATCATGGCATACACACAACATGGAATCTTGACAAATAACTCCTCACACCAGAATAAACCTTGCCACACAGGACTATGGCCTATTCCTCCTGGACAATTTTGCAGGCGGCTGTTTTAGCTGCAGTAAACAAGCATAGTCACACTGAAAACAATTTCAGTTTTCCTACTAAAATACAGCAGTATAGTTACTGAAGAAGAGACAGGAGAGGAAAATGGGGGTTTGAAGGGTTACACAAGTTTGAAATTGTCTATAGGTAAGTCATGAATGCAACTTTTTGAAAGAAGAAAAATCTTGAGTCTCATATATGTATATATAGGTATTTTTATATAAGATGTGACCCAAGTCACTTTCTGAATATTTGGGGGTAGATTTCAGGAGCCTCCTTGGCTTCTGATACCCACTTCTACGTTCACAACTGAAATGGCTCTTCCAAGCTACATGGTAAACTGAGAAACAAAATTAATTCCCCACCTGGAGGGATTACAGAATCTATAATATGCTAGCAGCATTTAAATCCCATTCTTGTTAAGCACCAAAACCATTTCTATAGGGAAATTGTAATCTTAAGGGTTATCTTTAATCATATACAGTATATGTGCAGAGCCCTACCTTTCGGGCAGAAAAATACCCCTCCAGCATTAGTTTGGAATAATTACATCAATTGGAAGTGTCCTGGTCAGATTACCAAAAACATACTGTCTCTTATAGGCCCTTCCCCAGAAGATCCCCAGCCTATAACCACTCTTGATGCTACTTTCATGACTGTTTGTTCCCGTGTATTAAAGGGATAACGTAGACA
The DNA here is from genome assembly GCF_015220075.1 of Falco rusticolus. Classification (NCBI taxonomy): domain Eukaryota; kingdom Metazoa; phylum Chordata; class Aves; order Falconiformes; family Falconidae; genus Falco; species Falco rusticolus. The sequence goes on along the minus strand of NC_051191.1, from coordinate 37,933,808 downwards.
GAGATGTCATCTCCAGAGCCCAGCCTGTCATTGGATATTCGCCAGCCCCGGTCCTTCAGCACTCCCCTGGCTCGCATCACCAGGTCCTGCGCTGCCAGCGTGTACCTGTGGAAAAGGCAGAATACAGCCAGGGAGTGCTCATCTTTGTGAGGTAAGTGGGTTTTCACGGCCTGCCAGATGTACTACTGTGAGCTACTAGGACAAGCCTCCCAATGTTTTAGAAGCAGGCAGGAGAAACACAAACCATGGCACACTCACAAAGCAAGCCCTTCCCATTCAGTGATGGCTCCTGCATTGGAATCTAAAGGCATTTGTCAGGCACCAATTGATCAAAAAGTCACTGGTCATTTTGGGTGCCTGGCTCCACCAGTTTTCAGAAAAATATTAAACACACTTGCTGTAACAAATTGGCTTTCTACAAGCAGTCTGAAAAGCTGAGGACCCCAAATAACACTACTTGCTCTTGAAAACTACACTTTTATTCACTGACACATCTGAAGGTAAACATTGCTTGGCTATTTCAGAGACAAACTACAACAAAGTAATTTGAAAACAAGTAATAGAGCACTAAAAGTAAAATCCAAATTACACTTTTAACCAAGTAGACTAATTTCTCTGTTTTCCTTGACCGTGGGAATGATTGTAAAATCTCTTTTGTTCTGAAACTGGAAAAGGAAATTTAAGAGTTAATACAGCCAAATTAACAGAGTCCCACAGTTCTTTCACATTTATGAATTAAATGAAAACAATTTCATAATATTTATTCAATGAGAACTGCATCAATGTAAGTTGTCAAGTGCTTCAGTTAGTGAAATACCAGCTTTTACATTGTTTCACAACTCCCAGCCCATGCTGGGCTGAGTGGCACTGGATTTATAGGAGTTCTTTTCTGTCCTGAAAAAAACAACAGATGCTGCTTGGGTGCAGAAGGGTTTCAGAGTCCAAAAGGTGGTGCATAGGCACTGCTCCATCATGTGCTCCCTTATCGTTTTATCTGCTATTACTAGATAAACACATCTGTGTACTCACTTAGAAGTTTCCTCTGAAAGAAACCTCATTATGGGCCAACAGCTATCGTCACAGGTTTCTTCTTCAGCAGTGCAACACCTGGCTGAGATGTTTTGAATTTGGTTGGGTGGAGGCAAACTTTCTATGATTTAATAATTAATCAAATAGACTGACAAGAAAAAAACCCAACCCAGTTCAATATTGCGTCTGCCTGTGTTTTATTTAAAGTGTATCAACCTCCAAGATGATGCAGGGCTCTACAAAGACAAACACACAAGCTACCAGAAGCAAAGCGCACCTCTGCAGTTTGCAGAAACAAGGAAGGACAAGAAGGGTTTGCGTTTCAAGACCCCCTGTTCTAGGAGGATCCTTGGCCAGAAATGATCTGCCCAGATCCCATATGAGGAACAGAAAAGAACAGTATCTCCATTGATCAGAAGTGGGGGTGGGGAGGGAAGCATATTGAGTATCCAGGACTGATGTAACCCCAGAAGTTTTCACGACAGAACGCATTATTAAATGGTAATTTCTATCAGTAGAGACTTTATTCACTCTCTGAGGACAAAAGAAGGAAAAAAAAAACCAAACACGTTATGTTCTGTTTCTACAATTTTTGTTCCTTAAACTCAAATGATTTCTCTGAACCAGGAACAGATTTATTTGCTCTGCTAGAAAGACTCCTTCAATCTAAATGAACGAATATTTGACTACCAAATAGTTTGATGGGTTAAATCCAGGTAGCGTTGTACAGAAGCAAGGCACCCCCTGTGCTACTAATGACAGAGTCACAAAATTTCCAGCCCTCGCTAGTTCTGACAGTAGATATACTTTTAGACAGAAGGGCACAAGGCACGAACTCTAACACACACTTGCACACACATGTGCACACTGTCCACATAGAATTTCTAAGTCTGTACCAGCAACCTCGAGCTGTAACATCAGGATGTAACAAGCAGCACTGCCTGTACGGTCCTAACACAACGTGAAATTGTATTTTCTATGGGGAAAAACCCAAACATACATACTTGCACTCCCTGGTTCCCAAATCCCCAAATCAGATGCAGGGCTAAGGAACAAAAGGACTCCACGTGGCAAGCAAGAAACTGGAATATTTATTCACAGCATGTCTGATGCTGAGTGAATTTTGGCTAGAACATCTTTTCCAAGGATTTCTCAGCTATTGTCAGAATCTAAGAGAAGAAAACACCCATTATTCTGCGAGAAAACTTTGCCTTCCTCCTTTTTCTAATTAGCAAGGGCTCCCCACATCTAAAGAATACAAAGGAATGAGTATTGCTCTTGGTTGTGTAAAGCTTTGGCTGTTTTATATTTGGAGAGGGCAAGATAAAAAAAAAAAAAAAAAAAGAATTTTAATAAGCCAGAAATTCTCTCATAGACTGTGAAATACACAAGAAAACCAGCACATGGAAGCAAAGGAAAATGAACAGGTGAAGGCAGCAGCAAGGTAACATATTCCTTTCCTTGTGTAGAGCTGAATCGAAGCGATGCTGTTCAACTTGGCACTAGAGGAGATAGGGTGAGTCTCTTGTACCTGGAAATGAATAGCAGCAGCAGTCCATTACCGAATGTTTTATTCTCCAGCGCTGTGAACTTGGGATTCAGCTGTCGAGACAGCATTAGAGAACTGCTGAAGTAGTTTTAAAGTATCCACTTCCTCCTAATGAACAGCCTTGCTGGAATACAACTTTTGTGTTTTAAGAATAAATATATATGGGTCTTTTTCTTCTGCTGAAGCTTTCAGTATTGATCAGTGAAAGCACTGCAGGAGAAATGGTGACAGTGGGGGAAACGTGCTGCTGTCTGTGCTGCTTCTTATCTTCTCACACCCAGCAGAGGTGGAACAACTCCCCAGCATCCTCATAAATCTCTAGCTAGTGTGAGAGTGAGAGGGAACAAGAAAGGACAGGAGGGAGGACGAGAAATAAAAGATTCCCAAGGCCAATGGGTAAGCCTGCATAAGTGCAGCTGAAGGAAAAGAGTCAAGCTTCTCTATCTTCATAGCTCTTCAGAGAGGTGATGTATGGAAAGTAGCAGTGTGTTGCTACCACCTGTTCATCATTCAGGGTCCCCTTCATGCTCTTGTCTGCCACAGGACCCATAAGAAATAAGCTAGCTAAGAAATCCAGCTCCACCCCAGCTTCTTCACTCCATCGTAACCCTCACAGAGGAACTGTTCTCTAATCAAGTCTGTGCCCATCACCCACTGCCCAAATCCCCTGAGGCTGTGTCTGCATGGCTGGGTGAAGACAGACCTGAGGACTTTGCTCTCCCTATGCCTGGAGATGCCCAGGCACACACTACGTTTGACAGGATTCAAAGATGTTTTTCTGTGGGTAACAAACACTCACAGTTCTGACAGTAAATACCAGCAGGAGAGAGTCCCAAGAGCATTGTTGAAGGCTATAAGCTCTTACCCATCAGGCTATAAAATGACTTCTAAAAATGGGAGGGATACTGCTCCTACAAAGAGCTGATTACATAACAGATAAGCACTGTGCAGCTCTAAAATCTTCCTCCCTAGCTTTTTTTTTTTTTTAAATATGCTGCTGTCAGGGAGTAAGTAGGCTACTGGGTCAGGTGGAGCCAAGGTCTACTCCACAGGTAGGTTCTCCTGAAGACCACAGCATTACCAAACACAGGGGGCAAGTCTCTTACATTCTGACAAGTTTTCTACATCCCTAGAGATTTTACATTTCCAGCTGATCACCTCACCGCAGACTATGTCACTACACCCATCACGGAACGTGACATTTTCTGGGATAACATTTTCTTTAAACATAACACTGATAATACGGCAAACAGTTCTCCTGTCACTGACTAGTGAGAGGAATGAACGCAGCTCCACAGTCTGAGCTGCTATGCTATTGTAAATTCATTAGTTATACCTCATTTGGAGCACTGTGAAGTAATTACGTAAAACCTCTCACACAGTACTTTAAATCCTTTAAATATTCTTTACAACCAGGCACCAAGAGCAACTCCACAAAGGCAATTTTCATAAATATCACTGTAAACTGTATGAGGGACTGCTCTAATTACCTTTTGCAAGCTGGCATGAGAAACGTCTTGCCACCACTATTTGTAAGCCTCTAAATGACCTGGCACAAAGTTACTTAGAAGAACAAATTAATTTTCCATTCAGATGTCCATTCATAGACCAGTAGGTCAAACACCAATAAATGTGTTTGTTCTAACTCATAATACAACAGGCCCAATTCTGAAGCATGTTGTACTCACAGTGGCACAAACAGGGACTAATCCCCCCCAGTTAGTGGGGTTAAACCAGGACAAACAATCAAAACGAAATACAGAAAATATCTTTTTTTCCTTTAGTGTCTCTGATTTCTGTGAGTGTTTTAATAATGGATGAAAAATTGCTCATTTTACAAGTCAAAAAATATTGAACAAAGAATTCCCATTCCTACCACAGCAAAAGTGGTGGCCATCACCAGCTTTGGAAAGATCAAAAGGAACAAGAGGGACACAGTATGTCCAGACTTGTATTTACAACAGGACCAGCAGAGACAGTAGGAAGTGCCAACCTTTCTCAATTACCAGATGAGAATGGAGGCAGAGCAGGGCTGAGATATTACGTTTACCAGATGCCTTTGCAAGAGGAGACTCAGAAGCTCCCTAGCACCTCTGAACAGTGCTAGGGAATAACCACAAGTAGATTGGCTGTGTCATCTCCTACCTTAAATTAACGGCATATCTGCATAGCACAGTGCCAAGCGCCCTGGAAGTGCCCTTTGCTAATCCTGCCTGATCTCCTCCAAGAGAGAGGGCAGAGACACTTTCATGTCTTGCTGAAGTAGAGACAGTCCTGGATGTCACTCATAGCACATCTCCTCTTCGGAGCACTGTGGGGAAGGTCCAAATACTGCAGCTGCAGCTTCATGCTAATCATCCATTCTCCCGACGACTGAGTGCTTGCAACAAAACCTGGTTTTGCATTCCATGTTTGTGTCAAGGCCAAAAAAATACTGCTCACGAGTTACTTTGGAGCTGCTCTCACTTAAAAAACCCCAGTGGCTGTTAGGGTGTCCATACCTAGTTATTTTCCTTGTTTGCTGATGGAGCAAGCAAGGGCTGACCCTGTGGAGATGACCAGTTAGAATTATGAGAAACACCAAGCATTTTGAGATGGGTTTCCTCAAGCCCTCAAGAGTTGTCACATGTAAGCAACTGTAACTTGAGCTCTCAGACCGTTCCATGTGTTTTCACTTGGGCCGCTGAGATATCCCAGAGCTTATTTCTGAGGTTCCGCTTTCCACAGGCCAACTGGGGATGTATAAAAACTCTTTTCCCTGCTCTCAGCCCAGGATGAGGGCAGAAGACAGCGATGGCCAGGCCTGAATTCAGAAGCAACACACACTTCCCTTCTTGAACAGTCCCTACAGAAGGATAAAGCACTTTCCACTTTCATAGTCCTCCCTTTTACAAGTGAGTGATTTCTGATCCACAATGTGATGTTCTAATTCATGATGACACTGAACTCTGCAGCAGACAGACTGATGGACTCACTCAAGGCAGGCAGTGCACTAGCTAGTTGTCTGGGAACTTCTTTGTTTGCTTGATGGTATGTTTTAAACACACAAATTGATCAGTAGGAGGTAATAAAGACAAAGAAATTAAGAGGATGAGGTAGGTTAAAATTGTGAAATGAGACAAAATCCAACTTAAAGAAATAGTAAGACTTCTCATCTATTTCCAACTATTTTGTCACCATACCTGTCCTGCAGCTTGTAGCACTGAGCATCCCCTACTGAAGGTGGGTTTAAAGGTTGCAGGATGACCAGGAATAAGTTGGAACCACACTGTGTAGTATTTACACGTACATACACAGTGAGAGAGAGATATTGACGATGTCCTAGTGAGAAACAATCTTTAGTGTTAAGGGACTACCTAGAGGACAGTTAAGTGAAAACCTGTGACTGATGGAGACAGAGACCTGTCACTACGTTCTTCTAAGCTCAGCCTCCTACAGTTTCCACAGGACCTCATACAGCAAACAAAATGGATCCCATGCCAAGATGCCGTGATCCCACAACCATTGCTTTGAAAGCAGGCAATTCTGAGTTACAATAGATTCCCACACCCCCACACTTGCTGTAGAAGCTCCATCCAACTTGTAAAAGTGTCTTCTTGCAGGTGTTGCATATTTACTGAACATTATTCTACAAAACTACATTACCAGAAAGCACTTTTCTGCAGAGAAGCTAGAAAATCACGGATAAGCACAAACCTGTGGGGATCATCGGGGTCACAGTTTGGTAGAAAGTTGGTGACAGCTTCTGCCACTTCTTCATTTAACAGCACATCCCAGAGTCCATCAGTAGCTAGGATCAGAACATCATCTGGCCCATGCTCGTATTGCAGGAGGTCATAGACTCTCACCTAAAACAAAAGAACCCCGAAACACTCATAAAGGAGGAAACTATCAGACCTGTTTGTGAAACATTGCTGAGTTTGGCTGTGAGTTAGCAGGTTCAGCCAGGGCACTGAAATACCTCTCCTGCAGCACTGCTGGGGTCTGTCTCCAACTTAGCCCTTGAGACCGCAACCCTTCGTGCCCCAGCTCAGCACAGCTCAAGTGCTGACCCCAGCTGGGAGGGATGCAAGCACACCCAAGCCAGGCTGTAGAGCACCGTGCCGCCTGCTGCCAACAGCGCTTGAAGCCTCCCCTGCCTGGCAGCTTGGTTTCAGCATGTGAGGCTCTTCCCTATCGTTGGCAGGACTAGTCATATGGAAGCTGAATAATTTATTTGATTAATTTTTGATATTTCCTAATAAAATATTCACAAATAATTGTTTTCACTATTTGCCCAGATCCATTTAACTCTGCCAGATAAATTGCATGTTTGGAAATGCCTGTGTGGCAGAAGACATCACATTTACTTTTCCAGATCAGAGGCAGCTGCTGCACTCAAGAATTACACCTGAGTAAGTGAGCAGTTCCACAAAACAGAGAAAAACTGTTTACCTGCTCAGTTACGCCTATCTGTACGAAGTTCCATAGGTAGAGACCGATTCAAGGTCTGCACAAAAGTGAACTTCCAAGCTTATCCACACTATCAAAATGCCCACTGGCTTCACCTCATCAGTCTGCAGCCACAGTCAGGCTGACCACTGCTGCTGGCACCTCTGTGACACCCTGCCTTTAAAACAACTGTCACTGTCCCCTCTCTGACAAGGCTAGAGAAAGCCAGGAGTGGAGGGGGGAGACATGGTGGGTACTGGGGGGCCATCAGCTGTGCTAGAATGAGTAAAGGCCATGGCAGGTGTTTTAAAACGAGCCTTTAGTTTGGCGTAACTCTCCTTCCAGCACACGCTGTACTCCAGCTGACAAACCGCCTGCAATTCCCAGGTTGCGATGGGGAGCCGTTACAGAGCACTCACGGAGCACTTTAATTACCAGAGCAACAACCACAGTTTGAAAGAAGCGTGACAACCTTGGCAATGCAGACAGGAGGGAACGATCATCTGTACTGAAGTTTGGAAGCGGTGCACCTCATCACACACCCTGCTCCAGCCTCGGGCTACACTAACAGCAGTGGCAATCGGGAAATTTGTCAGGACAAGCACTTGGCATAACTAGAAAATATGAGCTGTTTTATTCTCCCTCGTGGTTCATTCTCCCCTTAGGAGCCATGGAGCAGGCAATGCACATAAAATGCCTGGACCTTTTAATGTAATTATGATTTTATGGGACTGCAACCAGTACCAGAGGAAAAAAAAAAATCACCTAGACTTGACTGCTAATCCTTACTTGTTCGCCTTTCATTCAAAAGCACAAGAAGGTCATTTGTAAAATGTAACCTTCACTTCATTATCTAAGGTAGCAGCTGAATAAGGACTTTGGAGAGGATTAAAGTCAAGAGAAGATACTCTGTTCATTACAGCATATCTCCTTATTCAGACTGAGTGGGAGTAGTGTTATAGAAAAGATACCTACATGCAGCACAGCTCTCAAGTCTATTGCACAGAAACCAGTAGCTGTCATAGTCCCCATCTCCCAAAATCTAGTTCAGCCACTAACAGTCCATGGTTTCAACTCAGAAATCACTGGGGTGTGGAGGGTCAGTTGGCCGATGCAGCCATCAATAAGCAGCACACGTTCTGGTCAGATCTCTCAGGTACAGGCAAGTATTCGAGAGCATCAGGGTTAACGCTCAAGGATGCACTCAGCAGCAAGCCCCTTGTAGGAATAACCAAGCTTTGAATGTCAGTGCTAGGAAATACACGTCTACCATGCCTCTCCCACCTAGGCAAAGTACACATTATACCACAAGAGCCTTTTTTGCAGAGTTGGTGGGGGAGAAGGCAGGAAACCAAGATCACGCATCACTGATTTGAATCCTCCTGAAATGAACACTCTTGTCTGACTGGGAAGCAGCACTGGGGCAGATAAGAAACTTGCCAAGGCTACCTACAGCCAATCCACAGGTCAAAAAGCTAAAGCAACACCAAGAGCAGATCATTTTACCAATAATTTGTTTAGTTTTTGGGGAAAAGAAAAAAAATGCAATCACTGGTTTCATGGGCAATCTGGGAACAAGGTAGGTAGTTCCTAAAAGCAAAAGCTTTGTCACCTGAGCACCTCCAGAAAGGGGTGGCACTGAGAAGGAACTAGATGTCAGAAGAGGTGCAGAGAAGGGCAGTGGAGTGAGCAATAAGGGATGACAGGCTGGTACCCAGGCTAAGGAAAAGAGAGCACCATGTTTACAGGAGGCAAGCTTTGGGCAACTTCAGGTAAGATTCTTGTACACAAGGACCAGCTGGACATGCAACAAAATGTTCACTGAAATGCAGCTTTGCCTTCCAGTTACCACAGCAGGAACACATTAGCATAGCCACATCCATATAATACTTAATTTTTTTCTCAAGCTCGCTCTTTCTTTCTTCCTTTATTTTTTTCTTTCTTCCTTTCCTCAGATTTCTAAAATACAGCTGCACTCACTATGTTGCTGACAAAAATGGGTTAATTTAGAGTTGGTCCAGTCTATCATACGTTCAGGTTATGCTCACAGACCACCTTGCCCAGGTGCAGAAACAAGCCAGCTCCTAACCCTTCGCTTTTTTGCTAGTGGCTTTGTTCTAGTTCTTACTAGGGTAAATGATGGTCTCTTGGAGTAGCAACACATACCTTCAGCTGGACATGGAGGAGTGTGACAGCAGAGCTCCTGGAGGCACACAGGTTGGGCAACATCACCAAGGCATGTGTAATGGATGCTCAGAACAGCAGGGCTCACTGAACATCCAATCCACACACACACACATTGTGCAACACCCCACAGCTTACTCCACACATGCTGTTCAGAAAAGGTGAGGGAGTGTGATATACCAGAGTTTTGGAAAAGATGAGGAGCAATCCAGGGAGTTACCCAACAGCAAGCAACCCCGCAGCCCTGTAAATCTAATGTGACCAAAAGCAGCTCATTGACTCCAATGGAAATTATATTACCCTTCTGGTTTTTAATTCCGGAGCCAACCTCTCCAATGACTGCATCCTTCCTGTAGCTGTACTTCACGAAACTAAACAACAGTGAGGTTTAAGCAATGTGATACAAGTTTGCACAAAGCTGCACACACTGCAAAACAGTATTGCAGAGCCCAGCTAGTGCAGATGATGGTTGGCTAGATACTGGCTGGCAGTGCAGAGGTCTCCTTAACTGGTGCTGCACCCTTGACACATTTCCTAGCAATTCCACCCTGGATCGTCAATCTTTCCCTCGTGACTCGTTGCTTCTGCAGCCAGATGTCAAACCTGATAGTGCCCCACAGAACTTGTGACCCCTGCCCCAAATGCCCTGGGCTACCTGTGCTCTGTCCTCTGCCTCCTGTGCTGTCCCGAGAGCCCTGTCAGCAGCTCTCCCCAGCCCACCAGCCCCTTCTTTACTGCCCTAGCAAACTTTCTCACTCTTTAACATCTCTCTGTAGCACCAGGGCAGCCTTCAATGGAGCCCAGTTTGGTCACCATACTTCTACCAACCACTGATGTCTGTCCTGATGTAGAAGAGCTGACCTGTTAACTAGCTAAACTTGGCTTTAGTAACCAGAAAATGTGAAGAGTCAACTGCAAGGCAGGAGCACCAGGACCTTGGTAGCACAGACATCCATGACAAAAAACATTGGGTTACACTATATTTTATCCTGACTGGTACTTGCAAATCTCTGCTGATAGGTAACAGTGGATGCACACGGCTAGAGCCCATCTTTTTGAACACATGTTATGCAGTTTGTCACGTAACTCTTTTCTTCAACCTAGACACTTGTTTCTCACATTTCTCACCTACATGCAGTCAAGAGTGCTCAGAAAAATATGTTCTGGGCAAGCAACGAACTGGTGGGCTGGTTTTATATTTATATTTCAAAGGGATCTACCCACTGGACAAAACCTATGTTGAGCTGCCGAAAAAGAACCACAGCAGCTCTGCGAAGGCACTGCAGCTTGTCTGCCAGTTTTGTTTTTAAGAGCCAACCAACATGAGTCCCTGCAGCTCGAAAACTGTCCACAACAGTGACACGCGAGCCTGCAGCCACCTGAGGTGCTCCTCAGCAGCCAGCCCCAGGGGAATTCGACCCAAAACAACAGCCTGCATTCACTCGCTGCACTATTGATCAACTCTGCTACTCCAATAAATTAAGCCCTTTCTTAATTGTATCGTCCCTTTTTATGCGCAGTGTTATCCAGTGCAGCTTTGCTGGCAAATGACAAGATCTTTCAATACCACCCTCCAAGTAATTTATATGTAAATAATAAAAAGCGGGTACCAACACTGCTCCCTGCAGCACTCACCAATTAATCTCCTTTTAGCTTTTTACTGCCACCCTTTGTTTTCTGCCCTTTAGCCAATTTCCAGTAGACTGTGCCAACTTTCCACTTAGTCTGTAGCTTCGTATCTTTTATATTAATAACCTGTGATGCAGAACAGGTTCTCAAACGTTTTCTGAGAAATCAAAGTGCTCATGCAAGACCATTTACTGCATTTATTATTATTTTTTTTTAATTCTCTGGTAGACATAACTCTGAAGGACTTCAAGTCACTAAAGTGTGATGTTTGCTTTTTGAAACCACCTTGACTGTCTTTGATCATACTGTACTCCTCTTAAGTATTTGCCTTGCTTGTTCCTTTCAGTGGTGTAATTCCTAAAGATTTCTGCACAAGGCAGATGTGAATCTAAAACAGTCTCCTTTGACATATTTGTGGAGTTGTCAGAAAGATTTTACTAACATCATGGAACGAGAAGAATTCTCCTTCATTACCTCCTTATTTGCTGTGGTGGCTGGTTTCAGGTTCATTGCTGGTGAGGGCCAAATGCTGCTGTCACAGCCACACCTCTCCCCACCAACGGCTAGGCTGCCATTTGAAGAATTTCAGGATGAAATCCTGCTTTTCAGCTGCAACAAGGTGGCTCTTACCGAGCTTTAAAATGCAGAATTTCCTGCTGAAAGCTTTCAAATGAACTGTTCCATTATGAAAAATAAATATTTAATTCCATGCCAGACAGCCTCAGCCATGGCTTGCCTGCTTTGTGCTACTCCAGTTCATTATAAAAGGCTCAATTCTCTAGAGCTCACCAAACTGCAGAAGTCCTCCAAATCTGGTCTTGTAACAGCTGAGCCACTGAATCCTGATTACATTTGTCAGTCTTGGCTACATGACTTCTCCTCCCATAGCCTGGCACTCTATCAAAGTACCATTTCACACCACCTTCAAATTACTTTCATATGCCTATTTCTGGATGTAGTCTCAGGGATGCTTACCTTCAGCTAAATTTTGGTGGACATGGCATACCACAGCTTTGTCACACTGGAAGTAAAATGTTCTGAAAACACACCACGTTGCCTCCAACTTGGGAAAGGATGCTGTAACTGCAGCACAAACAGAAGCCAAAGGACTTGGATCCTTCCTCTGTCACAACTCACTGTGTACCTTAATTTCCTGTGCCTCCCCCTTTCCAGGTCTGGAAACCACGTGCTTCCATACCTCTATATAAACAATTCCAAAATCCAATGCTGCACAAGGGCCAAATATGACTGCTGCCTGACGTCCCTGCCTTTACTTCCAAGTGCCAAGCTTCCCAGATGGCAGCACAAAGACATTGTTTCTTAATGCTGGTTTCTGTGCAAGGTACACTGTCCACATATGGACAGAACAAGTCAGGGAAAAACACAAGGAGATAAAGCACTGGGGTGCTCTCTAGGAAGAGAAGGAAGAGATGATTAAGAGAAGGAGGTTCAATGGAAAGCAAGTTGGAGCATATGTTACTTCCTAATAAAATTCAGGGCTTTTTTTGCCAGTATGTCTAAATTGAGGTGGCTGGTGCTCTGCCTTTCCTCCTCCTGCCCTCGTACATTTCTGCTGATTTTAGCTGTGAAAGGAAAGTGGAAACAAAGCCAATTTTGCTTCTCTTTTGCGAAGCAGTTAAGAGATCCTGAAACGTGGATAGCATATGAACTGGATGTCATATTCCAGAATTTGAACACGTACAGACACACTCCACACAAATCAGAAAAGCCCATGAGAAGCTTTGGTTTATACACACAGACAAATACTGCAGCAGCAATTGGCAGAGATGATAGTGCTGAGATACTGTGCTGCAGCCATTACATACCCCAGAAACACCGGATCTCAGCATGCCAGAAAGAAAAATAAATAGGTAGAATTGCATCATTTTGCTGGCACTAAACAAATCCTTCATAGTGATGAGGGCAGAGCTGCTGCCTGGGCTGGCTGAGGAGAGCAGGAGCAGGTCCCAAGTGAGCGATACAACACATTCAAAAGGGCAGAGAGGGAAGGTACTGGACTGACAGCAAGGAAACGTGAAGAGGGGCCGTCTGTAGATCTCCCCCTTTTCTTCAGGGCCAGAATCTCCCAGCACTTTTTTTGTTTATATTTTTAAGGTCTCAAAGATGCTCTAAGCAAGGTTAATTTAATAATTTGGTTCCTTCCTAGCAGAATTATGTAATTTGTGTATTTTCATTCTCTTGCACTGCTACAGCAAGCAATAAATTCAAGGTCAAATACTGGGTACGGTTAAAACTCCAGCGAGCCAGCTGTCAGTGTACGGCTCTCAGCATTTGGGCCATGGAAGCAAAACCTCGTCTTTTTGTGCTGTCATCAGATGGTTTGCCCTTGCTTAATATTTTATGAAAAATATGTGTCATCTGTTCCTTGACGTTGGAACAGGAATGCAGTTACAGAGGGGAAAAAAAACCAAAGTGAGGTTTGCATGTTTCTTGTTAGCAAATACATTCAAAATCCCTTTGGCAGGCTTGATATCCTTCACTGCAAGGTCTCTGGTGGTCAAAAACTGGAATTGTTTGTGGCACAGCAAGTAAAAACGATGGAGGCATTTAAAATTACCCCTAACACAAATACTGCATAATCCCCATTATGCCATCATTTCAGAATGCACACTGCCATTTCTGCCATTATCTGGTGTTTGCACAAAACCATCATAAAGAATTAAGAACTGGAGGTCAATGGGCAGACAGATGGAAACATAAAGCACTCTTCCAATCGCTCTTGGCATTTTCCTGCTTAAGAGTTGATCTGGTATCCTCTGTGTAATGCAGGATACTATGCTACCAAGAAAGATAACCCAGTGCTCCCTTCTGGAGAATACAGATTTACATCTGCTTCTGTGAAGGCAGCATGATCTAGGCCTCAAGGGGAGCTGGAGCACATGAAGGTGGGGACAGATGGGTGTCTGTCACACTGAATGGCAAGGCTATGGGATAAATGTAGACCTGGGAGTGAAAAGGCATCAATGCTGTGCCAGGGATGTGGAGGAACCAGAGCCAAGGCACGCAGCTGGGGAACTTGTAACATTCCTACTATATGAATGTTACTAACATGCTGCACCTTTGAAGAGCAGCATGTTGCTTGGATTGAACCGCAATCAGAATGGACAGTTTTGGAAGAATAACTAAGTACACTAAACATATTTGTTTTTCTCCCACAAATCAGATAGTTGAACCTTAGCTGTTTTACCTCCGGAGATGAGGACAGGAAAGGTTTGATGTATATATTGGAGTCATGCACTTTCAGGTCATGGTCTCCCAGTCCTCGGGTCACTCCAATTGTTGCCATAACCCGAGCCTGGAAATAAAGAAAAGCAATGGGATTAAATCTTGTTATACACACTGTGTCAATAGGAAAAGACTATTCTGTAACTAAAACAGTTAGGGATGAATTCCCTTTTCTGTCCCAGGAACTCTAGATTTATCGTGGCTAACCAATTTCAAAGATTTTCACACTCACGTCATCTCCATTTCCCTCATTATTCCAAGCTTTGTGTTCATCCACACCCCAGTGTGCATACACCCACCTTAGACTGTGACCATCTGTAAAGGGACTGGGACTATGGAAACCTAACCCAGTCACCTCACTGTTCCATGCCAATCTACAAGAATATTCCTTCAGAAAACAATACTGTTAATAAACAGGTTTTATAAAAAGGATGAGGAGCCTAATTACTCAACTAAAAAACCTGCAGCCTCTTCCTATTAACATATTGCCATATATTCCCTCCACCAAGGAAAAGTGCCAAAGGCACCCTTAAATTGCTGAACACACAAGTGACAGCGACACTGACCGCAGTGCTCTCCTCTGTGGACAGTCAGTCTAGGGCAGGTCCACCACTTCCTTCCCCAAGCACCTACCTCTTCTCCCAAGTAACAAGCAACAGGACAAGAGGAAACGGCCTCAAGTTGCACCAAGGGAGGTTTAGATTAGATATTAGGAAAAAATTCTTCACTGAAAGGGTGGTCAAGCATTGGAACAGGCTGCCCAGGGAAGTGGCGGAATCACCATCCCTGGAAGTGTTTAAAAACCACGTAGATGTGGTGCTTAGGGATGTGGTTTAGTGGTGGACTTGGCAGTCCTGGGTTAATGGTTGCACTTAATGATCTTGAAGGTGTTTTCCAACCTAAATGATTCTATGACCCTATGGCATGAGCCGTCTCCAAAGAGGTGCTGGGCTCTTCTTCATTAATGCTTCTCCAAAGATTGACCAGATAGGCAGCCTCACGGGGAGCCTTGCTCTCTGCTGTCTGCATATCTCTTCCCCCAAACTCTAGTTTAGCTGCAGCTTGTGACCAAGTGAGCCCACAGCATCAATAACACCAAGAAACTGACTCAAAATAATTTCACCTCACTAACACCTGGCTCCGTAAGGCAAAAAAAGTAAACTGAAAAGATGTGCATGAAACATTTTCCAAATAATTATAAACCTAACCAAATTTAGAGATAAGCTGCAGGACCGAACCTTCAAAACTCAGCCTAATTCTGAAAAGCGTGTATTTTTGCATTAAGATAAGAGCCTAATGCAGCAGGGGAGCACTATTTAGAAACACAGCGAGCATACCAATATCGGCAAACTGACACCACTGCATCCTTATATTGATCCTATTGCTGCATCCAGCTAAGCTTGCTGGGATCAGCACTAATGATCTCACTGTTCTTAATCACAGAGCTGGAAAAGTACACCCAATTGGAACAGTTTGTTTTTCCTTTCAAGAAAAACTATCAGCATTCACACATCAGAAAAATTCAACGGTGAGTTTACATACACAAGCTGAAGAAGATGCAGTTAAGGAGTGTTACACTTCGCAAATCCTGCCCTGATCCCTCCCCTTCCTAAATTAGAGTTTTGCATCTCAGAGCACTATTAAATATCCTTCTACTTTGTTTTCAGCAAACGTGAGGTATTTTGCTATCTTCATCCAGCCTAGTTATATTTACAGTGAAACCAGGAACATTTTAAATCAATTATTTAAGATGGTCTCATTGCAGCCTACTTACAATGAAAGAAAAACAAAAACAAACCGAACAGCAAATGACTATGTTTGCTATAAGAATGCTTTTTAGTAGGTTGAGCTCTCCCTGCCACCCCCCCAGACACGAGACTGATTTATGACAGGACCAAGATATTCTTTCAAGCTGTCAAAACAATAAAATAAAGAGATACTGAGTGGAAAACACTGGACTGCCACAGGCTAAACCAAGTGGTAAACAGCACAGAATTCCTTCTTCCTTTGGTCTGAGGAAAGCAAACGTGCCCACCTTCTTGCCTTCTCCGTATATAAGGGGAAACTTCAAGTCATCTTCCTCAATGGTTTTGTATGCCCTGTGGGGGGAGGACAAACAACATTTATAAAGCTTGCACTCAATTAGTGACCCAGTGCCCTGAAACAAGCAGCTGTGATATAAATAAAAATATTTTTTTTAAAAAAAACACAACATTATTTTTTCTTTTTCTGTGGAAAGATTTTCCCAAAAGAATTACCCATTTCACCAAAAAGAATAGTGGACACAAGGAAATATTTAACATGCCAAGCTGCTCCTATTGCTTGCAAGGAAGAAGAGGTAGACTGGAATGACATCCTAATCAGGTAAGGTATCGTTGGCTATGGCAGCAGGTATACAGTAATACAGCGTCACAAAACCCCCCTGAACCAAACAAAAAGCCTCCCAAACCCATCAAGAAGCTAACCAATGACTAGATGCACTCTGCTAATATGAAATGGTGAGCAATGACAAAATATGTACACAGTCAAAGTGTGAAACAGTGCTCTGATCCTGTTCTCACCTTTCAGGACCACTTAAACTAAGAGAAGCATCATGTGCTGAAGAGTCTTAGAAAGATATTTAGTGATCATTTGACCTTGACTGGAACACTCAAGGTTGTCAGAGATTTCACGTTTCACAGCAGCTTTCCCATGGCCAAGAGAAGTAAATGCTCATGCTCTGATGCTGTTTACCACATGCCTGCGTACTCCACCTTCTATGCATCCAGCTGTTGATACTGATGAGGTGAGAAGGTGAGCAATTTTGCCAGTGAGAAATAAAATAAATAAATAGATTGCTGTCATTATTATAAGCTGTAGAGTCCCACAGTTTGTGTAACACATGCTCGAGGTGGGGTGCTGGAAAGCCTCTTTGGTTAAAGTACATTGCCCCAGAAGGTCATGCTTCTCCTCATACCACAAAATTGTCCCCCTACCCTTTCCCTGCATGTCGCCCTTCCCCCTGGCCCGCCCATGCCCAGAGCCCTTGGGGTAACACCAAAAACATTCCCTGAGCACACGAGTGAGCACTCCCTGCCAAAGTGGAAGGGACAAGCAGGAGGAGGGAAGGCACCGCAGCGGGTCCCCTGCCAGCCACCGCCAAGCTCTGCTGCACAGCTCTCCAGCCATGCTGGCTGCTTGAGCTCTGGCAAGTCACATTTGATCAGGTTTAAGCAATGTTATGGCTGTGACACAAACCAGCAGGAAATTAAAAATTAAAGGTTGAAATCCTATATTGTAATCGAACTGTCCCCTGCTTCGCCAAAATATGGCATAGACCTTGGATCAATAAGTGGTGCTGTATTACACAGCTACACATGCTGCATCTCCCAGGCAAGCCTCAGACTTAAAAGAGTGACATAGACATTTAAGCTCCACCTTCACATGTCCCAGTAATCACAGGTAGGGTCCATATTAGGGTTTTGGAGTAAGGGGAGGGGGAAGAAAAAAGGAAAAGCAACCAAAATGCATAGAAGGAACATCTGTGGAGGACTCTGCTCGCATACTACAAAACATTACTAGTGTGAAATCCCAAACAGAACCAGGTGAGGTTTGCAAAACAGGTGGGTGCTTCATAGGAGACCACACAGTCAAGAACATCTTGGGTATATAACCATGATACTTGGGCATCTTTTAAGAAACAATACAGTGAAGGCATTTACATGGCATTTTGTACTGGGGAGGGCAAATGGATTAGCTCTTAAATCGAGCAAAAAAAGCACAAATCACTACAAGTAGCCAGCATGACAATACTTCCCTGATGTTGAAATCCTGGAATAGCATTTTATTGGGAAGGATGAGTCAGTCATGGACTCTACTCTCATTCCTTCCTCTATTTCCAGCAGGGAATAGCTAACGTCTCTGCCTCGCAACTTGGACATCCTGGTTTGAAGGTGGAGGAAGAATTTTACCACCCCTGACTGCTCATGAACATGTCCCAAAGCTTTCAGCTGGACCTATAGTGCTGGGAGCCCTAGCAAAACCTCCTTGAGGAGGAGTCTGAACTTTTTTCTATTCCCTGCATAGAGCCAGCTGTACTCTGACACCAAGAAAAAGGGTATCAGCCGAGTCCATGCTGAGCATCAGAGTCAAATGACTAATCAAACCACAAGCCTGACATGACAACCACTCCTACTGGATTTTCAAGTTGTTGTACATATTTGTAACAAATAGCAAACAAGACTAAGTTGATGTGACTCAAATATTTGCAATCCACTTTTTAAAGGAAAACCCAAACCCATTCTTTACCCATAAATGATATTATCTGCAAGATAACTACAAATACTTAAGACTAAAGCCCTCACTTTACACTGTCCTGTAGGTAGCCAAGAACCGGGACCAAGTTTTCCCCTCTCTCCCATCTTCCCTTATATTCTCCTGCCTAGCACCTCACACTGACTACGCTTTTGGAAGAAAGAAAAAAGAAGGGGTGAAAAAGTCATCATTCAGGCCTGAGTCCTTGAAAGTAATAGTCCCCACTGACGAATCCAGCATCTTCTATGGAACCACTATAAAGCCCATTGTCCCTGTGGCCTTCAACTGTGACACAATGGTGTAAGGACGCTGGAAGAGGCTGCATTGCAAGGGCTGAAGCTAACTGGTTTCATCAGCAGATTAGGAAGGGCAGCTGGCTAGCCTGCAACCTCCTGAAGCAATGTGACTAAGTGAGGGAGGCCCAGAGGGCTACAGTGATTGGTTTTGCGGCTTCTCACAGCAAACGACCTCCTGGGCTCAGAACTTGGGTGTCAGAACTCATCTCAAACGTGCTTTTTCTGTTGATGTTGCTATTGCCTGAAAAATTATCAGCGCTTGAAAAACAATGCTCAGAACTGCAACTGCAGCAGTGGAGCTGGCACAGACACACTGAAAAGCAACCCGAGACACTCTAGAGAAGTACCTATGTCCTGCATTACTAGTAAAACAGAATTAATAATATATGAGCGTGTGGTTTGCTGCAAGAGAAGGATGAAGGACAGCTTTTCAGCTAGCAGCTCAGCAACTGCACTGGGGAGAAGGATGGAAGCTATGAAGTTCATTTTGATTTATACCCTGTGAAACCTCCTGTACTTTGTACATGTGTTTATTTCACACAGGCTACAACCTTCTGGACTATTTCACTTGATTTTATGTAACAAAGTTACACTTATACCTTCCTGTGCTGTTTAGAGTGTGCTGCATATAAACATATAATATGGCAGTAGGTATATCAAACAGAGACTTAGAACCTGAAGGGGTTGTTCAGCTTTTTTAGTGCCCACATGGCCTTATTCAGCCATCTCTGTAATTCAGCCTAGCTCACTGTTTTAACATACAGAGACACAGGGTTGCAACTCTCCACTCTTCCCATCTTCCTTGTCCACATCCCAAGAGGTCTCAGTGGCTGCCACAGCATGACAAGGCAGCTTATAAAGACAAGGCTATGCTATTGCTTGCTGCTTTGAACAAGCCTAAATCCTGTCAAGTGCTTCTGCCACATAAACCTCTATTTTTTCCAAATGGAAAAATGGGGGGCAGAGGGGGGAGTCGAAAAGGCGAGCTTGTGCTCAGCTAGACCTAGCCGTGTTTTTTTCAGTTAACTTTGTTTCTTCTTGTAATTTCAAAAGAATTATGAAATGTTACTGCTGTCCAAAAATACTGAACTACGGCTTGACATACGTACCACCCACAAAGTTACATTTGGACTCAGGATCAACATTTTGGAAAACCGGGCCAAATCGCACCGGGAGCCAAAGCAGACGTCAGGATGAAAAAACTAGGGCTGACACAACGTTACTCATATGCTCACTGGAATCTGCTCTAAATACATGACAAAAAATCACCAGAAGCTGCTAAATGCACAAGACAATCTACAGAAGAAGTTTCCCAGAGTGCTGAGGTCATAAGCAGTGTTTTAGGCACTCTTTAACTAAAAGATTATCAACGTTACCTGTATATTACTGGGTCAGAACTTGAAAAAACGGTCAGTTCCCAAATACCGATTTCAGAGCCAAAATCCTAGATAATCTCTTACATGTGTTATGCATTCTCCTGCCATACTATTTGTTCCTAAAATTGGCTTTCTGAAAGCTCACACAAATTCACACCAGAGTAGAAGCTGATGATGACTAAAACCAAAATCCACATTATATTTTCTTTTACAGCAAACTATGTAAGGTTACTGGTCATAAGAAGCGTTGTGTTGGCATCCCCAGGCACAACAGATGGTGGCAAAAACACAATCTACCCTGACCTGAAAGGCTCAGTCCTGAGCACGACAGGGGAATCCAGACTCCGTGCTCTGCTTTGCCACAGCACTTGGCTTGAGCAAGTTTGTCCGTATTTCGCATCTCTGGTAGCGACACCTGACAGTAAACTGAGAATTAAAACTAAGGAAGAGCGGGGGGAAAAAAAAAAAATCATCAAAAGGCTTTAGCTTGAAGCACAGAATAAACCCACCTGTGGTAAAGCAAGCAAGAAAAAGCACTGTGGCATCAGATGTGTCCCAGTTCATGCCGAGTATGAGGGTGAAGGCTCTCCTTTAAGACAGGTCTGTGGATTCAGTGTAATTCTAGCACTGCTTTGCTACCACTCTGTAAAAAATAACAAACCCAGAACTATCCCCAAACACCCTCTACCTGCTCAAGAAAACCCCACAACAAAACTACCCCAGCTAACCAACCTCCCTTCCCTCCATCTCAACCTTCATTGGTCATACCAATAGAAAACAAGATTTTAATCTTTGAGCAACACAAAACTTGAAAGAAATTAATTTCCTCTCACCCCCACCCCCACGAGGAATCAGTGGATTGGAGCTTACCCTTTGGATAACAAGAGCTTAAATCACCAATCCAAAAGGAACTGTTTATCTGTACTGTCTATTGAACTACAGGTGTCAAACAGTGTAAAGGCATGCTTACTACCAAGAAGAAAAGATGCATAGTGCAGGTTAGGCACAGAACAACTGAAAATTATGCAATTTATGTCTCAATCCAACCATAATTTTTAAAAAATGTCCTCAAACATACGTGCTTCTGCAGAGTCAGGATCTCTAAATCCAGACAGCACTGCCTGATACTAAGTACCCTCTAGGTAGGTAAGCTTTAATGTTCCAGTGCCTCAGTATCTTTCCCCTATTACTCATCTGACATATAGTTTATAGAGACAAAACTACAATAAACAAAGATAACAAAAGCACACAAGCTATAGTAATGTTTGTTAAAAGATGATGGCAAACCCAAATCAATTAAAAACAATACATATGCACAAAACAGTTTTTAGGGGCAAGATCTACTCTAAACCAAGATACTCCCAGAGGGTTTATTTCAGTAAAAAGGAAAACATACAGGTTTTAAACCATGTGTTTTCCCCAGAAAATTCAGAGACCCTTTCTTTTGAACCTGAAACTGTATAATGCCTCATCTTGTAAATCCCCCCTGGCTTGGTCAGACCAGACTGGTACATGAGCTCTGGACCTCCAGGGAGCCTTCACTGTTGTGTACAGTCATAAGACAGAGCTGTGACTTTGGAGAGGATGTATCCCCCGGCACCATGTACTTCTGCAGAAATAATTCCTAAGGAAAACAAACGCTACCCATCTTGGACAGCCCATTTTAAAGATTCAAGCACCAGCATCTTCTCTCAGGTACTTCCTGGAATGTGACTGATGTTTTTAGTCCGTTCACCTCTAACGGAGTGTTAGAAGAAAGTGGTGGAGGGGAAGTCAGGGAGAGGGTGGCCAAGGATCTAGAAGCATCCTTGCCCCCCAAAAAAACAATCAGGGAAAAAAAAAATCAACCGAGTGTGTTTATAAACACTCTCCCTTGCTGCTTTTGTGCTGAGGAAGCTAGGAGGGACAGAGCAAGCATACTGTGAGCGTTTTCATTCACTGCATGTGACCAGTTGAGCTTCCACTACTGAGCGACAGAAACTGTGTGGAGACACTGCAGCTGCAAATCAAGCGGATCCATGTTCTCCAACAGTCTCACCAGGCTAAGTCTTTTTCTCCCCCAGAAAATTTGCTGGTTTGAACACTTCACAATTTACTTCATCTCTTCTACTTTTAAAAGACAAACAGAAAGGTTTGTCAGCAATTTTCTCTGGAGGTAGAGGGGTAAGGGAAGTGGGCTGTTAACACCCTGTGGGCTTAATGTACTGTGATGGACAGAAAAACGACTCGTAAATTCACATTTTGCTGTATTACTTGTTAAAGGATGTGGGGAGGCAGATGGGAGAAAGACTGCATGATAACCTCGCAGTGCCTGCTCCACACTTGCTAGCTGGGATCCTGTGGAAGGAGAGATTCCTGTTAACGAGGAAACATGAAGCAAACTCTGCTGGGAAAGATCACTGTAGCGTAGGATGGGGCACGCAGTGAGACACAGCAGACTGAGACCTCACCATCCCACAGCAGTGCTGGAAACTCCTCCAAGGAGCAAGGGGCCTCCTCTCATCCAGGAACAGAGCCGTAAGTCAGTCCTGGGTGGCAATGGAAAGAAAGGGGATCTCCTAGGGACCCAGCTGCATTCATGTCAAATTTGTACAGCTGGGGAAGCCAGAGAAAGCAGGGGCGTGGGAAGAGACTTCACCTTAATGAGGAAGAGTTGTTTTTGATGGGGTTTTCAGATTTAAGATTACCTCATTTCAGTTAATTTCTTTCTGACAAAACAGACTGGGAGCCTTTTGTTTGCCCTTGCATATGCGGCACCTGATCTTGTGCCAAGGCAAAGCCCAGGCAGAGATGAACAGCCATGCAGGGACAGGCCTTAGACACACTGCTTCCAGAAGGAGATGCTCCTGCAGGATGCAGCTCAGACCAATCCCATTCTTGTCACACTCACTTGGCCCCAGAGAGGCCGTTTACAAAGAGCTTTACCCCAGACTTAAGTTATTCTGTTTTGCTGCAGCACTATTGCTTTCTTGTTTCTACTTTCTCCTGCCCCGAAGACACTGGCTCAGCTCCTGTGGCATGTGTGCACTTGGGGAAAACAGAGCCATTCGTCACTGTCAGGAGACGTGCTGTACACAGCAGGTCAGCTCTCACCTCCCGCTGCTCCTGCAGCGAGGGCTGCAAATCTTGAAAAGATGCATAACATGCACATTGCAAACAGCCATTCATCATCGCAGAGCTGTGCCCCAAACGCCCAGGCACAACCCAGCAAGCTGCTTTGGTTGCGTGTACCGAAAAGGCATGTCCCATCCCTGGCTACTTTGCAATGAGAGACAAGAGCAAAGACACAAAAAGCAAGGCAAGTGGCTGTGGATTACAGCTTCTGCTGCACAAATTATATCCTATCTCTCTCTTCTCCAGAAAGGCCCAGTGCTGCAAAGGTGGCCCATAATCATTAAATTATGAAAATGTAAGTTGCTGGGAGGAAATTAATACCAGGCATGACTGGGGAAAAGGCTGCTTTCTTGTGAAGTAATTATGAAATTAAAATTTGATCTCTCCCTGGCGATTGTACAAAGGATACGGCTGAGGTCTCAAACACAACAATACAGCCAGGATTTCAACAGAAGCAGCACAGAAGGTTTCACTAGACAAAAAAAGCTCAATTAAAAAAGGGGGGGCAGGGGGGAGGGGAGGGAGGAAGGATGACTTTTTGTAAATTACATGAATTTGACTAAAAGGTGCAATCAAGCAGGTTACGGCACAGGGTTTGCCGACTTTCAATTACTTTTTACAAGTTGGAATCAAGCTGTTAGGAAATGCAGCTTATCTGAATAAGACTAATAATGCTAAGCTAATTAGAACCACAGGCATTAGCCAGCAGATAAATTCAGGCTGAAAAGAGGGACACTGTCACTTTAAATACTGCCTTGGGATCCGTGGAAAAGCTAATGAGGAGTGTCAGTTGGGGCTGTTTTATTAGGTGGTTCTCCAGAGAATATAGCCCGAGGTTTCTGTAGCAGGGCTTCTGCGCTTGATTCAATAAATCAATTTATATTAAAGGGGGGTGCAGCGCGGGTGCCTGCTCCATAAAGCATTTCTGTGGCATTGCTCAATCTGCTCAGGCACTCCTCGGGCAGGCTACCTGAACACACTGTCAAAGGACATCGAGCCCAGAAATAAAGAATAAGATAGAAGCCACATTGGCAATATTTGTTGAAATCAGCTTGCGCATTACCAAGCAAAACATGTACGTTGGCTCTCACTGGGGTATTCTGGATGCCCAATAAGTGATTAATGAGAGCCTGGTTTTTGTGAGCCGGAGTCTGAACCGCAGACGGCAAGGCAGGCTGCACAATGAAAGCAAAAGGCATCCATCCCAAACAAAATAAAACGGCTTGAAAAGTGAAGTTGCTTTTTTAATCAGATGCTTAGAGGCTGAAAGACATTCCCTGTTGGAAAGAAAAGGGCAAGCGCAGAGCAGGCTGGCAGCTTTCCAGGCAGTGGACAATATTGACTCTAGAATAAAATGGGTTTTGCTTAGTGCTCGCCCCAGGGCACCAGCCTCCCTGCTTTGGAATAATTCACGTGGGCGGGCGATTCCCCAGCATGGGTTGACCCCTGGGTGGCTATGTGCCACAGCCCCCCCTTGCCAGACACACTGAGCTGGCAAGTGCTCCACTGCCGCTGCAAAGAGGGCAGCTTGCTGCTGCCTTGGGCTTTATCCCGCAATGTGCGGTGGGTACCTCACCAGCTTGGACTGTGTCTGATGGGATGCAGCTCAACTCCATGAACTCCTGGAGAGCAAAGGAAGCCGCCAACAAACCAGGTCAAAACCAGACTCGTTATCTAAGGATCTTTCACCACCCTAAAATCAAGTCAAAAAGCTAAAGCTTTGATCTGGACACAAGCAAAGAACTCCTCTGCTTCCATGTGAGCAGCAGAAAGGCCGCTGTTTGCCTTCCAAGGAGGAACATAAAATTAACTTTGAAACCACCAAAGCTGATGCCAGTGGACAGTGCCTTCTGGATGCCTTTGGTTAAGTGCAGCACTGTATGGCTCCTCCATTCCCAGGGCAGGCTGAGAGGGGAACCCTGGAAGGAGCCACTGAGGAATGCAGTAAGTGAGAAAAACAGGTTTCGGGAAGGTGTCTAGGATATAGTCAGCAAAGTACTTCAAAATTGTTGACACTGGATTCACCCATGAGTAAGGAAAACCTAACCAACCATGTCTTAACTTTTCTTTAAAAGGCAGAGACAGAGAATACTAATTCTGTGCAGTCCTTTAAAGGAACAGTTATCATCAGGCCTGCTTTTTTCCCCCCATATAATTCTACCTCAGGCTACCCACACCCCCTTTTAGCGCTGGCAGCACTTTGCGTAAGTGGCCACCAAGTCTTCCCTGATGCTTCTGTTGCCAGGACTTGCCAAAGCTACCAGAGGTACCCTCTTTCTGATACAAATTTAACCTCTGTAAGCCATGGGCCTGAAAACCCCAGCCCAGAGACTGAGCTGTGAAAGACTGTCAGTAACACAGATGTCTGCCAGTGAATTATGGCTCGCGACAGCTCGGAGGCTTGTTCTGCTGGAGACACAGCTCTTAAGATGCCTTGCCAGCTACAGTACGCATTTTGCAATGATTGCTCAACCACAATGCACATGGGGCAAGGGTGCAGAAGGGGCAGCTCATGGTCAGCTCCCTCCTAAGTGGGATTTATTTTAGATACATTTAATACAGTGGATTTCTTATCCCAACTGCCACTGCAGAGAAAGGGTGGGAGAGCTGGAGGGAGAAGGGAAAGGCTGGTCTCAAAGCAGTTACACGCAGCCTGGACTAGTGATGTGGTACACATTGCTGGATCGGCAGTTGTCCTAATGCTGTGGGGAAACTTGGCAGTTCTGCTACCACTGTGGGCTGTTGAGACGTGGAAACTTCACATAAAAAAAGGAAAGAAAAAGCAAAAAGGAAAAAAAAGGCCAAATGCATTATGACAGACCCAAAGACAATAACCTTTTGTAATCCAAACAAGCTGGGCAAGCTGAGCCATTGTTGAGAATCTGAAAAGCTCCAGAGCACAGGAGAAGGGTAAAAATGAAGAAAAAAAATCATCATACAGCTTCTAATGGAAAACACAGGAAGTGTCCTGAATTTTAAAATAAAACAGCTTTTTTTCCTGAGGAAACATCGGATCAGAGAGATTTTGAGTTTTATGCCCTCTCACTAAAGGATTCTGTAATTAAGTGTAAGAGTGGCTGTTACATCACCTGCACCTCTCTACATGCATGTGCAAATGTCAACATACAGTGAAGTCACTGACCAAAAAAAAGGTTCAAACAATTGATCTTCTGTGTTGTAAGTGATAAAAGTTTGGCAGTGTTTTAGCATATCAGGCTCTGGCTGGTCAAAGCTCTACCTGACATTTTCTGGAGAAGGAATTTATATGCTAATCTGTTCCTTATACCAGATATTGTCCTTAGAAACAAATGCAGAATCGGCACGTCCTTGGCCACTGTGTCCTGATGCATCAGTTAAATCTAGGAATTAGAAAGAGAAGAAAACAGAAGCAAAATGCTTGAAGTGGAAAACAACCACTGTGAAACACCAGCCATCATCCCCGATGGTCCACCAAGCTGGAAATCTAATGTCTTGTCCACAATCTCAACCATTAAAACTGACCCAGACTTTTGGACAAAGAGAAACAGATTGCTTCTTCTCTGCTTAGGAGATCACTGCACACAATTTGATGGAAAACAAGACTCCCTTAAGCAAACACCCTGCAAAAAGAAACGGATCCTTATTTAGAAAAGCTCTAATTTAGGTAAATGTATGGCGTTACAGCAATTCCCTCACCATCTTACTGTCCTGAGGCAAACAAAGAGGTAACTAGCTGTGGGATACAGAGCAGCTAAAAAATTCTGATTCTTTTATTCAGGACAAAAACGTATCCCCCATTTTCCACTTCCAGCCAGAAGTCAAAAGAAACAGCAGGGAGAGGTAGCCTCACCACAGTCTCTACATATTTTTGCTTGCCACATGTTACCTCTTTCTGGGACAACACTGAAGTGAATCCAAATTTGAGCTTTCAAGTCACAGTTTAAATTTTTATTCTGGAATAACTGCTTACAGCTAGGTGTATTTGTGCTAAACCAATGGTAATTTTTGCATTCACCATATCAGAATCTGTAACTGGATCAACATGTGTCCTACACTTCAGGAAATTCAGAAGAATCAACAGGAAAATCAGCTCTCTTCTCCCTCCTGCCTTATGCTAGAGTTAACGGAGTTCACACACCAGTACTGAAAAATAACACATTGAATCAAATCTGCCATCCATTTAGACTTATCCAAGATCTTCTATCTTACTCATTATTTTACATATAAAACTTGCATTCTTTCTAATTCATCTTTCTTCTAATGCCAAACAGTATTAGCTATGCAATAACCATTTCAAATAAGGTGAAGTGTTATGCACAGATTCACAAACAAGGTACAAACTGATACAGAGAACTACCTCTCCATTTAATTTTTAACAATTCCAACCCTGCATGGATCCCAATATCCCACTGTGATATGTGACCGTGACTGGAAAAAATCACAGTAAGCAGACTTCCACTGAGCTTTTTGACATGGCTCTCAAGTTCATTTGGAACCTCTAGAGTGCACAAATAGTTATTTTTCCCCCTTCATGATTTACTTGGTATTTATAAACAACAAATTTGATAAGTGTGATGCCCATTCATGTAAACCACTTAATTCTTTTCAGTTCCTCATGGTCCTTCTTGTTTATTCGGAAAAAAGCTGCAGCATCACCTGCCAATGCTGCAACTTCAGCCATCCTAACCTCGTTTCTTTTCCAGACCACTAACCAACCAGGGAAACACAGAACAACTCCCCTGAACCTGGAGAAACCCTTTTTGCCTTCCAACCATCATGAAAGAAATCTGATCTTACCCTCTCAGAAAGTTCTTGGCCCATGATACTTCCATAGCTCTCCCCCAGATTAGAAGGCTCTTTTTGTTGTCATTTTCTTTCTCCCCCACCCCCTGAGCATCTCACATCTTGGAAAAGAGCTTCTGAAAGTCTACATGATGCCATTCTTCACTGATGCTTTCAGAGTCATCTGGGAGTTTCAGTAAGAAAACTCCCTTTGCAGAAACTGGGAGAGTGTCTCATAATCTTCCAAACGTTTTGCCATTAAGTCCTCAGTTGATCCAATGTTTTCATTCTGTTCTATGCTTTTGCTCATGCCTATAGCCTTTTTAAAATGTGAAGTTGTCGTTCTCAGGGTGAGACTGCATATTCTACTAGCAGCTGTTCAAGATAGACAATGACGGTTATACCCAGATTAACATGTTTTGCACAAACACTCCAGATTAATATTAAACTTGGATCTTTTTTCTGCCATTAAGATATCATTATATTTATGGTCTATAAAGTATGGGACAAATCAGGAGCATGTGAGCATCCAAGTCTTCAAACCTAAGAGTTCAGGCTTTTTAACGCCCTCCATTCTTTCCCTTTCTGAAAGGACATTTGCTAAGGATGCTAAAACACAAACAGCATGGAAGTAAAGACCATTTGCATATAAAGGGCTTTTGCCTTTATAGGTCACACAGAGAGCCCACAACAGCAAGGATTAGGGCTTCTCTAAGTGAGTGGGAATTACTTGAGAAGCAGCCTCTTGAACAGACACAAAACAATGAAGACATTTAGCCAGAGACAAAAAACTCATCATTCTTTCTGTCTTCACTTCAATTAAGTCAATGCTGTTCATTGAAGTCTTTTCATTTTAGGCTGGCTATGACTTATTCAGATAGGCCTGTCTCTAAAACTGTTCCTGAAGGGTTACCCAAATCAGGGGTCAGCTGCAGTAGAGTACGGGAGGCAGCTCTTCCTTTCTGCAAGTGTTCCTTGGCATGCAAAGGCATGACAGCCTACTGATCCAGATTCTACAAAAAGCTGCTTCCAAGGTAGGAAAGTTGATAACGTTTCAGGAAGATCCCCTGGCATGTCTTCCCCTTGACATGCTTGCTCCGCTTTGAGTGCCTGCACGTTAAAACAAACCTAGATACTGGCTCTGGAGGGAGGTCAACTTATTTAAAACGTTAACTTCTAAAGGAAAGGTACATCTGAAAGAAGGAAATACCTTCCCCTTTAGTATGTAGGCATACACCTTCATGTTTGATGCAGTTTACACTGATCAAAGACACATACAAAGCAGTCGTTGGTTGGCAAGAAGGCTGACCCCATGCTGAGACGGACATGTTCTTACCAGCCAGTCATGTTGAAGTCACGGTAGAGCATCCTCTTTCCAACTTCCTTGCGCTGCACCCTCCGTGGAAACTCTAAATGTGTGAACTCATTTCCCAGCAAGTGGGGCTGCATGTAAGCCTGTGGGCAGAAACCAAGCCACAGATACCACACAAACGTCATAGAACAAGACATCATCTATTTTTAATGAGATAGCATTACCATCCCTTCCTGCTCCCTTCCCACACACATTCCCCCCCCACCCCCCATTTTTAAATAACAGATGATGAGCTCCATTTCAGCAAATGATGTGCACATACACCAGTTCTGACACTGCCCCACTGTCCGGCAGCAGCCTCACAGGGACCAGACCTCTTGCCCCCAGAATCCTTCACTTGTCCCTGCTCCTCAGCATCTGGAATGGCTAAAGTACATCTCATCCACTGACCCTGAAGGAGTCTGCAGGGCTTTGTAAAAAGACCACATCTCCTTTTGCAAGTCAGCAACCTAAGAGAAGGGAACAATCAAAGGATAAAGATATGGAGCAAGCAGGCACTTGCACGAGTGTGTGTGGAGTGAAGCTCAAGCTTTTGACTCCCAGCTCAGCTATGCCAACAATGAACACAACCTGATATTACTACCACACTTTAATTGTCACTGCCTCAAGAAAAATGGTCCCTTTTACCTGCTCAGTGTGCTGCACCCCATCACACACGACACTGCAAATAAACATGAGCTGCAGAGCAATTTATTTTCTTGTTTTCTAAAAACTACTTCCTCCATGCCGAACAGACTTCAAGAAAAGGAGCAGCAATTTTGTGTCACAACCAGAACTAACGTTTTTCGTGGTGTTAATGTTTGAGTGCTGCTGCTGCTGCTGTCTTTTTTGGTGTGCTGCTCTGCAGATGCTGGGAGGCCTCTTTGCCAGAGCCATGCCCAAGGCTCGTATTTTCCGGAGTTGACTGTACTCGAGAGCATCATGAGGCACTTTTTCCACAGCACAAATTTTTGGTTTGAATTTATACACAGTTCACCTGACACAATAGGTTAATCCTAAACATACCGTATGTCTTCTTTCTGAAGTAAACCTCACTCACTTTTCTTTAGTATTTGTATAAATAAGCCTTTCTTGTTCCCTCCCCAAAGCCTCACTGTGAGCAAGCTCTTCTGAAGACACAGATTGGCTAGGGAACTGAAAAAAAGTTACGTTTCTTAACCTTTCTGCAAATAACTCTTTCCTTATCCAGACAGTTAAGGCAATAAAGTCTGTCTTATCTCCAGGAGCAGCTGCCATCAGGGCAAACCAAATGAGCTGGCTTTAGTTTGCGGGTTTGTCATAAATCTAGCACTCATCAAAGGTGAGCGGCAGGAAGCAGTGGAAACCCTTATTGATCTACCTGGCAGCTATCATGCAGATACTTCACAATAAAATATTTCCTGCATTTAAGGGCTGAGCCTGCTCCCACTCAATTTAATAGGAGTTGGATCAGGCTCAGCATATCACAGCACTAACCCTCCATCAGCTTGTCCCTGTTCCGGTCGCCAGACATCCTTCCAGAAAACACCTCGAGCTTGGCTGAAACAGGGCTGAGGGAGATTGCTGTATGTAGCCAACAAGATTGGATTCTACTTTCAAGAGGCAGCTTTCAAGCACACAAGTGTGATCTTGACGTTGTGATCCCTTCCTGGAACAGGAGCTCCATCAAATTCTCTCTTCGTGTACAGTTAATGGAATTACATTTTTTTCCCTTCAGTCTACAGTCAGCCAAGGTCCCCTTCTCCACCCAAATACTGTTTTCAAGGACCCTCTCATTAATCACTGTTCTTCATTACAGAAATGGTTGAGGAGCACTAGTGACTTTTGAGAGGTCTAGCAGTATTAGTCTAGATGATGCTTTTCATACTTCCAGAACTCTGGATTCTTTACCTGAGAGTACACGTAAACTTTTTATTTATTTTCATTCTAGTCACAAAAAAGATGGAACATCCCTAATGATTTATTTGATGCATTGCAACACATTAACAGCAGAGAACTGGAGCTGGAGGTTTTTTGGTATTTTTTTAATTCCTTCTAGTCTATGATATTGTAAATAATGAAGACCATTTGCTTTGAAAGTGCAATTCAGTTCACTTTTAAAAATGCACAACCCCTCTTGATTAAATCATTACAAACCACTTCTAGCCAACGACTACTGTTGCCCGCTCACAAAAAAAGAAGCCTTATTAAAAGCAAAACCCCCCTCATACCTGACATCAAAATGAAGTTATTTAGCCTTTAGATTATGAGATCACTTATTAGGCTGGATCACAGGTCCAGAAGAAAAAAGTTACAAGCTTTTAGCATTTCTCCCCTTGAAAACAAGAATTTCCTTTATTGAAAAGGTAAAGCAATTGGGAGAGACTGCATTTCATAAAGATTTACTCAGATGGAAAGTCTGAGGTCACAAGTGAAATAAGATTAATAAAGCTGGCAGAGTTACTAGTGGACTGCTAATGTTCAAATAAGATTTCTCTTCCGCAGCCAAGCCTCAATGCTTGACTTACAATCCAGGGATCTTAACTCGATTCTAATATTTTTGGCATCAGTGGAACAGAGGGAAAAGCGCAATTTGGAAGCTTCTGGTGCCTGAGAGCTGAATTCTTATGTGAAGAAATGTGGATTTTTGTTAGGGGTTTTTTTTGTGGGTTTTTTTTACCCTTTTTAACAGTTTTTTTTCACACTTCAATGGTATTTCTGCACATAAAACTCAGCTGCAACTTCCAGTTGGGTTTGTCAAGAACTGTTCTCCTTTTACAAGGCAGGACTCTTCTTCTCCACCCCAATCAAACTGTGCTGGGCAGAAGAACCAGAAAACATATAAAACAATGCTTTGAAAATCTACAGATCTTTCATGTAGATATGCAAGCAGGCACCAGAACTCCCATCAAGTGATCAAACAAGAAACAAAAGCAGTAAGTGAGCTGACTGCCAGAATTTCATCTGTGATGAGGCACCGTATTTTCCATTTTTTCATTTGTTTAGTCCCGATTTGCAAGAACCTTGGATCAGAAACACCATTCAGAGAACTTAAAATTTAATAAAAAGAGTGATTATCAAATACTTCTCTACATCCTTATGAGTTATATTCAGTGTTATTCTGTGTAATGGAACTGGAATATTTTCCATCATTTTTCTTTCAGGAGCTATTGCATTTTTTTGGCTAAAATCTGGCATAGTCTGTACCATGTGTTTTTGGTACTCTGCCATTTAATGGTGTATTTTGTGGCTGGATGTATTACATTCAACATTAGTTGTTTAAAATGGAGTCCACTCAAGGAAATATTAGTCACATTTCTTTCAAAAGGCCATTTACTTCCTGCTGTGTTTCCTGGTGATCAGCAAAGCAAACGTGGAATTAAGATAAACCTGGACTTACATAGGTGGCAGGGAACACCGCATATATGTTACCGTACCTCCACAAGGCCTGCTGATGCCTTTTCCAGCTCCTCCAGTACATGCTCCTCTGGGATATCACTGAAACTAGTGGTTTCACTATATTGTGTTATTTTCAGAATTGGTGTTTTCTCCTACGTCATCTCTTACAACTTTATCCTCTAATAATACTGTGCCATTTTCTCCAGTAGGATATTCTACTATACAGGACTACCATTCACAAAGTTTTGCAAAATACTCAGCCATTATCACGTGGACATGTTTAAGCCAAACAGAGATTAAAACTAAGGGAGGTGGTAGAAGGAAAGAGGGAAGTGAGTATCAAATCCAGCTCTGGATTGGCGTCTCATCTTATGAAAGGCCAGATCCTTTCCATAAAACCACGTATCTTTTACCACAGCGTCAAGCAACGTGTCAGATTGCCAAAGCAATCCTATGCTAGGTGATGCAGGGAGCCAAAAAACTGTAAAATAATTAAGACTCATCTGACTTGTAATTGAAGCACTGAACGGCCATTTAGAATATCTAGGTTAATTTCCTCTTCAGGTTTGGGTTCCCCAAGCATCCTTCAGCAGATAAGTCAGTATTACTTAGTTCTTACCTGAATAATGAAATAAGAATAGGTCCTCTTTGAACCCATGCCTGTCTGGGCTCATGAACCTCTTTCTGAATGGGGCCAAACATGAGGAGCATCCATGACTCACTGCCACTGATGGCCACCCAGTCTCTACTAGTAGTAGAGCCTGCCCTGGTAGTAGCACTGCACCATCCTTGGGCTGAGCTCCAAACCTTTGGGGCACTGTCTGGCTACATGCACGGACACAGTACGCAGTAATGCCATGCTGACCTCACAGGACACCTTCAAATTGCAACTTTGATAACAAACAGAAATACACCCATCTGCAATATGGTGCAGCACTCACTCATCATTCATTTTAAACACAT
Organism: Falco rusticolus; assembly: GCF_015220075.1. NCBI lineage: Eukaryota > Metazoa > Chordata > Aves > Falconiformes > Falconidae > Falco > Falco rusticolus. The sequence continues at coordinate 37,900,208 of NC_051191.1, read as the reverse complement.
TTTCCGAGGGAGTAAGTAACAAAATCTACGCCATTTACTGTTGCAATTTAGACTATTATGACTGAAATTAATAGTCTCCTCAGAAGATGAAAGGAAAATTGCCTCTGGCAGTTGTTGCCTGCAAAACTGATGAATCTACCAGAGCAGTTCCCAATCAATACTGGATTTTGTTTTCCCTCAAGACACACCAACACAGGAAGCCAGGGCTTTCCTGGAGTAGGAGCTGCACAGAGGTCTCCTGTCACAATACTAAAAGGAAAAGACAGACACAAAAATTCAAAAGAAAAGGAGGCTTGTGAACACCTGTCAGTGGAAGGGAAGCAGTATGGTGCACTGACCCTCTACAGAAGCTGAAGGACCAAGAGCATACCGGTGCAAGGCTTTCACGCCTTACATCCTAAGACAACTGAAGGTTTGATTGCCTTCTGCAATACTCTCACAAGTCACCTGGCACAGAAGTCTGCCTCTGCCATACAGCCTGCCTGAAATCTGCAGTTGTATGCTGTCCTCCCACTGCAAAAAACAGGGGGTGCAGGTGGAGCTGGAGGGATGACCATACCCAGAGCTGCTGGGCAGAACAACTGGGTAGTCAGCTTGCTCTTTTGAGGTTGCCAGGCCAGAGGCCTACACTCCAGGCCATTCTTGGATACATGACAAAAAACCTGCATTAAAATAGGAGCTGGATAGGGAAAACATTTGCTGTTCCCCCCTCAGTTATCCAACCAGTAGTAGCTGAAGCACAATTTTGTCTAAGTCTAGGCGGAGGACTTCAGAGATGTTCACATGACCTGAACAACTCATTATCCCACAGATTTCTTTGTACATGGGAATTAGGACCCAGAAAATGAGACCTAAACCAACGTCCTGTGCAGCCAATGCAATCAGTAGGTGCTAAAGGCAAAGGAAAGCTCCTTTGCCCTGCCTGTGCTAACTGTGTCTGCTGCACGGGGAACCAACACTGTAGCCTGCAGGCTGTAAATCCATACCCTCCCTTTGCCTGCACAGTAATTCCCCACAGCAAACAGTATCTCTGCATTTACCGAGTAAAATATTAATGCTAAAATGATTAAGTGATTTTCTTCCTATTGTGCAGGAAGAACAGCACAACATGTTTGAAACAAAGAAACTCAGCTTTAACTGCAAATAAGAAAATAAATCTAAAGTAAGTAACTTTCAGATAAAGGCAGAAGAGAGATGTTGATGGTGCAACAGACTGATAGAATCAGGGGACAGTCAAGGTGAGTAAGAATTATTTGGGATATAATCAGCAAGACAAATGCAACCTTTGGAGTGTAATGTTTATGCCAACCTTGTAAAAAATTTGTTGGGGGATTTTTTTTTTGTTTGATGGTTTTTTAACCACTGGAGTAAAAATGTTACTTACAGACCGTTATGTTTGAAACTATTTCTAATTTTTTTTCACGCTCTTGCTGTCTTGCATGTATTTTCTTTGAACATACCCACAGACCTGGCATATTTGTTCCATGTAGAATTAAAATAAACAAACAAAGGTAAAGGAATTTTCCAAAGGAAACAGAAGAACTGCTTTTCAGATCAGCTGCTGTTTTCAAATATAAGCCAGAAAGGACATCAAAAGAGAAAAAAATCCCTTGCAGGCAATGCTTTATCTCATGTTTCCTACAGAAGTAGCAAACTCTCCAGATACTAAAGATACCTTTTACTTTAAAGGCAAACAAATTATTTCAAATGTAACTGAACTGTAAATATTTATTAGGCCTCTTTTCCATTTGATTCTCCGAATACGAATACTACCAAAGCAGTATTTCCTCTGAAATCTTCAGCTTCACGCCAATGAACCCAACAAAAAAATCAAAGGTAACAAACGCAGAAACATTTACAATTTTTCTTTAAAACCTTCCACCCCCACCTTCAACCACCGGCATTTTGCCTAGTTTCAAACCACAGTGTTTGGGCCAGGCTGAAGATAAGAAACACCTTAAGATTGGGGAATGCCACTAGCTTTAGCCTGTCCACCTAATGCCAAGAAAAATTAACAGCAAGTCTGCCTTGGCATAAGCTGAAATTTCTAAGAGGAAAAAGCAGGAGACCACAAGAAGCACAGAAGAAATCTCTCAGCCACGTTAGGAATGACGTTTTGATGAACAGCCAACCAACTGATCTGACCATCAATGAAAAACTTAAGAAATAACAGGATTGTTTGCATGAAAAACAACACTGTGCATTCTGACTTACGTTTCTTGGGCAGCAGCTCATCAGCCAACGCAACTTGGTGTATAAAGCATCCCACATGTCCTCAGCTTGTCACCCTGTCCCAGCCGTATGTGTGCTGCTACGCTAAATAAAACTAGTCTTTCTTCACCCGTACTATCCTGCAGCTACTGATGCTGAGATCGTCTCTAAGTTGGGTATCTTTTCACTGATCAAGATACTATTGGCATAGTGTTAGAGCAAATGGAAAAAACCCCTGCAATATCATTCACACACAAACAGCACTCTGTGGTGTTTTATACTGTCACAGAGCAAACACTGGGATGGACTGAAATACCTCTGTGGCTTGTTAGTTCTGTATACCCAACACCAGTGAGCTGCTGAAGGTCTGCAGCCGAACAAGGTACACAAGCACAGCCATGCTAATCAATGGCCTTCACAGAGAGGTAAGACCTCTCTCATCAAGATTTGCACCATCAGGCTTTTCTGCACATTTCCCGATGGCTGAAAGACACACATAGTCAGTCACCAGTGTTCAGCGGACACATGATCCTTCACTGAACCACAGTAACTCATTGGCATGCGTCTAAACCTTAGATATTACTGGGCAATGCTTGTCATCAGCAGCATGTGATTTGGTCCTCAAGTCTCTTACCAGATACTGAAGTCGCTGGCGTTCGGTCTCTGGTGTGAACTCTGAAGACATTGGAATGACTTCGCCATTTCGGATTATTATAGCCCTGTAATAGTAATAAAGCATCATCAGTACAGAAACAAAAAAACAAAAAAACAAAAAAAAAGAGAAAAAAAAAAAGTAAAACATACCCAGAAAACCAGAGGGTATAGTCACACTTATTCTCTTCAGAGTCACAGTAAAATACAGCCATTTCGTTTTTACTGAAGTTGTCAGCAGAACAGGATAATAATTCCTGCCCCTGCATCCTTTAGGCGGGATAACAAAGTATATTTGTATATGCCAAGTTCATTTCAGAGCTCACAAAAACATCCAAGCAACAAAGGCAAGAGTTATTTCAGCTAATGTCCACAGGGTATTCTTATTAAGTGAAATGCAGACACCCAGAGGAGATACTGCAGAATCACTGATTGTGGAGCAACTCTTTGCAGGTTTTAATCCCAGTTGTGGCTGACACTGTCTAAACTACTGGCTCCAAATGACTCATGCAAGCACTTTCCAGTTATTGATTGGTCATATGTCACGTCAGAACATTTCTGATCCAACAGCAAATGGAAATGGCAAAGCAAATCCTGTTTAACACAAATCTAACTAGTTACCTGCCAAAAGATGACAGGTAACGGAATAGCTATAGATCAGCCAGGAGATTTCATGTACACCTCTACAAACAGCAGAGGAAATTCTCTCAAACACCTGCCTGTTGCCTCTTAACAATCTGCTATGCCACATGCAAAATACAGTCTAATTCTTCCCTGGTGTAATTCCAGAGTCTGAAACACACAAGTCACAAAAGGGAAAAATGTACCCAGTATTGCTACCACATTCTGCAGTCATGCATTCACTCACAGAATTGCGTTCTTTTATCTTACAGAGCTGTGTAAATAATGGAAAGAACAGTAACGCTTGGAGCTTTCAAAGAGCTGGATGAACTACGTATCATCCCAAAGACTTTAATGCCTGTTTTGGAGCTGCTTCTCAACCATCAACAGATTAATTCAGTGTTTGGATAGTAGCAGTGTACCAGTTCTCCTCTTGAATTTGCACAGAATTTGGTGTAGATAAGATAAGCGACTGTCACTTGGATTCTACATGTTTTAGTTGGTCTTCTTTCTGTGATCTTTATGTGCTAGCTTACTTCTCTTGGTAATCAGATAAACTTGCTGGCATTACTTCTATGCCAGGTATTCTGATGGCACTGCAATGTGACCAACAAACATGGGTAGGCACGTGAAGATGAAAACTTAACTTCTAAATTCATAACACAGGCATCTTGAGAAAACCAGCCCAAGTACAAGCCAAGTTTGTAAAATTAGCGGCATTGAGTAACTTTCCAAGTCTTCTGGATATGATATTGGGCTAAAGTTGTTTCCAAATGATCATCTTACTATTGCTACTATGCAAAAGAAAAGAGCACTTATCAGAGGAAAGGAACTGTTCACATTTCTGAGATTCACATAGCAAAGAACAGACAGGTACAGGATGGTGCTCCAATGGCAGAGGTGGGAAAAGGCTCTAATGATGAGGGGAAAACAGCTCTGCTTTGACAGATAACAAATTTACTGCTCCTGGACTTCCAGTACTCCCTGGCAAATAAGCTTGTGTAGAAATTAAGAAGAGGCAAGAGTGCAACCTACATACTGAAGGCTCCCACTGGCTCCCCACTGCTACAATCAAAAACAATATTGTGTGCTTGAAGCCAGACAGACACGGTGGTTGTAACTCATTAATTTCTTCAGAGAAATCTGCGTAGAATTTTTGATGGAAAATTTTTCTCCCTTTATGGGATCTGAATACATTACAGGCTCACAAAAGTGCTGGTCCAATTAAAAACAGTAAAGGTTTGCTGAAAGTTGTTCTTTTGGATTTCTGAAATGGTAATTTAAAAATTAAGAACTCTATGACCTCTTTTCTGCAACACCTTTGCTCTTTTTCTTCCCTCCAGTTCCTAAGGTATTTGGCTTTGAACCAGACACATTTACTCAAAGACAGTGAACAGTTTATAAAACCTTTTCATATGTAATTTGGCTCACTTGAGTAGGCCTCCATTTAAAGGGACTGTGGGTTTAGTACAGCGTAAGTACTCTGGCAACAGTCTAGACCAGAGTGATCAAAGGAGCTGATCCAGCACTAACCCAAATTTACACACTAGTTTAAGAGAGCCTTAAGGGATCTACTGATCTTGTGCTTGTCTGAAAGAGCTAATATAAAAACACACATTGATATAACTGCTAGCACATCAGGCTAATTTTCTAATTATCCTTTGCCTCCCCTTTAATCACCATTTCACAGGAAATCCATATTTTAAAGACCACTCAGACCAGTCTGGGGTTCACCTTTTCCTTTGTGCACACTGACATACTTCCTATAGATGTTGATAGCTAACATTCTTACTTTCTATGGGTAGAATCGGGCCCTGAGGAACTTGCATCATATAAAAAGCAATTCAGAAGCAAGTGGACCAAGCTTTCATGGCTCATCTTATTTTCACTAGAAATTGCAGCCACCTGGGATGAAAAGCACAATCCAGCACCAAAAAAAAACCAAACACCAAACAAACCAAAAACCCACCCAAAACCCAAACAAATCCTTGGAGGGGGGGAATGGGGGAAGTAAAGCAATGCTGTTGATACCTGATATAATAGTCTCAGTTTTATGTTTTTCATTAATGTTTTCAGCAGTTGGACTTTATTCAACTTTAAAGTTACAGCTGCTCATAAGAGTCAAATGATGTGATCCGAGGAATTAGACAGCTCTAGATATGAGTGACAGGAGGGATGCAGACGTACATGTACAGGTCACTGGTCTGAACTCAACTGTGGTGGGCTCATTATCCTCTCACCAGGCTCTTTACCTTTCCACACCAGCTGCTTAGCCGTTTCATGACAGCGAAGGGTACTTCTGACTGCCCAAGTGACAAAAACAGGCACATTCATTGGCCATCTCACCGGAGAGCCTGGGTGTGAAAGCCTGGCCTGGGAGTCACCCTGCTCAGCAGGATTTTCCCCTGTGATTGAAGAGGTGCTGAATCAGGCCCTAATTGGGTTTGAAGACTGAACTGCCCTTTCTGTGACCTCACAGTGACAGAGCTGCCAAGCACTGACTGAAGGCTTTTCCCACCAAGCAACCTCCAGAGCCCTGAATTCAATCGTCCAAAGTCAGTAACTGCTCACAGGGGGGGAGCCTGGCTGACACAGCAGTCACAAACAGCCCGGCAGCTGCTTTTAAAGACCCGCTCTACACAGTCCTGCAGGACAATTCATTTTGACTTCACATTTCCTACTGAACTAAGCAGCAACAGGGCATTACGTGAGCATTACTACCTCTGCCATGCATGAAAGATGCATGCATGCCATGAAAGAGCACTCTGAAAACATTTAGCTCCTCATGCATTGTGGAAATATGAATGTATTATTTTATACCAGAATACAGCTGTCCTATTAAACTGTCAGAAATAGCTACATAGGAAGCAAGAAGAACTCAAAGAGATGCAGTGCCCAGAGAGCATCTGATTCTGCCATGTTTAATAGTGACATTTTAATTTCAGCCACACTGGTGAAACGTATTATAGCAGAGCCATAGGGCGAGCCTGCCAAAGGCAGACTGATGATTCACGTTTGCATGGAACAAGTATGTCAACACCAACCAAATATTCTCTGATGACAAGGCTGCTTCAGACCTATACCAGTCATTAACTTCTATCACCAGTGAAGTAGTAATTAAAAAAAAATGAAAGTTTTTTTTGGCAGGATAGGAAATTGTGAGTCACACATCTGCAGCCCCCTCAGTGCATTGCCCTCCATGCTCTACAGCTCCGATGCCCTCTCCACACAGCATCATCTACAGTGAGCAAACGAACAGGAGAAACTGCTCTAAAGTCTTGAGGCCACAGAGGCCTTATTTTGTCACTTATTTTGATCCCTTCTAAAAACAAACTACGGATTTCCCCCAGTCCTTTCCCCTCTTTTGAGCCCAGCTACCTAACTCCCCACCCAGACAAACTACAGGATTGTACTTGCCCTTGCATTTCACAGATACTTTCTTTGTTGTGCAGAGCATGTATGTTCACTAATCCAGAGCTGGTTAATATTCACAGAAAATGGGAATATATTGGGGGGGGGGGGGGGGGGGGAGGGGAAGAGTCCCCAAAATACAGCTGAAACAGCCTAAAATGGAAGAAACAAGAATTTTGTATGTCTCTTTTCTGGATCAGAAAAACTCAGTGAAGTGGCCAGAAGCTAGCTGTGCCCTGAACAACTAAATATGGAGCAAGAGATGTGCCAGTGCCTCTGTGTGTAAAACAGGACCGGCAGTCACAGCAAACCCTGCAACAGGGTATGTCCCCTCAGTCACATGCAAATGAGAAGAAACACCAGAATCTTAAAAGGCTGCATATAAATCTACAGAAAATACTACATTTATCTTTTGGATTGACATAACCATGTAGTCCATGAGGATCAGCTAAATTCACAAAGAACCTTAAGTATATGGTTATTTTCTATATTCAGATTCAATACTTTATATTTGGTGCTTTAGCATATATTCCCTTTAAAAATGTGGTGAATGAAGCAACAAAAGGGTAAAAATCTGCCACTGTGTTGTACCATTGCTGCCTTGCTTGGGATGCTGCAACAACATTGGGTTAAGGAAAAATATTAATATATCAATTGCTTTTGGATTTTTAATATGGATAAAACCGCCACCTCTCCTTGAATCAAGCAGGGCTTGGGTTTTTTTTGGTTCTTTTCTTTTCTTTTGTGGAAAACACAATCAGCTGAGAATTGCACAGCATCCTTTCTGAGTTTCTTATGAAAAAGAAACGGGGAAACTCATACATTTTAGAGGAAGCTGTTGTTGATTGCTCTCATTTAATCATACAGAGAAAGAAACACTTTAGTGAACAAAGTCAAAAGTGTAATTTCACTGCTGTCATGGGTCTATTGGGATTCTGGTGTTCAAAACAAAGAGGCACCTCCTACTGTTAGGAGTATTCAGGGGACACCCTGATTCTATTACACACTTTTTCAGCCAAAAATGATTTGAAACGCGACATTAAACTGCACATTTCTATGACAGAAAATAAAAATCTGGTAAAGGTGACAAAGAGAAACCATTTGGAAAACCCTTTTTGACAACGTATATCAATTCTGAGCCACAGGGAGGATGTATCCACTTTGTCAAAAGGTGTTAAGCATTGCGGATTTGGTAGAGATGAAGCAGGAGTGTCTGGCCTGTCTGAAGATGTATTAGAAATATGTCAATGGAAAAGAAAGAGGGATTAAACTGACAGAAAGAATAAGGCAGGGTTTTATTACATTCAAAGGTGAACCAAGCAGTAGATTTTAATTAGGTGTGTCACAAAATAGCTCAGAAAAAAAAAAATAAATCCTGTAACTACGTAATGAGTCTATATGAGTACTTGTTTACTATGGTAACTAAATGATATATCTAAAGAAGCCAAGGAAGAGCAATGATAATATCTGGTGAGCTTCAAACTAGTTTTATTTACCTTTTCTTAATTGCTAAAGAGTGAAAGAAGATTATAAAAAAATTTTTAAAAATATGTTTCCTCTCTAAATGAAGTACTGGAACTTACAGTCATTACAATTACTGATGAATTTTAATATATTAAGCCCTGGCACCTTGATTTTACTTATTACAAACTGGATTACTCTAAGTCCCACACAGACTCATTTCTCGATGTTTCTTTAGAAACCAGGTGAACAAACACCTCTCTGCACTGGCAGTAATCATGGAACTATAGTGCAAAGCCTTTAAATGATTTCCTTAATGTTATGAATTAAGGCAGGCTGGGGATAGTGAAACAAACCATTATATAATGTTTAGCTGGCATTAAAACAGGTCCCAGTGATGACATATCCATCACCATAAAACTCAGAAGTGAAAGCAGCAGCCCTCAGCAACACCAATGGAAAAAACACTCTGGCTGCCTCCCACCCATAGTACCCAAGAGATGTTTCAAAAATGCCCCAACTCCTACGCAGCATTGCTACCAAGAAGAAAACAAGTAACAAACCGGGAAGGGGGTAGAGCCAATGAAAATTGCCTCTGTCTTCATTTTCCATCCACTGCCACTCAACAGTCCTGCCACCCCGGTTTCTTCACATTTTTCAGTGGAAACATCAAGCTGTCCACAAGAATACTGTGACAGAATAGAAACACTGCCCCATTTTTCTTTCAGCTGAACAAAGCCAATGTTAAGAGGGAACACGCTTTCCTTGCTTGTGGTTCTTCCTGCAACAACGTAGTCTCATTGTCTACTCTGTGGTTAAAGCAGGCTGCTTGAATGCATTCGTTCATCACTTGGCAGAACTTCAGCTCTCTCAAGCCAATAAAAGGTGCAAGAACTTGCTTTTGGTGAATTATTAGACAAAGGCAGGATTAAAGTAATTTCCTACTGGAGTGTGCTTCGGCATTTCCTGCAGGAACAATGAAACACCCTCCCAAACTTCTGCTAAGGTCTTTTGCAGACTGCCAGCCACCCTGGCTTCTCCAAGGGTCAGCATCTCAGCAGTACACATACACCAAGTACAGCCCTGTTCCAGCAGCACATCGACCAGGCAATGCCAGGTTTTCATTCAAGGGCCTTTTTTCACATTCCCACATCAGCACAGAGCCAAAGCATGCTACACCTCTCCTATGGCAACACAAGGACCTCCTGCCTTTGAAAAGAACAAGGGAAAGAAATTATGACATCCAATCCCTGCAAGAAACCCTGAAAGTCATTTTTCAGAGGCACCTACAAGCATGCTAACTGTTCCTGTGCACACATGTGTAGAGCTTTACGTTGTTCCCAGCTACTTGACTCATTCATATTTACATTTCTATCACTTATTTAGTGATTCCTGTGGAGAAGGCTTCTGGGCAAAACGAGGCTGCTGATACACTCTAAAGCCACTATCCTGGGGGTCTGTTTTAACTAAATGAATTGTATTACTTTTACTAAAGAATCACGAATGGGCAAGTAGAAGCTGTTTCTCAAAGCAAAATAATATTCATAGATTTCCATGGAAGGGTTTACTTCTCATCTACAGTAGCACCTGAGCTAGTCAGCATCTTCCTTACTGCCACTAAAAATCATAAAAGTCTGAATTTTTAGAACTGACTTCACATTTCATCCCACGTCTTCAACTAACAACTTAGTAAGCAGCAGTTAAAGGGATTTTCTACTCCTGGCAGTCTCCCTCTGCCCTATATATTGCATCCAATGGTGACAAGGACTTGACGATCACCAACACTAACTAAATTACTTAGCTGTTTCTGCATCACTACTCACTCTACAGTTTTAAATTAAATATAATACTGCGATTGCAGGTTGTCCACAAAGGAAATAGCTTGAAGAAGACACATTGCCCAGTCACAGCATGCTTCTAGTTCTCAGTGTCTCTTTGGCAGGCTGCAGCTCCACACCCATGGGACTCTCCCATGAATTCCCAGTTCTAGTTTAGGTCCTCAAGTGAACTGCTTGTCTGATGCAATCTAAGTATAAAATTATTATTAGCAGTTGGCTTATTATTAGCAGTTAGCTTTATCAACAGTACTTCATTTTAGGGCTAATTATACTTTTTTTTTTTGTACTCCCATCTGCTCACTAATGGGATAGCATTGGCTATCTGCATGTGATTTGTTTGTCTGTTTGTTTAATCAAGGAAGTAACTTCTGCTACTGAACCAGTGGTGACTTTATAAGTTTACCTATATGCTTCTAGTACTGTCTAATTCTGGTTCCGGTAGCACTAAACCAAAAGCCATGAACTAAACAAATATGCTCTGTAATTCATTGTGTGTCGTTTCCTGCTGGATTACATGTGAACCCAGGGATCTTTCAGGGAGGACTTCAGCTGGCAGCTAGGAAGCTATTACAAGCTAGTTTATAGTGAGTTTATAGTGACACTGCTAGCACACAAAAACTGCCCACCATCAGTTCCAGCACCCTCAGGTTGGAGATTTGCTGCCATCATGGTATTCATTTTGCCTGTGATGATTTCAGTGTATTCTTAATTTGAACACAGCTAAGTCCAGGGTTGCAATAATGATGCACCACCATGTTTGTGTATCACGGCTGAACAACATGCCACCAATTACTCAGGCTGTGCCAGAGAAATGAACAAAGAAGTGCAATCATGTCTCTGTGGCCAGCTCTGAGCTTCAGGACTGGTATCTGTGGAATCAGTCTTTTTTCCCTGCTGTCCAGAATATCATGTTCATCTCCAGGACAAGTTACTATGGCAACTAAACCTGGGCGTAGTGGATGAAGGCATTGCTGTGCAAGTCAGTGTTTATTTTGCCAGTAATATAGCTAGGATATGGCTGGCCACGTAAGGTGGAAGAAGCACGGATTTTTTCCCCCCCTGCTTTTCACTGTCTTACCATTGAGGAAGTCAGAATGACTTTTAGCACTTAAAGCATCACATCTACTTTGATCTCAGCTTTTCTGCTTAATTCAGTGGCAACTGCAGGATATTGGAGCAAGCTGGACCAAGAAGTAAAAGCTGATTGCAAGTTGCATTCTCTGCTCACTCTGTATCAGTGAATTTTTACCCAAGCCCTGCTTCATTTACCCATGCAGAAGTGACAAGGGAAGCCCCTGCTAAAAGCTCCAAGAGCAGGGCTCAAGCTGCATTGCATAGCTGCTGCTGAGATTGAACAGCCTGGGCTTCCTGGCAAGCTCATGGAATTCAAAGGATGAAAAAGCTTTCCAACACAGGACGGACCACAGCAGACTTGAAACACTCACCAAGAAAGCCTGAGGTGCTCCCCCTGGCTGTTCTCCCATAGCACAGATGGGAGCTAGAGGGCCAAGACACCCCGTCTGCTTGGCATGCCTTGGCCCTGGCCCTTTTACACTGAAATGAAGAACCTGCAGGTGTCTCTGTGGTCACGGTTGGGAGCTTAATGCACTGCACTGGGAGATTTGTATTCTGGTATATTGGCTTATACCATGAGCTGCCTCTATTAGAGGTCATAGGCTCTTTATGCATCAATAAAATACTGGTAAAAGTGATTACAATCACACCTCACCACCCCTTGCCCATCTCGCCTCAGACACTATGGCTCTAAGATTCAACATACAACATACATGCAACATGCATGTTCAACATCACGCAACATACAGGCAAATTAAAAATTATTACAGTAGGAATTTTTCCTTGATCAGTGCTTATACTTACCAACAAAAATAGGCAGCAGGGGAAATTTTACTTGCAGTGGCAGTAACCAGCTTTTTTTTTTTTTTTTTTTGTCTGTTTGTCTGGCTTGATCAGCATGGGTTTTGTTGGTTTTGCTTTTTTCTTTTTTTAAAGGCTGAAAACCTATCAGAATTAAAGTTAATAGAATTCATGACTCCTGGAAACTAATACCAATGAACTCTGGCTTTCCAGTTTACTGATAGTACTTGGATAGCCAAAATTCCTCTCCTTTCTCATAATCTGGAATGTAAGGACATCGTGGGTAAGACTGTATGAGTGTGGTTAGGACCAAAGACTTAAACTGAATGTACCACTCACCGAAAATGTTTACAACTGCTTCAACACCTGCTAGATTGCCATAGACATTGCTAAAGCACACACCCTCCCAGGAAAAACAGGAGTTCAGAGAAGAGGCAAGACATTTTTTTTGTCTTCAAAAGCCTATGAACATTTACTACCAAATTAATAATTTCTGCCAAGTCAGTGTTGGATACAGTGTGCCAGTTCCATGGAACTTGTCATCCATTGCATCACTGGAGAACGTTCCTCCTCATCACTGCACTTTGAGTGCCATGACTTATTTCTGATCTAACACCTTTTCTCCACACTTCACTTGAAGTGTTTCCTGAAATGCCTCCAAAATCTTTACCAAACACAAAATCCTGCAATATCTGAGGTTGCTGCTATTTCTATGCATCTTGTGCTCTTGCTTCTGCCTGGAAGGAAGCCAGACAGGAGAAGGGGAGCTGAAGTGCTTTCTGGAGGCCTGCGAGTCAGGCTTCTAAGGAAAAGAAGCAGGGGAAAGAGAAAGATGGGATTTGGTCGTATCTCCTGAGTGTGACTAAGATGTCATGATCTTTCCCAACATTTTTGGCTAGACAGGATCAGACTTCTCTACCTACCAAACTGCAGTCAGTGAAGGAGAATGTGTGTGGGAGAGACTTGCTTCATCTTGAATTCAGTCTCTCCTTACTACACAGGCTTCTGAGCAGACCAGGCTTAAGTTATCTGTTGCCCTGAAATGATCAGACATTTACTATTTTCAAGTGATTTCATCAAAGAATAATAATCTAAAAGGGGATGTGCACGTAGATTGGCCAAAACACAATCCTTTAGCGTTGCTCTTGCCTCTTGGGAAGCATCGTTTTAGTATCTGGAGAAACAAGAACTTCAGAGGATGAAGACAAGTTACCATGGTCCCAGGGTGAAAAAGGCACTGCACATGGTTCAGAGATCTGCGGCAATTTTTGTCGTATCTTTAGGAGGACACAGGAAAAAAGAGTGCTTCTCCAAATACTGCTGACTGGAGAAGCTTAGTAACTGAGTTAATCTTTCCTCTAGAGACCTCTAAGTCTTTATGAAGCATTGTTGTTTATGCAGACACAGATGTAAGGAGAGAGAGGACTTAAGCAGACTATTCAAGGAAAACAGGGAAAATATACACCATTTAGATCAGAAGATGGGTAGTTAAGAAAACCAGAAAATTAGAATGTCTTTAAAATACTGTAAATCAAAGTCTAAAGCAAAATAGCTGTACAATAGTAATGCACTAGAACACTTTTTGGTTTCCATCCTTACACAGTGTTAGCGCTTCTGGCAAAGAATCACCCTGCTGGACTGGCTTGAGGAAGAGGCCAGATACAATGAACCACAAAAATGGGTCAGAATCATAAATTCTGACTTCTCAGAAATTCTATTTAAGCTACAGTGCCAGTCAGCAGATACGTGGCTGTTTCCATGCCTCTCTCATTTACTCCATAGAAGCAGATTAATCTCCCAAATTTGACTTCCCACAATGAGAACTATGCAGGAGGGAAGCAGCTGACAAGCACCATGACAAAGAGGAGAAAGTATAAACGTAGTGAGATTCAAGACAAGCAGCAAATCCAGAAACAACTGAAATGATAAACAAAGTAGAACTCAATTTTCAATTCACTATTTTATTACACTGGGAGAAGTCAGTGTTACAAACACTCTCCCACATCTGGGCACCTGAAGCACCACTGAAGCTGCTTAACCTGCACCCACATGGAAGAACCACCAAAAAAAAATAAAATCCACATTCACTAAGTAAGCTCCCACCATTTAACAATACCAAATGCCTTAGCATTAATTCTACTCTTGCAAAAAGGAGGGAAAAAACCTATTCTGGACATGAGGACTTATGTTCAAGCAGAGGGTGAATATGCCCTGAAAACAAAAGCACAGGGGAGTAAAAGCAAGGAGCAAAGAGATGATAAAAAAAGCTGATGAAGCAAAGCAAAAAATCCAGTGACCCTTCAAGTCTGTGAAGCCTCCGAAACATCAGGCTCTTTGCTTTGATCCCATGTTCTGCCAATAAATCAAAAAAGCCCAAGAACCCATCTGCAGATTTAGTGAGTGTTTCAGGGCCTGTGGAAAAGTCAAATCAACTTGTGGTGTTCTGCTTGTCATATAATGATAAAAGCACAGCTACCCTACATGGCTCCAAGCACAGCACAAAATGGCAGTGCCTGCAGTCTTTGAGCAGCTCCTTAGCCAGACAACATGAAAACCAGAAGAACACTCGTGGCAAAGATAGTAAATATGATCATATTGTATTACAGTCACTGTAGAGATATTGGGCAAATGTTATGTTGCATGACACTATACAATAATTGGGCAGTAATCAGTAAAAACATAAAGTCCCTGTTTTACTACTGCTTCATCACTAGGTATAAAACAACATCCTAATAAAGAGCATAAAACTAAGAAGAACTGAGATTAACAAGGCGTGTTATGGCAACTTAGAAGTAAAAGTCACTTTAGCAATATAAAATTGAACAATACTATTTAAAAGAATGAGCAGAGAAGATTTACTGTTCCTCATTAAAAAAACCAGCTATTCCAAAAGCCTGGCCTAGTTACCACAGTGTATAGGTCAAACTGGTAAGCAAAGCACAGCACCTCAATGCTCACCAGAAAAGCACTCTATGTTGGATAGCGGACTATAGCGCTATCAGTCCCTAATTAGGTAACCTTGCATGGGGGGTGGGGGGTCCATGAGTGGGTGGAGAGAGCATGCTATGAGAAAAAGCTTTGGCCAATATTCAGACATGAATTTTGACTGTAGAAGTAGGTATATTTATGGCAGAGTCCAAGAATGATCAGACAAGCCATCAGAGAACGAAAGCAGCTCCCTCCAAGTTGTTTTTATCAGGCTCTGAATACATCACCTCATTTTTAGCAGGGTTCTGGTATCATGTGCAGTTAACATATAATTATTAGAGAACTGTGATTGCATCGTTAGCAGCAGTTTAATTATATCATTGACATTAGTGATGCCATAACATCAAGCTCAATAATAGTTCATAACAAAACCTACAATTAGGACAATTTTTCCTCCCTTTTACACCAACCAAAGTGTTCAGCCTGGAGAAGCCTAATAGTCCATACAGAGGCGAGCTAGGGCTGAACCTGAAAGGATTGCTGGCTGGTAATTTAGTAATATGGTAATTAAAGTCTTTTCATGATGTAATTACACATCAACTACAAAAGGACAGCTGCTATACAACACTGCCAGGGTACGTGGCATGAAATGATTAGATTTGAGAAGCTTTGGTGGTTAAACTGAATACCACAGACATAAGTCTGAGGTATAGCTGGCACCGCATAGCACATTATTATTCAAGTCTCACACTTGGCGCTTCCTTAGTCTCATTGTGACAGTAACAGTTTGTTACACATACCTTGGTCCTGTGACAGCAGAAGCTGTTCAAAACCCACCTTTAAAAGCTTCTGCTGTTTTGAAGTTGCCTGGAATTAAAAGACCTAACCTTCTGAGCAGAGGCAGTACAAATGAGGTTTGCGTGAACCCAGAATGTTTATTTCCCACCCCTGCAGCTCAAAATCTTCTGTCTGTGGGAAATGTAACTTGATTTATTTGTAGGCTTTTTGCAGGGGTGTGGGGGGTGGTGGTGCAGAGAAGGGAGAAGGAGAGTGAAGACAGAGAAGAGGCACAAACAAGTAGGTGAACTCAAAGAAACTAAAGGTCAACTGAAGAACTAAGGGTTTTAGCATCTACTTCCAACAGCAACAAGCAAAGTCCCCTGTTTGGGTGAAAAGACAAACCCACCCTTCTTCTCAAGAGCCTACAAACTTATTTTTTTTAAGTAGTTTCCTTATTGTATTTCTCACTGCCCTCATTTGTATCTGTACAAACTGTGAAGTTGACCACACAAGGCATGAGACAGCAAAAAGAAACATACTTTTCCAATTAACACAAACAAAATTTCTTGGCTACATGACCGGGCTCTTAAAACACAGGAATGCATTGTGCACCCTGGCAGTAGGCAGACAACCTCAGAGCTGCTGTTCTAGTCCTAAAATGTCCTTTTAGTGATGAGGAGCAACTTAGGTGTTTTGCAATAACTGTTTTTCCCCCTGAAACATGGAAAGTGGGGATTTGGTAGGAGAAAGGCCCAAATCATCAACTGATGGATCTATGCTTTAAAGCTTTTATTTTCTTGAGCTAGGAAAATCTAGAAGTGGGCTATTTGAAAGTGAAGTATCTTGGCAATTCAGGGAATTCTCAGCACAAGGAAGGTTTCTGTGAGGTCCATTTGGAAAGTACACCCCAAATTATTTTGGATCTGGAGGCACTCTTACCTACAAGATGCGAGTAATGAGTAGAAAAACTCGAGGCCTGGTTCAGACAAGACCCAGTCTTGCTGATGGCTTCCCTTCTAGTTCCTGCTCTTCCTCTTGTTCTAAAGAGATGCTCTGGATGGGCTTAATGAACATTCAAAGCCTCTTGAAGACTTAGTGTCTGTAATTACAGTGGACACTGGCACCAACTCAAGATCACCGTCAATTTCTTCCCATTGGGTATCAGAAACTGCAACAGACCCGAGGCTGCTCTTGGGGAACAGAGGAGGAATCCTGGGAGAACTGGAAGCAGCCAGCCCCAGTCATTTAAGAACAAAGATCTCAACTACGTAGAAGTAGGTCCTGCAAGGCCAGTTTTAAACAGCATACTTCTAAGAGACAATAAAGCAATTTAGCCAACTCGATGGAAGAAACTCAACTGTATTTCAAGTGCAATAGCACAAGAAAATATGATTATTTCTAATTTAATGGCAAGAGAGGTAGAATATAGTGCAGTGGTTCTTATGATTGGAGAGGTGGTCTGCTCAAACATGTATGCAGCTACCCTCTACGAGGATTCACTTGACATTTGATGCAAAATAAGGTTCAAATATGTCACCTGTCAAGAGGAATTGGGTGAGCAATTTGCAATACATACAGCAAGTTCAGCATCTTAAGAAGAATCATGAACATGAAAAGAATAGGAACTTTATGCACGAAGGATTTCTCTTGACTTCTTACACAGTTTAAAGCAGCAAGGGGCAATAAAAATTTTAGGTTTAAACTACAAACCTATTTGCTTGAGTGCTGTGTCTGTAAACACATGGCCGTACACACTAGAAACACAAACTGTGTGTGCACAAACCATAAACAAAAATATGTAATTGTAGCAGTCTTCACCTAAGGACAATGTGGTTTGGTACCTCTGCAGACTTTAATTACTCGGCTGTTAACTAACAGAACACAACAGTAGCCTGTCTCATGTGGGGAACTATTCTCCCTGGCCTGCTTATGCAGATCTCTGCTGTGAACGTCTGAAGTCTTGCAAGAATAGCCTCATCATCTCTGGTGGTATGGGCAAAGAGCGAGAAAGTGGAACAGAATGCAAGTGAGAGATTTCCAATAAGCTCCAAGCTTTAGTTAAATCAGAAGGATAAAGCAAAACATTCTCATCACAATTTTTCAGGCATCCAACTTCAAAATACAACGACGCAACAACTCCTGAATAACAGCATTCAGTTTCAAGAAAGGGACAAGTACGTTAGCCACAATGGGACAAAATAAAAATCCTAACCCGCAGTAATCTATTTCCCTCCTCCCCCATTGCAAAAGTAGCAGCTATTTGCTTACAGATGACTACCTTCAACGATATTAAAACCTGAGAGCCAGGTGGCTTATCAACAGTAGAGGGTAGCATCAGGAGCCACGGGACTTCCTACTGAACCAGTCCAGCCCCACCAGCTGTTCCAGATGCAGTCACCTTGTCAGAGTTCAACACACAATTCTACTACACACCCAACAGCTCTTCTGTTTCAATGCCTTTTTTTGTGTCTTCCCACTTCCCTGCCACCATCAAGTCATTCAGAAACTGCTACAGGGCCAGAAGTGTCATCAGCCTCCCTGACTGCAGCCACCACTCAACAAGATACTGGGAACCTATCACTGCCATTTGCATTAATTTCTGCGAGAGCCATTAAGTGTCCAGCCAAGAAACAGAATCCTCTTGTGATACTGCCTGCAACTAAGGAACTTGGTAACACCAGACCTGGGGGAGTTTGGGGTGAAGGAATAAAGCGGGCAGACACCACACTTACTCACCTGCTGTCACCAGCATTTGCCACGTAAAGCTTCCCCAATAAATACACCACCACAAGGGCTGTGCAGCCACCAGAAATATTATACACGGTCCTCTCTCGTTCTATTTGCAAATCCTATGGGAAAAAGAGAACCAGATTTATAAAGATGGCATTGCAATTAATGTTTTAGAAAATGAAGGTTCCCTCCCCTCCCCGCCCCAATAACATCTTTCTTAAACTGCATGTCCCGTTGGCTTTCTTTGTTGTTGCAGCTATGGCCACATGTTCAGGAAGAAGAACAGAAAGTCAAGAAGTACCTATTACTTATGATACAAAGATGTTCGGGACAAATCAGGACAGGAGACTGTAAAACATCAGGCACCAAGGAACAAATTGCAACTCTGAGCGATGCAAGGGAATTTGCTACAGAAAAAGATAAATGTAGCTTAACAACAGGTACCTGGTGGTATAATTGGAGAGTGCTTTATATAGACAGTAAATAATTAATGAGACCTAGCTATGACATGAATTACTACCTGCTCTTCAAAAGGGACACTAAGATCACTGAGCATATACCTTTACAAACAGCAGCAGGGCATGCTCACGCCACAAGGCTTTCCCCTCAGAAACACAGGGAATGGGTGGATGCTAAACTTAAGGGCGTGGGTGGGTATAAGGTCAGTAGAACATTATTTACTGAAAAATACCAGGCATTCACTGACTGTCCAGGATGAACCACTGTATTTAACCCTGTGTCTCACCTCAGTATTTTTATGAGGTCCTGAAAATGCTTAATTATTATGCGTGTGCACAGGCCCAAATTTACGGAGGCACATGCCTGCTCAAATAGTTCTTCCTGTGTTTAGCTTCCGACTGACTCTGAGCGTAAGAAATATATATAAAAAAGTCCTCCTGCTTAACAGAAGTGGAGAACAATCACACTCATCATCAATCAATCAATCAAGTCCAGGAAGGAAAAAATATATAAACATGTACATTTATGTATGTGTATATATAGTGTCCCAGGAAAGCTTGGAGAATTTAAAAGGACAAGTAAATGAGCTACTTTTCAGTACTCTATACATTTTAAACAAAAATTGAAGTATATGTCAATTAATTCATTCTGCCCTCTTAGTTTACTTCGGGGTAATAACACAACATGCTACAAATTACCCTCCTCTCCTGTGTCCAGAATCAAATCCAATTTCAAACTGGTCTTTCCTTGTAATACTGGATTCAAACAGGGAACATCGTTGAACATTGCTATTGCAAGTACAGGCAGATCTTTTCCAGCTAAACCCTGCTTACTTGTATGTGTTTTTTTGTTATGAATATATTTGTTTGCCTCTGTGTGTGTGCATACACAGACAAAGCTATACTTCAGCCATTTTCATATTTGCACTGAGCAACAAACAGTACAAATTGTCCACGCCTTGGGATACAGGATTTAGAGCTTTATTTTAGAGCTAAATTTATCTGAGGAAAAGCACCACAAGAAATGCAAACCATGACAGCTGCAATTTGATTGAAAATCTGCAGAGTTGGAGGCGGCCAGGGACCACACTGTTTCTTAGAGATTTTAGGAGGGGGATGTGACTGGGAGCAGCAGCTGGGATGCTCAGCCACTGTCCCAAGCAGGCTGGGCAGAGGTGTCTGTCACAAATGCCGTGACTCCTTGCTGGCTGGTGTACACAGGGCCTGATATAATTTGTACCATAAATACAGTACAGAGGTGGGAAGTGTGGCGGGGACAGCAAGAAACAGCTGCCCGACAAGGCCATCCCCTGCTGCTGGCGGGAACTGCACCCTGCTGCTGCCAGACTCGGGCTCTCCTGCTGGCTCCCATGCTCTCATAGAGTTGTGGCTTTCCTTTTTAATTTTTTTTTTTTTCTTCTTTTGAGGCGGGGAGCAAGGCGGTCAGGAATTGAGAACCAGGAGGAAAACACCACCTAGCCAAAAATCAAACTGGTGGAACCTCTGGTCACAGACGTGGGCCTGTTATAAATGCCTCTATCGTAACCTTGCCATAGAGAAGCTGATCTTCCTCCCCATGGTTTCTATATATTTTTAAATAAAGCTGAAAAGAACAGTTCAAAGGAAGCAGACGTTTGTAACTATCAAAATAATTTAAACATACAAATACTACAGTGGATTTTCCAGGCACTGCCAGGAATTTTAAAGAAACCTTCACCTCTGCAGTTCAGAGTACCCTCTGAAACCTTCAGACAATATACAATTCCTCACCTGGTTTCAGTTTGTCATATGTACACTTTTGCAAGTGCTGGAATGCCTAAACTAAAATTTATTTCTTTCAATGTGCAGAATTCAGAAGCATCTATTATAGGAGAGAAGACAGATAATCCTTAGGGCCTCATTTTCAGAGTTTCCTTTACTTAAACTAGATCTGTGTACTGGATTTTTTCAAATCATTGCTGTTCACGGGCTATTCTCTCTAGTCATTGTTCAGAATGTGAATTTACTGCCATGACTTGGCAGAGTACATTCAGTGCCATGTATAATTTGATAACACATTGTTTGACATTTCCTTTTTTTTTTTTTGGGGGGGGGGGGAGGGGCAGGGCAGGGGAAAGAAGGGAAGGCTTTCTGACAGCTCAACAAGATTTGGGGGTGGGGGGACAGGATGGGGATATGACACAACAATAAAATAAAGCCCACCTGTGCTACTAACTCATTATGATGTAGAGACAGCAGCTTTCTATGAAATATTTTATAACAGTGCTGCTGGGAAGGTGAGAGTAATACAGCATGAACAGGGCCAGAAACCCCAAAATACCTCTGAAATTTAAGAGTGTAAAGGGGCTCATTCCAGACAAATTGGAATACATACAAAACCTTCCTTGTTTTCCACTTGAAGAAAGATTTCAGGGCAAGCTCTCACCACCACCCCATTTTTTTTTTCTTGTCTCCTTTTCTGTAGCATGCAGCTCATCCTCACATAGAATCTGCATGCAGGGGAAGAGCTGAGCAGCACTGGGCAGAATCAAACAACACACTTTTTGGCCCAAAGGGCAGCCTCAGCCACTCACTCAGACCCTGACAGGGGAAAAGGAAAAAAAAAGAAAAGAGGCATTTCTATATTCTCTATTCAAAAGGCTATCGCTTCATGCCAAAGCAGCAGGTAATTTAGTCTGTGCTCTGCGCCCTTTTCGGGACACACGCCGTGGCCTGGCAGGTAGGACGGGGTGCCCCACCAGGGCTGCCTCACGCCCGGTCCCCCTGCTCCCCCCCGGGTGCGGGGGCGGCGGCCGGAGGCAGCCAAGCCTGCAGCGCACCGCGGGGTCCGTTCCCAGGGCAGGCGGTGGGGAGCAGGGGTTGCTCCCCCCACCGGTTACCGAAGCGGTCCGAGGAACGCGGCCCGGCCCCGCCGAGCTCAGACCCGGGCTTCCCAGCGCCGAAGCACCGAGCTCGGCACGCTCATTAACGGCCGCCTGCGGGAGAGCAGGAACCCGCCCCACGGAGCCGTCGCCACCCGCTCGGCGGCGGCTCGCTCGCGCCCCCTGGCGGCGGCCCCGCGGCGGGGCCCGGGCACCGGGCGGGTCAGCAGCCCGCGGCGGCCCCGGCTGGTCCGCCCGCCCCCCCGCGCCTCGGCCCAGGCCACCGCGGCGCCAGCGGCCGGCTCGTCTGAGCAGCGAGGCCGGCGCTGCAGCACGGCCGCACCGGCAGCCAGCCGCAGCTGCACCCGACGGTACGTTTCAGAAATTTAGGGCCTTGAGAAGAGAACGAGGTGCATTCAAAGCGCAGCGTTAGCGCTACCGCACCGCACCAACAACCGACACAACTATTTTTCATCAGTATCTGTCCTCAGAGTAGGGGCCCTCTCCTCCAGGATCTCAATCTTGCTACAACAGAAAGCAGCTCTACTCCCTACACGCACAGCATCGGGTATCTGCTTTAAAAAAAAAAAAAAAAAATTCACAAGGCATAACCACAACTTAACTCCTTAATCTGCTTTACCTCTGTTAAGAAGGCATCACAAATGTGGAACATTGTTCCAGCCCTCCTCATGCCTACGTCTATTTAATCAGAGATAGCATTTCAGGAGAACTGTACAACAGATGTTGCGTTGCACTCAAGATTGTTCAAATTAAAATGGCACCAGTCTTGCAAAAGCACCTGTCTAGATTTCATCTGAGTCAAAAATAAAAATTTCAATAAAGTGATGCAACGTATGCAAACTTATACCTCCCAATAAATCATACAGACTAGTTCCGTGCCATTTTTTCCCATCCAAAATTAAGCAGGGTTCAGAGTGGCACAGGTGCTCTCTCCCCTTAGTCTTTCTTTAAAACACTGCATCACACACATGCATACAAGGTTAAATACAGGGAAGAGATTATAGTTTGATGCTTCCATCCAGTATAGAACAACATTTGGAAACATCCCTCCTGGCACCCTAGAACTGAATCTATAAATGTACATTCTAAAACTCATAAGATTAAAATTAGAGGACTTGACTTCCGATACCTTCAGAACTTGAGCTTACGTATTGCCTTTTACTGGAATAATTGTATCACTGACAATTACTGACACTGAGTATTTTTTATTTTTTAAACAGGACACTAATTTATCTCAGAAGACAACACAGAAACTTGCTGATGCCAGTTCCAACACAGTCAGAGAACACTACCTAGAAGTACTTCAGAAAGGGGACAGCTTAATTGTTATATTTCTAAGTTAGGCAACTACTTGGTCTGTGTCAGCTTTCCAGTGTTTTACTTCATGTAGCTCTCAGACAAGCACTGCCCAAAGGAAGCCACACCCAATAAAGGAAATATAATTTTTGAAAGCCTTTTGAAAAGGATGAATTTTATTTTATTTGAGACTTGAGGCACAAACAGGGAAAGCTCAACTAAAATTCAAAAGGCAGTGGGAGAAAAAAAGTAATGGTATGCTAAATGCTCCCACAAAAAGGGGACAAACCCATCATTAAATAAACCTGCCAGGTCGCACTGTTAAAAACAAAACAAAACAAAAACAAACAAACCACAAGCATCTCTATCTACCCAACATTTTCACCAGGTTCAAACACCCTTAGCAGCAACAGGGATTACAGGAAACATCACCAAGAAGTCTGGTCTGCCTACGTGTCCAGGAAACTTGAGCTTTCATGAACCGCCAGGTAAAATGATGGCACAAACTCTTGTACATTAAGCACAACTCAACTGCATTGACCTAACTCAACAACATCCATGATGTTCCAGTACAGAATAGGGCTGAATTAACTATGTGCTGTGGAAGAGGCCCAAAAATCTTCACCCAAAGACTGCTAGGAGTATAAACTAGCAGGAAGTTAGACAGGGGTAGGAGGAAGATCAGTCATTGCAAGCATAGATGAAACTCAGGAGTGTCGATCTTACAAACTGCTCCCTTACAGGGACAAAAGAAAATATTCTTTTGCCTAAACGAATCATAAGCACAAGACTCCCCCAAAAGCTCAGATATAATTATCTATTGCTTTTTTTAATCTGACTATAAGACTTCCTTTTAATGTAAAACTTAATGCTCAAATTACATTGCATTGTGGTAGACAGTCATTTATATAGAAAAGACCAGATAATGAACTTCAGCCCTCTGATAAAAAGCAGAAGTGGGAATTAAGGTACCTGATCTGTAGCACGAACAAAGACACAGGGAGGAAAATAAAATATTCTCTGGACTTTAGTTTAGAAAAAGGGAGGACAGATTACTATGACCTGTACATGGAATACCCAGACACCGTAACTAGCAAGTTATCCAGGGTTTTTGCATTTGTCATACCGTAATCCATAAAATCCTTCCCAAGCAGTCAGACATAAGCTGAGACTGTCTTCGGTGTGAACACCTACCAAACAGAGGTGTGAACTCAAAATAAAGCAGGGCAATTAACAGCCCTGCTCACTCAGACATGTTCAGGAAGGCAGCAATGGGTAATGCATGTGCTGCTCTCGTAAGAAAGGCAGAGCACCTGCAATGGCCCTTCTTTACCTCTCACCTTTGCTTTCCAGTCCCATGAAACTCCCATTTCTCATCCCTCCTGCACTTGCAGGCAGTTTCAACAGGAGAGAGAAAGAGTCATGTCACTCTTCTGGCCTGAAAGTCGCCCCAACTAACCATGAAATTGGTGTTCCTCTCTTAAGCACGCTCTGAACCCACTAGAATGTAGGGGATGGGCAGTGTCATCTCTTCCCTTCTTTCTCAACAAATGGAGAAAGCTAGTCCTCCCTTTCTGAGAAAGGCATGCTAAACTGACAGAAGATTTTCATACATCCTCCTCTTTCTTTTCAGCTAGAGGAAACTGAGCCGACCAGCTGCAGTGAAAAAACCTGCTCGCCTGCCCCACATAACAATGCTATTATCCCCACACAGGATGCCAAGGCTGTGCATCCTGCTCTTGGACCTACCCACCTAGAAGTCCAAACCCAGTTAGCAGGTTTGTTTGCTTGCACTTCCTTGGGGAGAAAGGACAATCCAGCAAGATAATTGTTATTCAGAATTCAAAGCGAAGCACTGCTTTGTTATAATGACAACTCTGGTCTCCAATTAGCCGCAGGTACTAAACAAGATTCACCTACATCACGAAAAACAATGATCGAATACTTTCAGACAACAAATAAAACCTCTGAGAAACACCAATTAGTTAAAAACCCTTCTGCTCGAATAAGAGGCTTTTCTAAAAACAACAACACCACAATTTAAAAAAGGAGAAAACAAACAAGAACAGATCCTCCCAAGATCTGATCCACACGTACTCAACTGGCAGGCCAAACCTCTGCTCTGCCTGACAAGAATTATTTTTAATAACATGGGAGAAGTGAAGGGGGAAGGTACAGAGCAGCTACATCAATTACAGAAGAGAAAAAAACAGCCTTCCTTAGGGAAATTGATGGATATTCTTTTTCCTCAGGGTCATGATTTCCTCCGGTAAGAACATACTTCATGTCCCACTCACCCACACCCAACCTGCCTCAGTCAAGAGCTGCATGCACTCTCGCTACAGTCATGTCCTGGTTTTGGCTGGGATAGAGTTAATTTTCTTCTTAGTAGCTGGTACAGTGCTGTGTTTTGGATTTAATATGAGAATAAGGTTGATAGCACACTGATGTCTTAATTAGAGTAAGCACTACTTAGCAAGGTCAAGGACTTTTTGGTTTCCCATGTCTGCCAGTGAGCAGCTGCACAAGAAGCCGAGCGAAAGCAAAGTCAGGACAGCTGACCCAAACTAGCCAAAGGGATATTCCATACCATAGAATGTCATGCTCAGTATAAAACTGGGGGGAGCTGGCTGGGAGCCAGCTACTCAGGGACTGGCTGGGCATCAGTCAGTGAGTGGTGAGCAATTACATTGTGCATCACTTTCCCCTCCTCATCTTATTTTATTCCTCTCTTCCCCCCCCCCCCTTCATCACAGTTATTATTGTTATTATTTTTATTTCAATTATATAAGCTGTTCCTATCTCAACCCACAGGTTTTACCTTTTTCTGATTCTCCTCCTCAACCCACTGGAGGTCGGAGTGGGGAAGTGAGCAAGCAGCTGTGTGATACTTCGTTGCTGGCTGGGGTTAAACCAGAGCAAGTCACTACTGTGCTTTATGAACCACCCCAACACTAATGTGAACTACAGGTCATTGGATCAAGGAAGCTGCCCCTCATCCATGTCCCTGATGTGACCTGTTTGTGTAGTTGTGGGCAACACGAACAAGGGTCTGTGGTGCAAGGAATGCTGAGAGCCTTTGCTGCTGCTCCGGTAGGGCAACAAGGCTTTGTAAAGTGCATGCCCATATACACAGCCTTATAGTAACAGACAATGCTACTGTGAGGCAATACTGATTTTTATCTTAAAAAAAAAAAAAAGGAGTGGGGAGGGGGAGAAAAGGAGCACCAAGCTGCTAAAAGTCAAGTAATTCATGTGGCGTTGGTGCTGCCTGGGCCTTAAGATCCAGTTCTTACCTCACAGGGATGTACCAGGTATGCTGTTGAGGCTCTTAAATAATTTTGTCCACACTTAAGTAGGGAAAGAAAAAAAAAAAAAAAAGGTAGTGAAAAAATACCTAAATGTTCATCTTCCTCAGGCTATGCGACTCATTAACATAAGCAACAAGAACATCAGAGCTCTGAAATATACGTACCATTTCCTTGAATGCACTTTCTATGGCCCCAATAACCAGGCACTCATGTGGGATCTTCTTCTCAGTGAAGAAGCGCGTTGGAGGGGTGCTGGGTGAGCCTGGGGCCCCCACACCACCACGCAGGGAGGCCGCCCGTGTCAGCGTCCTGCTGTTGGTGGCCGGGTTGTCAGGCTCCTCTCCCAGGCAGGTGGGTGGGAGAACAGCGGTGTTCTTCAGGATGTCCACAATCTCCTGCAGCTGCTCCAAGATATGGTGCTGCAGCAGTTTGGAAGCGACCACAGCTGCCCCCGACCCAGCATGTCCATCAAACAGGGACCAGTAGTACAGGTTGATCCCATCTGTGTCCTGGAGAAGCAGCAGGGGAAGAAAGGAAAAGAAGAGAAATGGTCACTGTTACACAGCCACAGGTGAGGTGACTGGTGGCACAGGTGCAGCAGGTGAAACACAGGTAACCTTCCCAGAGGTAACCTTCTTTCTGAAATGGAGAAATAATTACTGTTTTAGTACAACTCTGACAGGAAGAAGCGATGCTTATTTTTCCCCACACATCCCCACCATTTTTTCCCCTTTTCCTTAATCCCGTCAAAAAAATAC
The DNA here is from genome assembly GCF_015220075.1 of Falco rusticolus. Classification (NCBI taxonomy): domain Eukaryota; kingdom Metazoa; phylum Chordata; class Aves; order Falconiformes; family Falconidae; genus Falco; species Falco rusticolus. Next base: position 37,872,997 of record NC_051191.1, on the reverse strand, counting down.
TTTAAAAAAGGCTGAACTTGCAATCTTTCTTACTTTACCAGCCGTTGCAGGATGCACTGACCAAGCACAGCCTACCACTATGAGACCGAGTTAATTTCTATGTAATTGGAATAAAAGCACTCAAAAATCAAATCATTGATAAATGATGGATCTACCACCATGGAGACCAAAATTCTAAACAAGAGAGCACCTGAGACTTCTGTGACAGATCTTGTTTTTCACCAGGCATGAGACAAAGGACCTCAGTTTGACATCTAGTAACAAGACATGATCCCCACTTCCATGACTGGTAAAAAAGGTCAATCTGTGTGGACAGATGGGACAGCTCAGGCTTTCCTTGCCTGTGCCAGCCCAGGAACCAGCACAGTGGTCCTCAAGGATGGTTGACACAGGTGGAATCAGCTGCACTCCACATGTGCTAACCTACACATTCACTGCCTAGTTCTTCCCAGTCCTCTGAAAAGTTTCCTCTGCAATACTGGAGTTACATACCCTCTGACCAGAAGAGCTATGCAAGTGTTTTGATATAGCTCTTGGCATAATAGTTGATTTTAGATCTTATATTTTAGCTCAACTCCTAGCATGCCGGTCAGCACATTTTCTCTCACACACACAGAGTATCTGGAAAAGTAAATCTTGTAGACCTCGTCATTAAAATTAAAGTATGTGCGGTGATGTTATATATTTGTTCAGCAGTTATTGATCATTGACGTGATTTTCAAATATTTCTCCCTCTCTGCTCCACACAGTCTCCTCTGACAGGTGTAAGTCTGCTCCACTATTGTTCTGATTTGAGCAGAAACCATGTTTTTGTGGCGAGGTGCCCTATCACTCCGATAGGACACATTAACCCAGGGCTGGAGGCAGACCAAGTTCTGGGCAGCACGAGCTCCTATCTGCCCGAAAAAAACAAGGAGCCATACCCTAGATAACCTCAGGTTTCTGGGGAGAAATTAACTTAGAAATCCTCAGGGAACCATTTAAAGCATATCTGTCTTTACACGGTAGCATATTTGGCAGCAGTATGTGGAAAGAGTCTTTCCAGTCTCTCCCCTCCATTTCTTCTTAATCTTGCACCTTCTCCTAGCTATATTGAAACAACTGTTTGTGGGATGGCCTTATGAGTCAGATGTGGGTGGACTTACACAGATTTAGAAATAAACCATTTTGCAAGGAACTGGAATCAGGCAATACTGTTGCAAAACACCTCATACTAAGAAAGCATAACCTAGATCTCACTGCAGGCAAAGAACTTAAAATTACATCTGGATGTCACACTAACTGTGGTCTAATTTAGGATAACAGATATGGTTTGTTTCATTCACCCAAACACTGTTCCGTTACGCGACAGATCAGCATATAGTCTAGGCACCACCTGCATCCCAGCAGCACCTCGTGCCCAAATGACTGCTTATTTCAAACTTATGGACAGGGCTGTGAACTGCAGCTCAATTTTACTTTCTGCTGTTCCAGGTGCTCCACAAAGGTGCCAACCACTGGATGCAGGACATGGCAGACAGGTTGGCATAAGAACACCATGAATTGTCATTTGCAGATCCAAAAGACATCATTCATCGTTGCCCTGAGTTACAAAATCCAAAACCTTATGCAAAATGTCTTTTAGCAACATGTATATAGACCATCACTACAAGTTCATGCTGTTCATTGCTGAATGAGCATTGCTACTTACAACTTACCTTGTTCGAATGCACATTTAAAAGCTGTCATTATAAAAATTACGTAAGTCCTTTTTTATTTTTTAGTTTATAGCACTGCTGCTGTTATAAAGTTCAAACACACTCTTAACCAGTGCATTAACAATAGTCATCTACAGAGTAGAGTTCCTCCAAGAAAAGGAATTCAGCTGTCTACTGTGTACCCTTCATTTCATTGCTGAAATGTTGAGAAAAGGGGAGTATTTTCCTACAGTACTGGATTACTTACCACAGTAAGGATCATACAGGATACATCTTATAATGGTGGAAAACCCAGTAAATGTATACATTTCCAAATGTGGCTCCTTAGCCAGACCCACCCACTTGCCCAGTCTGGTAAATTCACAAAAAACTGTTGTGCAACTTCACCCCTGAAGGCATGACTGGCAGTTGCGCTAGCTTCCTTTGGGCTCAGAATCCATCCAAGTTCACACAACAGTTGGCTGTAAAATTCTTCTTAAGCCATTTTTAACAGATAACAGATTACTAAACCACCTGTTTGTAAAAACAGATTGCTATTCATGCAAAATCTAAAGTATTTTGCCAACAGAAACAAGTGCCCCAAAGTAAATGTATTTCAGCTGAAAACTGAAACCATTTATTCAAAATGGCAACACTGGGCCTCCTGAGAGCTGTAGATCAAACTACCTCTGCTCCCATTCTTCTGTTAGGGTTTGGCTCCCTGGCCAAAATCCACCTCATGATGCAACATGGATAATGCTTCCACAGCTTAATGTCCTCCTGTCATTTGAAAGGTACTACTCCTTAGAAGATGTGCTGCCTTTTGGGGGAAAAGCATAAAGGCATTACGCTTCTGATTGAAATGGAAGTGTTTTACCTTCCACCTAGAGCAGGAAGATATTTTGTTGTCACCCTCCCCCTGCACCCAAACTACAACAGAAACTTACAATTAAGAACAAGTTTAACCTCCCACACACACTGATTTTCTTCAGTTTTCTAAAGCAAACACCTAGCAAAGTCTGTATTAGAGCTTTTCAAAAGCTAAAAGACGACAGTTATTAACACAATTCACTCTCATTATTATGAGCAAAACACTGGATACGTCCTGTACCGAACAAACCTCATGTGAACTTGGTAGCCAAATAAGGGGCCATCAGAGACTGGGAAGCTTTACAACAGAGCAAAACAATGGCCCGTGACAAAAAGTGAAATTGAAATGTTACCGCTTATTTCCTCTAAGCTAATGGGCAGCACAAATTAGGACAGGGAAGCTCACATGGGTCTGAGCCATATTATGAGACTGTCACTGACATAAACATGGCATGGCCATGTCAGCTATAGTGTTTCTGCTGGAGTTCACTGATCTTGTCCTTTTTGGACTAGTAATTTGTAAACAAGAGGGTGTTGCTATTAGTTCAGCTAAGTTCAGACATCTACAGCACACACCTCCAAGACAGTTCTCTAAATTGCCCTTATTCTCAGCAGAGAGAAAAACACTCCTGCACTTTCAGACTATGCTCATCTCATTCCAAAGTGGATTTATTTCTCCCTATCAATTGCAGAAGTACCCTAGATAACCGAGAGGTCTGTATTATAAGCATATACAGTCAAGGGAGATGACTACCACAATACTGTTCTTGTAAACATGTTCTGTGTGAGATGCTCTAGGGCCTTAACTTCAGTCAGGTTCTGCAGGCATTACTGACACCTAAATATTAGTCTCCAAAAACCCTTATGTATTCGTAAGAAGCTTCATTTACTTTTGAACTACCAAAGAGAGTATAACCACAAATAACCCATTAGTTGTCTAAAAAAGGAACAAACAAATACCCTTCCCCCACCCTGAGAATAAAAAGAGCGAGTCCATTTGAAAGAAACAAATTCTCCAAAACCATACCAATTTGATGAGAATTAACTATATGGTGCAAATAAAGTAGCAACTCAGAGAATGAACAAGGGCCAGCAGTCAGGGCAGACAGATGAGACAAAGAGCACAAAAAGGTCCTTGCTTTTCCTCCCACAGCTGAGATGACCTATTTTGGTGTGCATATGCATAGCTGTTCTCTCTCTTTCACATTTGGGAGCTTGAACTTCCTCCTGAAAGTATCGACATTCTGCAGACTCTCAAAGAACAAGACATCTATTTGTATGAGCTCTGGTGGTATTCTGTCAAAAGCAGTCTTTCAAACACCAATCTCCATTTGTTCTTTTAACTGGACAGAGCCCTCAAGTAGGAGTATGATCAGTCAGAGTGATTTAGATTTTCTTTCAAAAGATTCAGACTTAACAACATTCTGAATGGCTACCAAGTACACGAAGAGCAAACAGATCCTTCACTGCAGTGACCTTACAATCCATTTCCAGAATGTACTAGGAAATTTAATAAGCTTTAGGCTCCACAACTGCTGACCTAGCTTTCAGGAAGGTTCAGTTGTCTCCTGAGTTTTGTAACTGTAAAACATAACTAAGATATGCAAAGTTTTGGGTCAAGCAATGGAAGAGAAATCATGAAAGATAATGCATATATATATATATACACACACACACATAATTGGTGCCAAGTTATAGCAAAAAAGAAAAAAGGCTGCCTTAGCAATCAATTTGGGACAATTTTTTCAGGTAAGCTAGATAGTAGTTCTACATTGCAAAGCTTCAGATTTTTTTTTTCAATGAAGCAAATTCAAAAAAGCAAATAAATCATGTTGCCACTAAAGAGCTATTCTAAAAACCACAACTCATCACAACTTCTATTGTTCCAAATATGAACGACACTCACAAAATGCATTAGAGCGCACCTTTAGTTCTCATAAAATCTGAAATGAGTGGGCAACTGCTACCCCATACTCAGAGAAAATTCTCCTAACGTTACCAATATGTTCAACTACCTGTGGCAGGCAACCAGCCTCATGTCACACAAAACAAATACTCCATCCCGTCTTTATGGCAAAGAAAACTGCAGAATTATTAATCATGTATCCTCACATTACAATGACAATTAATGATGCATCACATTAAGTCCTGCAACCTGCCTGTCACTATGACAATATCCTGGGATAGGATTCCCATTTCATTCATTGATGGTCTTCAGTATTTCTCATTAAGGTACGCCATAGTTAAAGGCATTTAAAAATCGTACCAGTGAAAAAGCTGCACAATTTTAAGTGAATGCTCCTGAATGGGGACAGAGGACAAATATGATTAATCAAGCAGCAGTGGAGTGGGGTGGGGGGGGTAGAATTATTTTAGGGTTGAATCTGCAGAGTCTTTCCTCTCACTGTTCTGCTCAGTTTATCAACCATTCTTTCAAGAAAAAAAACCCAACTTATTTATGCTGTTTAACAGGTTTCCTTGGATTTTTGTGTGTTGAGACTAAACAAATGTTCACTTCTCCATCTCTTCATTTCTGGCCCACCATCACTTCCTTCCCACCCCTGGAAACTCTGCAGAGTCCAGCTGCAGAGTCCAGGCCATGACAGCCATGTCCGTGTGGACAACCCATGGATCAACGACTCCCTTACGCTACCTTGCCAAAGCACAGGGCTGCATCAGTGGTGTTAGCATTAAACAACAACAATCACATGACCTCAGGTGCAGCTGACATTTAAGTTTCACAAATTTCCCAGAAAGCAGGGTAAACCAAAGATGGTACATGGCCTTCTCAATGGCTGTATGAAAAAAAAAAATCTGAGGACAATGAAATAGACTCTGTTAAATCAAAAGTCAGTTTAAGTTCCAGTTCCTATTTCCCTTGTGCTCCACCTTTAAAAAAACTAAACAAGAAAAGAAGACATTTTTCTTTTCATCGGACAAGTACTCAATAAACTTCTTCCCTCATCCCTTCTTCCTTCAGTATTTCTGCAAGGTGCTTCACCACTCTGAGACAATTTCAGATCATGTGTTACAGTGGCATTTCCCTATGAGGCATCTGCAGTATTCAGCCTCTGGCCTTCTAACTAAATACTTGCCAGTTCAATATTATACCATTCACTGGAGTGTCTCAAGCCTGTATTTCTACATCTTATTGATACAGAGAGTAAGTTACATTTAACACCAAGTTCATACACTCCTTAAAAAAATATTTCCTAACAATGCCATATGAGGGCAAACCACAATTTTATACTTTGCAGTATAAAAATATGAAAACATAAAACCAGGACACATTATAGAAATGTGTACACCTTTTTTTTTAAGACATATTCAACCAGCAAAAATCATACCAAGGAAAAAATCCTACTAATTGCTAGTGTAAGACTGCCCTCTAGTAGAAAACCTTCTCCAAAAATATGCTGCCTGTTTTGGGAAAATATATTATAAATTTAAATTCACAAGCTGTGGTCTAATAACATGGTAGAATAGGTTTTACACAGCTAAATAACGAGTGCTATCACACTCACTCAAATTTCATGTAAAAAAACAGAAGTAAAACTGTAGATGAGAAAAGAACATATAAAGAACACTAACAAGTAGGATGAAACCAGCATACTATATATTATACAGATCAGCTGGCTCCTCACTTCAGACATTATGCTCATTTCTGGTCAAAACATGTCAGAAATAAAAGAAAGAACAGAAGTTTTGAAATAAAAATATTTCCCCCAAGAAGCCTGAAAGGGAGTGGCTGTTTATTCAAAAATCAAGATCAAAGACACAGAATCAAAGTAGGAAATACACTAGTAAAGAGAGGAAGAGAAATTAGAAAATTCTGTTAAATACTTCATGTAACACAGTGTAACTGGATATTTAACAAGGCTGAATAGCATTAATTTTTAAATGCACAAAAAGAACAGCTATCAAAAATATGCAGCCAGTTTCTAGATCTTACCATTACAATGTCATAACAGCATGATGACCACAATGATAGATACCATCAAGGCTACTGAAGACACCTTTCCAGTAATAAAACAGTTTTATATCCCTTTATTTTTATTGTAATCTAAATATCGTAGCTATGTAATGTTTGGAAAAAGACATTGGAAACAAACATGAAGGAGATTATTAACCATGCAGTATTGTATGTACAACATAGCATGCCTTTTGCTCGAGAAGCATTTGATACTACTCAAAGCTGCAAGTTAACAGGATAATGCTACAAAGCTGCTTCTATCCCATGCACATCCCCAAAATTTGAAAATAGAGGCAAATTCAGTACAGCTACATTCACCCACATTCCACATGCAGAGGCCCCTGACCAGTATTTCACACTGTAGGCCTGGAACTTAAATGTGGTGTCAGACCGAAGCCAGTACCTCTGCACAGTACCCAGCTGTGTCTACCCAGGCTGGTGTCTGCACAGCGGTCTTTGCAGTGTTCTGTGTGCATGACACAGCGATGTCCTTTGTGTCAAAAAAAACAACCACTTGGACCAAGCACACTATTGCTTATCTTGATGTGTTGTATATACACAAACAAGTATTGTGGCCAAATGCTTGCTTCATTAAACATAATTAATGCATACAAAAATTAAATACACTCATGCAACCAAGCATCTGCATGAGCCAATAGCAGACAGTTGCACACACTTTCTAGGAAAGACTTATTTTAAAAAGTAGACTATTAAATTGTTTTGCCTTGCATGACATAAGCACAACTCATAGTCCCGGAAAGTACAGGGACAATTCTTTACCCAGGAGTGTGCAAATATGTACTTGAAAAAAAAACCACATCAATCATGACTGTTCCAATAAAACAAAGAACATCAGCACACAGTAACTGGGACAGGTGAACTAAGGAAAGATTTTAAAGAGGAAAGAAAGGGCTGTTTGCAAACCTGGAAAATCTGTCAGTCTGAAGATGTTGCAGCAATCATGAAGTGTGAAAACGAACAGGAGGAGCAAGAGGTGGGGAGGGACACAGTGCAAGAGGAACACTTGTTGCTCAGGCTGCTGCAGCAGCCACCAGGTGTACTAAGCCATGGGGGTTTGGGAGAGAGACTGAAGCAGACTGCTAATCACAATCTGGTTTAAAATAAAAACAACAAAGAAAACCAAACCCAAAGAAGGGTGAAGTCCACTGAAAGACTAATTATCACCTAGGGAAAACTTGTATTCTCCCAGCAGCTGAAAGACTGCATATCCATGTTGTCTGCCTCTTAACATTCAGATAAGGCATTCGGCATTACATGGCTAAATGTCTGAATCGAACACACACTATCAGTCACTGCTGGAGCCTGAGCTCATGCTTAAAGAGCAGATGAAGTAATTAGCCAGTCAGAAAACAAGACAAATGAAGAACAACAGATGATTGCCAGTAGACAAGTGCATGACGTATGTCACTCGCCACACAAAGAGAGGAGCCAGAGTCCACAAAAATCACTGAATTCAGTTGTTGGATGACCTCACCCTACTTGCTTAAACCAACCTTACTACACGCAATACTGCTTCAGTAAAAAGAACCCAAATGACTGTCTAACTCTTAATAAAATTGTATGACTGTATAAACGGTGGTACTGCTATGCTTGCAGTGATTGTCACTGGACAAGTCAATCACAGCCATTAAACTCATAGTATTCTGCAGCAATAAATTTGTCAGGATTGCATTTTCGGAAATGAAACATAGGAAAATCCAAGGAGTATTCCCCTCCTCATCTTTAAACTAAAACATCTTAGATCCAAGAAGCAGTTTTCAATGCAAGAAATCAAGTATCATGTAGAACTAAGAAAAATATAGTGAAGTGTTCTGTATTTAAGCAGAGATAATTAGTAAGAGGTAACTGAAAATATATAAAACATTCAGTTAACTTCCTTTAGTATCATATTGCCACATTCTTTTATGCTTATTTTGTGCTTCTCCACGGACAAGATATAGAAGTCTGCTTACTGAATTGTCTTTCAGCTGGAAACCTTCTCCATTGGGCAGTGATGACCTCCGTTTTGTTGAGTTCTTGTTTGGTGTAGAATTAGTGCCTCCAGCTTTCTTCTTGACAAAGAGGACTTCACAGCTGGCTTGATCTTCATTGTGTGTGCTCTTTCCTGCATTTATTACCCTAAGGAAAAAAAAAAAAAAAAGAAAAAAGAGAAAAAGAGGGACATGTCCAAGTTAGTGAAGCACAGAAGCCTCCATCTGTATCTCATATGTAACTCAAGATGTATGGAACCATAGTCCAGGAGTATTGAAAACACCAATTGAATTAAAATACCTGACTTTTACAAATGTACATATGCATGCACATACATAAAAACGCACAGGCATACTTGTTTGTTTCCCATACACCTACACATGGAATAACAAGCATTTTTCACAGAACTCTGTGAATAAGAACCAATGCCATCATGAGCACATTTTACCTTTAGGCATACCATACCTTTCTTTAAAGGGATTACTTGATGGTCAAGGCTGATAACACTTATGCCTCCTGGCTGAAACATGAGACCCTCAGTTGCTCTTCTACCTGCCCGCCGTTATGGTGAATAATGAATCTGTTGGCTAAGGGTGTTCATTCTATCAAGTTCCAAGTCTTTCACAAAGAAAATACCTGCTATAAATCTAGAAAGCTGCTACTGCTAAAGGCACAGAAAAATATGCAACTGCTACTAGTCTGTTTAAAAAGCACATCATAAATGCTGTGACAGAAATACAAAGGAAAGGCTTTGCCTTATATTCCAACATGCAAAGTCACGCTTGCTTATACCACAGCAACACAGAGATGCATACTGAATACATCCCTCTAGTACTGCACAGAAACATACACTGCATACTCCATACAACCCCCTCCAAAAAAACCTCACCAACAACCAAAAACCCTCCAACCTTCACACCTCTGTCCCACCTGTGGCATAGCGAGCAGAAGATTCGCAACAAGAGCTGCAGGCATGCACAAACCAGCAGTATGAGCTCCATACAAGCTTCAGACAGCCAAGGGTATCCTGAAACTTGCACAACTGCTCATCTTCCTTCCATTAATGAAGAAGCTAAAATCACAGCTATTCCACCACCACCATTTTAAAACCTAATCAGAAGTCTGCATTATCCAAGATACTGTGGTTGCTATCGTCCATCTCAGAACAGCCAAGTTCAAACATGTTTTCCATTTTCTAAATGAGAACCTTGTCAAATCGACTAATTTTGCATCAGCTGATATCACGTTCAGTAAGACTTTGACAGTCCTGGGCTCACACGGGGAAAACCTGTGCAAGCTGGGACGTCTTGTTCCAACCCAGCAAAGACATTGCCACTGATGCAAGCACATCTTCCTCCACAAACACTATCCAACCACTCCTCTTTACTATGAGGTCTGAGTCACCTAACAAGTTGACCACTAGTCAGAGACAGTGTTTCCACTATTGGACAAACACAAAGTTTCACATCAGGCACACTATGCTTTTAAAAACAACTGCTGCCTCCCCCAAAAGTAAAACAGCTTGAAGACACATCATAATCCTTATGGCAAGTTCAAGACATACCTGACTTCTTGATCTCTCATGTTTTCAAAAGCATAAAATTTTACATAACAGGAAAACACTTGCTAAAGGTTGTTGAAACAAAAAGCAAACAAAACCCAAAGGCAGGCCTGCAGGGGACACTGCCCCAGCTTGCCTGCTCTTGCTGAAACACCAGTTCTGTGTCAGCCTTACTTAAAGGTAATATATTCTTTTGATTTTCGAGGAGCAACATGATACTGTGACATGCAAATGAGTATTCTTGCCTCTGATTAGAAAAAAACAGTCTTCTTTTAGGAAAACGTGCATCCACTGCAATTAACTTCTTACAGAAACAAAAAAGTTTCCTTACAGTGCCAAATGTCTCACACTGCAGTCTGACATCTGTATGCACAATACCACCAATTGTTTACAAGTATTTCTTGTAAATAAACACCAACTGTGGATAAAATTACTTTGTAAAACACACAGAGAGCAGAGATGAACAAGCATCTAGTTGCAAGGCACCTGTGAGCAGTTTAACCACTCACCCCCTGTAGTGCCTAACCTTTGAGCAACTGGAGATCAAATACTGAGATGCAGTAAGGTTCCAGTCTGAAAACACAGCATTTTCTTGACGCTAGGAAAAATGGACACATATTCAGAAACAGGGAAATGGGGGGGGGGGGGGGAGTACAAACACTAACGCATTTAAATCACCTGGCCAACACCCCTTCAGTTTTTAAAGCTACCAGAATGATTAAAATACTGCAGCAGTACAGAAAGTGTAGTTTTGTCATATTAGGAGCTAATCAATAGTTGGTTTAGCTGATAAGACTCCCCACTGATGCTGCTGTTTGCAAACCCATTAAAAAAAATGTGGAAGAGTGTCACAAAAGTGACTCCTTACAAAAATCGCTGCCTTCTTACCATTTATTATTCCTTATGAAAAATCACTGAAGTATCAGAGCTGCTCTGGTTTCTGAGCTTAGTGATGGACTTCAGGACTTATATGGTAGGAGATGTTCTGACATTTAACAGTGTGTTAAGTTATGCACAATATGGTATCATTTTATAAAGCTCTTGCCAAGAAAATTTGTCAAGGCACTGAATACATTATAAAGGCTACGAGAACAAAGTGACCTAACAGACTGGCTTGGCAGTCAGCTACTGTGAAATGCCTGGAGTTGAACCTGTGTACCAAGCATCTTGCTAGAAGAGGATATGGGCAAAAGGAACCCGACAAGACTGAATAATGAGGTGACACAGCAGCTGGGGTGTCAGTGTATTGAGGTGGGGGGACTGGGGCTGTGAACAATGTTTCCTCCCAGAATTTCACTTTGTCTCCCAAAATTCCAGTTTTCATCTCTCCAGCAGAGGGTTAAGTTTATTCTGGAAATCCTTGTGAAAATTTGAACTAATCATAATGTTGCAACAGTGCTTATGGGTGCTACCAGGTAATGCATGGTCTAGATGCCAAAAGCTGCCCCGCTCCTGACATAGGCACTCTTCCACTCTCACACTGCATCTCATAGGCTTTGGTAAAGGGCTGCAGTGAAACCCTGTGATTTTTCATTTCAGGGCTTGAGCTATGTGTTGGTGCCTGATGTATAGCACTGAAACCGAGTAGAAGGTGTTACCAGTTTCTAACATTTCTCTGTCTTTGCTGCCTTTTGAAATCCCTTTTCTTTCTGCAGCTTCTTAAATCCCTCCTCGAGGCAATTCAGCCAGCTTTCCAATGCCAATTTTACTGTTGTCTTTCCCCCTTGCTCTCCCAGGCTGTAACTTTTCAGGACAAAAACCACATCTAAGCTGCTTATACAAATAACAAAGCAGAACTAACAAGATACTCATATCTCCAAGAGGTAACTCTTAATTAGACCTCTGAAAATTTTTATGGAAAATCTACCATCCCTCTCCTTCCACAGAGGAAATGTGCCTCAGCTTCCTAATATTTTCAGTTCCCCTTCATATCTTTTTGCATCGGCCTTGAAATGTAAGTTATCCTCTAGTGAAATAAAGAAAATGAGATAAAGAACTACCTTCCCACGCATCATTAAAAAACCCCTACCCCACCAAAAAAATCCCTCCAATCATACAGTTGTCCTCACTTCCATTTTATCAAGGATGCAATAATAATAAAATGCAGAAAAAGATTAATTAAAAAAAAAAATTATGCCTGTATCATTCTCTAGCTTTTAGTCAGAGACATGTTTTCAAGGGAATTCTTGCTTTGGTCTTCTCTCCCCATAATTCCTCAAGGAACTGTTTGATTAGATCTCTTCATGATCAACTCCATTCCATCCCTCCCTCCTCTCCCCCATTACCTATTTATCTCCTATTCAATCTTTTACAAAGTTCAATCCAAATAACCTAATTTGGATGAAGCTCCTCCTTTTATAGAATTAGCTTATTGGGTCACCTGCTCAGTAATAAATAAATAATCTTAAGGTTTAGTTCACGGTATACTAGTAAAAATATATCCTACTTTGCAAACAAGAGCTTCCTGAAGCCTGCACAGTGAAGCAGTGGGGTTCGGTCACACCTGAAGAGGTACTTGCATCAACCTTAATGGACACTTCAGTACTTCACAAGATGAATCTCAAACATGTCCTTAGCTAAAAGGAAACCCTCCACATAAGAGCCTGCTAGTTTGTTTGGCTCACAATTAGCATTCTGTTGGTATCACACGAGACCCCAAATCCCATCCGACTGAACGGAAATGTAGGTCACACTGTGCTTCTATTCTTCATTCAACTAGCAGAGCTCAGAAACTCTCATGCCAAGGTCACTGATTACAAAATCCTAAGTTTATCTCAAAAGAACCCAAACAGGTCAGTTGAAGAAATCCAAAACAAGTTTTGATAATAGTTTCCCTGAGAAAAAAACACAAACACAACACAAACCAAAACCAAAGAAACCCACAAAAACAAAAAAAACCACTTCAAGTCTTCCGCAGCACTTCTATGCAGCCCTCTATTATTCACATCAGTATCAGTACACATACTCTATGTAACATACCTAGATAAAAATAATGGGTAAAGGTAAAGAGCTCAGCAGAAATTCTGAATGATGCATGACAACAGCAGTGTGCACCAAAAATGCTTTTTAAAATCTAAGGACTAGGAGAGCTACGAGCTTAGGGAGCTACACTGCAGCAGCAAAAGCATGGGAACAGGCTGCACATACACTCTAGACCTGCCTGAGCTAAGAAATAAAACCTGTAAGCAGGGATGCTTACCTTCCCACTCAGTTTAGTTCAGCTGTGGGCTAAGTGACAATCACCTGCAATCACAGGACACCCCAAATCCTATCTGCTCCTCCTCCAGCAAGGCAAAGTGCCTCTCCACAGCAGTAGAGAGCATTCCCAGTTTCACCTCCTCTGTAAGACCCGTTGCGAGGGTCAAGACATCCTACACAAGCACTTCCAGAGCAAAGGTCTGACTGGCTTGCGCTTGTACCATGCAAGGTTAAGGCTGAGGCTGTGTGTATTGTCTGTGCAGCCCACAGGGTCTAATGCTGGAACATCAAAATACCTACAAATGTTTCTAAAAAGAAAGTGCTGCAGAGAAAAGGGGAGATGCACCAACTTGTGTTTGTGGGTGAGGAAACACCCATGCCAGGCAGAAAGCCTTCCCAGCAGGAGAGGTCAGCTGAAAGTGGAAGAGGCTGAGTGAAAGAGCACAAAACCAGCTTGCAAGGACCCAAACACTTCTGATAAAGCAACAGAAAGCAAAGCCATAACCAAAAGACCAGTTGATGGTCCCAAGTTGCTGCTTCCTTAGTGAGATCTCTTACAAAAAGATGCTATCAAATGCTTTTCTCTGTAAATGCAAAGGTAAGACTCCAGCTGTGCTCAAACAAAAGCTGAAGAGTCCTATGCTACAAATATGTATTAAGAAAAGCCCTGCAAACAAGTTACCTGCTTCAAAATGATCCGTGCCTTTCAAAAAATAAGCTTTAAAAAAGTTTCAATCACCAAAACAGATTTTTTCTCCTAACTATGTCTTTATTATTCTTCCCCAAGGAAATTTCTAACTCTATTTAGCTGATTGGCAGACATACAATCTTAAGCGTTTACTCAACTATACAACTTCAAACACACTCCTTGTTTCTTTATTATAATTTTTCAGATTGCTAACAATATCAGAGAGTAATACCACTTATCGGGGAAGTAAACAATCCTTTTTTCTTGGAAATACTGGCTGTAGTCAATAATCACAAGAATTAAGCAATGATAACCAAGGGCTGTTGTTTAGGTGCTTCATTTATCCACTCTGTGTGAAAGTGAGTTTCTGCTAATTTTGGCATATACAAGTTTCTGAAATAAATACATTAATGACCTGCCTGCCGTTCACAAAGTGAAAAGAGGATTTCAGCAAAATGTCTCACACACACACACTCTCCCACAAAAACCCCAACAAAAATACCTCCAACGCAGCTGCCTTACATACTTGGAGGAAAATATAGCCTAGAACAGAAACTTAAAGCAGAGTCTATGAGCTGAGGTGAAAGAGCACTGCTTGCAGGATGACCTGCAAGATGTCTTTACTTGGGGAAACTGGTCTCATTTGATCCACAAAAACTTCAATTTGTTAACCCCAAGCAAACACAAAAGCTTTTCATCTCCTTCTTAAGGGGCAGGAAAAAAAGAGTTAGAAAAAACCCCAGATATATCCACAGCAAGTAAGTTGATATTGCAATTCTCGATTTAAGGCTGGGGATTCAGAGTAGCAGTGGGCACCTGCAGTTGCTGACACCGAACACAAGTTTGTCAGGCAGCACAGAGCCCTTCTCTGCCCAGCTCAGCCCGGCAGGCTCCAGCCACTCACAGGAGCCGCAGCCAGCCTCAATCCTCATTCCAGCTGTGGTACACATATGCTACCCCACAACACGAAGTATGACACCGGTTTGCATCCAACCCCACCAATAACGCAGAAGTAACCCAGATGAATGAATACCATACCTATAAGAAACAAGCAATATGTTCCTACAGTTTTGCTCTATTATTTCAACAGTCTTAGAATGACAGTTAAAAATACCATAGAAAACCTTTTCATACACATATTGCTGGCTTTTCTTCCATCCTCATCCTTCCCCCTGCCCCCCCCCCCCCCTTAATGGATTAGCACGGGAGTGGATACCACTGCATTTTTTCTGTGACATCTGATTTACAGTCAGTTTTCCAGGTAGGTGGCTGTTTCCCCTCCTTCACCCACACAATATTTATTTCTGCACTGGGAATCGACTTGAAAGAGATTTCCTCCTAGCTGTTCACCTCCTCCTGCAGATGAAAGGCAGCTTTTCAAGCAGCCTAAACAGTTTCATTCATTCCTTACTGTAACTGTCGTATCACTCATATCAAAACCAAAACACCCGCTAGTATTGTCCACTGCAGGCAGAAACTGAAACCATCCCTGAATCAGTTCTCTAAATCCATGAGGGCTGAATAAAACTTTCATTTTACTAACCAAGGAAGAAGTGAATGTTTAGCAACAAAGATAAGTCTTACAATGATCCAGTATATAAATACAGTTTCTCCTGCCAGCAATCACACGGGTATACTGGGCCCAAGCTCACTTCAGGACCTAGTCAGAAGCTACTACACCTGCCAAGCTGACAAGGACTAAATATGGGATTAAAATAGGCAAGGCCCAAAAGTGGAATACCATTTATGCGGGAAATTTAAAATAAATTAAAAAAATCAAAAATAATGCAAAAAAAGTTTTTTAAAATTCCTGTCACAAGTTCAGTGTAAATGAACGTAAACTGGTTGACATAGCTTGTCTTTGGACTGAAGTCAATGACATCTTGGCAAGGAAATCCATTCTGATGTTATTTGTACAGACTTCCCAAAATGCTATCACGTGGCACATCATCCAGCCACACTTTCTAAAAAAGATGAAATACTAAGCGACTACAAGGAACAAGATGGCTGCGAGTCACAGTAACGGAGCAAGTTTGTGATCACTACACAGGGATGAGCAGCTCTTTTTGATAATTAGGATGCAGGTATTATATGAGAAAAGCAATGGACAATGAGCCCTGAGCAGATGCTGATCCAGACTGGTGGGACACAAATACGGTTAAGCATGATGTCACTTCAGGGCTGAGCAATCTCAGCCACAGCTGGCAAAACCTATTGCCAAATTCTCCTTCCTAACTCCTTCCATATTAGCTATCCGCATGGGGTGGGAAGAGGTAGCAAAAGCAAAGATGAACTTGACACTATGAGAGAACCACCATTTCCTTCCTACAAAGGACAGTGAAGTTGCAGAAAGCACCAGGTCAGATCACTCATCATCCTATGTAAAGCAACTTTATCTGGCCATCTGTTCACAGCTTGCAGAACAAACTAAGAGACCCAGAAGATAATGAGGACAAACAACTTTTGTGTTGACCAGTGTCCTTCTAGTCTAATTTCCACTAACACACTGTCTTACACCTTTTTCTTCTCCTTAATAGGTAAATTTTCAAATCCTGCTAATCTGGGGAAAATTGGACTGAACTTACTTCCATGGTATACAAGGAGGAAGTTGCCTTGAAAGTTCTTCACATGATGCTTTTTATATGAATAGGACATACTCAGTCTGGTGAGGTCAGCCTTCAGATTAGTATATTTGCATATATACTCATTGCATATACAAAGTTAAGATTTTTATACATCACTTTACACATTAGGACTAACGACTCTTGAAACTGAGGCAGTTGGTTCAATCTTAAGAAAACCCAAACACATACATTATGCACATCATGGTAGTGGTTCTTTTCTTTATTTTGTTCCCAGCCATTTTATCACGCATGGGACTTCACTGCCTTAGCCTTCAAGGCTCCTGAAAGCTCATTAATGAGCAACACTTGGCTTTTGACTGGGTTTGAGCAGTTTTTAGATGAGAAACATCCTTGGATCTATCCTTGAGCTCACATTTGACAGGAATCCAAGTTCTGCCATTCTTTTCCCTCTAACGAAGGGGGAAAACAGTTACTTCCACACGTGTTCCCATGAGCTGTACAACTCCTTGTGCATGTGAGGCTGAAGATAGTCTTGACCATGAGCAGCCCACATAAAGAGGACACAGTAATGAACCAAGTCAATAGAAGAAAGAATGGTGGCATGAGGTCCAGTTGTCCCCACATAGGTATGTGACAGAAATACACTAATCACACTAGTTAAAATGATGAAAGGCAGCAGCCTGACCCAATCTCGACAGCAAGAGGCATCTGGGCATCAGAAATTTTCACTTTGCTTACAAGCTCAAGACTATTATTACTACTATACCAACTACTACTATTATACAACCAACCAAAGGCTCAATTTGAAGTATTTTAGTTTTATTGTAGACTCAAGCATGTTTGCGCATGGCAAGGATGCACAAAGAAAATGCCACTTCCCTCCCTCAATTTCCTTCCCAAAGTTCTACTTTTGAAATCACAACCAAAATAAATCCTTTCTTAAGAACAATGCTAACTACATGCAAATAAAAGCTATCCTTATGCTTACAATGAAGCAAGTTACATGTTTAAAGCACTTCAGTAAATCCCACACTATTAGGCTATGATGCTGTAGGCTGCAGTCTTAGCTCTCTCAGGGTTAAGAGAAATCAAGATAAATGGCTTATGCAAAACCGGTTCAAGCTTTAAAAAAATTATCTCTCACATTTAGCACATGTGAAAGTTAACTGCAGGAGTTCTGTGGTGATGGTACTAATCCCTTTTATACAGCTGTCAACTTAAATCAGCCCCAAGCTAATCTTTGCAAGTGTGACAGAGACTGTACACGTTTCCACAGCTAAGCACTAATGCCTTTTTCACAATATCCCTCTACTGCAGCAGGTATTGTGAAGCCCCTATAACCTGAAGGAAGTAAATCTGCTAATTTATTCTTAAAAAGTCATTATAGCAAACTGTATATGTATGAAAGCACACATATGCAAGGCAAGGAAAAAAGAAATTACATACAGCTTTATTACCAGGAATCCACAAGTAGAAAATTAATTCAAAGCCACTCATATGTTGGTAATTTTTAAGAACAGCTTAAAGAAAAACCGCACCCTGCTGCTGGAGTGTTATATCTATCACTTTTCCTCTGGGAGAACATTAAATGGCAGATCTGCAGGAAAGGGCCACATGCAAAAAACACCACAAAGACTCTTTCCCATAGAAACATGCCTCAAACCCCAGTCTTTTATTTCTGTAATTAAAGTTACTTTCCTAGACCCCATCTTTGAAGCTGTTAAAATATAAACTAAATGCAAGCCAATGAAATGTCAGTAATTCTAAGCCTGAAAAAAGAAAGTTGCTGAAAAATGGCAGCTACTTTAATCTTTATAGATCCAGATCCATCAAAACATTTTAGTAGTGTTCATTCATTCTGCTTGGGAGTAACAGCCAACTCCAAAATTAGCTTTCTCAAATTTAAGATATAAAAAAGTCACAGTATTTAACGCAAAACAGGATTAAGAAAATATTGTAGTAGTTCTACATAGATTTTATATACATATACACCCCTGTACAAAAAACTATGGTATTTCTCAGGCAAGCTATTCAAAGTTCTGTTAAATGTTGTGTCATAGAAAACATCTGTTTTTCATGTAATATAGGTTAAAGTGCTTAATATCTTTGCTCAGTTGTTCAGGCATCACAGATGCAAAAATGTCAAGTGCAGTGATAACTTGGAGACAAAGTAAACGTAGGGACCCTGGCAAAATCAGTACCGGTAAGAAGAAGAATCACAGCCAAATGCAGAATTTCTACCCAAGAACAGGCACACAGCAGTGAGCAAATTAGTGTGTGTTCGTGCGTGTGCACAGGGCTGGGAGACAAGGGTGTCCTTTCCAGTCCCATCTGCTACCTTTATCCAGAGGGAAGCTACTCAAGCTAAGGGGACTGGACACTACCTATTACATGGTATGTCACAACATATCTTAGGGGTGTGCTGCAACCAGTCCTGCTGCACCTCAGGTGGCACGAACCTGAGCACTGAGTAGGCACTGCGCCTGAACCTCAGGGCAAACTGTCCCCACAGGCTCCTGCTGCTGAAGGCACGTGCCCCCAACCCAACAACAGGGGCAGTACGGCAAGGTTAAGGAGCAGTTCTTCAAGATGCAATACCAGACAATCACAGAATGGTTGAGCTTAGAAGGGACCTCTGGAGGTCATCTGGTCCAACTCCCCCACTCAAGCAGGGTCACCTACAGATGGTTGTCCAGGACCACGTCCATACTGGAATGCAGAGGCAGCAAAGCAACAGAGACTTGCCTTACCTGGTGCATGCATGGGATCTGGCACTGACCAGGAGCTGCTCACTGCCACCCTGTGAAGCCTGAAACACAGAATGGCTCCAAGCTAGAACCCAGCTCTGGTTGGAATGGGAGAGGGAGCAGCCGCACAGCTAGTACCAGATCATGCTTCCCTAGCACTTTTGTTTCTTTTACTTGTGCTGCAAATCTCCCTCCATTATGAATCTTACCCCTTCTGAAGTCAATTGCAAAACCACCACTGGCTCCTAGGAAACTTCAATCCCAGTCTTCACTTGCAAACATATCCAGGCACATTGGAAAACCTACAGACTGACAAATACTTAGCACAAACATGGTAAGCAGGGCCAACATCAAATATTTTAAGAGCAGCTATAACTGAGGAGAATCAATTGTGTCCAAAGAGGCTCGCAGGAGAGGGGAGTAGCCCAGCCCAAAACAGACCTAAGCAGCACTGACGGGATGAATCCTGCAGGGCATGATCAAAGGCACCCGCAATCCCAGAGAGGTCTCAACAAGAACAAAGTCAACACCAGAACCAATTGACTGCTGTGAACTTGTACATGACCCTCCCCATTCCTCTCAGACCACTGGGAAATTAAAATTGTGTCAAAATACATATCAGGAAATAATAAATTATTAGTGTGTCCCTGCACCCTGCTATATCAAGGAACAACTTGTTTTCAGAAATTATAATTACAGTTGCACAAATGCAAAATATGCACTAAGGCAGTGACTGAAACTGGAAGTTTGAATTTATTAACCCCTTGAAAAGACTGTAAATAAACATTTAACAGAGCTTATGCAGACTGAAAAGAAAAGCCTGCAGAATTCAACAGTTGAACAATTCAGAAATTTAGCAAGACAGCCAGCTTCTCAGGCAAGGATAAAAGGTGAACTTTCAGAAGTATCCCCCCTCTTGGCTCTCCCAATGTCGGCAACCTCCACTTTCATGTGCCAGTGTGCTATTCCACAAGGACACATGTGCAGTGGAGTTGTTATTTTTTTGAAACCCGAATCAACCTATTGCCACAGCAAGACTGAAGAGACAATATGGAAGCAAAAATAGCATATGATAGAGAGGAGAGGTCCTGCCTAAAGTAACGTTTCTGAAAAAAAAAAAAAAAAAAAAAAGTTATGAAGTTGTATGTTACAAGTCCAGGAAGCCAGCGATGAAAAAGCCATGGTGCACTACAGTTTAGTGCTATGTAACTGCAGACATCAAATACTGATCTGTCTTTCCTTGGAAAAATCCACTCAGGTTTGCCTTCAGCTTTGAGAATTCAGTCCCAGAGCACCTTCACCATGGCACTTGCAGTGGCTCTCATCAAGCAGCCAAGTACTTTTAATCATCTTAGGAGTCTGCATGCATCTACAGTCACCTACATGTGACTGCTGCTACAAGTATGGTCCCAACAGGTGAGATCTAGTCAGATGTCTACAGGGTGGACTGCTAAGTCAGAAGTAATCACCCAGACTTTATCAGCAAAGAGAAAGAGGCCATTTGGGGGCATGATTCATCTGACCTATTTTAGTTGTTTGTATTAGCATGAAATGTCTGTTCCCCTTGGTGGACAATAAAACTGAGCCTAGACACTTACACAGCAGGTTGTCAGCATGTGGTCAGATGATTCCCACCTTAGGTGCCAGCTTAGGGCAGTAGAAGGAGCAAAAACCCAACCAACCAAAAAAAAAAAAAAAAAAACACCAAAAAACAACCCACCAACAAAACTGCCCACCAACTTCTCCTTCAATGTTTTTTTTTTTTCCTATCTGAAATGCATTTTTCTCAAAATGCATCTTTGGTATAGAAGTTCCTTGGTATGACTATTAATGCCACCCAGTGCAGAGAACAAAGGTTGGCGGGGAAGTAGAAGAAATAGAATTAAACGCAGAAAAACTTATTTTAAAAATAAAGACCAAGGACAGATTACCAGGTGCCTGAAATTTGGCATTATAGCTCCTGATGTGACAAGCCAGTTTAGCATGGTGCAGCAATTTAAATGCATCTAAAACAGCTGGTGGGATTCTCAGACACAAAAGGAGATAATTGTCAACCTTATTCACAGCAATTAAATCTGTATAGGCTAAAATAGGATCTATTGTTCCCACAAAATACTGGGATTGGAGCCAGAAGTAACTTCAGTGGAGCAGAAAGTTGGCATTTTGGAACTGGGCTGAAAACTGTGTAATTCTCTAGCATAATGGAAAAAAACCCAACCCACAACCAGAGACTGAAGGCAAGTTCACAGATTTTTATGGGGGAAAAAAAAAAAATCCTCTTCCAGAAGTACCAGGGAGATGTCAAAAATTAGTATTCAAACAGATGTCAACATAGACTTATCTCAGTGTGCACTCCGCACAAATGGAAGTGTATCCAGTAGTTTCTCCTGCTGACTGAAAAGAAGAAATCTAGAGATTACTACTGCTATATTTAGACATTTGCGCACTACCCAGATATGTTCCCTTGGAATCATCTGAGCACATGATATGTAGACAGGCACAAGAAAGCTGGGCAACTGTTATTAAGAGGCTAACACTGCCACTAGAGAAACAATCATTAATCACTCTCAATTCAAAATGATCAACAAGTGGCTGCAAGGGATTTGCAAATCATTTGCCAAGGATAAAATACCTCCAGAGCAGCATCAAGAGATGGCTGTGAGACTGGGAAAAGCTACAAAGAGGTGGCACCATGATCTTCAAAGCAGTGCACTGGCTGTCCTGCATTCATCAACATATCCCAAGAGGACCACTGCTCATGCTAGCTGAGGTGGCGGCAGTAAAGGCAGCACTCAAGAGATTTGTTTTCAAGACGCTGGGGAGGGGGGGGTTAATGTGGAATAAAATCCTCTAACCCATCCAAGAACATGCCCCTCTCCTGACTGAAAACCTGCAAAACCCAGACCAAGGATGGGCCTGGATGCGGGGCTGCGACCAAAAGTCTTCTGCTTAGTAAGTCTGCATGTAGCTTCCATCTTCTCCTTTACAAAAAGTTAATATTAAAAAAATTATCTTTTTTAAAGTTAAATCTGGAGTTTAAATAATAAAAATCTGTTTAGGACTCTGACAGAATGGTCTGATAGAAGAAATGCAAACTTCCCCTAACTGCAGGCTGGAAGGTGTACCAATGCTCCCTTGCCAACATTTACATCCATCCCTATGACTAAACCACGCTGCAAAAGGCTTCAAAGGCAGCTGTCAACACATTTGGTCCCATCCTCCACCTCAAAGTTTTGCTCTTTTTGTGCACCAGCTCCATCATTCCAGCTTTTTGCTCATTCATCCACCAGAAAACACCATCACTCTCCAAAATACCATTCTTTTTTTTGGTCAGATCCACTTCCTGATGGTTACACAAGTTCAGTCAGCCCAGCAGAACACTGGAGACCTCAAGCCCAGTGAAGTGGAAGCACGACAGCTTCCCCAGCCAGACAGCAAACTCTGCACTTGCTCCACTGTGCAAGCCTGCTCCTGGGTTACACCCCTACTATTACATACAGCTGGCCCTTCTCCAGCCCAGGGTCCAAGAAGCATGAGCTACTCTCTCAGTTCTCTCCCAGAACTCAGCGTCTGCATCCAAACTGTCCAGGCTGCTCCTAAGTGCCATCTGAAAAATTGCCAGATTGCACAGGCCACAGCCGTGCTGGGGACATACTGAAAACTAACATGCACAAGTACTGAAACCAACACTTGCTTCAATAGTATTTCCCATTACAAATGTTGTCCTGGCAGCCAGAACAAGACCTGCAATGAAGGGCAGTTTACTCCAACCTGCAGATGTGGGAATCCTGCATAGTGCTGTAAGGTCTCCAGTGCCAGACACAGAACAGGGATATTCGACTTTGCCTTTCCAGTTGAGAAGTTCTCAGGAACCTCACATAAACAAAGACAAATTCATTTTTCCTACACACTTTCTCTGGAAAAGAAAACCAAAACCCAACTCTTATTTCACCATATATGATCCATCTGAAATACAATTCTGCAATAAAAGATGAGTATAGATAGCTGCTGTTATGCACCACAAACACTGTAATTAAAAATCATTCATCTTCAAAAGATCTTTCTCTGAACCTTCAAACATGTTGCATTATTCATTGAAAAGGCTTGTGCTGCACTCAGGGAAAAATAAAGTTAACCATTCTTCCACAGCATACTATTCACTAATACAAAGACTGTTTTTGGTGCAGAAAAGCCTCCATAGTTTTTGAACTAGCTAACAGGGATGCTGGTAACGGTGAGTTCCAGTGACTTGAGAAGGACAGTGAACTAGCAAGTCCCAGCTCTGTGTGGAGACAACAGCACAGCATCAGCATCACAGTGTCATGGCAGTGCTTGGAAAGGAACAGGTCTTACCCTTTTGGATTGCAAAGACACTGGCAGAGATGCTTGAAACACCTTTTGATCTTGGCCAGCTCCAAGCCCTGGTTGTTGCCAACCCGGTGCTGGCAGGTGTTCTCCTGGCTGCTGCTTGGCTCTGTGGCCAAGCTGCCTCCTCAGGGACATACAGTGCTAAAGTGTCCACATAATCTAAGCCTGAAGGATTCTCCAAGCCTATTAGCTAAAGCAAACCTGATAAAGCCTAACCCTGCTTCACATTCACAAGTCCCCTAGCAAATTCTTCATGGTTCAAGCACATTCCTGCTGAGCTCTCCTCATCACTACATACAACTGCAATGTTATGCCAAGTCTTTTTTTCTGTTTTCCTTTTTTCCTCTTCCCCCCCCCCCCCCCCCCTTCCTTTACACACTCACTGTCTCAGGTTCCTCTGCTCCTGCCAGACCCCCAGTCCTCAGGATGGTATCAAACTTTCTGACCCAATTCTTCAACATTCTCTAGATGGTTCTAATCCCACCATCAAAAAAAATTGTTTCTCTTTTCTCATCTCTCTATTCCTGCACCACCCTCCTTAAAGAGAAACTGAAGGTGGTATTTCCTACTTTCAGCCAACACAACAAAGATACTGCCACTAAAAGAAAAATTAAAATACCCAGTCATGTAGTATAACAAGCAGTAAATGCTGACTTCATAGCAAACCAATACACACATTACTCTTCAACTAATTCGCAAAATTATCCTCCAGCTCTGCAAGACTGTCTAAGGCAATACAGCTGCTTAAAATGCATTATATCTTGCCTCAAAATTTCTTCAAGCATTGTACAATACAGTAGAATAATATAACATCCAACAGCTTTTACGTATACATCAAACAAAAGTTGGAAGCACCTACAAAGTAAAACAAAAATAAAATAATAGTTTAAGCATGAGAGACAACAGCTAAATAAAAAATTATATCTGTATATAATACTGCATCTTTGTATAACCAGTAAGTTGTATTGTATCTTATACACAAATATACAGACACACACAAAGAAAAATATCTTTAAAATAACTAGTGAAGCAGCTAGAACCTTCTGTCTTTACATTGGATTTCTCACTTTTAACTGATGAGATCACGATATTAGTATAATTTTCTTTCACCTTTTCCCATCAGAGTATGTGTCTTGGGAATAGGGGTAATATTTCAATTAATAAAAAGGAGATCCTTTACTCCACAGACTCAAATAGTCACAAAATATGATTATACCACCTACTGTACAAGTTTAAATAGTATTTTCGGAACCAGTTAAATCACTATACTTCCTGTATCTCCATCTTCTTTGGAGATGTATATATACACACCCCCACCCCTCAATGTATATTTTAAACAAGGATAAACACTTATCTGGTTAGGACATATTTTATTTACTATGCAAAGATTAAGAAATCCAATCTCTGCAGTTCTTAAGAGTGTTGAAATAAAATGCCCGACAGAATTCAGGAGTAATCAGTGTAGCAATTAGAAAAGAAGGATTTAAAACACAGAGGAGTCCTCCTCTACCACGAGGAACAACAACAAAAAACCAAAAAGGCAAAAAATTCCCCATTCATCTGAAATACTGATTATATCAGTAAGCACAACATTCAATCTTACAAAGAGAAGATTTTAAGCAATACATTTCTGAACAGAAGAAATAAAGCCTTCTGTAAATGATGAATGGACAACGGCTGCAAGCAGGAGCAAAGGCATCTCCTACTACGTTACCTGCTGTTATACACCTCCCTCCTTTAATGCATAAATTAAAAATTGTATGGCCTCTCTGTGTCAGATCAAGGAAAGAAATGCACCCAACAGAAGCCACATGAACTGACTTCCTCCAGAGCAGTGTTACGCACTCAGGGGTGAGCAGGCTGCCCATTTGGGTCTGTGGAGAAACAAGCCTGCAGCAGACAATGGCAGTGACTGTCATTCTGCTCCCCTACCCACTGGGGGATGGCGGTGTCAAGGGGAAAGGAAAGATGCAGACCTTTGCTATGATAGCCCCACATCCTTATAACCTACTTATACATATAAACTGGAATAATAAAAAAAAAAAAGTTTGTTTTTTCTTAAAATCAGTTTCATCTTCAGAACTGCCTCAGCACAGATCTGCTGTCCCTCATGTCTTAGGACTCCGAGGCAGCATTTTGGAGTAGACACCAGGAAGCAGGTAGAGCCATTACACACTTTACTAAATAGAAGAACATTTTACAAAGGAACATTACTGTTCTGCCATAGTTCCAGGACCAGACACTTCCAAGTAACTGCCAAAAGAATTGCCCACTTCCTGCTTGATGGTCTTCTAGCATGTATGATGGTTACTCCAATCTCAGTTAATCACATTTTATCACTTAAGCTTAAATAAATATAGCTCCCACGTATGCGACTCTTTCCCTTCTTGTGGAAGTTGTTTTGGCTGGCGCTTCTTGCCTTTTATGAAGAAAAGAGGCTTTTCCAGGGGGTTGGATGCTAAAGTGAAATTGTCTTTTTTTGGTTTTGCAAGCAGTATTTCTACCTAAGGAGCATAGCTTTTCAATTACAGAAAGATAAAAAAAAGTATTAAAATTGTTTAATCCTCTTATTTCCACACGCATGAAACTTTGCACAGCCTTCTGAATTTACTGTACTTTTTAGACCATAACTACCCATTGAATATAAATTGAATTTCTGCCATGAAGGCATCAATGGGAGGCCAGAGGATTAAGCAACAAGCATCCCATCTTTCCCATTTATATATACATGCAAAAACATCACTACAATGTATTTTCTTACCTCTATGACAACAACTGTACTTCCCCACTCCTGATTTATCTCCTGCCTACCAGCACAAACTGAACTATATGGAAGAAAGGAAGCAAACAAAAAAAAATGTAAATGCCTAATTAAAACCATCAAACATTCCACTTGGTAGTTGGCATCACTGTATATAAAATATTTTGCATTTCCTTCATCAGATAACAGATCTTTGGTATAGTGTGTTGTGAAGTGTAGCAACTAATATCCTCTTAGGATCTAGCATATTTTGAACATGACCCAAACATTTAGTAGACATCTTCTCTAGAGATGGAAGTTAGTGTCCAATTAACATTTTGAATAGTCTCAGTAACTACTGCAAAGAACACTACCATGACAATTGTATCCATCAGACTTCTGTGCTTCAAGCATCTTTATCTGCCTATGACTCCACAGTGGCCTTCAACTGGGCTTTAAATATCACAGGGAAAAAAATTAAACAAGAACACTGTTACAGTTAATTCTTAATAGTACACAGAGTTTCAAAAATATCTTTGACTAAGGTAAAGACTGATGATTTTTACTCTGTATTAACACAGAAATCCATTGTTTGGACATGGGAACAATACTCCCCAAATTGTTTAATCATCTCAGGCTTCATCCTTTACTGTCTTCAAAACACAAAGAGGGTTATCTTGTGTAACAAAGGTAGTATCACTTTATTAACAGCACAAGAAGTCACGGAGACCAGGATCACGCTCAGCTTATTTGCTTTAAGAATATTCCCTGCATCACCATAAACCTGTAGGCATTTATGAGACTCAATGGATTATAACACATTCAAGTTAATATTCGGTTTGTGGGGCTGTTTTGCATAACATTTAGGTACACGCCAGAAGCTGAACACTCCAACTCAATTTATTTTGGGCATCCAAAAAACACTGAGGCTCTACTAAACTTATCTACATGAAGAATCGCTCTGAAAAGTAAGGAGATCACCTTTACTTTCAATATATTTTATGATGCCTGTTTAATCAAAGAAAGTACTATGTCTGTCACCATGTGAGGAAGGACACTCCATCTTGTCAAGTGAATGGGGTTGGCATGCTTTCAAGCACTATCACTTTCGTCAGAAGTTACAGGAAACAAGCAACAGCTCAGAGATACGTACAGAGCTTGAGTCACCTCTGTGTTGTGCTTATTCCTCACCTTTCAGGTAGTCTGATACTCACAGCTCTTCATATCTTTAAAAGCAAGTCAAAAACTGCACAGAAGACTGACATAGCCTAACAGAACAAAAAGCTTTTCTTTCTAGCCCTGGCAGATTGCAAGAATAATGAAGTTTCCAAGCCTTTGGGAGCTAAATAAAAATAATGAAAACCCACAAACTGGCACAGGCAATTACATAAATGAACAGATGCACAAAAAGCTACATAAACAAAACCAGAAGTAAAATGTTTCCCTTCTCCAATTGTAGCTTATTTGTACCTACCTCCCAGCAATGCAGGCCTATAGTCTACAAAACATTCACTGTGCTTTGACTAAGCGCAGGTTGCAATGACACAGGCAAGACTGCTGCTCATTAGAATATGCCAATTTATTCCCAGTGTCGGAATATATTCCAACTACTTCTCACATATAAAATCAGAATGCAGCTTCATTTCTATTTATTGCTGAGAGAAGGTGGTGAACACCAGAGGACACAGCTTGCAAGCACAGCTGACACCAAGACTATCCGTCACAGTGCGCAGCTCCTGTGGGAGCTCACGTCGCAGCTCGGGGACAGTCCCCCGTCAGCTTTGCTCATGCTCCACAGATGAGCTTTACTGATAGCACACAACGTCTACAGGGGTTTCCACTGGGAAGCAACGGTTCAGTTGTAACATGCACGGTAACAAAAACTTCCCTGTCAGCCAAACTGCAGCAGAACATACGCAAGTCCATTTTGCTACAGTAAAATCTAAATAAAGTACATGTCTAGATCTGCAATTTTGCATTTGACAACCTGTATCTCTTTGTTATTTTTGAAATACATCGTATTAATCAGAAGATAATCCCTTTGTTCACATCTCTCAGACAAGACAGAATTGTAAAAACGCACATTTCTTTCAGACTAACAAACAGCCTTCCTCACCTACACAAAGGTCATTCCGCCTAGGTGAAGAGACAGAAAAGTATGCCCCTATTCTAAATCCCACCGCCCCACCTCTCCTCCCTTCCCACCCCATACAAAGCTAGCAAGGCTGCTTTACAGTACCTGCAGTTTCTCTCATATGTGGTAAGACCTCTAGACCAGCAGTTTAGCCAAACACACTCTTTCAGGAACGTACCTTCTGATGTTGAAGATCACCACTGGCTGCTCCTATTCCCTGAGTGTTTGTTGGTGAAGCCAAGTTGGGAGAAGAGCTTGAGGGCAACTGGAGTTTTGCTCCTCAGTGGCTTAGGCACTGACATCCTCTGGTGTTTGGCAGTATCGCCCAGCTAAGCGAGGACACGTGGGGGCCAGTGACGGGGTGCTGACGCTCAGCCCATGGCCGCTTCCCAAATACCAAACATGGGGTTTGCTGCTTTCAGAACAGGGAAAATCAGTTCTACAAATCAGCATTAAAGGACAGTTCTGTGACTGAAGCTGCTGAGGACTGTGGGGTAAACCCTCAACAGCCTCAAAAGCAGTCATGAAAAAGCCAAGAAGCGGGGGAACCAGGACACTTCTATTTCCAATTTAGGCCTTTTTCCTACAGAATACGTAGGAACAATCTTTTGTGATTCTTTGTATACAGCTGCTTAGCCATTTACAAAACCTTCCCCTTCTCCAGACTATCACTAAAAATACTTACAAAGACAGCATCAAATATAAATGGCAGGTTCAAATAATCCCATTTTGTAGGACAGTTCATCACCTCAAAAAGGACCACCTCTAGGCAAAGGACTAACAAAATGAACCCCCAACTTCCAAAGGGTCTCTAGTACCCAAAATGGACTTGTTTCTGCAAGAAACTGGAAGACCACCTTCAGAGTAAACCTCAAAAAGCAAGTGCTTTTCCACATCCCCAGCATGTGAACTGAGTTAACTGCTTCCCCCCATCCCTCAAAACAGGGAGTTCATACCCTGCTCCCCAGAAAGGACACACGGTTGATTTACATAGTGCTTTTCGTCACCCCCTCACCCTCTTCACCTCTGGTCTTCGCTGTAGAAAAGATTACAGCATACTTTTTCAATATCTAGCTCTATTTGCATACCCAGGACAAATTCCAAAGCAGCAGAAACCAGTATTAGCATTGTTTTTGAAACAGGAAAAGCTGGCTCCCACTCAGCGTCTCATTTGTTAGGATATCACAGATGTTCTTAACATACATTGGCAAAGCAGGATAAGATCAGCAAAATGCATATGTATTTGCAACCAGTGCTGCACTGAAAAAGGCAACACCATTTCTTACGTCATATCAGTCAAGCCCACAGAGGTTTACCAATCACAACCTGCAGTTACACACTGCACATATCGGTTGCCTTAGGCAACTGCCTTTCTGGCCTCAGCAGAAGATATAACCCAGGTATTGAATCAGAAAACTGTAATTTCTGGTCAATAAAAGCCCATATGTCAGGCTTTTGCCCTCCCATCAAATCCAGAAATAACTATGCTGAACCAAAGGCTCGAGGTTCAGCTTAAGCAATAAGCCCTCACAAAGCCAGTCTTGTGAACCCAACTAGTTTCCAGAGATCCTCAATCTACAGCCCGCGGACCAGATACGGCCCCCCAGGGTCCTCAGTCCGGCCCCCGGTATTTACAGACCCCCCTGCCGGGGGCTGGGGGGGGAACCAAGCAGCCGCAGATGACTGCCTGCCACTGCATCCGCGCGCCGGCCCCCTGGTTAAAAAGTTTGAGGACCCCTGAGCTAAGCAAACAGACAGCTGAGCCTTGACTGCCCTCTGCGTGTCTACCACTTTCTCCACCAGGGTTTACTGCTCCTGCTGACTCTCCACAACCCTCCTCCAGCCCTCCGCCTGCTCAACCACAGCCAGAACAACCTCTTCCAGTGACCAGTGCCAAACTGCCAGCCAACATAGCAGGGCCACAGACACTACGCTATCCTGATGACCACCACAAAAGAGTTAATCTGGTGGATAGCACAGGCAGGCAGCTCAAAGCAGGCCATCTTAAAACTACATTAGCTAGATATGCCAGTTTTTCTGGGAGAGATGGTTGAAAGCTTTTCCCTCACTCACCAAAGCACAAAGTAGCACAATGTGAGCACAATGCCAGGCTGGGTTCAGAAAGCTGTTCCGATTCCCAACTCACTCATACATTGGCTGTGAGGTTTTGAGAAAGTTGCTTCTACTCAGGACAGGTTTCCAATTTATAATCTTAGCAAATACGGGCAAACCCTCTATCAGTAGGCCCTAGATAAACCAGCTATGAGAAGTCTCACTCCCAGTGAGAACTCTTAAGATCTTTAAGTGTCACATGACCAAACGCAAGTTTCCTTTCCATCACCTAGGAATTCACATTAGGATAACATAACAGCTTGCCATTTTCTTTTTGTCTGTTTGGACATTAATGTTTGTAGGTACAACAGGAAGAGGGAATTAAGGAAGTGGTTTAAAACTGTTGTTCCTCCTTGAAGTTCTGGCAGTGAAATTACAACGTCCATGTATTGTCTCAACAGCTGTTTCTCTACCGCTGCACTCAGTAGCAGAAAGCACCTGTGCTGTTCTGGTAGATCTCAGGATGTGAGAAGATGAACTAACTAGGCTATTAATAATGTTAACTCAGTATCTGATTAAAGATTCCAAAAGCAGAGAGGCACGAAGAAAAAGAAACTAAAGATGATACAAAAGGGCAGTACAAGAAGGTTAGGTTCTTTTTTAATTTTGGTTTGGTTGGTTGGGTTTTCTCCAAGCTGAAACTTCAGCCTCAGGTTTATTGCACCCCTTTCCTGAACCCTATCCCATCTCCCACCTAACAATCCACAAAAAAATGGAGCACAAGCTCATACCTCAGCTGCTCTCATTCACATCCAGCTCAGTGTAGGTGGCTTATGAAGGTAAATCTATGCTAAGGTGTTCAGTGTAAATCAAAGCAGCAAAGGCACAGGAGCTTTTTCCAGTTTGCCAGCAGTGCTTTGGTGGTTTGCTCAAGTCAGCAGCCTTGTCCCAGCTTTGCAGGCAGGTTTTATAGTTTGCACTAAGCTGCAGGCTGCCGTGACAGCAAAGCATTTACCTGGTTAGCTTTCTGCCAGCCACACTCTGCATGTGATCTACATGTACCTTGATGTGGTTTCTCCGCTCAGAAAAACCACAGGCTGAAGGTTTGGATTCTGCAGCAGCACACAGCAGACATCAGACATGGTTATAAAAGAGCTATCTTGTACCATACAAGATTTCTTGTGTACAACTTTGATATTAATCAACTCTCAAGGTATTTCAAGACAAAACTCTTCAATACTCACATGAGAAAACAAGTTTGAGACATAAGATATTGAATTGGTTAGAATGTCTTCTAGCTTCCTGGCCCTCACTATGAGCAGCAGCTTCTTTCAGAGGTACTTTTCAGTTTTTAGAAGAGGTGATTGAGGAGAGGCAGTATAGCAAGTGTCTCTGCTATTTTGCAATCTAAGAGATTTGAACAAGTCCTCAGAGTAAACCAGCATCTGTTTTCTGGGGTCTTTCATCTGCAGAGCCCAAGCAATACTCTCTCCCCAAAACACTGTACTGATGCTTAAAATAAATTATTTAAAAATGCAAGTGCCATGGAAAGCCCCTAGTTGAGAGACATGTGGCATCTCCAACACCTGATACGCAGACAGTTAGACCAATAACCAATCCCTACTCCATTAATATTTCTACAAAACATGTAGTAACTTTCAACCTTAGTTTGAAAACCATTGGCTGTTTTCAACCAAGGAAGGGATGTACATGGAGCATTCACACAGACCTTGTTTCCACAGAAAAATCAGTAAATAATTGATCAGAACAATGACAAAGATTAAATAAGAAAGATGAGTAGTTAGTGCACACAAGACTATAGAGCTCAACAGGAATGGCAAGTTGGGTTCTTTGTGGTGGGTTTTTTTTGTTTTTTAAGGACTAGGGGAAACAATGTGGTTTTACCCAGTAGATAACTAGAGAATTAAGAATCATATAAAGCTGCGCTGTAACTCCAGTGCAGTGTAATAGAGAAAATGCCCAAAACACCAGGTTTCAATGCTTTGTTTTCAGCTTCCTTTGAAGCTTAAAAAGGTTTTAATCAGAAATCCGGTGTCTACACACAGCTAGACACAAGCAGTACTACAACAGATTCAGCATGATGCAATCCTGGTACTCGTTTGCACACCTTGTTGAAGACATGCTCCTAAACAAGTACAAAGTATCTTGCACATCAATTAACTAAAGTAGAAATATTGCCCAATCAAAAATAAATTTGTATAATTCATTAAAGAAAAGCTGCCAGAATGTTGCACATTTTCACACTATCATTTTTTAAAAAAAACAAAACAAAGAAACCCCCAAAAAAACGAAACACCAAACTCTTCACAGTATCTTTGAAGATACTCCTCTTTTCAAAACTAACACTACACATGGCAGGAAGAGGGGGTTACTTAATATAAACACTCAAATTCAGCTCTGAAGTAACACATCTGTGTTTTACATGATGGTCAGGAAGAAAGCAGCTATAGGCATATTAACCTGAATTTAATATATTCAACCTTTCTCTACACCTGCCATACCGGTTTATATTCTATACTGTTAAATGTAGCATATGATAACAACCATTAAATATACTATGTGCCTTGTAAGCATCTGAGGTCCAGAATGGAGGATGCACTTGGTAAGATGCTCAATGGAAACTTTAATCAAAGGAGCCTAAGGACATGGAGGAAAATTACATCATCTCCCACAGTGAGATAACTGGCCAGTGTCTAATGAAAGAAACAAGGATGGGAACATCAGGACATTCCTCATGTTTTAGGCAGGGAGGGGAAAATAACTCAGAGCGGCTGTTCTGACTGGCTCTAGCAAGGGCCTTCAGATGGGTGTATGACCTGGAAGAAGGATACAGGATACAGAAGGAAGATACAACTTTAGGGACTCTCTGGGTTATGCCAGCCCAGCTGCAGGGCTCATTAGCCACCACTACAAGCTAGTTAAGATGCTGAAGTAGCCAAGAAAGAATCTTACGGTTAAAAAAAAAAACAACAAAAAAACAGCCAAACAAAACACACATGCCCCCAAAAAAGCAAACAACCCAACGACTTATGTCTAAGCATAACTCTAAAAACACATTTTGATCCATCATCTTTTTACAACTTTGAACAAAAACTTTTTTCCTGTATTGGATCAAATAGACATATTTTTAATGCTAAACCTTTACTTAGAACCAGTCTGACCTCAGGATATCCAGTACACAACAATGCATCCCACTGCCAAGCACACAAACGATTCTTGGGATGCTCAAGTCCCACTTGAGTTTGAGAGTTCTCAAGGATAACAGCATGCTCCTTTACTGAACTGTATGGGTCATGCAGGGATTGCATGGGTCCATTGCAGGGATCTGGGTGGAGAAGGAGTTTGTGTGACAAGCCTCAGGCAGGCCACCTCCTTGGTACTCAGCAGTTTACTCTAAGCATGTCTAAAACTCGTGAGCCCTCAAGGAATTCTGCAATGAACATGAATTTGGCATATGAGTCATCAAAACACAAGGCAGGAGTAAGCTTTTAAATTCAGCTACAGCCTGATTTGAACTGACAGGGATGCCATTTTACTTTGGCGACCATAGCAAGTTGTGCTATTTTTCACCAAAATCCACAACAGTTTTACCATGAATACCTTTATGCTTGCAATAGGTTGCTGCCATAGTCCAGAAATGATGGTCGGTTTAGAAAAAAATAAAAGGGAAAATGGAAACATTTTGTTATGAGGTAAAATTTGGATTGTAGCAAAAAATCATCTTAGGGCCTACTCAGAAACATGAATGTACATTGATGTACACTGATAAGACAGATGCAGATATGACTTTCCTTAGTCGTATTTAAGCTTGTTTAAAATTGCTTGCTGCGGGGAATGGCACAGCAATTACAACAGCAGGAAGTCTTGAGGGAGGATTTCCTACCCCTCCAAGAAGTTTTTTTATTGATGATTTGGATCAATGTTTGTCTTCAGCACCAAGTTCCTTTCTGGGGTACACAAAACAAGCACATATACTCTTCCTCTCCATAACACCTCAAACATTTTCTAGAAGAATTTAACAGGTGTCGGCATCAAATGTTCAAGTACTTTGTGTAGACTGGTTGAAATCTGCCAGAAGTGGAAATTATCCAAATTCTTCTGTTCTTAGGGTCCGTACCACATGCCTGGCAAAGAACAAGCACGTTAACACTCACTTAACACACTCAGTGCATGTGAGCAGTGACCAGTTAGTGACAGCAGACTCACATCCCAGCTGGTGAGGAGATACCTCCTCTCCCCAAGAAGATTCCCTCACTGCTAGTCAAAACATCCTTTGATGCTTGTACCTTGATGTGGTGGAAGGCTTGTCCCAGCGACCTTGAAAGGTATTTTCATCTGGAATTATAAAACTTGGACATACAGCAATACAAGCTGGACAAAGGGTAAAGATCAAAAAGGAAAAAAATCACTAGTCATCAAATTAGGAGGTCAAGAGTTGACCATTTACCATTCCTTAATGAAAAAATCCAAAGCGCACACAAAACCAAACAAAAGCAATAGGGTCATCATTAAAGCAAGCCCCAGGATGAAGATTAAAGCAGATTTTTCTAGTATTTATCAGTGTGAGAAGAACCTAGGCTAATATCCAGTGCCATGTAAAATAACTAGGACAACCGAAGTTCCAGACTGCCACAAATCCCCACAGAGATACCACCATAAAGACATGACTTCTTATCAAAGGCCTGGTCTACAGAGCCCCACAAGCAATACCAAAGAACCTGAGAAAGGGCTGTTAATGCCCCATTAATTTGATACAAACAAGGAAAATATTCATCAGAGAAGGCACAAGATCCCCAAGGAAGAAGAAAGATAAAATCCAGAGTTTTTTAGAGCATCTCATTCTAATTCCTCTACATAGGTTTTTCAGTCAGAACTTAAGAAAATCACCATTTATCCAAGCACATAATCTTACTCTCAGATTTCCCTATTTCTTGGCCTCATAGCTGCATTCAACAGAATTACTAATACACAAATTATGTACAGTAACATATATAAACTCTTTGCAGGAGTAGCATTTAAAACTGAGGAGTAATCATAAAGCAATATAAGTTTATTTTAAACCAAGATTTTGTCTGGACAGTAAGAGAACTTGCCATAATGCTTCAGTCACCTATATCTGAAATCTGTCCTGTAAAAATAGGATGCTTCAAATCGTTAAGACACTGCATATTGCAGAATATAAATTAGAATTACTTTCACTCACCAGCTGAGAGGTGTTTGCTATTTATACTGCGCTGTAATTCTGATGCATACCCTCCATCTTAAGAACACATAAATATATTTGGTACTGGAATAAAAGGGAAAAAAAGTTCCAGTATTCAAACTCACCTAACAATACTGATGAGAACACATTAAAACAAACAACCCACTACCAGACAGATAAGGGAAACTATTAGCACTGTTAGATCAAGACATAATGAATTCAATCGATGAGAAGCTAAAAACCTCAGGACTTTCAAAGGCAATAGATAATCATCCACCTGCCAAACGTTCAGAACAGCAAACTCCCAAGCAAGAATTCACAGCATCCAACAGACAGCATTGAAATATGCACTTACCCTGGACACTGTGTTTGCTTTTTCCTCATCTACAGCAAGCAAAACAAGAGGTAAAACTATCACCATGATCCAAACACGAGGAAGGCTTACTTTAAACACAACCCCTTTCTACCATGAGCTCTTGGGAACTCACTGAAACTATGCTCAGATCCAGAAGAGCACCAGTTTAATTTACAAATGTTCCTCCACCTTCCTCCCCCACCCCCTAGTTAAATCAAATAAAGCAAACACAGCTGGGGCTGGAGGGAAACAGAACTATCAAGCTGCACAAACCCAGCTGACCAATGGCAGTGATCACAGCAGCCACCTTTCACCACATCCCACCTCAGACCCAGCCTAGCAGGACTAGCATGCCTGTGGAGAAGCATGAAAAATGGTGTGGACAGATACGCTCCCCTGAATTTCTAATTTATAAATTAAGTCAAATTTTTAGGATTTTGGATCACATCACCTCTTGCCTCTGTTCTCCATTGGAAACAGTTTTAAGATAAACATACTAACTTTGGAAGCTGCAGTGTTACATGGCAGAGTCAGGTCAGTAGAGGTCTAATCCTGTCCATAGTGGGATGACCCCCTCCCTGAAGAAATCCAGAAAAGCCATCCTCACTTCCAGGGTGAGAAAACAGCCATTTGAAGAGGGTGCAGATGAGACATACCTGAGCAGATGTATCATGAGTCACAACACAACTTTGGCATTTTAAGAAGTACAGTGTAGCTCCAAAGCGTGGAAGATGGGTAAAACACAGAATAAATCAAATGACTGTGAATTTAAAGATAAGAGGTAGTACTGGATGAAACTATTTTATATAATATACTTCCACTTAAAAATGGTAAAGCAAATTGTATCAATATTCAGTGTTCCCAGAAAGCAGGATCTGCTCCTACAACATGTAGAAAAAATAATTTGACAAGCTTACATGAATCCAGTGTAAGACCACATTTTATCCTGTCAGCAATAAGGCTTTTTTGTTATAAACCTGTTAAAAGACAAGCAAATACAGCCCCACTGACACTCCACTCTCAGTCCTGAAGATGACGCGAATATGCATTACCTGAGGGCATACAAGGAAAAAGCTTAAGTCTTGGAGCAAAAAGGGAAGTCCGTTCCCCAATTGTCTCTGCCTCTACCACTCAACTTTTAGTTTTGGTTTTGTTTTTTTTTGGGGGGGGGGGGGTGGGGGGGGTGGGAAGCATGTTTAAAGCCCACTGCTTTAAGACACAAGGAAGGAGAGCAGAGCAATAGCAAATGGCTTTGCAAAATCATCTCAGAGGGCTTGACTATGAAGCAAGAAGATTGAGTTCAAGGGATGTGGGGGAATTTACCTGTTAATTGTTTTGTCATAGCATAAAAGTGAAATAAAGGAATTCTGCTTCTTCTTTTGGAGGTTATTTTTAATACTTTGAGATTAGGTTTCTCTTTTTAACATTCAGCCCAAACCTGTGCTGAACTGAGGAAACACAAATGCAAGCTTTCCACACCCAGAGCAGTAAGAAGCCTCCATACCTGTTTACAACACTTAAGTGGAGGAACATGTTCCAATCACCTGCTCTTCAATTAAGTCAAAAAAATATATCCAGCTAACATAATTTACTGATCATGAGTTGTCAAAACCCTATGACAGATTAATTTCTTTGCACCAAACAATGAATATTATGGGAAAGAAAACAAAAATCAAGCAGTGCACACAGTCTACACGTATTTAACTCCAATAGTGACACCCCTGCATAATAACCACATATTTCATTCCAAAACAAACTTCTAACCCAAGGATTGCAGGTAACAAGTGAACTCATGTTTTGCTACAAAAAAAACCCCAATGTTTCTCAAAGTAAATGACTCATCTTATTCATGCTTTCATGATCCAGCACTTTTTAAACAACTGTCTTTTCTTTTTTAAATCTGAGGAGGATACAACTTTGAAGCAAAAACTCACCTGGTCAACAGCCAGCAGAACATGAGCCAGCACAGTGCCCAGGTGACCAAGAAGGCTAATAACATCCTGGCTTGTATCCAAAACAGTGAGGCCAGTAGGACAAGGCTAAGAGATCATCCCCCTGTACTCGGCACTGGTGAGGCTGCATCTCAAAAGACTGGGTTCAGTTTTGGGCCTCTCACTTCAGGAGGGACACGATGCTGGAGCATGTCCAGAGAAGGGCAATGAAGCTGGAGAAGGGTCTGGAGCACAAGTCTTATGAGGAGCAGCTGAGGGAACTGGGGTTGTTTAGCCTGGGAGACAAGGAGGCTCAGAGGGGGGCCTTATCTACCTGACAGGAGGCTGTAGGCAGGTGGGGGTCAGTCTCTTCTCCCAAGTAACAAGCAACAGGACAAGAACAAATGGCCCCAAGTTGTGCCTGGGGAGGTTTAGTTTGGAGATTAGGAAAAATTTCTTCACCAAGAAAGAGATGTCTAGCATTGGAATAGGCTGCCCAGGGAAATGGTTGAGTCACCATCCCTGGAAATATTTAAAAAACACGTTAGATGTGGCACTTCGGGACATGGTTTAGTGGGACTTGGCACTGTTACGTTTACAGTTGAACTCTATGATCTTAAATGTCTTTTCCAACCTAAACAATTCTATGATTCTATAAGGCCAGTGATGATGGAGACATATATGCCCATTCAGACTGCACATGCAGAAAATTAAGGTGGACTTTACAACTTTGTAAGATTACAGTACTAAGAATTGAAGTCACCTAAGTGTCAAGCTTTTCACAGGAGTCATCTCTGATGGCTTTTGAAAAGTTGTGAACTACTTCATGAGCATACTTAGTGATTCAATAGGTTATCACTTCTGCTTTGTCTAACTATGGGGAATCGTCTGATTATACCAGTTTCTTTTAAAAGATTTGAAGTTATTGAAGCAAACATTTAAGAGGTTATCAATTTGTGCTGCTTTTCATCACCCAACTATATACCATCTCTCATCATTTGAATTTTTCTCCTCTCTACATTCAAGGAGTGAAGAAAACACAAGACAAAGCCTTCTGACTTTAAATCTATATTTGTTAAAGTCATAATGAGAAAAATCCTAGCAATTAAAGACATTTTACACAGAGAAGGAGAAAGACTTTATCTAAAGCTACAGAGACAAGCACAAAATTCAAACTATTCCTTGCTGGCACTAAGTAACCATGTAAGAAATTAGGAAGGAATATAATTCTAGTAGAATTGAATATTGGATTATACAAAATATGTTACTGCTTGATTAATAGCTTAAGTATGTCACTGAATAGAAAACATTCAGTAGAGAATGACATACCCTGGCAGTTCATCTCCAGTGCTTATGTCCAAGAGATACAAAATTATCCTTGCAGCTGGCTCTCCTTCTTCTCACTGCCCCATACTATAGGGAATTTGGGTTTCACAGTCCCAGGGTCGCTTCTGGACAAACATTAGAGGACTAGAAAACAACATGAGGTTATACCACCAAAGCCTCACTTAATAGGACAGCTATCTCACAAAGCCTTCAGGATAAACAGCCTAGCCAAAAACTAAAAGCATTTTTTCCTGAAAAATTATACCTTTACAAACCTTTAAAGTGCAGCCACCTCATTTCGCCACCATTGCATTGTATCTAGTATGATTATAAAGCATTTTCCAGTCTCTAAACACATACCTTGATGATGGTGTCCTAGGTTTATGCAGTGTGAGAGTGAAATCCACGCCACCTAACACTAATAAGTCAAACATCAGGAAATGTGTTCCTCTGCAAAGTCCCAGAAGATTCTGCTGTTGCTTAAACCTGACATCTTTTTCCCTGTGTGAATTACTGCTTTATGATTTGCCTTAAAAATCAAAAGCCTGGAAGGCATTTAGGCTGTTGAAAATTAACGAACAGAGGCCTTTTAGCTTTTACTTTATATTGAAATATCAAGAGGTCCTCTGCGAAGGATTTCATTAGTTTAAGCAGAATTAATGGAAGCTGCCGACACAGCCTCTCCTTGCCAATTATTGTACGAATGCTTGCTCCTTCCCACACTTTGCAGAAGTAATGCTTTCATCCATGACTGTCTGAGCCAGGGGTCCTCAGACTTTTTAACCAGGGGGCCGGCGCGCGGATGCAGTGGCAGGCAGTCATCTGCGGCTGCTTGGTTCTCCCCCCAGCCCCCGGCGGGGGGGTCTGTAAATACCAGGGGCCGGATTGAGGACCCTGGGGGGGCCATATCCAGCCCACGGGCTGTAGTTTGAGGACCCCTGGTCTGAGCTCAGACAGGGAAGCACTCAGATCTCCGTACCTGTTTGCAGGTGTATTCTTGTTATTGAAGAAAAAAGCCTCCTTCCCCCTAACCCCCAACACACATACACACTCTGATGCTTACATGTAAATGCTTCCATAATAAGCCATGGACAAAGACTTGAAAAGGGAACTTTATCTTTCGTATTATTCAAATAATGAAGTTAGGCAAGATATTTCAAGAAATAAACTATATATGACAAGCGTAAATACTTAGATGCATTTACAGACTAAAAGCAGATCAGCATAGAGATACTATGTAAGCAGGTTGGGAAAAAAAAAAAAAAAAAAAAAAAAAATCAATGTACACACACACATCTGTCCCCAAACCATCCAAACAATACAAACTACTATCTTAAAAAACCATTTGTGGCTCATTTCTCCCCTTCCATGTTTCTGTCCCTCCCAGCAATACCCATGCAGTAGCTACATAAAGCCAAGCAAAAAGTTTTCAGGACTGTTTCCACCTGTAAGGACAGCAAGCAAAACAGAGGTAAAAATAAAACAATAAACAAATAAATCAGATTTATTTAGAATCATGGTCCTTTTCTTCCAAGCCACGAACTTCAGTGCTGGGTTTTAGGATCCCTTCTGTATCTGTTGGGGAAGAAGAAAGTAGCTGCGAGTTCCCTGGACCAGTCCACAAGCTGTGCCTGGGAATATGTTGGGAATATGTGCCACTGCCCCTCCATCCCACACACAGGCCTGGGCACGATGCAAGTGTAGAGCTGCCGGAAACTTCCTTCACTACAATTACTTCTTCCTGCTGGAATACATTACCGCTCTGAACATGTAAAATTGACTGGAAAACGCCCTTTGAAAATATGCCAACTGCCATATAACAATTGGTGCTAGGGACATGGGAATACACCAGAGCAGCCAGCAACTGACACTTAAGCACTTCACCTGTCACTATCAGCATTTCTGCAAAGCAGCACACAACACGAACTGCCTCCTAGTATAAAAATACCAAATCCTACAGAATCTCAGATGCAGGTAGGCATGACCAGTGAGGAAGCTGACGTCATCAGCTACATAAAAATAGATACATGGAACTTACTCTTTCAAGTTTGGTCTACACAGAGTTTATCCATCTATCCTCGCCATGCCCAGCCAAACAGCTGAATCAACTTTTTTATTTGCTCACTGGAGATGCACAGTCATGACACGTTAGTTCTGCCAACTGGGCTTTTCAGTATAGACTCAGGACATGCCTTGAGGGTTGACATGATCTGGATCTGTCACTAAGCCTCTTAATTCCCTTTGAATTTCACTCCAGTTTAGGAAGCCTGCAGCTGGCTATAAGCAGGAGCTAAGGCCAAACATAGGAGGCAATCTTCACGCTTTGCATGGCACTGCTTCATGCTGGGGAAGAGCTATCCTGGAGGACATCTGCAAATTTCCGATTGAAAACAAATGCTGGGGGAAGAAGGTTTTTGTTTTCTCTCTACATTTTGTTTTTTTTTTAAGCTGCCTCTGTTCCAAAAACAATGGTGTTAGGCTATAAAAAGAAATGCTGAGTTTCAAAGCTAAATTAGTATCATTACTAGTAATCAACATAAAGCAGACAGCAACAACGAAGACTACTTGATGCCAGCTAGTCAAGAAAAGCAGTAACAGTCAAACAAGCAGCAGCAGCAAAATCTGGATTTCTGCAGAAATGCAGGCCAGCAACCTCAGGTAGTGGCCCATGTTTCAGCCCAGCTGGTCCCAGCTCAGCGTATTACATCAGCCAGAGACTCTCTGAACAAGGCTTTCCGGTTCTTCTGATGGGTCTTTCACCATACAGTTAAACAAGTTTAAGCCAGTTAAAAGATATAAGGTAAGTGAAGAACTCAGCTGTATTAAAACCAATACTGAACTGCCAGTGCCAACTCATAAAAATGCTAGTTGTGCAGGTTAAAATAAATCTCCACCTTTGCAATGTTTTTCTGGCCTGGTTACCTACCTATTAATACCAGAGTGCTGTGGTAGTACAAGACAGACACATCCAGGGAAATCCTACAGAATAACTCTGGCAAGGTCAGCGACAGTCACAACTGGAACTTACAGCCAATTTTTGCCAGAGATCAGTTATCCAGACTTCACAAAAAATGGGAGGA
The DNA here is from genome assembly GCF_015220075.1 of Falco rusticolus. Classification (NCBI taxonomy): domain Eukaryota; kingdom Metazoa; phylum Chordata; class Aves; order Falconiformes; family Falconidae; genus Falco; species Falco rusticolus. The sequence continues at coordinate 37,830,497 of NC_051191.1, read as the reverse complement.
GAAGAGGAATGTCGTTAGTGAAGTCAGTAGATAGCTAGTAGGGATGCTTTGTAGAATTAAAGAAAAAATATTCAATAATCAGGTCAAATCTACAATACAAAAGCTGGGTCACAGCATAATTACTCAGCCAGCTATGAATAAAAAGTTCAGATAAATTCGTAAAGTTTCCTTTCATTTTCTTTTTTTTTTTTTTTTAATGTAGCCTTTAAAATAGGTGTTTAAAAAGTACTGACATACATTAGTTTGTCCCACATCCTTTTTTGTTTTCTTAAATGAACTACTAGATGTCAGTTAGGGTAACAGGTTCCTCCCTAGGAAATGTAGGATTTCTGAAATAACCATACAAGTATTCCCTCGAGAGCACAGTAAAGACTGATCTACAGCCACAGTCCTACTGCCAGTCCTAACACCTGTTAGCACACAAATTCCTGATAAAACCTCATCTTTCTAACCATTTCACAACCCCCAGATTAAGATTTCTTTAATCAGTGTCTAACACTAATAGAGTAGACCGTTCAGTCTCAAATGCCGCTATTACGCTCACTCTCCAGCATAAGGGGAAAAGTAATACATAGTCTAGGGATCTGAAGAAGCAGTGTAATTAATCATTATTAACAAGTCCTAGGCAAAAGAGATCAAACAAACTACCAAGGATATTATCTGAGCTTCCTTAGTATCACAAACGCAGCCAGTGATAGCGTACCACCGCTCACTGGCTGTGACTTCCCACACTGACAGGGAGGATGCAGGGATGTAAGCTAGCTGCAAACACTGGGTACCTGTGGCTACAGGACAAGGAGGGATAGAGCAACATAAAAGAAAAAATGTGCATTAGATAAAGTAAGCAACTACCCACAGAAAGGGCTGTGAAAATGGATGTTTCCCACACCTTAAAAAAATGTTCAGAAGTACAAAGATGCACCTGCTTTGAAGTAACGTCTTTTTCTGTGACACTCTCAAATTCTCTGCAACAAGAGCTAGATCAGAAACTCTTTATTTTGAAGGTGCTGAGTTTGTAAAGGAAATAACCTTAATAAAACAAAATAAACCCCAAGAACTAGGACTTTCATTAACTACAAGCACTCTGAAAAACAAGGGAATTTCCACTTGTAATGGGATTGCCACCTGTGATCAGGATGCTCACAACATTGCCTCAAGTCACAACGGGAGCTTTAGAAGAGAAAGGATTTGGCTTATTCACCCACTTTTCCAAAGGACAATGTGCAAGTGAAACAATGCAATTAATCCCGGCCTCCCTCTCTCACACCTGCCATTCTTGACCACAGAAAGATCTGGGGAAGAGCAAATATGCAGGAAGAAGAGTGGCCCTGATATGACGATAGCCTTAGCTGGTGCAACAGAAAGGGGGTCAGAATGATTCATCCTTGACAGAGAAAGCAGCACTTTTCTGTTAACCCAATAACATGCTGAAACATAACATAAGGCTTTAAGTTCTTGGGTTAGAACATAAATGTGTGTAGAGGTGACAGCCACCTGAAGTAGCCGAGACACTCCATCCACGCAAAGAAGACCGAGAATGATGGTTGCACAGAAGGTGCACACCCTCAGAGCAAGAAGGGAAGAAGAGACCCTGTCAGGTCCAGTAAATGAAAGTATTTTAAAATTAAATAATAAAAAAATACAAATATATTTTTTTTACCAGCACCTCTACTGAACCCTGCATAGCCATTTTGGTTTCTTTGGGTTTTTATTTAAAATGTCTACATAATTCAGGCCCAGATGTTACAGAGGCTCAGCAGCACCCACACACAGAGTGCAGAGGAAGCACCATTCCCCTCTCCACCAGGGCTTTCCAGTTATCACAACCAACACTGAAATGCTTTTGACCAAAGACATTTTCTCTATATGCTATAACTGATGCTGGAGCGCACCGATGCTATTGAGCCACACACTATGTGATCAGTCCTGAATAAGGGAAATAAAACTGAAGAAAACCTAAACAATTTCTACTAAAGTCTTCCTTTGAATTCAACTTTTGTTGCTAGTGATAAAACTCTAATTCAGAGCTTGTCTATTATAGGAAGAACAAAATGGTAGCTACTGCTGTAACTACAGCACATACTCTGTCAACTGACTACCAAGCTGATGGACAACATGCGAACTACCCACAAGGAGGAAAAAGTCCTTGACAAGACTTCATTTTTTTAATCTGTGTATTTTTTTGAGGCAATACATTATTGTCCAGAACAGTGGTCTCTACCCTGATTGTACATCCCATCAATAAAAAAAAAAAAATTGACTATGCACCCACAATATATGTGTATTTATTTATAAATCATATACACGTATCACTGAAGTTCTAGTGTTTTAATTCCTGCACCCCATAGGATCATCTTGCACACCCCATTTTGGAGACCAGTGGGCTAATAGAGTGAGCTTTAAAAAACAATTTATTCAAGAGATTCCAAAAGACATCACATACTAAGCTGAAAATTTATCTAACAAGGCATCTCTTTTCTAGAAGCAATACCAGTTTCTCTACAGCTGCTACACAGAAACACTGATCCTACAAAGATTTTTCCCACGACACACCAACCGGCAAAGAAGATGTCCCCAAAATCTCCAAAACTACTCATCTTTCCCCTGTAATACTGCCTAAATATCTGAAAAACTGAGTTCCTGTAAGACCTTATACCAGGCTCTTTACAAAGCACCGGTTCCAGAGTTTTGACTCCCAGAAATGCTATACACTCAAACTGAAATACTGGACCAAAGTTTTTCCAGCAAAGAGACAGTACCTATAAGCCAGTCACTGCTCTCTAGCCAAAAAAAAACCCCAAACCACCAAAACCAACAACCAAAAAAAACCCACCCTCACATCATGTACGTAGAGTCTACATTGAAGTGCCGTATCATTGTATTTGCAGTTTTTTGGGGAAAAAATATCCTTACTTAGCTCTTTTTTTCTTTGGGTTTACAGATGATGATTCTGTTTTCAAATTGCATGTTCCTTTCACATAGGATTTCACTAGCTACAGCTGTACTACACAATTTCTCACTGAACCATGTAATTAGGTTACGTTTTTAGCTGACTACATAAATTGACATTCAGATGCAACAACTGCATGTGCAGACTGACATTCTGGACACGCACAGCTAGTCTTGGCCATATCCTGCTTCCATTGAAACAAATGGCCAAGCTTCCTTACACTCAACAACTGAAAAACTATTTTTATAGAAGAAAGCACAGAAACTCTAGTCAAAGAACAAACTAACAATACTAGTTAAATATATGTAAGGAAACACAAGCAAATTCAGTGGAAACCGCTGGTGAACCTCAATTGATGATCCTTGGACAAGTGCCTGACTGTTGCAGAGAACTGTCTGTATGGATAATGCAAAGAGGCGGCATGAGCCCTGCAAGTCATCAGATGGGCCCAAGTACAGTATTAAGCTAAAGTTTTGATGTTTTTATCAGTGTTTACAATCGATTATCATAACTAGTCTGCTTCGTGAGACTAAAAGTTGTTACAGTTCTTTGTCTCAGACTTATTCCTACTTGAGATTAACAGCATTTCAAAGACAGAAAAATACTGTCTTTCAAATTTTTCAGTTGGAGAAGATACAGAAATTACTCTTTTGGAGGAACTGAACTCTCAGATACAGATTTAGTGTCGACTATGAGTCTGCTCAAGTTTAAACAAAGAATTTTATTTTTTTTTAAGTAGTTACTACAGATATTTACAAATCAAGTCATCTAACAGGGGCCTCTTCATAATAAACAGTCCCCACTCAAGGATTTACTTCTGTGGTGTACTCTAAGTCTATTCCTGCTTCCATGGACCAGCTAATGATCTGAGTTCTACTAATAGCCAGAAAAGTGTTCAGGTCAGTTCCCTCAAGCATTTATTAGACTTACACAAAAAACAATTAATTCACGGCTTGATGAATGTTTATCTGTGGCCTGTATTCTTCTTAACAAGAATTTGAGATTATTTTCTGTATCTTGAATGAGTAAAGACATCTGTTCTTTAAGACTTTCTAAAACTAGACTGAAATCAAGTGACTAAGTACTACATAAATCAGAAATTCCTGTCACAGCTCTCTGCAATGTAAGTTATAAATCCTATTGGGTTCTGGACTTCTAAGGTATGAAAGAATACTTTTCCCCCCAACTTCATGTGAGACCAACACAGACTTCTGAGGCCCTCCACTCCATTTGTCAACTCATTTGCCACCACTACCCCAGTCACCTAGACATGTTTTCACAGCAGTTGTTCTGACCTCAAAGCTCTTAAGCTTTATGGGGATTTCAAGGCAAGAACAAGTCATGAGGAGGATATGGCTGTTCTGAACTAAACCCAGAAGAGGGCAAATCGCAAAGCATGGCAGACTTAGCAGCTGTTGTAGTGGTGCATAGTCATCTTCTCATAAACAGCCTAGAAGAGACTTGGAGACCTGCACCAAGGCATTGCCTGAGAGCACCAGATGGCATGTCCCAAACCTCCCAGTGAGCCCGAACAACCGCAGCATTTGGGTTGGAGCCCATGCCATGGCACCACTCAACAGCATGAACTGCCTACAGCAAAAGCCTTGTGCCTGCAAGGCATCACTGCTGACTTGGTTGTGCCAGTCACCAGGCTGCCTCCCCATTTGTGTGCATCACCTTCAAGTTATTTTAATGCATACCACATGGCCGCTCATTCTTTCCCCACTCTGCATCCATTTGCTTCCTCTTCTTCTCTCCCCGGCTCTTTAATGACAGCAAACCCAGTCTCTTCCTCCATCCAGTCTGCCTTGCAGACTTGCAATAGCATTAACAGACTTAAGTTTTTAGCACCTCACCTCAGTCAGATCATTTCTAATTTTGCTCCTGTAGCTCTGCATCGTACTGCTCTCCTCTCTGTCTTTCTGCTTTTGCTATCTCATCACACATCTGTTGTCAGGCAAGGTGTTTAACTTGTGCATTGCAATATGAAGGACAACCCCTTCACCCCAAAACAAGGCGGAATAAGCAGATGCAACTTCTTTGCAGCAAGACCTCTCCTTTCAGCTGGCACAGCTCCTGCAAGGTTCTACAGAGGAACCCTTAAGGGACAAACCAGTTTATTTGCTGTTAAAGTAACAGATTGCTGCAGCTCTGAAACATACTTTTCCAGCACAGACTGAACAAACAGGGTGATTAGCAAACCAGTCTAGCAATCACCGGGCCATCCACCCAGCTTGCTGATCACCCCCACAGAACAGCTGCTTGCTACACTTACCAACACCTTTCTGTCAGCCACCACCGCTGCTCATGGTCATCACATTCCTTCCCCTTCCCATGGCCATCACCCAAGCCTCAGACACTACTGACCAAAGCAAGGCTTCCATGAGCCACTCCATTTACCTCCTACATCTGCAGCTGCCCAGTTTTCTCTTTTTACTACTTGCATCTACATATATTATTAGTTATTATTAATTATTTGTCTTCATTCTGTATTAGGAGAAACATGGCCCATTTCTTCTAGGAAAATTTTTCCCCTTCCTCCTCCTGTTCAGTTACGTATAGCACCCCACAGCCCTGGTCAGAGCTCTCACTCCAGCTGAAGAGGTGACATGAACACATTTTGGGCCGGGCATGGCTCACCCATGCATTCTGAAGCATCTTCAAAACGCGTCTCCGCTCTGACACAAAATACCAGGTTAGCTGGATGTGCAGTGGAAAGAAAAGAGAATACTTCCCAGCATGGGTTTGTTTTTAAACTCTAGCCTCCAACCCTACAGTTTATCAGATGGTTACCACAGTACTTGCTTGGTGCTGGATCCCAGGGGCTAACAGCCTCCACGCACATGTGGGGACCACGCAGCCACACAACCTGGGGAGCCTGGAGGGGGAGCTTCACCCCTTCAAGCCACACTTTTCATCACCTCCTCTCACTCCGTCAGGCCTGCCACATTCCCCACTATAACCACAGCACTAGTCTCAACTGCAATCCTTTCCTGGTCTCTGGCACCAACAGTTAAGATTTTAGGCATGTTTTGCCTTCGATGAGAAGCTTTTCCTCTCACCAGTTCTAAGAGCACAACCAGAGCACGACGCTTGAGCTGGCCAGGGCCTTCCACCTTCTCCAGCCCCCAGGAGAAACCCTCACATTCACATCAGGGTAGCATTTACTTCGGCAGTAAGGACAAAGCATTACGAGGGAAAACCCCAGCACATGACAGCAGAACCAACACATACACCTACCTTACCCGGAGGGTTTCCAGCCCCTGACAGCCACGAGTCAGTCCTCAGCCACCAACAGCTACAACGGTGCTGTCTGTCACCCAAGTCCTCCCAAACACCTCCTAGCACTAATTCCCTTATGCCGCCCTTTCCAAGTCAGTTGTGGCTCTTCTGGTCACAACTCAAGAGACTCTACCACTTTTACTAAAACAAAAGAGATCTAAGGACAAACAAAACAAAAAGGGTGGGCTTCTGACTTTCTACAGTTAGCCCTCCAGCAACATAACACACCCCACGTTCGCACATCAAATGTCACGCTGTGTACCAGACTGTAATTTAGCATGCACAGCAGGCTGGTTTCAAGCCCACACTGGAAGACACCACCCCAACAACAGGGAAGGTCCCTAAAGAACAAAAGCAGCCTCACATGAGCCAAGCCAATGACACAAGACAGAGAATCACTTATAGAGAGAGCAATTAACATTATGCTTCTGTATAGCTTTCAGACTTTAATATTAGGCCACATACATCCTTTCCAAATTCACTATTAAACACTCGCTTTATAATAGCAATCCATTAGGGGAAGAAGAAGAAAAAAAAACCAACAGAAACACTGAGGATTCATGTACAGTGACTAGAACAGATGCTACTACATGTATAACACTGATTTTTCACATAATACAGGTATAAAATACTTATCCCCAGGTTTCCCCATGTTCATAAAAATTTTCCTTACATGGATCAAATAGATAAATACATATCTAGAGAATTATCTTATTTGAAAGTCAAACCACCTTTACACCGGACTAATGATATACACACAGGAGAGATTCATTATTTCAGAACCTCCCCCTTCAAGTCATATATATTCCCAAAGACTCACTTTCTCAAACAGCAAACCCAAAGGAGAGCCACTTCACTAACTTTAACAGAAGCAGAATTAAACCCTAAGGTAACAACTCATATGAATAATCAATATTTCATCTGGATTGCAAACTCTGATACTCAGTAATTTATCAGAAAAAATCCCCGTCAACCCCCAAAAAGTCACATCCCAGCCTTCTGTGTGAGGCAAAGAATAGCAAGACAATGCAGAAAAACACAGCAACATCTTTGCCTTAGATCATACAACCAACTCCATTGTTGTAAATGAATTTCTAAAAGGCAACATTAGAACTGCAGCTTATCTGAAATTTAGACATGCCACGAATGCCAAATCCCACTGGAGATCAGATTTAACCTAACATCCCTGGTGTTCAGACTTCAAAGACTGGCAGCATGAAACTTTCAAATCCTTACTACTGTTGTATTAGATGATGGATGTCATCAACTTTGGTAAATTTTCATAAAAAGACTAGCACAGACAATATGGATTTTATTGCATATTTTGCTAACTTGCTTTTAAAAGCTGGAAGTGCTGGGTGCTGCATAAGACAATGGTTTTTGAAACCAACTGAAACATCAGTGTTCAAAATTATCTACGGACCCCACAAGAAATAAGTACTACAAATAAAAAGAAAAAACACCCTTAGCAAAACTGTTTAAGCTTCTAGTTAGCTGATGTCTAAGTTCAGAAATAAATGCTCCAAAGAGCATTTTGGAACAAAGTATTTTAATAGAAGTAATTATAAGCAATTATTACTAACTTTTTACTTCTGTGGAGTTGTTTTTCAGCGTTATTTTTCCCTATTTATAACTTCTGTTCATTGTAAAAAAAAAACCACCTTAGAAATGAAGGCAAGCAGCAATCTCTGCATTTTCTTATCACCGTAAAACAAATCAGGACACAAAATGTGTATTCTTTCTTCCTTACCTTGTAGCATATAAAGAATCTTTTCATTTAAACCCACTGAAGTCCGATAATCAATATTTTTAAATCCACATCCTTGCAAGTTATAAAAATAAGTCCATTAAGAACAGATTACACTTCAACATAATGCTAAAAAAGCATATTTCTGATGTTTTATTTCTGCTCTGTGGTATCAACTGGCCCTCGCTTTAACACATCAATAGTTATGAACCAGGGCATTGATGCTCCTGTGAAGGTCAATAAATGGCTTCATTGTCTCCTCTGCATTTCAGAGGACTGGAATAATAGCAGCAGAGCTAATGAAACTTGGTTTCTCACATCCTTACGCATCCTGAAGCACAGTAACACCATACCTGTCTGTCTCAGCTATCACTATAGCTTCCCTGTGTTCTCCCTTTCTCTCATGAAACAACACTTAATCTTCTGAGATTATTTCCAGGTACTTCTGCACATCCTTCCTTGCAGGGGAAGAGTCAGCTTGTGTTACGCCCAATTTCCAGCTAAGCTGACTCACTGGCCAATATGCCCATCCTGACTGACAATCAGGCCTGGCCAAAGAAAACAGATGAATGAAGATATTTTCAAGAAATCTGCGAGTATTCAACTCAGAGCCCTGCTCCATGGACAAGTTTGGCTGAAAATTTCCTCTACAGAACTTCAAGCCATGGATCAACCCCTGAGAGACAGGATAAACAAGTATGCATCTGTCCTTCAAATCACTGGGCTTCATCTTGCCCATAAAGCTAGGTGGGTTTTTTTTGTTTGTTTCATAAAATCAGTTTCCTTTTAATACAGATCTTGAAACAAGCAAGGAATACTGCACTTGGATCTCTTCACCCCATTCATGCTATTTCCAACCCCCATTCTCTAGAGTAAGGTAAAATACTGATCTTTACAATGACAGCACAAAGGTATGACTAAGCAGAGCAGGCAAGTTAAAACGTCAGCCCTGACTCCAGCTAGCTGTCCTGAAAGGCTTCTCTCCGCGCTCAGCACATGTGAGGTCTCCAAATAGCTGATTCGCACGGTCTGTCACATCTTGATGGAAACTTGTTCTAAAACATGTGTGTATCTACATATATAAATACACACATACAGACATTCACACAGAGATACGTCTTTTATATATCTATACTCATACAGTTATGGTTACATATATATGTTTAGAGAGAGGGAGACACAAAGATCCCTACACATTTTTTCTCATGGGGATCGTTGCTTTCTTTATATATGAAATTTAGCAGGCTTTTCTTTTCATTGCACATGGTAGCAAACGACATATCTACATTAAACTAAAAGAAGGAATAAGAAATTATATTAATACAGTCACTTCACAATTAAGTATTTATGTAGATACTGCAGAAAGCTGGTAGATATTTTATAACTCCTTGGAGGCCAAATAAAATGAAATCAAAGGGAGAAGGAAATGTGGTGACGCAAACGCTCGCCTTTGATTAATCAGAATTAATCAAAATACAAGTCAGTGTTCTTCTAGCAGTCAAAGCAGCACCAGGGTAAATGTGAAGACACAGTAAATACCCCAGGAGCAATATAAATGCTCCAAGTACAGGCTCCCCCTAATTAAGATTTTTTTTTTCAAGACTGTAAACCGTCAAAGATATGCTTTTGCAGAATCCTTTCAGGTATTTTGCAGACCAGTTGGAAGAAACCATCTTCAAGAACCACAGTTAAATCTCAGCCTTGTTCGTCTGAAACTGTGGGCTGCTGTTCCTCTGAACTGAGAAGGCTGCCCCTTTGCAAGTGGCAACCTTGCAAGCATCACTGCCACCACATCACTCCCCAGCTGGTTCTCCAATGCTATTCTACAACTCAGACTTTTACAGCTTTATCACCAGGTACCAGGACTGCCCAGCACACCTATTTTTGTATGTACACACACAGCATTTAGGGGTTCAGCCACTGCTCAGCTAATTGGCTACCTGCTTAATTACAATCCCATCTGAGATAATCTTTTCTAAATGGGGGAAAGTGCAGACCATCTCCATAGCTACTAATAAGGCTGCCAGACTCTCTAATCAGAGTAGTGTAAGCAACACCAAGTAGTTATACATAAAAGATTTTAGCCAAGTGCTATAAACTATATAGCCAATTGCTATGAGAATAGTGTTGTTTGTTAATAAAGGCATTCTAAAAAGTGTATTTGCAAAAAGTTCTGCAGCCAGACGTCAATTATCTAATCTACCACTGATCAATATGTGACTGAAATATCTCAGGATCAACCCAAATCATTTGTGTTTGTAAAAACATTTACTCCCTGGAGTATTCACTTGTCAAGTTAGGACTGCAAGACAGGTGCTTCACCCTTTTCCCTGACAGAGCCTTGAACTACCCACCACCCCACAGAAGAGCTGTGCTTCACTTCTCATTTGAATGCACAGTTTTAGCTTATAGGCCTCAGCTCTTTTTCTGGTTTTCTTCACTAGATAAAAAGAGCTCCTTCATAACATATTTCCCCCATAAATATTTTCATAACTCTAATCAGATAATTTCTCAACCTTTTTTTGTCAACTAGATAGATTACTTTCAAGTCTCCTGCTGTAAGGCACTTTCTCCATCTTTGGAATAACTTCCATGGCTGTCTTCACCCTGCAGCTCTTCCAACATCCTTTAAAGGATGCTGACACCAGAACATTGTCGAGTGCCCCCGCCATGTGATATGTGGAGGCAAAATCCTACCCACCCTACAGTTCTAGGGCATGTTATAGATGCAACGAAGAGATATGGCCAGGCTGCCTGTAAAGCACAGGGTATCTTTTCATAGACATCTCAACCTAAAAACAGGGCCCAAACTATCAAAACCCTAAAGCCTTCCACTCTGCCCACTTACACTGAGCAGTGATTCATCTCTTAAAACCTGCTGCACCGTCTCGTCTTTTACTCTCTTCTCTTTCAGAGCACACCAGCTTGATAACTTGAGACTTTTCAGCTTTGCAGAAGCATGCTCTGGAAGTGACTTACCCAATGGGAGTGGATGCAGGACAGGGCATGGCCCTGTAGTTTTCCCTTCTCATCACAGGGAGCACGATGGCCACCTTGAATTTTGTTGCAGTGATAAGAATGGTTTATGACTTCAAAATACAGCATGAAGTAGTAAGCTCTGTGTCTGTACTCTGCAACCTGGAAATTTCAAAATGTGAAAGAAACCCTGTAAACCAAGTCTGTGTTATTTTAATAGACTTCCCTTGCTAGCTGCAGTCTCTGCAGATTTACAAACCAATTTGGCAGCAACTCCATTGACAGCATTGGTACACAATAATTACCAAAGCAGGAAACACTCAACAGTACGGAAATAATTCGCTGTCATTACAGATACACATCTTTCATGTGAAGACGGAGATGTTTCTTTTAACCTTTTCTTAATATACCAAAAAGAAAAACAAGAAACCTTCACCCCAAACAAAAGAACTGCATACAGTACTCCCCACCGCTGGCAAATGCCACCAGTGAGTCGGGCAACCTCCAAAGCACCCTTTGGGAGCAGCTATCAGACTTGTCCAGGCATTCGATCCTGGAATAAAGGGCAATTCTGCAAAGCAGATACCTTGCCTACAGGGACCAAAAAGACACAAGGGCCAAACTGAGACCTGTAACAAAGCAGCAGCAATGCTCTTACATTAGTGACAACAAAGCTCTCACAACACCGCAGGGGTTTTTATTTCTGTTTTTTAAACAGAGCATTTGGTACATCACAACCTTCATAGAAAATGATCACTCAGCTGCTCAATTATCAAAACCACTTAAGGGAATTCTGCAGTTTACACAGCATTTTTAATTACTCAGTATAAGAAATGCCCAAATTTGACCTAAGGAGTGACAGTTTGACAAAATCTCCTACGAAAACAAGACTTCTCAAGCACTGAATCTTGATCAAAGCTTTCTCATCTGCAAGAACAGTGCAGAAGTGAAAATGCATAATAAGGAATTTTACCAGGCCCAAACCACGGAGGCCATGGAAGACGATACAGTGTGTGTCTGTAGCAGGAAAATCATAATGTATCTCCGTTTAGAATATGTATGCATGCCTATTTGCTCTAGATGCATGTATAATCAGCCCTAGTATAAATTAGAAAACATATGAAGGATTAAACATCAATTGCTTGTCCTCCTACACTTCCCATCCCTCTGCCAGGTCCTGAGACAAACAGAAGGTACGATAGCAATGGTTGGAAATTGACTCTGAAACTGGAATAAAAGAGGAAAATACCCATTTTCTTTGTGTAGCAGAAACAGAACCTGTAAGAACCACATCAGTGTTCCACTCCCAACAAATACCACCATATTGTGAAATTAGTAAATTCTGATGGTTTTAACAGGATCTTAAAAATGCAGCATAAATAAGGATCATAAAAATTTGGAGATACGACAATTACATTTGACAGTGGGAGCTACAGTATTAAGAAAAAAGTTGTTTTAATATTGTTCAAGCATCCCACATATTATAACTATTTCTGGGCAACTAGGATTGTTTCACAGAATCTCTAAGTGTAATCTTTTGCTAGCTGCACCATCTGGGAGTACACAGACAGCACTTAATCCTACTGGCTTTTTTCCAAGAGACTTACAGTAAGTCTGTGGTATGCCTTTCTTTTAACAACCAAACAAGCGGGTTATTTCATTTTTGATTGTGGCTTAAAATAGCCCACTATCAAAATAATATTAGTGAGATCAGGTCTCCAGAGAGCAATGGCATCTTTTACGAGACTAGCTGACAGAGCTGAAACATTGCCCAGTGTTTTCACGAGGTATGCACATACTTCTTCAGAAATTAACAAATGCAGAAAACTTCAAACTAAATGCAGACACACCATAAAGAACCAAGTTACTGGTAGAACATGGGACATGTCATAAGACAAGAAGGGCCCTAGCTGATGAGACGATGGGAGAAAGGGCACACTAGGAACAAGAGGGGTGAAACAGGAGAGCAGGGTATAATTACAAACCAGGCCATAAAGCCATTACACACATCGAGGGATATCCCTACCATTATGCATATGTGTATCTCTACCATTATCCATATCCAAGAGAATTAAAACAAGTTTGATTTCCCAAGTTCATCTTTGTAAAGCTTTTTTTGTTTTGTTTTTGTTCTGGAATTTGGGGGGGGGGGGGGGCTTGTTTTAAAATAACTCAGAAGGACCAAGGCTAGGAAGATGATGGGAAGACATGAAAGATGTTCCTGCTAAAAACAGTGTTCTAGCACTTCACCAGTTGTCTGCAGGAACACATCTGGGTATAAAGTAACCCACACAATTCCCATAATGGCACTACTGCTCTGGACAGAGTCTACTACTTTCAAAGCATATGTAGTTTTCAGGAATTCCTACAGCTCTGTCCTCCAAAGCATTTATTAGAAACACGTACTATTCTAGCACAGCTTGGTTTCCGTTGGTATTTTTTTAGTCCATTGGAAGTTTGTTCCTTGTTAAGACTTTGGTAAGGCTAATGACTATTCTGAAGGCTCAAGAAGTGAGGGCAAAAAAGGAACACAGGTTGAAGATAATGAAAAACTTCTTTCAAGGTTTGGTATTCCAGTCCTGGCTGTAAAATACATACTGATTTATCGTGGTCACAGAATAGGATAGTAAATAAAGGCATGAACAATTAAAGAGAATTTTTGTTCCCAGTGTTTTAGGAGACAGGGGCACAGCTTGTCCAGAGAAACAAAGAGTGTTCTTCAGATACAACAGGGCTCTCCCAAGAGTGCTACACTGGCTCTTGAGTTGCCTTCAACACTGTGTGTGTTTCAGCCACCTGCTGGTTTTGGGGATGGGTGTTTCTTAGTCTGTAGGCTAGACCTCAGAAGTTTGGCAAGGTCCAAGGAATCAAAGCGCGATGACAACTTTCTTGTCCCCTAACACTCCACAGGTCAAATACACAACACAGCCACACTGGCAGAGAAAAATAATAATATTGGCTCTCTTCAGCCATAACTCTTCTGTTTCATGCTGATTTGCCACACATTTAATTAAAAGGATAAATGCTTACAGAGAAACATAATTCACAAAATCTATCTGTTGTACTGCAAGACTAGTCCAACTGAAAAGTACAACAACATGGCTTTTTTATCTCAAATAGCACTTAAGTAAAGAGTGGCAGCACTCTTAGATAAGGATATAATTAGCAGTTTTCCATTTCATTCAATTGGTACAAACAAACAGCAGGGGATTTCAAGTGAGCAATTTGATGGGAAGGGCCAAAGAAAAGTAATAAGCAAAAGAAAACAAAATACTTTGAAGAACACAATTGACTCCTAGTACAGCAGCCTGCTGGGCTCACTCTCAATGAGGAAAGGCTTTGTTTCAGAGAAAGCTCATGGGTTTGTTTTCTTTAAAAACCTGTCTAAAACAGCTTTCCTCAAAACATCATCTAATAGGTCACTGCCAACACGTACAGATGAAACCTATACCCTCAGCTGTGGTACATGTCCCCCAGCTGCTAAACACCAGGTAAGGCAGCTGCTCACACACAAAGCTTCTGTTTGTAATGGGGCAACACCAGTGATTGGTCCTAGACTTCAATTCCTAGAGTCATCTAATTCTTATTTTTGGATTTCTAGACCAAATTCCTATTCAGAGCCCATCAAAAGGAAATGTATTTTCTTAAGTGCCTTGTCAGACTACTCCGTCATTCAGTGGCCACATTTCACTACTGTGAAATGCACCCATGAAACACAGGGGACAAGATGGATAGAAGTGAGCTTTGTAGCCACATCACCCCTTCACACTGGAACGGGATCTGAAGACATCCTACATACTGCATGGAGAGACTGTGAGAAGCCAATGCTTTCCATAGCAAATCCTTCTTCCAGTCGGCTGCTGAGTACCACAGACAGGTCTAGTCCCCCTCTCCACAGCCATGCTACCACTGGCTCCCTTGTCCACCAAAATTAACATTGCTGCTGCAAAATTAAAGCTTTTGTAGATCTGCACCTCCCATTGCTGCAGGGCAGCCGACCACCAGGTGAACGGACACAGGAAACAGGGAGGACCTCTCCTACAACCCATGCAAAGACCATCAAGTCCTGTGCAAGGGGTACACACAGCTTACACAGCTACTTGGAAGCACATTATTTCTTACACCTCAGGTACTTGTTCAGGTTTCACACTGTTTCCTAAAACAAGTTGGAACTCTTTAATTTCACCTTCACTTTTGAGTCTCCAATCACACTTCCTCCCGTATCCCCACAGATTTACTTTTTACAAAGCTAAACTCACACAGCTTACCAAGTTTACGCTGCCTGATTTACAACTGAGTTTCCTGAAGAATACTGCATAAGCTATCTGCAGGTATGCGTAATGCCTGTTTCACTGATTCAGATATAGGAGAGTAATAGCTCCTGAAAATGTTTTAAGCAGTGTTCCCAGACAACTTTACTTTGCGTCTCCAGTATGAAACCCCCCATCTCTGTCTACACATTCACAAACACCCTTTTAATTTTGGTTAAGATAACCCCTCCTGCAAAAGGCTATGTTATGTTAGCTCCATGTGCAACTTACGCCCCTCACTACGCTGTGTGACACTATTGTGAACACAAGGTGCTTTTGTACTGCAAGTGCCTTTCTCTGCATTGAGAACAAATCCCACCCATTCCACATCCCTTGCAAGTATGACTATTTCACTTCAGATATTTTAGTTCCTTCAGGTGTTGTTAAAACCCCACATGGGAAAATTTCCAAATGCCATTCTTATTCTCAAAGTCAAGACCACCTTGCCGTTCCTCTAGATTGAGCTATTTGTTCAATGATTATGACTAATTCATTCGCTACTTACGGATCTTTTGTGCCTTATAACCTCTCTGAAACAATGCTCTACTGTTTACTGTGGCAGTATGTTAATTTGATTTTTGTGAAATCTTTTCCAAACGGTACTCCTGCAAATGCTGAGGAAGGCAGTACAGAGCTGCACAGCTTAGTGATGCTTCTGGAGGGCTGGACTCTCAACAAGAGATGCAGAGAAGAAAAGTTACCTGCATATATTTCTTCTGTCTTCATTTTTCATGAATGTGGGCTAAAACATTACACAGGAACTGATGAAGAATAAGATGTTCTATGACACTAACGGCCAGTCATAATTATTTTTCTGCTTGGTGAGGTCGCCTTCCTCAATTCTTAGCTGGGGAAAAGCTCTTACCGTGGAATACCATAAAATAAGCACATCTAACCTTGAACAAATAAAGTTGCTTTCTGCAGTACTTAAACATGGACTCATAAAATGAAGAGACTCTTCATCCTTAAAAGAGCTTTTGCTTTAAAAGGAATTTCCTCCCCATGCAGAAAATCTACACTTTTTAGTACAGTTTGTGCTGCCACTTTCAATTGTCATTGCTATTACCATGAAGAGGCCTTCTCCCACATTTCAGTATTTCTTCTGTGTACTTTTTGGACTGGGATAAGAGTTAATGTTCTTCATAATAGCTAGTTTTGGATTTGTGCTGGAAACAGTGTTGATAACATAGGGATGTTTTAGCTATTGCTCAGCAGTGCTAACACTGAGGCAAGGCCTCCTCTGCTTCACCATCCCACCAGCGAGTAGGCTGGGGGGGCACAGGCAGTTGGGAGGGGACACAGCCAGGACAGCTGACCCCAACAAACCAAAGGGATATTCCATACCATACGACATCACGCTCAGCATATAAAGATGGGGAAGAAGGAGGAAGGCAGGGATGTTCAGGGTTATGGCACTCCTGAGTAACTGGTATGTGTGATGGAGCCCTGCTTTCCTGGAGATGGCTGAACACCAGCCTGCTGATGGGACACAGTGAATGAATTTCTTATTTTGCTTTGCTTGTGTGCACAGCTTTTGCTTTACCTATTAAACTGTCTTTACCTCAATCTACGAGTCTTCTCCCTTGTACTCTTCCAATCTCTCCCCCATCCCACTGCGGGGGAGTGAGCAACTGGCTGGGGTGGGGGCTTAGTTGCTGGCTGGGGTTAAGCCATGACACTGCAGATTGATTATCTTTCCAAACAACAACAAAAAAAACCAAACCCACCTTTGGAAGAATTTTCTCAGCAGCTCCATTTGTGCCCCATTAATAGCACTGCTTTCTGCTGCAGAGGTGAGTCCAGGTATTCCAGGTGGAAGTGTAAGAAATACCAGGTTACTTCAGGAATAAATCCAACCATAGCAGAGTGATCCCCTTAATGCCCAGCAGAGACCTCTGTCATGCAGCAAAGCATGAGAAATTCCCTCTACTTTAAAGAAGGAAAAAAATAATTTCTAGGTTCTCACAACACCTATCTCTAAATACCCTTTGGTCCAAGGCTTCCTGAAACAGAAGACCGTGACCTACATTTGTGAAAGGCTTCTTTGATATGTCCTCATGCAATGAATTCTGCCCATATGCTCTTAAGTTACACAGGGAAGTTATCTTTTATCACTGTTTACAGTTTTTCATTTTCTGTCATAGGGGTTTCCTATTCCTGTTAAACTTTTCCCTCCCAGTACAAAAATACTTAGCCTGCCTTCAGCATTCTCTCTCCTGGTTTTGTACATTTCATTTTTTGTTCCCTCTCTTCCAGCTCCTCCATTTCCAACTTGTTTTTTCCCCTTAGTCATTACTCCTCTTTAGTTTTGTCTGTAATTAAGGGTGAACACAGTCTCCTCAGCAGTGTTTTAAATGTAGACTTTTTACAGAGACAATCAATTTTCCACTATCATATCCCATTTCCTTTGTACGCTAACACTTTCTTTGACTTTTTGACTACACACCGAGCAACTATTTTGGCACGCTCTGCGAAAGGATACTAGAGGGGTTACAGTAATTTCGAAACATATCTGTGTAACACTAATTCAAAGTATCTTTGCCAAACACCCCCACTACATTTCTCCAAGATTAAATTAATCTAGTTACTCATCTAGTGTTTCCAAGTTCTCCATGGAGCATGATACAATTTCAAAGGGGAAAAAAGAACAAAAATTTTCCCTTCAATTATTTGATAGTGGGGGGAGGTTTGACGGGGTTTCTGTTCTTGTTGTTTTAAAGGCACTCAGTTATTTATTTGATAGCCTAAAGAAATCTTCTGGCCTTAGAGAATGCCCTGAGGGAGCACAGTAGTTATACCACATACCAAAACATCAGGACTGTAAGAAAGAGGAAGAGAGGCAGCATGCCTTACACTGTAATTAAACTAAGTGATGGTTTTTATTTGTAAACAAGGCAGTCCCACACAACCTCTCAAAACCAGCTTGACTAAGCCTGTAAATTTACAGGATTAGTATCGCAGCATTTTATCGCTACAGCATTGTTTCTCTCCTACCACTCCCAAGCATTTGAACTACTGTGACAGGACAAATACCCAAGGCCAACTTCACAAAGGAAACTAAAAGGAGTAATACTGCTTTTCAGTAAATCCGTTCCCACCTTGTCATCCTTCAGGAGCTGAACTACAAAGCTGTGTTACAGCTGCGGCCAGGTGGCCCTTCCAGCGGTGCCTGCGTGCTCCCTCCCTTCCCTGGGACTCCCGGGGCAGCTGCCACCGGGGCCACCCTGCCCACAGTCCTGATGCCACCACACCACACCAGCAAGAAAGGGTACAAGAGGCAGGGGAACCTGATGGGAAGGCAAAGGAAAGCCTCAGTTCACACAATGTCTCTAAATTGCACTATCTCAAATTTGCTGCTTGAACAAAAAAAGCAACAAGTTCAGTCCTCTGAGCTCATCCCTCCCCAGAGCCATTCACTCCAGAGGGTTCAGGCAGCATTTGACTCCAAGACCAGCCACTCTTATTTCCAATCTCTTCAGCAAACAAAAAAGATATGAACAAGGTATTTATCCGACTTCTCCCTCCTCTCCCCCAGAAACAGAACACAGGCCGGGCCTGTGAGGGCAGCGCTCCCTCCTATCCAAACAGGGCCCATGAGGAGCACCGAGCCTTTGAACACAACTAATTTGCTATAAGAAAATGATGGCATGGAAAGACCTTGATCTCAGGCCGCACTTTGCCTTTCCCACAAGAAGATGATGCCCTTCGTCCCCAGAGCGCTGCATTGTTTGTGCTCACACACAGGAGCAGGCCCCACGTGTTTCACTCTCGTCACGGAGGGTCCTGCCCCTCTGCAGCAGCCAACAGCATTTCGAACGCTTCACACAAGCACTTCCACAGACAGTAGCGCTTTCGTTCCCTTATCACTAAAAGAGAAAACAACTGCCTCCATGGGGAAAAAAAACAGTCCCCAGATCATTCACTTCAGGTAGAAGCTGCAGATTTTGTTAGAACACGCTCTGTCCCCAATCCACACCAAACCAACCACACCACCAGATTCAGCAGCAGCGTATCAGCAAATAACAAGAT
Organism: Falco rusticolus; assembly: GCF_015220075.1. Taxonomy (NCBI): domain Eukaryota; kingdom Metazoa; phylum Chordata; class Aves; order Falconiformes; family Falconidae; genus Falco; species Falco rusticolus. The sequence continues at coordinate 37,811,203 of NC_051191.1, read as the reverse complement.
CCCAACGTAAACCTTTGGGCCTACAAAGCCCTGAAGAGCAATTTGCAGTGTACACATAAGTCGTTCCTTGCCTGTGTTTATACATATACCTAGATACCTGAAAGGATTGTGCTCATGTGTTTCCATTTACATGCTCTTGGTTTCAGATTTCTGAATTACACTGTGCAACATAAACTACAACTCTCATTTCCCAGCTATGAGAGTTTCTTTTTCTCTTGCTTCCAGTGTTTTTTCAAAGACAAATGAGCTGAGTACCAAAGTAATTCCCCATCCTCTCCATGAAAGCACTTCACAGAACTAGCTTGCGATTTAGGAATCAGACATGTTTCTAAAACCAAGCAAGAATGGGATTACAGCTAATCACATTAGCCTATAACTTTTTTCCCCTCTAAAAGCAGGATTAAAGGCAGAGATGGGGAACTTCCCACGTTCCTGTACACCAGCTGCATTCTTCCAGACTCAGCTTGCTGAACAGCTAATAGAATTACCATCCACAGACCTAGTATTTTCAGGGATTACTCTGGAGATGTTGGCAAAAGAACTCACTGGACTGTGATTCCCAGCTCTGCACTACTGGAGACAGGCAGAAACACCTTAAAATGACATTATGAAGTACGCCAGAGGGAGTCCCAGTCTAAAGAAGTTTTCATCTACATTTCGCAAGGACTGTAGAGACACTGATCTTAATTAAAGTTTATTGAGAAGAATAAAGAAATGAACTGAAAGCATGGGACTGGAGATGTGATTAATGAGAGAGGTAACAAGGTAAGGGAGAGGGAATTGCCCTCCAAGTCTGATGTTGATCTACCTTTATTTATAAAAACAAACAAACAAACAAAAAATCAATGTAAGTTTTGATGTCTTACCAATTCCTGCATTATGGTCAAGAGCCTATGTGACTCATTTAAGTACTCACTTTCCCATGACATGTGAAAATGGCTGAAAAACAATTATTTTGGCAGGAAGACGACAGAGGAGAGAAAATTTTATTTACGTTCTGCAAAATAGAAATCACTCATTTCAGACCAACTACCCACAGAACTTTACGATCTATGTAAGCAACAACATTCAGTGAGGTTAGCTTTATGATAACTATTTTCCATTTCTAAATGCCTAACCAAATACCCGAATCTAAAGGCATACACCATCCCCAGCAGCACCACACATACAATGCAGGTTCCACTGTACAGCTCTTAAATTTTTTAAATTATAAGCATTGCAAGTTTGAACTTAGATCAAGTCCTTGGCAAGAAATGGGGAAAAAAACCCAACCTTTCATTTCCTTTTTCAGTCAAGAGACCTACAAATAAATTCAGCAAAGAGAAACAAAAACCAGTTTTTGAAATCTAATTTCTAATCCAAAATTTAGCATTCACTCATGAAACAAAGACCCTTAATGCAGATTCGGAAGGAAAAGCACTTCTCAAAAATGCTGTTTTAAGAAACACTTATAACGAGCAATTTAAAGAACACAGTTTTACTGCACAGGCTTCTGCAAAGCACTGCATACTGCTGAACATGTGAAAAAACCAAGACCCACACTCAGCCTGCCAAGGCGCTTGCACAGATACAGAGCCAGTGGAATTAACAGCAGAGGTATGGGACAGGACACGTATAGAGGCACCAGGCTCCCTGCACAGCTACCAAAACCAACAGAGTTGCAACACTTTGCATTCCCGGGTATGAGCAGAGTTGCTTGGCTGCTTCATGAGCCCGATCAGCAAGGCAGAGATGTGGTGGGTTTTACACAGCAGCTCTTTGCCTTTGAAATGCATCATCCAATGCAACCCAGAACCCACTAGAGAGGACCTCGCTTTCAGTTACAACGCTTGGGCCTGAAATGATTTCAGGAATGCTCTTCCCATCCAGAAAGTAAAGAAAGGCTTGCTCCCACTACTAGGTCTTGCAGCTTCTTGCTTTCTCCTCCTCACAGACAGGCAGCACAGATTATGAATCAAAAAGAAAAAAGTCCACAACCAACGATAAAAACCAACTTCCCTCAAGAGAGAAGCGTAAAAGAAACAAAAAAATCATTAAAAATAATAATTGTCAAAACAAAAAATAAACCAGCGGCATTTTGGGCAACTTCTTTCTCCAGCACTAACCTCCCTTTCATACAAACTGTTTTGAAATCTAACAAAACCCATCTGAAATCAAAGCAGCAGTGTCTATGGTATCTTCTTAGCCTCCAAAGAGCTGTGTCTTTAAACATCACACCTGAACAGAAGGACAAAACCCTTGCCCAGGTAGTTTGCTAAGGAAAGGAACCTTTTCTACCCCAGGGAAAGGGTATCAAGTGTTTCATGGCTGGGTAACTGGCCGAAACTGCTTTTTTGGAAAGAACTGAAGGATGAGAGCTCACAGCATGTCTGTTCACATAGTGACCTGCTAATCTGAAAAATACAGATGTCTTTGAGAAACAGCAGTGTAAGATTTTATTTTCTTTGCCAGACTTCTCTACAAAATGGACCACTGTTCGAGCTGTAAGAGCTGGAGACCTGTCTTCAGTCCAACTTCCAATGTATGACTCCAGCAAGGACCAGATTGTTAGTTCTGGCTGACACGTATTTTACGGCATTACAAACACGCGCTATGCATCATCTGTTTCTGAGGAGGTCTCTAACACATACCTAAAGATAGACAAATCATACTTGGCCTGAATGAATCAGTGTTGACCAAAAAAAAAAAAAAAGAAAGATCTGCTGCAGAGTTTGGCTGGAGCTGGATCTCTTTTGTGTCTCTGCAGGGAGTTTGGAGGGTAGAAATTATCATAACAGGCCCTAAAGGGTAGAAGAACAAAACAGGGAAATTCAAAAGGACTCACAGGGGGGAGCAGAGATCTTACCTCTGTTGGTAGCTTTAAGCAATGGGGCAGATACACTGACAGGACAGGATAGCACAAAGGGCACTTAGCTATGAGACTAGCAGATTTAATAGAAGGAGAAAATAACTGGGAAGACTTTGGAAATAGAGCTATACCTATGAAAGGATCCCTACACAATCTGACAGACCTCTAATGCCAATCCAAGGACACTTTGCCGCAGGATTTCTGAAGCAGTGGCATGCAGGAACTCAGAGCATGATCCACAAAACCACTGCAGCCTAACACCCAAACAGCACATGCTCCTCATCCACTCAAACTCACACATATGCTGCTGTGTTGTCCCCCCCTTAAACAACCCAATTGCTTATGGTGCAAAATAAAAGTAGCAAAAGATGCAATCAAAGCTCAGTCTGTTTCTTCTCTTACTGTAGCAGAAAACCACCATGGAAAGCAGAGGCAACGGTACATGGTTTCTCACTCTTTTCCCCACCCTCTCTCCCTGAAGTCAGGCGAAGTTGACCACCCTGAATCATGGTATCAGTGCCATTATCTCTGCCTGCAAAGGAGCCTGAAGAGCATCAAAATCAGTCAAGATTGACTACACCTTATGGCAGCACTTCAAAAAGAATGGGGGCAGGGCGCTGAGACTAGAAATGCTTACTCACCTTTTAAGCCATGCTCAAGGACCATGGTCCACAAGGACCTAGACCTTGCTTTCACGAGAAGAAAAGGAAGCCTACAGGATCTGACGTCTTTCCTCCTCCAGCAGAGGAGATGCCCAGTACAGTTAAAAATATATGGCATTTGGACAAGTGAAACCAATGGACAGATAGACCTCTCCACACCAGAGGAGGGAGAGGCCGACAATGCCACTATCTTTCCTTAGGGGGGACAACACCCATTCAACTCCTGCTCGTCTTGGGAATGGGGACCATTTAGGAGGAGCATTTGCCATGACCACCAAAACCAGGGTCACACAAGATTCAAGGTGTTCATGCAACCCTTGGTACCAAAGAAAAAAAGAGAAGGAAATTAACTGAAGGTAAACATTGGTGATAATCACTCCAGTGAATAGCACTGACAGCTTACAGCATATTTTTTTTCCTTTTTTAAAACATGTACATATTTTCAGCTCTGTCAAGCCAGGGAGTACCCGAGGACACAGCACTGCCCATACCCCTGTACCTCAGCAGACCTGGACTCCCCCAGCAGACTCTCTTTCCGTTAAGCCTCACTATGTTGCATACAGATCCCAAAGAACAAGTGAAGCTCTAGATTTGCCACCCTGCTTCATGCCAGAAAGGCCTGCCAGCCACAGCACACAGATAACCTCTTTTTATTTAAGGTTGGGGGTTGGGTTTTTTGGGGGTTTTGTGGGTTTGGGTTTTTTTTTTTAATCAGAGTAAGTGCTGAATCACGTACAGGGTCCACATTTTGGCATTTCCCAACTATGCATTGCCCCCTCTTGCTCTAACCACTGCACTTGCCAACGCTGGCTGCCTCAGCCTGGGGTATTTTTTCTCCTTCACACTCTCAGACTCCAGCAATTAAATCATGCTGTGATCAAGAACCAGAGATGTCCCTTCGACAGGTTTTACCCCAGCACAGCTTCCTCCTAAAGAAATACTGGATGCGGTATTTATATTTTATTTATTTATTTAGAGAACATTGAACTCTGCAGGCAAACGCTTGCCTTGCGTATGGTATTGGGAGAAGGAATCTTACCTGCCTCCAGCCATTTTATGAGCTTCATCTGTTGAACAGCTCACACAGCATCAACCATTTAGCACCTCGCCACTTAGCATCACAAGTATAGTTGGCAGCACCTACTAGATAGCAAGCATGCTGCTGGATGGGGGTGCTGGGCAGAAGGCACTACTGGTGAAGCTGGCCAAACAGCTGCAATGGACCTGCTGGCCACCTCCCATATGCTTGAACCTCCATAACTGCCTTGCAATAAAACACCCCACCCCATGTCTGTTGGATTTGGGGGGTGGATGGGCTCAACACAAGCTGGGATTCCTCACCAGCTATGCTGACTATTTTGCATTCTGAGCACTTGAAATCACAACCCCTTCTACTCTACTTAACCCATGAGCAGGAAAATCACTCTGGATAATACAGCGTATTGTAGCCAGCCACCCCAAATGTATCACCCTACCAGGTAAACATAACTGTCCAAATGGGAACCAAGTCTTTCAAGTTACCTTCTTCCTTCTGTTTAAGGAGGAGGAAGGGGAAAAAAAAATACTTAGACAGCTAAGAGACAACTAAATGCACAATTAATACTGAGCTGCTGCTGCCTAGCGGGGCCTCTTGCATTTTAGAGCACTGAGTTCAATCAGAAGAGAAATCCAAAAGTGAGGGGATAAAGATCCATGGTAGACATGATCCAGGAGCTTCTATCTCCCCTGCAAACACTGCCGCAGCACACATGGAGCACCTTCCTGCTCCAGCCCCATGCCACAGCAAAGTTACTGTGTCTGCTCTGCCCAAATCCACCCAAAGACGTCTCCCTCCTCTCACAGGGCATCCACCTACTTCAAGTCCTACTCAGGATGCAGCTCAACACAGACCTGACTTAAGGTTTGTGGGCTTAAGGACAGGTTATTTCTTCTTCATGTGAAACACGGACCCCCACTGCAGGAATGACCTCTGCTTTGCAGCACTGCTTCCTTTCAAGGTCCAACTGAGCACGTTTCATTTGCTCCCATTCACAGGCTCAAAGCAGTTCACCCTAAGGAGCATAGTCCTGTCAATTACTTTATAGCATGACATTAACTCTGCCAAGCTGTTCCCACTTACACTTACCACTGTTTCCCAAGCGATGCTGCTGCATCTAAGGCAAACGAACAAAGCTGGAGTGTTTGCAGGTAACATCTGCTGATTGCCACCAGTGCCAAGGCAGAAGGGGACAAAGGAAGACTGCCTGGGAGGACACAGTCACCCTTTGGCTTCAGAAGCTAGGACCATGCTCAAGCAAGCTTTTCAGAAACACGAGGCAGCACTAGTCTTAAGTCTCCAGGGGACTAGAGCAATACAAGACAGCTCAGAGCGATGAATTTCATACTTGCCTTGTTAGGAATCACGTGTGTGCAACTTAGACTGCACTAAAAATACCACAGCATATGATTTTTATTTTTTTTAACTGTTTTTCTCCTTTTACCCCCATTAGTTCTAAGAAATCAGAGAACACATAGGAAAATCCCAAGCACACAACAGCAGGAAAACCAACTGAAGCACAGAAACTTGACTCAGGATTCATTCCTCACATTTGTATCAAAACTCTTGCCAAATCCTCACTGCCTCAGTTTCTTCACCTGAGGAATGAGAACATTTACACATGTACATTTTTCTCCAAGGTTATACTGAAATTATTATTTGCAAGAAACTGGGCAGATTAGAGGCATTACATAAATATCAGATGCTATAATATAAGCTCTTACACAAGGAAAAGAATTTCTGAAGCTCTTAGAACTATCATTGGTTTCTCTGGGCTGTTTTATATTAGCCCAGGCTTAAACAAGAGTCTGGCAATGTACATTAAAGTTAACATTACATTAAGCACAGAAGAATAATTCAGACACAGGAAGAATATTTAGTCATCTTTAGGTACAGATACGGTATTTGAATTTTTAGCTCATTCATCAGGTCCTACTCAGTCTTATGTTCTGAACTACAGAAAGAATAACAGAACATAATTTTAGCCAAAAAGAAGTGTAAACAAATTTTTTAAAAGTTCAGTTTAAAAAGGAAAGTAATTCATTATTTCTGTGTACTTAACCTAAGCCAGCCAAACAGAACAAGATAAGAAAAAAGGCATTCCTTTTCCCAGGTGTACCATCCTCCTGAAATCTGTACCAAACAGAATATGTACAAGAAATGTGTTTACCAACAGGGTATGAGTCATGCTCCCAGCTGATGGTTTGAAAGACTAGCTCCCAGAAATGAAAATGTAACTTTCAATTCATAGGAGCATGGTTACCTTCTGTTAATAGGAGACAACAAGGACTAGAATAAGTGATTGGTAGTTGCAGGCCCTACGCTATCCTCTGACATCAACACACTGCCAACTCAGAACAAGCAATTTCTGTGCTTTGGTTTACCTCATCTCACAGATCTGGTAAGCTTTCACCTGCTTCAGATTGTTAATACAACACTTAATGTTTGTATAAATAGTTTGGTCTGCAAACAGCACTTCAGGTGGAAAAATACCTCTGTGTTATCTTAACTCACAAAATCAGCAAATTATGTTGATTGTGACAACCTAAAATTTATGATCACTGAGAAAGGCCAGAAATTATTTTAATGAAAACCTCCCGTCAGTTCTCACGTACATTAATTTCCTACAAGCTAAGTAACACAGCATGATGCGACATCATCAGCCTTATGAAACAATCAGTACTTAAGGGGGGGGGGGGCGGAATCCATAAGCTTCCACACCCCCCCTCCTCATTTTGAACTTAAGTCATTGCTGTAACAATATACTACCGTAATAATGCTGCAGGACACAGCCATCATCCCTCACCTACAACTCTGCATTCATTACGGGTCAGTAGCCACCACACCACAGAGAAAATGTAATTGCTACTGCAGGCCTGCAGAGCAGAGAAACCACAGTCTCCCTCAAATGTAACATTATGGAAAAAGAGCTGGGGACTTCGTGTCTCATCAAATGAAAGGCACTGCTGGGACAATAAATTGACTTTATAAGCCAAGAAACACACACCCCACAAACGTCAAGTTTCTGGATACCTATTATAACTTGGAACTGCGAGATACCTAAAGTGTCATTTAGAAAGTTTTAAAAAATGAATTTAAAAAGGCAGGCAAAACTGTCTTTCACATAAGGACACATGCAACACACAATTCAGACTTTCCTCATTTCCCTTACGTGTATTTAATAGTACCTTTTGATAGTCTCCAAAGAGATGGCAGAAAGGTAAGAGTAAAGAGAGGAAAGTATGCTATACAGAAGCAGGTCTATGGTACCATCCCCAAGATTCATACAATTTAGGACAGCAATTACATTACTGAATCCTGAACTACCAGGAATCCACATTCAAGATAGATGGAAACTGACTAGCTGTGTTTTTCTGCCACAACACGCTACTCAGTTGCAGTTTCCCTGCAACTCCACCAGCACTAACATCACGCTAGTCCTTTGTCATCTGCAAATTTAGCATCTATTTTGTCATGCCATATATAGTCCAGGGAATTCAACCAGGAAAGAAAGGCACTTCTCCAGCCTGTCCACCCTCTATCTTCATGGGGGGAACAAGATAAAGCAACAGAGCAAAAGATGGAAAATAATGTTCTGAGCAGAGTTTGGATGCAGGTGAACACCATTCAAGTCGTTTCATGTTATATACTCCATCTATGCTACTGCCTCTATCTACTCTGCCAGTTACTTTCAGAGTTCAGTGGAGGGGCTGAGGGCAGCTTAGTAGAAACTTTGCAGGGAAGAGGTCATAAAACACTGAAAACAGCCCAGAAAGGGGCTAGGGAAGACATTTCCCTCACAGTAATAAGGCAACCCAAGCAGAAGCTCAGAAGCCAGCTCAGGCTCAGACAGGGTAATGTCTGGGAGAGCCCCGTGGCCTTGGGAGCGCAGCTGCCTGTATAGGGGAGGGAGGGCAACAACTAAATAAAGTGTCAGGCAGGATCCATCCACCCCTTTTACTCAAATAAATCACTTAACTTTTCAGAGAGCAGCAAATCTCCTTACCCCTCCTAGATTAAAGGCAGACTTAAAGGAATGTTTGATAACACTGCCCTCTCCCTGGATCATTCCTGATGCTCATCAGCTAAATACATGCAGTAAAACTATGTTAGAGACAAACTTTTATTTTTAATCAAGGGTATTTCTAAATAAACTGATACCTTTAAAAGACACTTTAAAAGCTTACTGGATGTGGGATACAATTTTCATTTTGCTTCTACGGAGTTTGATGACCATTAGACCAAGGGTCTGTGGTAAGAGTATCTCTTTGAAACATCTACCAGACTTTTGCCATTCTGTAGTATGAGGTAAACTGAAATTCACGGTCTCGGGTCTCCCATGAAGGAAGAGACAGCAGGACAGTCATTTCAGAAGACAATTTTCAGGTTGCTCACCAACTAAGGAAGCCACGTCTCTATGGGATTCCCACTAACATTTCAGGAAGCAATGATGCTTTATGCCAGCATCAAGTATGTTTTTGAAGATTTCATTTGCCTGCCTACATGCTTTGCATAATGCTCACACTATTAAAAGAGAGGAAGCTAATAATAAAAAATAAAGGCTAATTTACATTTCACTGCATAATACCAGAGATAAGTATGTAATTTTAAAAATAAGTTAAAATATGACTTGGATGAGCAATATTGCAAAAAATATCCATTATAAAAAGTTCAGTACAAGAGAAGCAAGAAAAAGGGGAGGAGAAGTGCTCGTTACAGGGGAACATGTCAGATGAACAGGAATATACCACAGATGCTAAGGAGGAGAAATACTGAACAGGGTGAGCTCCTTTATCGCTACCAAAGTTACTAAGAAACCCTTGTCCTCAGGAATAAAAGGAACAAGAGGAAGTCCCTGAAAATACTACAGAGTTCGCGCACTCAGACTGCTTTAGTTCCGTATGGGAACCAGGTCTAACCCCGAGATACCCTCTCCAGCTTGAATGAAACATCGACATGTCAACATTAAGGAGCTCCAGTATCATCTCTAAGCTGACACGTTTTACATCTAAAGAACATGAACATTGCAAAGGCTTTCCTGAGCCAAAGCCTCCAGATAACCTGTTCTCAGAGCCAAAATTTCTTACTAAACACAGTGAGACAGATGCTGGCACTGGGCATGAAGCATAAATCCACCAACTCAGACCCCGCTCTGCCAACAACCCATGACATCAGGGCAGTCACAATAAAGGTAGCACGCACTCTCTCCTTACACCTTCTGCACCCAATCCCCACCTTCTAAGTCTACAACAACCGTTCCTTAACTCCAAGAAGTAAAAATCGCAGTGCCCAAAGGCACCTTCTGCCAAGAAAACACTGGAAACACTTTTGCTGATTTGCTAAAACATGAAAACATGGGAAAGGCAACAGCTCAGGGAAGTTAGACCTCACAGCAATGCAGATATGGCACGTATTTTCTGACTCCTTCACACCAAAGCAAACTACTAAAATGTCAGTTAAATGGCTCACCTTTGAATTATGTTACAAGTTCCTTGTGAGGACACCAAACCTCCTCCTAACATTCTTGCAAGTGCTCACTTGTACTGTATCAAAAGGCAAGCACTGCTCTTGATAGTTTCCCTAATGTAGACGCTAACACAATGCTAAATAATAGCATAGGAGTACTTCACCCCGATTCCCCCAAGAAAACAAATTTCAAAATATACATAATAGTAATTTGACCCTCCTGGTATTTTTCCATTCCTTTTCTCTACATACCTCAAATGAGTTCCAAAAGAAAAACAAGATATTTTGAACATAAACCTCCAAGCCAGTCTTGCAATTATTTTCAGAAAGTCTAGTAATAGCTCAGTAGGAATAAGAAAAAAAAAAAAAGGAAAAAAAAAAAAGAAGTCATACTTTGCAAACCCCAAGTTTGTCCTTATTTCCTTCTTTTTCTTTATTCATTAATGGCTGTTGCACTGCCTTGCCTTTGGAGGACAATGCAATTTTGGTAGCACTCTTTCCTCTTAGCTTCTGCAGAGTGAGCATTTTGACATCTGATCACAACCAAAGCCCATTTAGGGAGATCATATAGATGTTTCTGGGAAGAGCCTGTTAACATGTTAACTAGTTCTCTCTCTCTAAGGAGGAATTTTCTTTCTCTTTCTTTCACTGAACTCCGCTCCACCAGCACTAGAACCAGTAACTGCACTGGAAGGGGATGAGACAAAAGAAAGAAAAAAAGAAACCACAAAAACCCCAAATAAACCAAAAACAAAACCAAGAGATAAAGCAAAAGGCCAACCTATTTTCACATAGATAACAATAGGAACTGAGAAAGCCAGTAACCTTTTTACACCTCCCAATTAACCGAACTGCTGAAAGCTCAGAAGAATAACAAGTATATGAAAACAATCTCTGCATGTCTTCTCCCTTCACGATCACCAGAGCCATGTATTTTACCTCCAAACACTCCCTCACGGAAGGTTTCATCCACAGGGTCAACCTGGGTTTTAGCTTTCCAGCACTCCCATTTTTCTTCCCTGACAGTCTCAGGCAAAGCTTGCAGGCAGCAGTGGACGCGCATACCTGGGAGCCAGAGAACCTCCTTCCCACTTTTGTCACCAATATGCAATTGCACTCACTTGCTGAAAGCCACAGCACCTTACGCAAGATAAAAATAGCAGCACTTACTTGTTTTGGTAAATAATTGCTTTTTAAAGGACTATTATAGTAGCAGAACTATTATAGCTTACTTTTAAACATTTAAAGTTATAGTTCCTGGGGAATTTGCTCAGTAGTCTATTTAATTCTTTAATAATCTGAGGAGAACAAACCAATTTTAAATTCTTTAAATCTCTCTTCCCATTTCAGTGTCCTCAATGATGTAACAGCCTTTTAAATAAAGCTAGTGATTGCTCGTTAACAATGTGAAGCCTTCACCGTACTTTCTGCAGTAGTTTTGTTAGGCATTCATACATGCCTGAAGAGCCAGCGCACTACAGCAAAACAGCTCGTAGGTTGGAAGGGCGAGTTTAGTGGAACTTGTGTAATCTGTGAGCTGGCAGCAACGTGGATGGCCAGGCAGGCTCCAGACTCAGAGACAGCAGCAAAGAGAAACCAAATACTGAATCCCGCTCCCAGTATCATCGAAGAAAACAACGCATCTACCGATAAAGGAATCAAGTGCAAGGACATGCCTTGGCCCCGCAGCTACTCCCACAGCCTGCGGGACGGGGATCTGCATCCAAACGGACGCTGCCCGTTGCCGGGCCGGTATGTAAGGCGCTGCGTGCAATCGTTTAGTTTGGTCGCGCTCAAGGCTACAACCAGGTCGCGACCTGACACCCTCTAAAGTAAATACCACGACATGAGAGGGTCAGGGCAACGAACTGCTGGGAACGCCCGGTGCTAGGGTTCGCCAATGGATTTTTCTCTCAGCTTGGAGCTCGTGTTCAAGTGTCTCCCCAAGCATGAAAGCACTGGGGGAATAAGCGACCAGCCACCACCAGCGAGCGCGACGCTGCCAGCTCCGCAGGACGGTGCCCAAACCCCGCACCTTTCCCGGCGGCTGGGCAGCGGCAGGGAGCGGCACGCGCCATCCCGGGCTTCCATCAAAGCCCTTTTAGCTCCCGAGTCGCGAAGAGACGCAGCTGTTCACCGGCGGGGACCTCATCGTCGGCCCCTGCACCCCCGGAGCCGTCGCGGCGGACAGAGGAGCCCCGGTGCTGCCCGTTTGCCACCCTTCGCCCGTCCGGTAACCGGCCGCTTCCGCGGGGACTCACAAGGGCAGGTGACCGCCCGCATCCTCGGCCCCCCACAAACGAGCTGTCCAGGTGCAAAGCTACGGCCGGGGCCGGGCACCGGCGCCGCTGATACCGCCCCCCGCCCCCCGCCGGCTCCCGCTGCCCGCGGCGCCGCGCAGGCCCGGGACGGCGCCCCCGCCACCTCCGGCAACGCCGGCACCCGCCGCGGGGGGGGCACCCGGCACCGCCGCCTCCCGCCGCCGGTGCGCCCAGCAGCGGGGTCAGCCCGGCGGGGCGGCGGGCCCGGCCGCGCTCCACCTGCCCGCCGCGGCCGGGACCCGTACTCACTCCGCGTAGCCCGTGGTCCAGGGCAGGCGCCGGGTCTCCTTGTTGAGGATGAGGATGGGGCGGGCGATGTGGTCGGCGGAGCACTCCACCTCGTCCGGGGACAGTCCCAGGAACTCGGGTCTCCCGTAGGGGAAGCGGAGGGGCAAGTCCGCGCCGCTGCCGTGGTCGGCGCCCGCGCTGCCAGCCATGATGCCGCCCATGAAATTGGCCACGGCGGACTTCACCCGCGTGAGCATAGTACCCCCGCCGGAGGCGGCAGCGCCGGGGCCGCCGCGCAGGGCGGGGAGCGGGGCGCGCCCGCGGGCAGCGCTGCGGCGGCGGCGGCGGCTCCGGCAGTCCCCGCCGCGTTTCCGCAATGGGGGCGCCGGGCCGCGCGGAGCCGGGTGGGGGAACGGCGGGCTCAGGGGCAGCCGCGGGGCCGCGGCCTCATCGCAGCAGCGGCGGCGGCAGGTTCCCCCCTCCCGGCGCAGCGCTGGGTGAACTCAGCCCGGCGGCGGCTGCTGAGTCATGTGATAGCGAGGCTGGATTTGCCCGGGCGCTTCCTGCTCCTCCTGCGGCACCGGCGGGCTCCTGGCACACGCCGGGCACGGGCGGCCGCCCCCCCCCGCCCTGCCTCCCGCCCGCCTCCCGCGCCGGGGGGGCGGCCCGCGGCAGGTGCGCGGCGTGGGGCGGGGCCTGGCGGGGCCGCCCCCGGCTGCCTGCGGCGGTGCGGCGGGGGCCGGGGCCGGGGCCGTGGCCGTGGCTGTGGCCGGCGGAGGGGCGGGCGGTCAGTCCTGCCCGCGGCCGCCGCCGAGAGGAGTTGTCCGCAAGGCCGTTCACGGGGAGCCGTTCGGCGGTCCTGGCGCGCTGCGGGTGCCGTTACCGGCGGGCTGGAGGTCGCCGCCCACAGCGCGCCCGCCCCTGCTGCCCTGGGGCTGAGCCAGCGCCGCCCGGGCGGGACGCTCCATCCCAGCGCCCGGCAGAGCCCTCGGGTCTCACGGGCCGTGGGACTGCGCTTCCGCTGCAAGGGTTGGCCATCCTTCTCCTCCTGAAACGTGTCAAGGATGTTTTTCCTACACAACTTTTTGCTAGGAAAAACGAACCACTAGCGCCCTGCCCGGGGGGCGGCCCAGCGGCAGCGGCCTAGAGCGAGTCCTGCGGCCGCGGGTGCCCCTGGCTGCCTGGGGGGGCCGGGACGTGCCCGCCCGCCGGCCGGCAGCGGTGGCGTGGCCGGCCCCGGTGCCTCCACGCGCAGCCAGGCGTTTAGGGTGCTGTCACGGGGCAAAAGTGAAAGGACAAGCCTGAATATCTTCAAATTTGAGGTCACAGATGTTTTAACACCCCCTTCGCTGGCTGTGTCATATTGACTGTGTCATATACTCTTTTACCAAAAAAAATTGGGAGGTCTGCTGCAAGTGGTGGTCGCCCAAATGCGTGGGAAGGTTGCAGGTTTGCACGTGCCAGCCTTCGGGAAGACAGGCGTGAGGGGAGCATAGCCAGAGCATGTGAGAAGCCGGTCCTCTGTGGCAAGGCTGTGTCTGTGCCCTCTGATGCTGCACTACTCCTGAGAGCTATAAGCCTCCCTCACTGAAAGGCGTAGCGACCTGCAAAATGGAGCAGGTAGGTATGGCAAGCCATGAGAGTAGCACAGTACTGGGACTTAGCAGGGAAAAGCCGGTTAGTCATCAGATGTGGCTAGTGGGGATGATCGGCTGTCATCTAGCTGGCTCATAGTAGGAACCAGCTGGCATACCGCTGAACACGCAGTTACACAGTTTTGGAGAGCAAGGCCTGTGAGCTTGTTCAATTTCTGGTTATTAAATGATATCCTAAGAGCTGATTTCCAACAATACCTGTGGTTTTGACCAGGTTCCTTGTATACAGACAAGAGAAATGCAAAGATGTTGTGACACCAGTTTTTATGATAAAGCTGTCTATTAATCAAGTCTACAGAGCCAAAAGTAGGTTGGTGAAGAGGGATGCTAAGAGTGTGTTAAGTGCTACTTGAAGTAGAGTTGGAAAAATACCCACCCCGAATGAAACATTACAGATATATCTCCTTTGTGAGGAAGTAGTTATTTTTCCTATCTCTTGTTTAGTCATTTCTAGGGCTGATACTATAGATGTTTTGAGGAAGACTCTCTTAGGTCAAAAAAATACGTGACATTAATAACTCATCATTTGATTACAATATAATGAAAACCTTGTAGTTTTTCCTTTCATGCATTTGCGTTTGCTTTGCTTTGCTTCCTGGTTACATTGCAGAGGTCATTACTTTAAAGAAAAAGAAAAATAAAAAGAAACAAAAGCTTGTTAAAATTCAGGGTTTTTTTCCACAGGCCCTGGTCTGGGTGTCCTAACAGGCAACCATTCATCCACATTCAGCTGTTACAGGGAAGGCAAGCCTGAGGTGTTGGGATTCCCAAAGCCCCGTGGCTACTCTGTTTAGTGGCCTGAACCGTAACTGCTTTGTCTAGTCCAAGTTCATTCACAGTCCCTGCCACCCAAGGACAATCCCTTCACACTATCTTTTGCCTGCTAGACGGCCAGTGTTTTTCATCAGGCGGGCACTCCAGCACCCATTTCCCTCACTAATGCTTCAATGGACCTGCCACCTGGAGAATACAGGGGCATGAGCAGACTGGACATGTATCCTGGAGAGGCTCATTTTTTTCTTTGTAAAGGTAGATCCCCTCACAGGTTATCAAATATACTCCTGGAGAGGCTATGCCAGCAGACTAAACTTTGCAGTTTATTTGACATAAAGACCTTGAGAAATATAATTGACTGAAACTCGGAACAGAGAGGGTACAGTGTTTGTCTTCCTGCCCCACCTGCAGTCATTATTTTGCACAAATATGTATATGTAGGGAGTATATGTAGGCTTGTTAGAGTTTAAATTATTATCTCTGCAAGATGACAAGGAAAAGCTCAGATCAGACATATGGGGAGACAGCTTAACACCTCACCACTCAAAACAAATCTGTGTGCTGTTTGAAATTCTGTGGATGCTTGCCTCTGGCACAAGAATGCTGCAAGGATACAACAGGTATGATGTGGCTGGTCTCTTTATACTGGAAAGTGTAGATACGCTTTGATTTCAGTTCTCTTTGGGAAAGAGGATCATGTTCACTTTTGAGTCACTTTTTGAAGCCCCACTTCTCAAAGGAAATAATGGTCAGGCCTGGCAGATCTCAGCAAGTTCCTCAAATTTCCTGGCCTGCAGTCCATCTGGTCCAAGCCAGACATTTTTTCTTTGGTGGTGGGTAGACCTCTAAAGGTTTGGGTATTGACCCAATCAAATAAAATTTTGAGGCTGAATTCTCTATACAAATGTTTGAAAATTGACTCTGTGTTCTCCTGCAATCCCATGACTAACGCAAAGGAAGGATGACAGGCTGGATTTTAAAAAATGTAAAATTATTTGTGATATTGAGATAAATGTACTTTTCTCTCTGAATAGCTAACCATGCTGTGGAACTAGTGAAGCTGCATGTGGGCCAGAAACACATTCATATGAGCTCTTTGAAGCCTCTGAATTATGTTATGCCACCTTGCCATGCATCATATTCAGCATTCAACAAATTCAAGAGCATTTTATTTACAATAAAACAGATTTACACAGAGAATAAACTTTTATACAATGATAGAACAATTCTGATTGGAGATGACTTCTGAAGATCATGTGCTCCAACTTCTTTGTCAAAGCAGGACCAACTTTAAAGTTATATTACTTTGTCTAGAACCTTGTCTGATCGAGTTTTCAGTATTTCCAAGGATGGAGATACCACAGCCTCTCTGAGCACCAGTTCCAATCTTCAACCACCCACACGTGAAAATTTTTCTCCTGGTACCTATTTGGGATTTCTGTTGTTGCACTTTGTGTGTTGCCTCTCATTACCATTCACATCCAAGAAGAATATGACTCTTTCCTCTCTATACCCTCCTATTAGGTAGTTGGAGACAGCAGTAATGTTTCTCCCACTTAGTGTTGCCTTCTAAAGGCTCAACAAATCCATTTCTCTCAGCATCTTCTTGCAACAATCTTGGTGGTCCACTGCTGGACTCGTTCCAGTAGGTCGGCTGGGGAGCCCCAAACCAGACATGATACTCTCACAAATGCCATTTAGAGGGGTCACTTCCATTGACTATTGCTGATATACCCCAATATGTGGTTAGCCTTCATCCCTGCAAAGGCACACTGGTGGCTCATATTTGCTTTGTTATCTACCAGGACCCTCAAGCCCTTTCCTGCAAAGATGCCTTCTTGACAGTCAGCCGTCACTGTGGGTTTACTCCATCCCAGTTGCAGCACTCTGCGTATGTTCTTGGTAAACTTCAGGAGTTCCTGACAGCCCATTTCTGCAGCCCACTGAGATCCCTCTGAGTCTCAGCCCTGACCTCCAGCTGTCAACTTATCCCCCACAACCTGGGGGAAAGCAGACAAATACTTACAGTCAGCAGCAAACTTACAGGTATCATAACCTCTCTGTAGGTACTATTTATATATAGAATCCAGCCTCAAGCTGGAAGGGACCCATAAGGACCATGGAGTCCACCTCCCTGGTCCTGGCAAAACTACCTAAAACTACATTATATGACTAAGAGCATCATCTGGACACTCCTTGAACTCTGTCTGACAGGCTTTGTGCCATGACTGCTTCCCTAAGCAGCCTGTTCCAGTGATCGACCACCCTCTCGAAGAGGAATTTTTCCTAACGTCCAATCTGAATTTCCCCTGATGCAGCTTCATTCCATTTCCTCATGTTCTATTTCTGCTTTTCTATCCACTTTTTAAAGAACTGAAGCAAAATTCACTTTAAAATAAAGGAAAAATTTGCAAGATGAAATATCCACTTGGCTGTGAGGACTCTGGTTCTGGCTCTTGAGTACTTGAACAGAGGCTATATTATGTGGAGTAGCTGGAAGCGTATCAAATGAAAGTGCTTGACTCAACATGTTTACACATTTTCTGATCATAAAAATTATTTCTAGTGCAGACCCTTTTTTTGTTTCTGTTGCAGAACATGGAAATACTTGGGGCTCTGCCTCATAAGCATATCAAATTTATTTTAGCTGTCTAACTTTCATTTGCTCGTACCTTGTTTATACCTTATGTTACCTGCTTGCTTGTTTTGTTTCCTGTGCTTTTCATGCTCTGAACAAAAGTAATGGGAAAACTCCCGAAGACTTTGGTGAAAGAAGAAGTAGCTCTAATGTGAGATGAATGCACCATTTCTGTGGGCATGAATTTCTGTGTCATATTACCACAGATGTGCAGAATATCCATAGTTGTGAACTCAGCTGCCACATTAGTTCGGAGAGTATATCAGAATAGATGTCTGACATTATGGTGAGGAAACTGTATCTTCAGGGGAAAAAGCAGTTTTGAAGGAAGAATTGGTTGTTTTTCTCTTTTAATCCCCCAAACAAAAAGTACTTAGAGCCTCGTTTTGCACATGACTCTGCTTAGGAAGATGACCATGTCATATGGTCATCAATGAAGTTATTCTTACCTTTTCAAATGTACTGTGCAACCTTTGATAAGCATGAGGAAGCTCTTTCTCTCCATAAAAAGGCCCTTCAGAATCACAGTGCCTGAGGCAGCATAGTGATCTGGAGGACAAAATGCCACTTATTAAGATATCAACCCTACTTCCTGCAATACCAGATCTCCTGTCCATGCCGGCACCAACCCCCAGCATTTCTACGCTTATCAGAGCTGACAAGATCAAGCTCTTTGCCAGTTTGCAAACAGGAGCACCAACAAAATTTAAAAATAAATAAATACTAGCAATACTTGGAGTTATATGTTTCCTCTGCTATACCTGATTTCTACTGCTCCATTCTCTAGTCTACTAATTTCACACACGGATTTCCTGGTGAGAGACTTCTGGGACTGAAGTTCAGAGAGAGCATCTCCAGAAGAATATGGTTAGTGTGGTGGTCCCAAGGCTTCACAGTCTAATTCAGTCCCTCATGAAGCACGAGTCAGGCAGTGCTGCTGAGTGCTGCAGGCTACCCAAAGAGGCCAAATCTACAAAATAGTATCAGGGCCGAATCCCCATATAGTTCATTCTCAAGCAGAAAATTTAGGGCAAACTGTTCTTTTTCCATTGCTGTCCTAGCCATAAGCTAACCAAAACCTGTAAGTATTTTTGCTTTGACAGGTTGCAGGGGCTATAGTTAGGTTCACTTTTCGTGGCATGGTGCTTTTAGTCCGCGGGTCTTCCTTTGAGCATTGCCTGTATCAGAGACCAGTGTGGGTTGGAGGCATGGGAGGGGCAAGCAAACATCCAAAGTTTCTTTTAGACTAGGGTAAAACAAGGGATAAAACTGTTGTATGCACGGGTTTCATGCTGATATGCAATGTGGATGTGCCAGGAGCCCTGTGGTGGTAGGTAGGATTTGGAGCCAGAGGTTGTCTACCTGCTCCCCTAAGTCAACCTACATGGAGAACTACCTTTTTCCTTGGTCATGCTGAACAGTTAAAAACCTATGCTTTTAGGGATCCGAAAGCTAGAGATTCCTCTCACCAGCAGGACTTAACCTAGAAGGCATTTTCAGAGCAGCAGTTGTACTGAATCAGAATGGGCTTTAACAAAGCAGGGGCTGGAACACAGGTGTCCTGTTCCTCAGCAGGGTCTCTCCCTCCTGCTTTTGCAGACTCGTTCTTTCTGCATATTTAAGAGATTACACAAAGCAGAGCCCTGTCCCAGCCCTGTCCTTACTCCAAAATACGCTGTACACCTGAGTGATGAAAGCATTCATACCAGAAAAGTGGGTTCATATTCCTTTTCACAGTGAAGGACTAATAAATGCAATATCCTGAGCTGTGTGAGAGCAGCCTTGACTTAGGTACCCAGGCAGGAAAAAGGCCCTGAGGAGGGATCTTAACTCACTGCCAATCACAGTAAAAGATGTCACAGAATCTTGTAACTGCTTGAAATCTCTAGAAATATAAACAAATTCTTCAGCGTAAGCTGCCCATAAGCCTGTAAGAATTTCACATTTGCCAAAAACTACAGAATTACTTCTGCAAGAATCTATCAGCAAGTATTCTGAAAATAAACTTCTAATTTCACAATAAGCATCATCATCATGATTTTGCTTCCACAGCCTTTTCTTACTTTCCGTTATCTCTTCCTTTTTAATACCTGTAGCTAAATCTGCTAATAATGGGATGGAATAGGGATTAGCTTGTTTATGTGCTCCTGTTGGCGTCTTTTCATAAGGGAGGTGGAGCAAAATGATTATATCCTCTCTGAGGCTTCTTCGCCCTGGCTCCTGTGAAAGAACATCTTGCCCTGATGATGTTGTGAGATGCTTCAAAACGTCAGCAGTGGCAACACTTTTGCTGGCAGTCTCAGCAAAAAACCCAGAAAGTAATCAAATAGGTTGCAATGCAGAGACAACGGGAAAATGAGCAGGTAAAAGGACACGTGGGTGTTTGCAGATGTTTAGAGCTATGGGACAGCACTAACAGCTTGGCTGAGCGCAGGCACATGTGTTTCAACTGCCTCAACATTTTGGGTTGAAATAGGAGTATTTCAGAATATAAAATGGTCTTGACTAGTGCCTGAGTTACGCATGGGTTAAGCACACAGGGAAGTGATCTGTATATACGAAATGGTGGGGAAATTTTGAGTAACCTGCTGGCTGCCTCCACTGCAGAGGCTCCTTACATGGGGCTGTTTCAAGATTAAGTGTGATGGGTGCGTGAGGGGCTTCTTGTTTGCCTACGGCAGCTCAGGAGCAGATGGCAAACAAGAAGAGGGATCCTCTCCTTACATCTGGGCTGTGGCTTCTGCTGCACAAGCTTTCCTGCAGCTCAGGCCAGCCAGGCACCAGCTTTCAACCGTGTGTCAGCTGGGTCTTGTCTGCAGCGCAGTTAAGCCTAAACCACCATGCTCTGCTTAGAGTTAGGCAGTCCGTCTGTTGTTGGTGGGTTTTTTCATCTTTTCTTTTTCGTCTTGTCTTTTCTTTTTAATTTTTTTAATATTAATTAAATGAACATTTCTGGCAGAACTTCAAGATTTGAATGTCAGCCTGGGCATAAAAAATCCCAGGTGCCTTACGTGGCACTCATTCTCAGCCAGCCTTGCCAAGGAAGGAAGTGGGATTTTTGAGCAAGTTGTCAAAACTCCAGGTTCCTAGACTTCAGGCTGAGTTTACAAGATGTTTTATGCTGTCAGAAACGATAGTCCCAGCTATACTGAATGATGGCAGAGAAAGTTAAAGAATTTATGCTACTTTTGTATTTAGCTCTCAGATTTCTGCTCATCTTCTGTAAGCAGGAATAGGGAAACTGTTTTCCCCATGCTTTTTTTTTTTTTTTTTTTTTTTTCTTTGCACTATTCCTCAGGAGATGCCTGTGGCCCTGTGTAGTCAGCCTGGCTATCTGCTTTCCCAAAGACATGAGATTCTGATATTAATATGCTGTCATTCAGATTGCTACAACTAATATGCAGAATCTTGTCAATAGCCAAAGAAAGAAGAACGAACAAGGTAAAAGCAAGTTTTTACTTCAGAATAATTTTGTTTTATTTAGAATTTATTGGGACTTCCAAAGGTCCTACTAAGAAGTAAAAGTGTGTATATAAATATTTGTTAAGTTGTGTTACAGTGAAAGAGCTCTCCTGGTTTAGTTTTATAAGATGATACTATAAATTTTGTCCTTCTACAGCATCCTTCAAAGGTCTCTTATTATAGTATCTGCTGCATTTTCTGCAAAGACCTGTGTCCATAGTGTGGGACCTAAACCATTTTTAGGTTTGACAAGCACATTGCTTTTCTTCTCTCCCACACTTGTTTTATAACTTGACCACTCTCTTTCATTAATGCTTATGACAGTTTTATTTAAATGGATTCTTCCTCACCTTGTTTTATTTATTGAGGAGTTTTTAGCTTGATTTGTCTTTGCTTTTTACTTCCTCTTTTATGGACTAGAAGCTAAGGCTTTTGACAGTCTTCTGCAGACTGGATTTAAAAATAAAAATAATAGAAAAGGAATAACTTTTTCATGCTTCTTCCTAAAACAGATTGCCCAAGGCACAAAAATGTGACAGTTATATCTGCTTCATTTCTCCCCATTTGAACTGAATTAGTGACGAAAACCCAGGACTTCGTTCAGTGTTAAAGCGCTGCTAGCCGAGGGACGGACATGTAAGAGAACATTAGCAATATGCCAGTGCTGGCCATCCTGCATATAGCGACACTGAGGAGTTTCAATGATTTGGAACTGCGCTATTTCAGTGGTGTTGCAATGTACCCATAAGGCTATCTTAAAGGCTCTTCTGAGATCACAGAAACTGTGGCTTCTTCAGATATTCTCAAAAAAACCCAAACCCCAAACCCCCAAAAACACCAAACTGGAAGCCTAGAATCAGTTTGAAAAGGTTGTGTCAGGTAGAAGTTAGTCCAGCTCTTGAGCGGGCTGATGGAGCAAAAGTGCAAACAGGATTTTCTGAACATCTCTCTGCTTCCGCGGCGGAGGCAGCCACAGGAAAGGCCCTGAGCAAACACATTGCTACAACAATAGGCAATCTGCACAACCTTCTGCTTGCTACAGCTGATTTATCTAAAAATCAAATTAACCTTTGACTTTCATGGGTCATGGCCTTTCAACTATTGTGTGCAACAGCCTAAGAAGCCAGATAGAAAAGCTTAAATCGTTTTAAAAGATTTAAAGCAATAAAGCAAGCATCATAATCTTCCACCAAATAGCTGACATCATATAAATATGCTGACCTTCTGGAAATATAACTGTTTGTGATTTAACACCTGTGTTTACATTACACTTTTTTTACATATATAAACTGTGGGGTTTTTAAAAAAATATATTTCTATGAAGCTGTAGCCCCTTTTGAGAGTGATACATGCATCTCAATTACATTTAAGTAAAGAGAGTAAAGAATTAGCATGCCATAACCTAATGCTGGTTATTGCCAATCGTCTCCCAGCTTAGCCACTGGAAACAATTCTCACTGTGGTGCAGGGGAGTTCCCTTTGCTTCATGTTTTCAGACTCCTTTCCCCTCCACTTGAGCCCTTGCCTGAAGTCCTGCCTGAAGCAGGGAGGTGCTGAGGGCTCACTGCCCACGGCTGGCACGCCAGCCCTCTGCAAACCCCATGGCCTCCAAGGCTGTGGTGCAATTGTGGTACACTACGGCTTGTCCAAAACTTGTCACCAGCCTAGGTAAAACTGACTTCGGTCTCCGTGAAGATGAGAGTAAAATAACTCTGCTGCTGCTCACTGCCTTTTCCTGCTGTGCACATCAAGGGGCTGATAGTGAAGGTGGTGGGGCAGTTTTGGGGGCTGCTCAGCCCAGGCTTAGCAGCTCCAGCCCTCAGACAACCATTACCTGCACCAAAACCCAGGAACCGCAGTCACAGGTACACTCACTTGTCCTTTGTCCTTTGTGCCTGTACTTTGCTGTCCCAAGCCAAACCATGGTTTCCTCTGTGGATTTCAGTGTATCTCCGTTTGCAGTTTTATAACAGAACTTACCGAGCTACAAGAATTTGCAGTCCCATAAAAAGACCTGCGGTTAAGAAAAATCTGGAAACGTATTGTCTATATTTATGCATTATTTAATAACGAAGTATTTAGGTGGATGGGGAGCACCGTAAGATATTCCCCTTGACAGTTTGCTCAAAACGACCCCCCTCTGGGCAGATCCCCATTTCAGCAGCCATTACTGAGAAATGCAGGCCTGGAAGTCAGGGTCAAAAAGTTTCCTGGCGTGATAGCAGGGAGAGAGTCTGCAGCTCAAGAAGAGACTGAAGAAAAGTGTTGATACCACAAGGACAGCTATGGTGCTTCATTAAATCTGATGAAGCCTGAAATTCAAAGCTGGTAGGAAAGGCTTGCATAAACTGCATAGAAAGCATTTAAAAATGCTGATAAGCAGGTACCTCTCTGATCCTATTGCCAGCTACATTGATGTAGCAGGTTTTCAAGGATGAAGTTCTTTGAGAGAAGTTTCTTAGGAAGGTTTGATCTGTCAGTGCTCTCAGTCAAAACCAGCCACTCCCCTGAAGTTTAAGCAAATGTTTAAGGAAAACAACAGTACAAGCACTGTGTTGCTCTGTTCCCCTGGTTGTTTTCATGTGCTCCTCACGAGGGATTTTGTGACGTGGGATTATAGCTCACACGTACAATTATTGTTTCATCCTAGATGCCCTAAAGCCATTCAGTGAGAGTTTACATCCAGGGTTTTTAACACGAAACTGAAGCTGGTCTTTGGCACTGCAGTATGCTGAGCTTACTGCCCATCTCTGGTAGCACACAGGGGTTCACCCAAGCGGAGCACCCCTGCCCCAGGATTTTCATCTGGTACCTCTGCCTGGAGGGGTTTGTCCCAAGTGGGGCCCTCTTCCCAGAGCGCAAACACTCAAATGACCAGATATCCTCCTCAGGATGGACACAGGGAATAGTGCCCCTATGGGGTCACAAGTCCCTGTACCTCCTGGGAAAGGACATGGTGAGGAGGGGTTTGTGGGGAGTACCAGCTACCCTGTAGGGAAAAATGGTTGAGATTTTAAGATGGGGCAGCAGAGGGTTGAAGCAAGGCAGGAATAAAAGAGGTGTCTGGGTAAGGTGGGAAAAAGCATCCAGGAATCATAAAGTTATTAATTCAGTAATATGGATTATGATTTTTTTTGACTATTATCATAATAACAACATTATTAGTTCCATCATAATATTGCAGCAAAGACTCCAGTCCTTGGTGAAAATGAAGTTTGGAAACTATTGATTTAATGAATAAAAAGTAATTTTGTGGGTCATAGTAAATGCTATTGATGTAAACAACATCGTCTGTAAATTTATAGCCATATATTAAACATTGTTGTGGAGACCTTCCTGCAGGAAATTCATAGCCATTTAAGCCACTTTGATGTTGTTATTCTGCACAACACAGCCATGAATGCTTCATGGAAACTATAGGGTTAGAACTCGTTTCCAACTAGTTCTGAAGCTGCCAAGGAAAGCAAACCTGATTTTCAGAAAGTTCTTCCACTTGGCTTCACAGCCACCTTTTAGCTTAGGCAAAATTTCTGGCTAAATAGTAATTTGTATAAAAAGTCACAGTGATTGTAATTCATCAAAAATAGGTTTTCGTATTGCTGCCTTCAACACTCACCTTTTCCTGTTGTTTCCTCATGCACACATCATCAACTGTATCTGATTCAGAAAAATAAACTTACTCATAATAGCAATACTGCAAGAACGCATAAACCCAAATAGATTTTTATAGGACCATTTGCTGGAATTGCTCACCCATGTAAAATTAGTCATGTGCCAACACTGGCAGGATTAGAACTTAATCATATTTTCTGTCCTTTTTTTGGTGATAATCGTTATACCGAAGATAGCAGTGAAGGGGAGCTGCAGTGCATGTATTTTAGTTTTGATGGCTTGTGTAACAGTAATGGTCACAGCAAAATGAAATAATGCAGGTGTCAGCATGGCAGAAGTGCCAGAGGAAATATCCAGCATTATTCCTGATAATCTCCCCACAACCTGCCCACAAGCCCAGGCCATTGCTTCTCCCTGGTAGACTCTCAGTGAGGGCTGCCCCGATGAAATCATACCGCCCAGATGCAGAGCCAGCACGGGCTCTCTGTGACAGAGAACATGAAATCCCAGCAGCTTGGGCTCCTCAGGCTTGTAGACAGTTACCTGTTGTAGAAACACAATGCAAAAATAAATTTTTGCATGAGTCATGGGTTCCTCCTCTTCAGTCTCTTCCAAACAAGTTCTCAGTGTCTCTGCGTATCATTCCTTGCCAGCCATCAACAGAGTAGTTGCATATCTTGTATAATGAAAAGTGCATGTGAGCTCACAGTGCTCTTAATAAAACAGAGGTTAATTTGACATCAACAACAAGATCTATGTGGAAAACTTTTGCTGTTACAACAGAAACTTGATGTGAGAATCTCCTTCAGGGTCATGGATCTTTTGATATTTTTTCATGTAAAGCTCTTCAGACTGCTTTTTCTTTTCCTTTAGCAGAAACAATATAAAAATTTAAAAACAGCCAGAAGGAAAAACATCACCACACTTTAAATCTGAACAAGTTTTTCTGGTTTCTTTCATAAATACCATTAATGCCAAAAGGGAATTCTGCACTTACATTCTGAAGCATCAATGTGATCATATGATTCACACTAAAATTCAATCTAAATAGCTAAGTTTTTATGTGGTATAAGAAAGAAAAAAAAGCTGCCCAAGGTTGGCAGCTTCGTCTTATCCAGTACAGGGAAAGAATTCTCCCCATAGGAAAACTGAAATAGCTGTATTATGCACATGCATTCATGTGCCTGTACATATATGAACTATAAAACACTTTAAGCTTTTGTAGGTGGTATATGACATTATAACATACATAGATTCAAGTGGAAGAAGGAGGTGTCCCATCTGGGTGGTATGACTGAGTCTGTCCTGGTCTAAACAAGTGATCTCCGCGTGCAGCATCCTGCCCCTGTGCTGGTACAGCTGCCTTCCAGGCTGCCTGTGGCCCCCTACTGCTGTGCACGGGGGGAGGGGGGGGACGACACGGGGACGGGACGGGGACGGGACGGGACATGGCTGCACCCCAGTGCTGCCTCTTGCCAGATGGTATGGAGATGCCCGTTCGGTGCGTAACTGGATCAGTCCGGGCATTGTCATGGTGTATACATTGCGTTGGAGAGAGCTTGCTCTTGAATAAGTAGCCCAATTCTCCTCTAACTGGATGTAGTATAAATCCAGCAATGCAAGCGGATTGATGCGTGGGTGCACAAGTGTAGAGCAGGTCAAAATCAGGCATACTTTTTGATTTCCCCTGGCGTCATTGCCAGCAGAGCGGCATGTTTTGCAGGGGAAGTTACCAAAAGCGTGGGCTGTCACGAAAATCACAGCTGTTGCATTGTGAAAAAGATTGGGTCTGCTCCCAGCTCCTTGTAGTACCTATCCATCTTCTTCCTTTGTCATTCAGTTACAGGTAGGATAACATCCCCCAGAGTGGAAAGGCAACAACTCAGTTGTAATTACAAAGGAGACTTTTGAGATCAAAAGATGTCAAAAGTTTCTTGTAACTGTGTTCAGCCCCCAAATTCCCAAGCCAGCTGAATGCTGAACCATGCCCTGCTGGAATGCAAATAATTGCAAAGGTGAAGAGCGGAGGTCAGAGTACTGCCTCACTGAGTGCTGGCCGAGATTTTGGTGTGCAGAGTGATCTGTATCATCCCACGATGTCGCACAAGGCTCAGCACAATCATCGCTCACATAGCTGGCTGGGTGCAGGAGCACCCATCACAGCAGCCTCAAGGACAAATCCCAATGCCCACAGGCTGCCTAGGAGCAACGTACGCGAAGGGAGGACCTCTGGTAGAGGCAGGGCAGAGGAGCTGCTCTTTCCCATCCCACAAACCTGAGCTGTGGCCCTGTCCCCTGCAGGGCTCACGC
Source organism: Falco rusticolus (assembly GCF_015220075.1). Taxonomy (NCBI): domain Eukaryota; kingdom Metazoa; phylum Chordata; class Aves; order Falconiformes; family Falconidae; genus Falco; species Falco rusticolus. Next base: position 37,784,191 of record NC_051191.1, on the reverse strand, counting down.
AAGGCGCTCCCTTGTGGGAGAACACCAGCCCTGATTTCACAAGACAGCCCTGATTTCACAAGATGCTCACATTGATATGCACTCTCAGGCTTAACTATTTTAAAAATGTGCTTCTCAGCCCTCTGCTGAGGTTCTAAAGAGCATTGTTAACTCCATATGTGTCTTTGGCTCCCTGCTTTTTATTTCTATGTTTTATCTGCTGGCATCCCTAGAGTGTTAGAAGTTGCATTTAACCTTGTCAAAGGAGGACTGTTTCTATTTTAAATTGAAGCATTTTGTGCACAAGTCTTATTTTGCTTGCAACAGTTCCTTATGGCTAAATATTTATGTTGGAATTCCTAAATGATAATACAAAAACAGTTGAATGAGCTGAGGAAGAGCAACTTCTGTTCTGAAAGGGGGTTTAATGACACTCTTGATAACTTGTAGTTGAAACTACTATATATCCAAGGGAACAGAAGCAATATATATTCTGTGACAGTCAGCCTTTCTTTTGTTTCACAATTTTTTTATGAGCATATCATGATTTCCTCAAATTTGTTTGGTGAAACCTCTTGAATTGTTTTTTATTCTGCAAATTGCCTTGTCCCATAGAGTGGATGACAAGAGTTCTCATAGTGAAATATCAACTTCTCACACCTTGCTGAGTAGCTGACATTGCTGGGGGGAGTCACAGTTACAATTGCCTGGATGAGTGCGTACTTAACCTGCTTGGGTTTATTTAAAACTTAATTCACCTTTAATATGTCAGCATGCAGCTCTAAGATCCACTTTCTTCTGGACCTGACTAGGGATTTTCCCAGAAAATCAGAGTTTTAACCATTAATAAAGTTCTGCAAAATAGCAAATTTTCACAAGAAAATCTTAAATTTACAAACTTGTTGCACTAGAGAACAGAAACAAAATAGATTGCATTGGACTTGCTTAATCTGAACTATAACCTTAGTGCTTCAGATCCTTGGAATAAGTTGCCTTGTTACCATGCACCAGGGCATCCCTTCTGCAGAGTCCATAATAAATCCTGGCTGTTACATGACTGCATATCCAGCAAACACTTCAGCATTTCTCAACTGAAATTCTTCATGTGTTTTCTTCCCATAAAAATTGGTTCCAATCTGATTTAGAACAAATATGAAAATAGCTGAATCACCCCATAATGAAAATACTGTTTGTTCAGCTCTCCTTCCTGCAAATATCTATACAATGAAACTGTAAATAAAATTTGTGGAAAGAGGAATAGCATCAGGACAAGTATGACTTAGAAGACTGAAGAGAACACCAGTGTCTATTTACAATATTTTTCAACATTTTTCTTAAATCTGTTTTAATTTCTGTTGGGAACTGCTGTGTTCACACAAAGGGACTATAGAAGTGGTCTGAAGTGATCTTTGCTGTACAAAGTCCACCTTGAACTGAATGCAGCTTTGTAAGATCTGGCCACCACCTTTCAGTGATTATCAGGAAATAAAACACATTATTTTTACTTGCTTAGAATAAATTATTTTTGGTCATCAAGGTATGTTATTAAATGTTACTGTCAAATGAACGTTTCAAACCAAAATAGAAGCTTTTGTAATGTTAACTATAAAAACTACTAGAAGCTATTGTCTCTGCCTAAATAGAGTGGTAACAAAGAAAATCAGAAGTATCTGTGAAGCAAACTCATCTTTATCCCTTCAAAATAAACAACTACTTAATGGGATAGCTATTCTTTTATACATCTCCCTTTTGAATAGAGTTACTGAATGCATCCTCATTTTCTATTCTTTCAATACTAATTCTGCAAGGGAAAATACATGACAGGTGGGTATAATACATGAGAGACAGATAATATTGCACGGTTGTAATCCAGTACACCGAGGTCCTTACTTCAGCTGGGACTTGATAGTAGAGATACAATAAATGATAAGAACAGTACTTTTCCTTTAATATCTCCATGAAAAAATACGTATATTGCCACAGAGACAGCAATATAGCTGCATTATTTTTTTCTGCAGAAAAATTCTGAGTAAACAGCAGCCATTAATAAACCAGACCATTTTCTCCTAGACTGAAAAATATATTACGAAGCCAAGATTTTTCAGCTGATGAACCTGCTTCTGTAATCTCTTTTGGATAGCAACATTACAACAGTACCAAGCTTATGCCTATATTAAAGATATTAATGATTTCTTCTGAAGCAGAATGTGAAGAAAAAGAACAGCTGTCTGAAAAAAAGTGTAATTGATCTTGTGTTACATGGGAATTAAAGGCAATGGTGGGAGTGTTGCGTTTTGTTACATTAAAATGAAAACTGATTATTATGGCATGAGTGGTACAGAATTTTGTACTGAGAACATCATGCATTTATCTATTTATTGAAACTGTGCTTTTTAGATGCCTTTATTAGGACTGTCTAAGCCTTTTATATTATCTCCTTTTTCAATTGCTTTTCGTGGAGAAACTTCAACTGATTCAACCATACTTTCTCTCTGATGTCTACCTCACACTGAATTTTAATGTCAAATGTGATTTCAAAAAGTTCAGCTGCAGTTGAAAGGAATACTAGAAATAGCAGGCAGATTTCTCAATACCTAGTATTTTTTCCACCATAAAGTACTTGTAGCAACCCTCCAGTTCAGAGGAGGAATATGAGGTTTGGCAAGGGACTTGGTCCTAGATTCAAGCTTCTGTTATTTCTTCTGGGAAAACCTACCTGTATTAGAAACCCCACAACATCTACTCTACAGGTTTTCCTGCTCTTGTTCAATGCAGATGAAAATTACAGCAGCCTTAAAGTTACTTTGCATTTATGCTGAGAGACTGGATCTGCTTGCAGATACTCAGCAAGCACAAAAGTGCAAGGCTGCGCACAGTTGTTTCACATACCAAAACCTGTGTGGCAATCTCAGCGCTCCAGGTTCTGTGTTACACGTTTAGGTATGTACTTTGTAGCTATAGTATGTATTGCTCCATCACAGTCCTACACAAGGACTGCAAGCCAAACTGGCTGTTCTGCTGTTATGGTGATGGAGGTCATTCACTTATTTTTATATTAGATAACAGTGATAAATCTTTCACTCCATATGCAAGTAAACTGCGCTTGCTGCCAGAAGAATAAGAGCACATTAAAACCCAACTTGATAAGCATATTGATTAATGAACACTTGGAACAGTGCGGTTAAAAACTTAAATTTGTTGCAACTGTGATTGCTGCTCAGTGTGTACATGCTATCATAATCCATGACTGTAACCAAACTGTTAGAAACACCGAGAATTAGCACAATGAAGTAGCTTTCTTTGAAGTTATTTTTTTCCAAAATAACATTAAAATAATCATAATTGTAGGATCAAATGGGCCAAAATGATGAAGCAAAGTGGGTTTGAAAGAATCTGCATTTCCTGTGTCACACCAAATGGCTGCCTTTTGGTGTGTGCTATTTCACCAGCTTGCCTCTTGTTCCAGGTTTTAATCAGTTTGTAAATAGTTCTGCAAAAGTTTGGGATTAAACCTTCCCCAAAATCATGAATCTAAGGTGCAAGACTTATAGGTAAGGTGTATGAAAAGACCAAAAGTAATATAAAATTAAGATCTGAAGGCTAAAAGAGATTTTTTTTAAAAAATTGTACAACATGTTAAAAAGTGGCAGCACTGAAGATATATACTCTGTCCACTGCTGTAAGTGACCTAGCTGAGCTTAAAATGCAGGACTAGGTAAACAAGCACTTCATCTTCCCTCTCTTCATCTTCAAGAGCGGCTTCGAAGCCTTTCATCTTGCAGATGCCTCATGCCTGCAGTCAGGATGTGCTGCTGAGAAGGCCGTGAGGAGGAGAAGGTCTCTTGGGCCAACCAGTGAGCATGGGGAGGTGTGGGCTTGATCTCAGAAAGGCAACGGTACAGAGCACAACACACAAAAAAGGAAATTCTTGTCTGATTCTGTGAGAGCTGGCCTTTCTCTGCTACCTCAGTTACCCGTTTTTCTCAGTTGTGTCTCCAGACAGTGTCTCAGCTGGAAATTTAGATGCCAAAGATGTCTATTTGGGATGACTGAAGAATATTCCTGGACATATCATGGCATTGGGATCAAGCCCTGCTCTAAGATCCTGGCTTTTGGCAGCCCCAGTGAGATGTGAGCCACAGGTTATACTTCTCTGCCACTGCATCATCCGCACGTCAGGCTGCGTCCTGTGTAGAGGACCAGCCCCAAGATGTTGAAGTGATCCCACCAGCTGCTCACAGTCAGCGATCTGCTGAATCCAGAGCATAGGTCAAAGCTGGCATGTTTCTTCACATCATTCTGTTAATTCCCTGGAGATTTGTAAAACTTCATTAAATACGTTGTGTTTTCACAGTGGCCATCTGCCATGAGCACATAAGATCGCTTGTGCTGGTGACCAGCAGGTCAGCTGCAGAGTGGAATTTCTCAGCCTGCCCCTTCAGAGGTGGCAGCGATCACTTCGCAGAGTTAAGCAGAGGTTCCTCTCAGATCACATCCAGATGTTCATTGCAGACAAGGAAATACAGACCACATGCTGGTGGCTCTTCCAACTATGACACTTGACCAGACCTTGCTCAAGCATTGTATGAGATGTTTGAATGGGAAGCAGCAGCCACAACTTCTCCCAGCTCACTGTGGGGGAGCTTTTCAGGAGACATGACACAGGCACCTCCACCCACTGGCAGAAGGGTGCATCCAGAGCTCTGAGCTCCCATTGTGCTGGTGTTACCTCGCACATGCATTGCTTTGAGGCCTGGATTTGTGCTTCTGGTTCTGGATGCCAGACGTGGGTCAGCTCAGGATGGCTTGGATGGAGGGGAGGATGGCTTGAGGACTTGCAGCTTGCCTTTCATGAATGAGAAGGATCCTGGTTGTTGGAAATGCAGGTAAAGGAGGAGGAATGAAAGAATACAGAGTTCAGATGGGGGCACTCAGGTGCAAGAGGTGGGAAAGAGTTAGTGACATAGATAGAGATGTGGGGCTGGGTCCTGATAAGACAAAATAGATTGCCACCTAAGCAATCAGGAAAGCTGACATTGACAGATTTAGAATGGGAAGATTTTGCAGGCACTTGCAACAGAAGGATGCCTTACAGGGTGATGAGCGTACTTGGAAGATACATTGTGGAAAACTCGAGTTACTTAACTGTCCTGTCAGTGATGTACTTGAACTAAAATACATGCATATGGCAACGTAAGGTAGGCTGGATGTCTTGTATGTTCCTTTTAAATCAGGTGATAACCAGATGTCAGGTTTCCCTGGCGATAGAAAGATTGTCATGAACAGAGAAAAACTTGCTGCTAAATGAGTTAACGTAAAGAATGCAGAACAGAGGGAAAGGGGAAGGTCCAGTCTTCCCTCTTCTCCCACAGTGGCCCGAAGAACACATCGGATGTGACCAGTTCTCAAGGATCAGTGTGTCATTTTCAAGAAAATACCTGAGTTCTGGAAGTACGGGCCTCTTTCCAAACTAGGATGATCTGCTCTAACACCTTGGGCTTGAGAAGCAAGCGGCTCTCCGGCCAGGCTTCCCAGTCTCCTCTGTACTCCTGGCCTTGCAGACAGAACAGGATCTTAACGCAATGACCTCAGTACATTTTGTTTCTTGCAGGAAGAAAAGCTGTGGAAAAGGGACAGTCTGTTTATTCTTTCAGTCTCTGGTATCCTGGATCACTGTCCTCTTGTTGCTATCATATCACAAATAATAGAATAACTTCAGGTGCTGATGCTTTCACTTAACCTGAAATTCTCCTGGAATACCTAGCTGGAGACTTACAACCAAGCACTGTTAGAAGTCGTGAGTAACACGCCATTCAGTGTTACTCAGATAGTCACAGCATTCCCGTCTGGATAGTATCAGTGTTAATGACAAGAGGAAATTGGAAAAAAACTCTGGTGGGCCTTTGTAGTTGCTGTTATCCCCTAGAGACAGGACTTCATCCACACAAGAACTACATGGGTGAGACTACAAAGAGAGGATATTTTACTGCAGCAGAGACCCTTCTGTAAGTTATTCTTTCAACAATTATCAGACAACATTTTCCCTAGTATTTTGTCTGAGTCTTCTGTATCCATGGAAAAGGTTTTACCAAATGTCAAATGACTATTTCTAAGGCTCTGAAAATCTGCTAAATTTGGAATAAACCTAAGAATTGCTTCACCTCATTCTTTCTACACCTTAAGGCCTCAGAGCTGCTGGAAGCATGATGTTAAATGCCTCGCCAGGAGCATGTACATACTGGGGAGCCATGGAAGGAGACGAGGCTCCCAGTGGCATTGTGAGGAAAAGCATATGTGCCTCCACATTTCAGTGATATCTATTGGACCACTCTGTTGGATTGGTTCCCAGCATTAATTTGCAATAATCACAATAATTTACATCACAGCCTTAATTAATGAAGATCTGGATATTTATGCAGTGGGGGATCTTGAAAGGATCGGCTGTACTTTCTGGTCTATTTCTGCCCTTTTTCATTCCAGTGAAACTCTGCTTATGACTCACTGCTTATTACTCTCTCTTTGCAATGTATGAAGAGAGAGATGTACAGCAGAACAAAACCTTTCTTTCCCTGATTATTTCCTTCTTTTCACAGCCCAATACCTCCTTTACCACAGCCTGGTAAATCGCTTCCTTATAATTTAAAATCCTTGAAAATGTTTGTGTGAGGATATACTTGAACATGTATATTCCTCAAGGTTATTTGTGTATGAGTTTATCATCTCAGTGCTAAATGGTTGGGGTGAGTGAAGAGTGGAAAATCCCTTTCTGTGAGATGTGCAAACAGGAAAGGTTTAGGTTTGGAGCTTCCAGCAGCAACACTGGGCTGTCTCTGGGCCATGGAGGCACCTACTACCTGATGCTGACAGGTGCCGAGGGAAGCTGCTAACATAAAGAATACTCTGAGGTAAAGAGGTTTCGTTTTTATAGATAGTAAGGTAATTAGCTTACTAACCAGTACCCACATTACAGCACCACTGGGTCTGTGGTATGTTCAGATGCTGCCTGCTCCTCTTTGCTGCCCAGCCTGGTTGCTGGAGCTCTTTGAAATCTCTGATTTGGTAACTTCTGAAGTACACCTTTATCTCTGTGTGCTACTTTATGTGGCTGCTGCTTCCAGATGTAGGACAGGTACATTGGCTGCATCCCTCCTGCTGTACAGGGTGGTCCTCAGTGAGGTGCTGAGGTGCATGTGGGGACAATATCTGGCCTGTACGGTGGCATCCTGTGCTGGTATGCACTATCCCCTCGGTGCCCAGTAGTTCTTTTGGAAAGAAATCTGGTTACACCGACAAGGAGGGAGCCATGATGGATGGCAGTGGGTCCTCTGGTCCCACACAGTACAGACATGGCTATCAGGAATGAAAATCATTGAGCTGTGACTTCAGTTTCCCTTCATTTGGAGGCATAACCCTCACAGTGCTCTCTTCCTTTGGAAGAAACAACCATTTATCTTACAACCATGCAAAATTTTATAAAAAATTGTAATTTTTTTTTTACTACTGACATTTGATGGGAAAGAAGCCAGGGATCTTTCTTAGTTTTAATGCATTTGATGCTGTTCCGGAGAAATTACTGTAGGTGAAATCTTATTAGTCATGGGTAAATTCCACTGTATAAATGATGTCTTATGCTTTAGAAATGAAAAGTAGATGTTAATGTACATTGTTCAAAGATTTGGAAGCAGAAGTGGAGTTGTAAAGACCTCTTCCAACTCTGTTTTGTGGTCCAGGTGAACAGCACAGCGTGCTGAAGGCTCCTTAGCAGCCCAGGCACAATGGAGGAGTGGTGATCTGAGCAGGGCCAGGGCATCTCTCAGGGGAGAAGGATGGACAAGCTAGTGGATAAACCTCATGTGGAAGGTGAACTGGGTTGGGGGAAGAGCCTTTGGGAGATGGGTTTGCTGTCACTGAAGACATAGAAGGAGTGGGAGTAGCAGCTACCCCAACACTTCTCCACCCTCTCTCAGCAGTAGAAACCAGATGAGCCTTCCAGAACTGCAGCTTCACCAGGCAGTGAAGAAGAGGACAAGGCCCTTTGGCCACCCCTAACACGTTGATCCTCTCTGCAAATACCTACTTTTCTCATGCATAAAGCCATCGTGGGGAGGATAGCTCGGTATGTCTGGAATCTGGTCTGAATAATAGAAACACACTGAAGTTATCCCAGGGAAGAAGTATCTTCAGTTACCCATTTACAGCCTGCACACATTTCATATCTGACAGCAGGACAAAGCACTGTAAAAATACCCTTAAGAATGTGAATCTTTGCTCTGATTTGCACTTAAAAGGCAACATCTGATTAGTGTCTGTGTTTTATTAACAGAAGACTGGGAGGATGAAAGCTTCTCAGATATCATCTTTATTGTAACACATATTTTTGAGAGTATATTGTGGAAGAAAATGCCACATTTCATTAAAGTCTATCATTCATATACCACAAAGGATTTGGCAGCAGTTTATAAACCTAGTGGTAATTCTCAGCGTTGCCCATTTTTCAGCGCCTGAAGATTCTTTAAAAAATGCTTCTGAATCAACTGGTGTTCACTGGTCTGTGTGGGGATGTGTGCTGTTTTACCCCAACTGTGGGGTTGTCTTTGGTATAAGCAGCTCAGTTGCTGTGTCAGCAGTTATCACACTGGTTAATTTTAATAGACTTGGTTGCACAATACATTCTCAGACCTTCCAGATGTGCCTAATGAAAATTCATACTGACACTCATTCTCGTCTCAGCATCCCCTTTGGTCTGGTGTTGTTATTTTTTAATTATTCTACTTATAAGGAACCTCAGCACTCCTGATACATTAAATGCCATATATGTTGACGATAATTTCCCATCACGGTAAGGTTTCTCCTCTGTTAGTTCTCTCTGTGTGCTTCATTTCAGCTGTTTGCCACCCATTAGGCAGGGTAGTGAAACATTTGGTTCTTGAAGGGTTGAGTGCTTCATTTTGTGTGATGAAACTACATCAGCAAAGCAATGATTTATGATTAATAACTTATTTGGCAGTCTTAGGCTTTTTTCATGGATTGCCTTTGAACAGATTGTAATTTTCTTGAATTTATTAATTATTCAAAATGTTAATGACTTTGGGGGATTGATTATGAGCAATTTTATGTGAGTATTTGGTATGCAGTACTCCACTTCTAGGGCCATTATTTTGTTGTGTACATAGATAAAGGCACATCATATTTTCCCTTTTCAGTTGACAGAAGATGCTGAAAAACATCATGACAATTTTGCTCAGGGGATGAAAATTTAGGGAGATACAAAAAAAAAATTGAAACATTTTCCCCTGAAATCCTGGCTAGATGAAAGAGTTTTTCTAAAAATAATTTCTGAAATAAAGATTATTGTCAGATTTCTTTTATTTACTAATCAGTTTTTAATTTATTATGATAACTTACACACAAGGTAATTGGTATAAGGTAGGTGCTTGTAGTCCTGGTAGGAGTGTCCTATAGCTTAGGTCATTATTACCTTGGGCTTTGGTGAAAGGTATGTTTCTCCATACAGAATATTCTGAAAGTACAGTTGTCATCAGCTTGCAAATCTCTCTCAAGATTATTGTGAGGGTGACGGTAGGCAATTTCCAGTTCTGAAGCGTGCTGTCAGATGCTTGTGAGGTTTGCTGGTCTCCTAACACTTGCTTTCTATTTCTATTGAAGCATGAAAGGTTCCAATTCACCTCAAACAAGCATTTTGTGGGATAAAACCCTGAGTTCTTGAACAGCAAGTGGCTTAAAATAGGTGTTAATCAAATTAACTTATAAAGACATTTGAATACTTGAGAGATATTTTTTAATGCTTCCTTCAGTCTGCTCTTGGCTACTTTTGCTTCAAGAGGGAGAGGAGAGAGGACAGGTAGTTGCCATGAGGTAGAGGTACATATTGCTTGCGTCACTTATTTAAATACAGGTCTGAATGATGAGCATGACAAAACTGAAAATTCGCATTTTAATTACAATAATCTTGCCATTTTGGAAAATCTGAGAAGTGGTTGTGTGACTGGTTGTTGCTGGCCAAAGCTTCCCCCCCTCCCCGTGTACCTGACTTGAACCTCTGTAGGCACTATACCTCCACATCGTACATTTTTCATGGCTTTGATGAGCCCATCTATTTATGGAGTGCTTTAAAAAGCTGACTGCTACCCAGACCTTGCAGCAACATGCTGTGTGCTGAAGCCCTCTGTAGCTGTTCAGGTGAAGAGAGTACTACTTTTCTCCTGTGGCTCTGCACACGCTAAGCTGTTAAGTAACAGAGGTTGCAGACACTGCAGAGGACTGTCAGCTCGGCACAGGAAGGGATTCCACTGCAGCCTGCATGAGCACGTGAGAGCTCCCAGCTGCAGTTCTTTCCAGTCACTTTCAGGATTGTTTTCTACTAAAGGTTCAGTTTTTGTTTTACATCTTTTCCCACAACCTTGCACCCCCTGGCATGTGTTTAAAAGGCAGCTTAGCTCAACACACTAGATTTCAGCAATGCAGGCTGCAGCTAGCTTCTGCTCTCCAGGAGCCGGTCGTGCATTATATGTCAGCTCTCAGAGAAAGATAAGGGTTAGTTGGGTAGAAAATGAACAGAGAAGCAAAAGCTATACACCTTGAGGTTCCCGCAAGTGATAGACATTAATCCATTTTAAACTCCTTACATCATTTAAGCTTCTTGGGGCAGGGATTTGTCTCCAAGTCCCTGTAGAATATCATGTCATAACCATTCTACTCTACAAAATGAATAAAAACCATTATCCACAAAGCTCAGCAGTCATTCCAGAAGTCTGTATGGCACCTACATTTGGTTTGCATTGAAACATCAGTAAACCCAATCTAGTTCTGCACAGGAGGCGCTGAAATGAAAACTTATCATTAGCTACCAGTGCTCTGGCACTTCCCTGGCTACAGTGCAGGAACAGGCTGAGTTGGGTATGGTTTATTGTAACAAAATATGAAATTCACCTAATTCACACCAAACTTACGACTTCCAAATTTAAGTATCTGCATGTGAGTTAAGAACACAATGCAGTTGCTTGTCTACATGTTTCTGGAACAACCAGATTTGCTCATCTGCTGAGCTGTGGTTACCCAAGCCACCCACTCAGGCAGGCTGGGCAGATGTGACCCATGGGAGCCACACATCCCTCTGGAGTGGTGGTGGGAAGCTGGGTGGGATAACCCAGTGCACCTCACATGAGTTACATTTGATACCTATGTTTAAGCAACTGAATCAACCTGTAGGTATGTAAGTTCCCGCTGAAGTCAGTGAACATTTATTCATGCAGAAGAGAGAAGGCCTAGAGAGAAATTCAGTCACCCTAAAGTGGACATCTAGGTGCTTGGATTGTATTTTCTTATCTCACCATCAGCCTCTTTAGAAGCTGTCCAGAACCTTCCCTCTAATGTCAGAGCTGGGCTGCATCTGGCCAGAGGGTACCAAGTCAGTCCAGGTGATGCAGAGCACATCTCCCAGATCCTTCAGGTCTGCTGTATTCACCAAGTCTGTCTGGGTCACAGCTTTCTAGCTGCTTGCCACAGAGTGGTTACTACACTGCAGATTTTACTCTTTCACACATTGCTGTTGCAACGGAGTGTTGTTAACATGTGTCATTCTCTTTCCACACAAAGAATAACGTAAGTGAGCAAGAATATGAAGTATATAAATATAAGCATGTGATTATGGTACAAAGACTGTAAATAAAACAGTAGTTTCTGTTGTCATTAAAACTGTCTAGTAATTTCCATTTCCTTTCTACAAATGCCTCTAGAACTGAAATTTATATGAGTTAAATCTTTGTTGGCTGATTCTGAAACAGGCTCTCTATTGATTTGACTTCCTGCACTGTAAACCCTGCTTCTTCTATACACACACTTCTGGGCCAACTGGAAGTCAACAGGTATTTCCTAAGAATGAACTGGATGGATTTTCTTTTTTTCTCTTGAAATACATGGTGAAGTTCTCTTTCTGAACCTTACAGAAAAGTGCAGCGGCAGGAAAGCTACGAGGAAAATAGATGCATAAATTTAAAGAGAAGAGTTAGGAATAATCTCTCTGTTTCTGGTGAACACACAACTGGCCAACAGGGTGAGGTTCTGGAATGCACTGAAGTATCAGCAGAGGCTTATTCTTCGTTGCCCACTTCTATCTTGACAAGATCCTCAAATGTATTTTTATAGTTTCCTTCCTGGTATTATCCCAGAGGTAAGTACTTTCTTGAAGTAAGTGTCAGGCCAGAACTAGCTGGAAGAAAGTTTCTACTTACATTGTGTGAAAGAAGCTATAGAATTTATTCCCAATTCCTTTGTTGAGCCACCACAGTTCATAAAAAAGCAAAAGGATAACACATTTCTAAGTGATGCACTCCTGGTTACCCTGCAAATGGTATGAAGAGTTCAAAGCTTATGTATAGAGTAATACTCAGTCATGTACTTGACCGTGGACTTTAGTAAAGAGAAGAGGATTATAAACTGTGAAAGAATTCTTCTTTGTTTCACACGGGAAAATATTTTCCATTTCACTTACTATACTGAGTTTTCCTGCTTGAATATTCATAATACACTTCTGTGTTCCTGAGTTCTCATTCATATTCATATAATTTAAAATGCAGACTTTTTTTTGGTTCCCAACCTTTCTGATACATTTAAAAATTATTCTTGCAAGAGCAATACTCAGTAGAGCTACATTTGCCATTTTATTATCTTTGGGAATGGGGACTAATACATAACAAGCAGTGTTTGAGAAATAGCAGAAAACAGTAGATCCTGCAAATTTGCTATACCTCTACAGCTGCATTCAGTGCTCGTACACCCTTGGGTACAGTTCTGCTTCTCCTTCTACTACACATACACCATACCATGCATGAATGGCATCAAAGCCAAGAACCAGCTCTGTGGCTTTGGTGGGGTAAATGTCTATCAGTAAGGTGAGTTCTGCTGGAACTCTGGGAGGGAGCAGTGGCGAGGGACTGCTCCTGTGTCGTGGTGCAGACAGACTCCAGCAGCCTGGCAGGATGCTGCTTCCAGATCACCTGGGATCTCTAGGTCTTTTACACTCTAATAAGCAAATAATAGGGTTGACTCGCTGATAAAAACTCATGAAATCAATGAATTTCTAAGTACTGAATGACTTGAGTCATTAGCCAAGGGGGACAAAGACCACTGACACCAATGGTAAGACTCACTGACTTTAACAGACTTTGGAGGAGACACCAAAAGAGGAGAGATGTTGGATCATTAAGGGAAGGTAAGAGAGAAACTGCTTTAAAGGAACCTTACATCTCTAATGAAGAAAGTTATCTTACCAAAACCACCATCAGCTGAAAGTTAGCATGAAGGCTGTTTCCTATAGAGTTACACAGAAATGTTTGCTTAGGAAAGTAGGAGATAGGCTGGGAAAAAATACCCTGCCTGGAGTTAGAGGAAGGTAAATGAAGCAAATCCCTGCAAATGAAAAAATTTAGAATATCTTGGTTACATTGGAAGTGAAAACCAGCCAACTTCCCACTTCTCAGGAGAGGCACTATATACACGATTGGAAACAACCGTGTAGCACAAGCTACCTCATCAAAAACAACTGAACTGCTACCATCTTACTGAATCAACACAGAACTATTTTACCTTTTTTAATGTCACCTTCAATACCACCTAGTACAGTGTAATTAAATGCAAATGAAGTTGTTGTTAGAGAGAACACCCTGTTGTCTCTGGTAATGATCAGTTAGAAGGTGTGCTTGTGTGGAGAAGACATAAGGCTAATAATTACATCTCTGTATGAATGAAATACACCTTGTAAGAGTAAAGGGAGCCCAAAGATGAGCAGATTCCTGCTGTTTGCCTTGTCAAGACAGCAGCTGTGGAATATATAATCAGGGAGAAAGTCATCAAAGATCAATTTGCAAAAATGATAACAAGGTATTGAGAAACTCCTGAAATCTGTAAAAGCGCTTTAAAAAACCAAAAAAAGGTCTGAAAAACTTTTATAGGAGATGTTTAACACTTTCGGCATAGGAAGTGAGTATCTTTATGTATAAGGGCACCTCAGGTCTTGGGATTTAGGAACTGAGAACTGGCTTCTATTCTCAGATCTTCCTTGTACTTTGCAATGACCTGAAAAGCCCCCATTTAGCAGGTTGATCCTAAACCAGTCAGTGAAAGTCAAGCCACCAGGCCAGGACTGTTGCACGTCTGAAGAGCTTCTTAAGTGTTATTTAGAAAGCATGAAGTGAAAATTAAACAGTACATAGACCTTACATTACACCCTGGCACAGAATGATTTTTTCCCTGAAGTCCATGAAATACTTTGCTATTGCCAGGCAGAAGTCACTGTAAGAAGGATCATCGCATAATTGCGACTCACTTGTGCTTGTTTATCAGTCAGGGGAGCCCATTCATTATACGGGTTAGGTTATAATCTTAACTACTATCTTCCCTTCCAGAAAAGGCTGTGAGGTATGTTACTGTGCGTGCGGTAGGGTGGTGAAACTGAAGCATTTGGGAAAGCTTTGGGTCAAGGGAGATCCCACCCAGCACCTCACAGAGCCTCTCCGAAAAGAAACAGTTGCTACAGAAACAACTTACTGCCCTGACAGCTCTGCAGGTTGTGTTGCATTGGCACGTGGCTCTATGCTTGCCAGCATTAGTAGTCAGGGCTGTGGAGAAGTCCTTTAAATATGATCTTAGCCCTGCCGCTGTAGGATTTTGACACAGATTTTATTAAGCCAATCCAGCTAGGGAAAAATCAAGGAGACCAAATTAGCTCTATGTCCTCTCCTGAGCAAATACATATCATGGCTTATTTCAGCAGCTGCGTGGGATGACCCTCTAAAGCAACCGTTTCTGTAGAGGAACATCATTATAGCAGGAAGAGATGAAATGCAGCTCTTCTGACTTCAGTCATCTAAAAGGTAGGCACTGGGTATAAAGGGGTTAGACAGGCGTTCTCTAAAATCAGAGCAGAGAGATATAAGCCCTCCCATGACTGCATGGTTCATCATGGTCTGAAGAAGGCACCCGAGACAAATCAAATGAGTGGCCCCCTGAGAGCTTCTCCACTGGTGACAGAAGGAACCCAGCAACAAGCACAGAAAAGGTGCTAAACTCCACGAGGCTAAACTTAAGTGACAGAAATCCTACCTTTCATGAATTAAGGTTGTGTTTTAGTGGAAATTATTTAAGACATAATATAGACATACAAGGAAAATGAAATATAAATGAGGAGAAATCAAGGGCCTTTCCCCAGAGAAACAAATATTAAGAAGTAATGTACTTAAAAGTCTGTTAATAAAAATCTTGAGCATAAAGCTCATTAAGTAAATAAAAGGTAAAGCATGCAAGTAAGGAGTAAAAAGTACATATACATAAACTCTTTATCTAAACAGTTTTTTAGTATGATAGAAGAACGCCTTCCAATGGATTCTGCTTTCTTAGTTTGCTCAGTCACTGGCCTGAAGCCACCCACCCAGTGGCACAGCACTCTCCAACCTATCAAGCTGCAACAAGGTCTTTTACCATCTCATGCCAGCATATTCTTCATACGGTCCCTCTGCTGCCTTCTCCTAGTCTCACCTCATCCAGAGTGTGTGTTCTCTCTGCTTTTTCCTTGGCTGTTCTCTCTTCATTTGCTCTCAACCTCTTAACTTAACCAGCCACACCTGTGCCTTATCTACATCGGCCAACCTGACACCCCTGAAGCCAGCCCACAGTTGTGTATTATCAATGGTAATTAACCCAGCTTCATTCCTCTACAACCCAGGGTGTGGTTGTGGAGGCGGTTGTGGTGTTCCAGCACCTCTCTCTGCTCCTGGCACTCATGCCTCCGCAGGAGCACCTCAGCCAGTGTCTTAATGTCAACTCTGCCACTGTCTCAGCACACACACCATTAGCAGTTTACCTGGATTGATAATCTGTGATTGATATCTTCTACCAGGCTTTGCAGAGGGAAGTCTCTTCATAACTATTACCTCTGACATTATTTGCCACTTACAGTTTCCTGTTATGCAAATTCCTATTAGCATGAGTTATATCACTCTAGGCTGTTATATCACATAAACTTAATGTAACCATCTCTATGAAGACCTGTATGGTTCAATGCAAGAGGCTATCAGCTATCCACTGATTAAATAAATGTTTACTGTATCACCTATCTATAGCTCTCAAATAAATAATTTTTAAAAAATCATGTAAAATAGCAAATAAAGCTACACGTACTTTATTAGCATTTCATTAGAATTCTTTTCCTCTCCTAAGTGGGCAAACTCCTTACAAAAAAGGGGTAAAACATCGACATGCTCATCTAGAGGAAAATTTTCAGGTAGTACATAGGTGATTAGATGTTGAATACTTGTTATTGTTAATGTGAATGACTGCTTTAATTCCCTTGCTATCAAAATTACCCTTGACACGATCTTTGGTAATATGCTGAGCATTATTTTATAGACTGTATTTCTGATGAATTTTGTCTGATGAGACAGACAGTGAAAAGAAAAAAAGGTAAGCACCTCTTTCCCATGCATGATTCCTTCTGCATTTTCTTCCTGAAGTAATGTCTGGATTGTGATTTCTTTGTTGCTAGTTCAGTACATTAAAAATCAGCTAATGTAGTATTAACTAAACACTAATAGGCCACTAAAGACAAACTTCCATAGTGGAGAAAAAAAAATATTTCAAGTGTAAATGTAAGTCAATTTTATATGCATGATTTTTTTTGTTATCTGATGCCATTTGTATTAATAATTAATACATGTGTTTCATTGGGGTATTATCAGCCTCAATAGATATCCAAACTTTCCTGGCTTACTATTGCTTCTTTTCCTTGCAAGCAGTGCAAGAAGCCAAGATAACATTGGCCACTGCTTTATCCTCTCCTACTGACTACCTGGCAAGAGGACAGACCCAACCGAGCAATGATGCTGGCAGCACCACAGGTGATGCAGAAGCAAACAATCATCAAAATATGTCCTGCTGTCCAAGGTCCTTAGACTCTGCATGACAACCAGCAAATGTTTTCTTATATTTAAGGGCACAGAGTAATAGTCCCATTGCATTTATTCAAAGTTCAGATACATCCACAGCCATCCTGGGAAGCTGATAATCTTGTTAAGCGCACAAACACATAACCCTTTGCAAGTGCAAAGGTAATGTCCATTATGGATCTGGTTCAAACTACCTTTCTTGCTCTGCTATTCATCACAAAATGACAGCAATGTAGGCTGAAAGGGCCTCAGGTGTCACACAGCCACCCCCCACTTGAGGCAGGAGTGCCAAGCTGAGGTGATCAGGTCAGCTGTGGCTCTGCCAAGGACCTCCTGGGACTCAGCTCCTCAGGCAGCCAGCAGCCCCATGTCACGCTGCCTGCCCTGTGCCCCCTCATCCCTGCTGCCTTCCCAAGAAGCTGCCAGCATCTCCTCCATGTCTGATAAATGAGGGTTATTGTGTGAGGTTGCTCCTAGCCAGGCATCAAGGTGCAAGTCGGTGTTTTATAAGGAAATCTGGGGGTTTTATTGAGTTTAAGGGCTATCTGCTGGGAATAATTTCCCATCCAGAGCTTCAGAAAAAAACAGTGAATCTCTCCTTAGTGGGGGACTCTTGTTAGGTTACTCACGTGTGTACGTTATAAATAATGTCCATGGCTATAAATAGTGCCTCCTGGCCCTTTGTTAGCCTTTGATCATATCTTTTGCCAGGGAATCTAGAAGGCAATAAAAGGCTAACTTGTTATTTATGGCCAGTGATAAACCCTTTGGGACGAAAATGCCTTATTCTCCTTTCCAGTAAGGCTGAGGACCATTATATGCCTCTCATCATACCAGGAGTCATGTTTGTTATGCTTATCCTTATATACTAGACAGTCCACTGAAATCAATGGGAATACTTGCTGTGCCTAAACTTACAAATGCATCGTGCCTTTAACAGATCTGGACTTGCAGGAGATAGAGTTCAAGAGATTATCTTTGAAGTTATCCATCTACACAGCTGACAAGAAAAAGAGAATGAGGATAAATGGTGAAGATGATGGCTTTCATCTCCTAAAATAACTCTCCAGATAATTTCCTAATGAGGAATTCTGGCCGAGTTCTTGCAACTACATAAGCTATTCCATTTTGCTTTGGTATAGATAATCATGATAATAATATCTGCCTGTAGCAAAATGCTGTAGTAAGGCAGGAACATGATTTCCATCTGTCTTTCTCAGCTTTTTTTTACAAAAAAAAAAAAAAAAATCCCTTCTTTCAGATAGTAGCCACTCACACGAATGAAGTCCAAGACACATTTTCAGCTTTAGTTTACTGATTTTGATCATTCAGTCGCTTGTCTTCCCTACACTCGGGTGAATCTTTATTACAGAGTTGCGAAAATATTTTGTGTTAGCATTTAAGTGCCAATATGTGCATATATACTGCATAACTGGGAAGAGGCAGAGGGGATTTTTTTCCTTTCTCATATAGATAGTAAACAGGACATCAGAACAAATATCTTACTCCAGTCAATCTTCAATATGAGAGTAAAATATAATTTCAGTCAAAAACAAAGCACAAAACCAACTAGCTCATTTCTGGTACTTGCCTACCACCATCCCACCTGGTCCTAAACAAGAGACAGGCCTGGCTCAGTGCTCAAAGGCAGCGCTGTTTTGAGGTGGGTTTGATGCAGCAGAGTCAGAAGCCCCACTTTTAGATCGTTACAGATCTAAAAGCCATGTCAAACAGATACTTTGAGTATTGTATTTTCTAATTATTGCCTATACTTAATTGGAATAAACCCTGATGAGTCAATACTTTAATTTTAAAATTATGTTCTGATAAATGTTTTCTCATCTTTGAAATAGCAGTGTAGCAGAATTGCTTGTGTCTGAAATCGGCCATTTTAATGTGTCGTGTTTGAAAAATAAATCTGCTCCTATGCCCTCTCAAGGCTACATTAGATGATGTTAAGTGCTTTCATTTTTCTGTTCCTTCGGATATTTTTAACTGGATGAGTCATTAGGTATTCTGGTCACTCCTTTTACAGATGCAGTTATGATTTTCACAGGGAAAATATCAATTCTGTGAAATCTCTCTGTGACAACCATTCTCATTGCAGGGAATGTTTAAGTCACCACAGAAATGGAAAACAGCCCTGGCAGGGTATTTGAGAGGTCATGTAGTCCACTCCCTGCCCCAAGGCAGGCTCAGCTCTGCCAGTTCAGCCCTGGCAGAGCTTGGTCTAACCTGCCTCTGAGACCCTCCCATGCCCATGCCCACAACTCACAGTTCCCCTGGCAGACAGCCAGCCCTGGTGCTAAGTTTTTCAAAACCTGTATTGTTTAACCTAAATCCTCCATGTGGCACTTTTCAAGACCATTTCTTCTCATCCTGTGATCCATGGTCTGCAGAACAACTTTGCAAATGTCGAAGCTGTTATCATATTTCTTCTCAGTTTTCTCTTGACTAAGTAGTCCCAGTGCTCTCCATCTCACCACCAAGACTGCGGACTCTTGGCCTTTAATCTGTCTGCTTCTGCCCTGGTTTCACTCAAACTAACCCAATATTTCTTAAACTAGAACTGAGACGTTACTAGTAACAAATAAGGCAGAACATATCTTCCATACAGCTCCTTTGTGCATCTTACTGTGGAGCTGCATTTTCACAGCTGCGCAACATCACTAAGGTCATATACCCCACATGCTCTTGTGCACCCCAGAGCCTTTACTAAAAAGCAATTGTTCAGTCCACATTTCCCATCATGTATCCATACAATGAATTTCACTACCTAAACTATTAATTTCTGACCACTTCAATTTTTCAGAATAATTTTGAATTCCAGTCTTGTCCTCCAGCTTGTGTCCTGTACAAGAGAGCTGCATTGCCTAGTATCCAAACCATTAAACACTGAATAATACCAGACCCTGGAGAAATACTAACACAGCTTTACTTGTCCTTTTCTCTAGAAGTATGGTTTTTCAGCCAGTTGTACGACAATTTCACAGTGGTTTCAATAAAACTGTTTCCTTAACTTGCTTATGAGACTCCCCTGGGAAGCAAAGTCAAAAGCAGCACTACAGCCAATATAAAGAAGCCTACTGCTTCTTCCCTCATTTCCTATCTATATATGATATTAACCTTGTTTGCCCTTAGCAGTAAACCACTTTTTCCCTTGCCTTCATGTTCTATCAAGGCATTTTTTTCTGTTCTTTTTTCTTGTTACCTCCTGTGTTAATTCTATTATATTCTATAGTGTGGCCTTTCTGATTTTGTCCTTGTAGGTTTGTGCTAGTCTTACATACATCTTCTTAGTAACTTGACCTACTTTTCACACCGAATAATTTTCAGGTCACTAAAAGACTCGTGAGTTAGCAAAATTGGTTTTTTACTACGCTTCCTGTATCTCCTCTGTGTGGAATAATTTGTGCTTTTCTTTTCGAGGCTGCCTTTTTAGGAACTTCCTTTAAACTCCCTTTTTCTTCCTGCCTTGCTTCTCTCTCAATTCTCCAAATGGAGTGATGCTCCCTTTCTTCATATCCTTTATTTTTATTTTACTGCTTTGCTTTCTTCCCTTGCTAATATCAGGAATACCATTCTTTATGATCCCTGACACAGAGTTTGCCTTCTCCCTTCACCCTCTGGACCAGCTCCTCTTCACTCGGCAGAAACAAGATCCAAAGGAGCCTTCCCTTCTCCAAGAACCAGATAATAATTTCCATTGCAGCAGGGCTGCTTTCCCTCCCCTTTTATGCTCAAAGACTTTCAGGAGCTCTGTTGCCTCCAACTGCTGGTGTTGACAGCAGGTACCATGCACATCTTGGAAACATGCCTCTTCATCTCCTCCTGCCCAAAATAAAACATAAACATATTATGTCCTTTAACTTATCAAATTAGGTAAGTAATAATTCTGATTGTGAATGGAATTCTTCCAATTTGTTTTTCATGTTTCTTATATTAGCATCCAGACCTCCAAGGCAGCCATCCCACTATTTTCTTTCTTGTCCCTTTTCATTCTGGGGCTGAAGAGGAGTGGGAGGGTGTAGAGCTTCAGTAGCCTATTTTCAGGACATGCATTATCCACCTCTTTACTAGTTTGCTCAGTCTGTGCCTGGTAACATTCTTACTTCTCTGCCTGAGACAGACTTTCTTAAGTATTTTTGACACCACACTGGGAAGCTGCAGTCCTTGCCGAGTCCTGCCCCCTTGCCCCTACAGACACTGGCTCCTGCCCCAGCCTTCGCCCTCAGCTGGAGGTGCCAGGGAAAGTCATCCTCACGCCTGCTCCCCAAGTCCTGCAGCAAAGTGCTCGCTTTCAGCTTTTCCAGGGGCTTGTTTAATGGGAAGGGTTTTCTAACAGCTCCGATTCAGGCTCTCGACAGGCACTGTGCTTGCTGGGATGTCGAGTTAGATCTACAAACGAACGTCTCTGTCCCCTTCAGCCTCTTTCCTTGGCAGACTGCTGGTTTTGTACATCTTAGACTAAAAAATGTGACTGTCCTCAAACCTTACTAGTGATGATTACTCACTCGCTACCAGGGCAGAGGCTTAATAAGTATGTACATTGTGCACAAGAACCTTATCAAAATACAATGCAGTAACACCACAACCACACTGTATCCTTCCAGCTTTCATCAACACAAGAGTCTTTTCTTGCCAACGGTCATGTCACTTGAGTATTTTTATAACAGGGGACACTTCTATGTCCCTGATTCAGCAGCATGTCTAACTACAAACACAAATCATTGCAACTGAACTACCAAAGCCAAAAATTAATGCCTAAATGATGAACTTATGCCTGCTGTTCATCTGAGTCTAGACAAATGGCAATGTGTAGAATTACTTTTATTAAAAAATAATCTGCACCACTAAATACCCTGAAACTCACAGTTGAGAACAAAATTTTTCCTATTACCAAGTCTAAATTTCATTCCAATTTGCATAGTATTGAAGAGTTTTTCTTTTTGATGCTGTTTCTGAGAAATCTATTATGTGAGAATCCAAAATTTTATTAAAAATTGAGCAATTCCTTATGATTGCAGAGAGGGACTTGGAAACGTGCACCGTCGTAGTTCAGCAGCAAACTGGCAAGTTGAAAGAGCTATGATTTGTCATTTTTTTTATGTTTTTTTTTTCATAACCCTGAGATTTGAAAGAGAATTCTGTGACTAATGATTTTGAACCATTTGGACTTGCCACAGTACCAAGTAAGTGTGGCAAATGTTTGCGGGATTGAGATCATGAGCTGAAGCAGCCCCTTCTGTCATATTTTCTTACCTGCCTGCCTGAGACAAATAGAGAAACAAAATAAGAGCAATGAATAACCCAGCCAAATGTCAGTGTTGTGAAGCTAAATGCATCTTGGTAGCCACTTACTGGACAGCTGGCTGTGAAAGCAGAATCCCTCAGTGGGGGTTTAATGTAATGATATGAGCAGAAGTAATTCAGATTAGTCATAGCACTGAATTGGGGCCATCATTAAACTGTATATACTGCAGAAAAGCATTTCTCACCATAATCCATCATCATCCTTATTCTCACTTGGAAAGTATTAAGCTACTGTATTAAGTTATTTAGATTGTTAGTCAAATAAAAAAGAGACATTTTTACTGCTGCCTGGCTCACTGTTATATCAGCCAGTAGCAGTCTTCTCATACCTTACACAAACCAAAGGCCATGCTCAGGAGTAATCCACTATATTGAAGTGAAAGAAAATGACCCTCTGGTAGGTTCCTAAATTTCCCCAAGTCCCAGAAATCTCCAAAGGGAAGGGCTATTGCACCAAAATATTACTCCAGTATTTCAAAGTGAGGGTTAACTAGCTACAATTTAAAAATTAATTTTAATTGTTTTTTGTTTTGTTCTTTGTTTCACTATGATGAAATGACTACCGGAGATGTTCACTTGCTTTTTGCTCTGCATGAAGAAAGCTTTTTGGGCAATGTGGAGGTGTTCAGTACTTTAAATTAGGTTTCCTTTTCTGAGGAGGTAGGAGGAACCAGTTAATAGGTGGAGGGGCTTCCTTTTTGTTTCAGTGATAACAGACATGGACCTCATAAGCAAACAGGCAACCCATGAACTAGATATGGAGCTCTAAGGCCTGGATGTCTGCAAGATAAACACTAAGAGCACCTATCAGTTGCAGGGGAGGACTGTGGAGGGAGATGACTCAACTTGTTCACATTTTCATGGGTTGTCTCTTGTTCCCACTGGATAAGAGCACGACGCAGAAAAGAGGAACTGGCCGGTCCTTTCCATCTCTGCTCTACTTGGCTGAAAAAGGAACAGAGCAGAGCAGATCACAAAGAGCAACCCTGGGAGGAATTGCTTCTCCCAAGTGGATGCAGCCAACGGCTCCCTCAGGTGCAAGCTCAGAGCTTGGCACAGCTATCATATAAAATCATAAAAATCTCTGTGGCAGCTGCAGGAGTTGTTTAAGTGGGATAATACTATTACAAAGTACTCACTAATAAAGTTGTAGCTTTTATGGTGACTTAGCCACTCAATCAAG
This sequence comes from Falco rusticolus, assembly GCF_015220075.1. Lineage (NCBI taxonomy): Eukaryota > Metazoa > Chordata > Aves > Falconiformes > Falconidae > Falco > Falco rusticolus. Next base: position 37,760,758 of record NC_051191.1, on the reverse strand, counting down.
GAGAAGCACCAGCTTGGTGTGATAACCAGCTCTCCCAAGAACAATTGCTCTGCATTGTAAAAATTGTATTTGGAGACTTCTCACGGTCTGGGATTCCTCACATGAGCAAAGGGTTCTAATTCTTACCTTTTCATTGATTTTACACTGGTCTGTCCCCACTGACAGTGGAGTTGTTTCTTACAGCTTTTGACACTAACATCCAGGTTTGGGTGCAGCATCTGCTCTGGCAGCAGCTGAATCTCACCACTGCTGGTGCAAGTAAGAAGGTTACAAAACTGCCTCCTGCTACTGGGTGATTCTTGTTTGGGCTGAAGGAAACTGGGACCCAAGGACAGTCCCCAGAAACTCAGGATATTCACCAAAAATTGAGATTTGCCATATAGCCTGCCTCTTTATCATCTACTGTGCTTTTTAAAATTATTTATCTGAGCAAGGCAGATTGCAGGCCTGTTTAAGGCATTGAACTGACAGCCACTTGTGTCCATGCTAAGCAGGTGGGATAAGGGTGAGATACCACAAACTGATGTTAAGGAGACAACTGTGCTAGCTTCTTTTTTGCAAAGATACAGAGCAAACCGCTGGAAGTCAAAACTGTTGCCACCTGGCAAAGCGAGGTCGAACCTCTGAACAGCTGAATAGCACTGGGAAATAGGTAAAATCAACTCAGATTTGGATTCTTGTTTCAAAAGACACTTGGCATACAACATTCAGAAACACTAGATCATTTAATGCAGTGACTAGCAAACACCTACTGGGTTAGAGTTTGGTATTTAATCTTCTAAACAGTTTCACTAAGTACAGAAAAGCAGCTGGAGAGATTTTCTTACACAGAGAAAGATGTTTCTTCCATATTTTAATAAGAAAATAGGATTCTCATTACAGTATTGCTGTTGCCTCAACATGCCATAGCTGAACACTCAGGCCAAGCTACAAGAATTGAGTGACTTCTTTGGTGCACTTGAAGTTAAAGCTAAAACAGGAATGCCTTTCTCCATCCTCATTTGCGGTGACAGTAGGGATGTCAGAGTGACCATGGCAGCAGACAGCCACACACTGCTTGCTGCAGGCGCAGATGATGCAGGTGAGCACAGCATGGGTGCTGTAATTTAGCACCGCTGACCTCCTCGCCTTACCTCCCACAGCAGCACCTGCAAAGGCAGAGAGGTAAAACTGCCACATCCAGACACAAACAAGCACAAAAGTCTCTGGGGAGAAATACGAATCCCTTCTAGATCCTAAATTTAGTATTTCTAAATAAAAAGCATTTACACTGTGGTGCCTTTTTTCTTCTCTAAGATGTAGCTCTTAACAGATGGTGATGAACAGTTTGGAATTAAACTGTATCCTGCTGCATTTCTAGATGCTTTTTTACAGCGCCATGCTCTGGGCTACATCCTCACCATTCACACTTACTGGGAGGTAATTTTTAGCTTCTCAAGTTAATTATTGCCAAAATGTGATTTCAGCTATAGACGCTGTTTCTTCCAAGACATCAGATGTCAGCATTTCCACAAGACTGCCCACTGGCAAGAAGTGAACGACTAGAGTTCAGAATTGTCATACCAGGTTCAAGCTTGCAATTTACCTATGGACAATAAACACATGTTTCAAGAGTGGCAGGTCTGGTGAACTTTTCATTAGCAGAGTGGATAAAACACTTTAAATGTAATTGCAGTGAGTAAAATGCCTGTGAGGAGTTAGCTGCTCCTCAGACTGCCCACAGCGAGTCCATGTGATGAGCTAGGAGGCCAAAACTTGCCTTTTCCATGAGCAGCTGTTGTCACCAGGAGGACTAAGACATCTCTGAGAGAGGAATCATTTATGAGCATCTTCTTTTTGCTTTCTTGTGCCCTGACTGGTGGATTAAATTTATATACCTATGCAATTTATTTTGTTGAAATAATACCTCTGCCATCTTATTAAAGTGACCAGACTAATAAGGCTCTTCCTTCCAATTGTGAAAACCAGAAATAGTCAGTGCTTGGTTACCCCTCGAATGGCGCCTTGCATTCTGATGACATGTTGAATCAGAGCTCCTGCTCAGGTGTAAGGATGCTTTCACTTTACATTTAGAATGATATAACTTTTCTAGCCACTCAGTGGATCCTGATCGATTACTGTAGTATTTTAGGTAGCTACTTTGTCCTGGGCACCTGCTGATGGTTGTCAGAGGTAAGTGGTACCATGGAGAGAAGAAGCATCCCTTTGGTGGGGCTGCAGAGGCACTTGCTTTTGAAGGCAGAGCATGCATGCTCCCAATTACTGTTGCTGAGAGCTGTGTGACAACCAGTTTGTCCCCTGGGACTCGGGATTTTTTCATTAGGTAGGTTTCAAATAGCTCTCATTGGCCATAATGCCCCCAAATGGTTTGCCAGGGCACCAGCTATGGGCTGGCTACAGAGCACTTGATGCCCTACAGCAAGGGGAGTCCAAGGGATGAGTCACAGCTATGTCCACCTAAGTTGCAGCTTGTGTGAGGCCAAGCCTGACCCACTTCTCTCTTACATCATTTGTGTGCAGCCACGTGCTCAAGGGCATGCTGCAGCGGAGCTTGGAGGCATTGTGGGGAGAACAGATGAGTGCTTGGTACTGCTGGACAGATGCCAGTCCCGCTGGTGCCACAGGAGCTGGGAACAGACACCTCCACATCCAGTAGATCCCTGAACCCAGCTCTCCTGGAGCATGGATGTGAGGCTTTGACCCCAGCCTTCAGCTCTGCAACCATCACACAATGAGCTTTGGTGCACATGGCCTTGCTTTCAAACCTGCCCTGAATTTGACAGATGAGTTTTGTTCCCTGACCTGGCCTGTTCCTGGATGGTGCAGCTAGGTCCTCACCCTGCCTTGGGTGTGCTGAAAAGCTCAAAATTCATCTTTAATACTTTACACTGAAATGAGCTATGTTTTCTGTGGTAGTCTTCTAAAAACTGAGACGAAAGGACTCGGGCATTTCTTCTGCCCAAACTAGCAAAAACTGCTTGTGGTAATTGATAGATTTTGCTTAACAGCCAAAGGACAAATGCTAATGATATTGTGTGTCAAGTAAAGTGGAACAAATCAGGGAGGTTTGGGGCAGCCAGTAATTCTTCTCAGGGAAGAAAAAGCAACCCAAAGTATTTAATTTAAGGAAGAAAAGAGACAGAATACAGAAAAGCAAATTCACTCCCTCTTCTCCATAACAAAGCCCCAGAGTTAGAGAAGGGATTTCTGCCAGATATATACAATAGGATCTGTGCAATGCTATGCCATTTGCAGGTTCTTTACACAAAATATTTCCCTCTTGTGTCTTCATTTATAACTAGACTCAGACACATCAAATGGCAGTAAAGATATATTTCGGTTGTTTGGGTTTTTTTCTTTTCTGCTTTGCTTGATGATAGTGATAGATGGATAATGAGGAAGCTTATTGTGGGCCAACAATTAAAGAAATACAAGTTATATTTTCAAGAGGAAAGAAGATGATAAGAATTAAGTCAGCTGGAGCACTCCAGAAAAAATAATAGAGCAAGTGAGTGATAACCCCTGCTAATTGCAGCCAGAGATACATCAGGGAAAACCTAAAGATCAAAAGAAATACCATGCATACGGAAAAAATGTATCTTATCAGGATGGATCAGCAGCTTCAAAATGATCGCTTAGCATTTGAAATTTCAGATTATGAAATGTTGACAATTAAAGCTATATTTCCCCCACTAGGATGTCAAATGCTTCTCCTCAGAGGCCTGACTCATTAGATAATTATTTGAGCCAGTCAGTTTCAGCAAAATTGTGAGCATGAAATAAGCTTGGAGCTCAGCAGACATTCGCTGTTACAGGGGTACGACTTTTGGGTTGATTTCTCAGTAACTCACTGAATGCAATAAGAAACCAATGGCCTCCCTCTTTGCAGCTTTTATTATGTTCCCAGTTGTCACCAAGTAATAAGTGATTATGAGTATGACTTCTGATCTCTTTGAGCTCCCTTTATTGGTTATAAGCGTGCTGGGACCCTGTCTGTGGGCAACCCAACCAACAGCAAGGAAGTTGAGCAGTGACAGGCTACCAGCTCTAACATGCTGTCACTGCTAATGGTATCTTCAGATTGTTTGGTTGCATGGAATAAAAATAATAACAGAACTATAGAATCATTTAGGTTGGAAAAGACTTTTAAGATCATTGAGTCCAACTGTTAACTCAGCACTGCAAAGTCCCACTAAACTGTGTTGCTAAGTGCCACATCTACAGATTTTTTAAATACCTCTAGGGATGGTAACTCAACCACTTCCCTGGGCAGCCTGTCCCAGTGCTTGATAACCCTTTCAGTGAAGAAATTTTTCTTAATATCCAATCTAAACCTTCCCTGGCGCAACTTGAGACTCTTTCCTCTCATCCTATCACTTGTTACTTGGTAGAAGAAACCAACACCCACCTTGATAATGTAATGCACATACTAAGGGTCTACAAAAGGGAAAACATTTTATATGACAAAAGGAGGAGCAGATGTCTACCTGAACTGTCTTGCCAGCTCTTACTTTGCCAGTGCTGGTTTATTAGTTACCTTCTGCAGCAGGCCAAAAGTCCTTCTGCCTGAGCAGCCAGCTTGGACTTGCTGCTGACATTGCAGCATCACAGGAGACCTGCGCTGTGACAAAGGCGCAGTGATGCTTTAGAAAATCTCCAACAAATGCTTCAAATCCACCCATTTAAAAAAGATAGGTTTCAACACTGTGGACATTTCTACAAAAACAGATTCCTTAGTTTCTGAACATTTGTGTTTTCTATGTGTATATTTAGGGATGGGTGGCACAGGCTAACCAGGGTAAGAATTTAGCTCAGGTACCACCTGACCTTTGAAGCTCTGAACCTGCAAATGCTTAATCACAGACCCAACTTGTATTTGAGCTGTTTAAGTACCTGCAAGCACAATAGTTGTAGAGACAAAGACTATAAACTCTTTGGTTACAAGTTTCAGGCTATCTGTAGAAATAACTTGCAAAGGTCTCTCTGTCTCAGCCTTTAAGTAGCACATAATGCTCTCATAAAACCGTGGGGGCAAACTGTGCTGCCTAATGGCTCGGTACATATATCGCCCCATCCCACCTGGAAGTTGTGCTGGCTGCATCTGTCTGCACGCTTGTTGTCTTCTGGGCCCACTCAGTATATGTGGATGGGCCAAATGTGCTGCCCTTCCCCAGATAAATAACCTCTGAAATGGCTGGATTGCCTGTGACTTTGAGAAAACACAGCAGACACTCTTCCTCTTCTATCCGGCCTGCAGGAATGTACTGAACTGCTCTGAAAACAAGGCCTAGCTATGGATGTTTATTCTGCTCTCTCTTCCCTCCCTTCCTGGAAAGCACACTGAAAGAAGGGCATTGAAAAATAAGAGTTGAAGGAAATTTAAAAAAATGTTGAACTGAATTAAACAGCTCTGGTGATATTTAAGAAACTGGAAATAGCAAAAGACAATGGCTAGCCATACACAGAGACATATATAGCAACTATTTTAAAATTCAGTAAGACCCTTCCCCAGTGTTACCCTACATTGAAAACATCATGATGTTATTGCTGCTTAGAAACTGAAGAGCAGGCAGATTGTCTTCCTCTCAGCGCCAGTTGCACCAGCTGTGCAAGTGTGCTTTCTGTAATCCCGCATCAAGATAATGCACTTCTAATCTTACCCTTTAAATGTGACTCCTGAAAAAGAACACTGCATCCCCTCCCTGTCATTGCATTTTCTGCGAACAACCATGTTCTTCCTTTCATGCTTCAAAATTACTTTTTCCTGAAAAAGGCTTGTGTTCAATGACCTTAATTTTCTAATAAAAACTGTCATTATTTTACAGCTGCAGTCAAACACACAATTGCTTCACATGTATCATATAATTACCTAAACATGAAAATATCCCTCCAAACTGAAAATTAGTTATAACTTCTTCCACATGCTCAAAACACCAGGCCTCATAACCTGATACTAGGATCATTTTACTCCTGTTAAACTGGGATTGTGTCAGAAGAGATTAAGTCCCAAATCTGGTCTGCAGTCCTTAATCACAGGTTTAGTCACGCTGATTTAATGAATTTCTTACCTATGTAATGACAGCAAGATGAACCTTCTAATTTGTTTTTTACTCTAGAGGGACAACAGCAATATCTTGGGTATGCCAAAATCCCTTTTACTTTCATATCTATGCAGCTAGTCATTCATGCAACTCTTGAATCTGTGTGTTGGATGCACCCGCACCCTTGCTGAGCTGCATGCGCAGGGAACAGTTACAGCCAAGATGAAGTTAACTGCTGATAGCTTCAGGAGCATTATAAACCTAGGACCACCCCCTGATCCCCTGGGTTACTCCTGTCCAGCTTAACCCCTGCTAGTAGCAAGGGTCACCCCGATGTCTCTGATGGTCTGAGCCTCCAAGCAATATGTAAGCGGGCATGAGAACTGGAGAGTAGGAAGGTACTTTCAGTCTGAAAAGCTCTTTGAGGCACCTCCTGATCCCTTGTGAGGTGGCTACCCAAGCAACCTTGTTTCAGTTTTAAAAGTGAACATGTGAAAAGGGATTTTTACTAAAATTTACAGAAGTCCAGTCAGGTTTGGAAAGGAAAGTTCCTCATTCCACTCTTGTGATGGATCGTATCTAAACCGCTATTTTCCTTTGTCAAAAGTTGAAGTTCAATTAAATTAAGAAATAGTGTGTGACATGAAAGTATAACATGTAGAACTCTGGAGATGAACACTACACCAACCAGACTCAGGATTATGTTTCCTCAATGGTTCTGTTGTCAAAACAGGCCGACAAGGCAGCTGTTTGTACAGCATGGGATACTGGGCCCAGTATACTGGCACCATTGCTATGTTCAGCTGTTTTCTTATGTTGGGAATTTCCCAAAGCACCTTTTAAAATGTAAGGTAATATGGATTCTGGAGACCAGTAACACAGTAAGAGCTCAGGTACCAGGGCCATCAACAGCAGTGCCAGCAGAAAATGCAATTAAAGGCCTATCACATAACTTTTGTCTAGAGAGGCTGAAAATTACTCCCAGCCATTCTCAAGTCTGCAAAGTCCTTACATACAACCAAGTACAAAAGAATCCTGCATGAAACAAGGTACAGATATCATGAATGACTGGAAGCACTGGTCCCGCCAACAGCTCTTCCTGGGTGGCAGAGAGCTGTGCCCGCGCTGGGGGCAGCACAGGGAGCGTGGCGGTCGGTGCCTGCCTTCAGCTGGTTCAGTGGGAAGAAGCTGCAGCTACTCAGAACCCCCTGTTAATTCCTTGAACTGATTTATTTACACAGTCTCCAGATGAGTACACATAACATTGCCTTTGGAAATGATCCAGCTCCTTGCTTGGATCTGAAGGAAAAGCCCAAGCCTCCTTTTGGAGGCCATTGCCGCCTGTTAATTTGCTCCCAGGTCTGCAGTGAGCGATGGTGACGATGGCGTCATCACGGCGCAGGGCCACCCCAGCCCAGCCTGCTGTGCCACCCCATGTTCCGTGGTGCCCACTCAGTCCAGAGCAGGAGCAGAGGTTGCCTTGCATTTCCTGCTGACTTGGGTGCTCCCACCCGAGCCAGCCCGGCAGCGTAGCCTCCGCTGTTTTCTGTGTGGTTTCTAATTCTACCAGGCCATGAATGGGCCATTCAGTAAGCTCTATTCTTCACCCTGAACTAGTGAGGAAACATGGAGGAATGCCGGAGGAGACTCCAGTGAGCTCTGGCCGGATACGCAGGAGCCGGAGGCCCTTTCAGGGTAGCAGGAAAACGGAAATTTAGCAATAAAAATTATGCGGGAGCCTGCACAAGGAGCCAGGGCTGCTGCTGGGCAGCGATGGACACGTGTGCACGCAGGCACGCAGGCACACTGCTCCTCTAGTCCCCAGGTTTTCCTGAGGGGGATCCTTCATCCAGCTGCAGCAACCAGAACAAGCACTGCCAGTGAGCCCACGGGCTGGGCTGGCCTGGCCCAAGGCCAACCATAACACACAGGAGTCAGTGGGGTCCCCATGGAGCGGACCTGGGACACTGGTGCTTTTTGCAGGCTTTTCACTGGCGGTGTAACTACAGTCATTGTCTTCCCGGGCCTTGAGTAAATTTACCAGTGCAGCGGCAGCCGAGAATTTCTCTGGGTGCCCGTGAGGGAAAGAAAGTGCTAATGGAGAAAGCAGGGAGAGGAGGGGTGTGGGGGGTCTGAGGCAGATCAAAGCAGAGGCATATCAGCTGGGCAAGGGAGCAGAGGTAAAACACCGTAAAGGAGACAGAAAGGACTGTGACTGCCTTAAGGAAAGGGGATAGGGAGGAATAGGAGGGAAGCGCAGGGAGTCCCAAGCAAAGTGGTCCCTGGCCCTCTCCCTGTAAGGATGTTTTACAGCACAGTGATTCCAGGGCCATCTGTAAAGTCTTCAAAGAGGGGCACAGGAGGAAAATGCATTCCTCCTCCTTCACACAGACTTGGCCTAGAGGAGCTAGGAAAGGAGAAACAGAATGAGAGAAAAGATGTATCGGCAGAATAAATAGCCTTGATACAGGCCAGTATTTTGAATGTGGCCTGAGGGATTTGTGTTTGCGAGTCTTTCATGATACAGAAATTGTGGGAGTGAAAAAGGGAAGGAATTAAATAAATGTTGGGGGAACACGATACAAGGGTGAGCATTTTAAAGTTAGCATGTTATGTTACTTAAATATATAAGGAAGGTTCATTCCTAAACCTTGCTGTATTTCCAAGGCAAAATAGGACAGAGCAGCCGTAGCTCTGGAGGAGCAGGAACACCTGTGAGTCAGCTGTAATGCTTACGTGTCAGGAGAAAATGCATCATTTTTTCCATCCCAGCATGAATCTTAGGGGAGAAATAAGAGAAGAGGAAATGTCTTATGCCTTGATGTCTAGAAAAAAAATCAAGGGATTAATGGATGATGAGGACTTGCAATATGTGGGCCAGATTTTAGATACGAGGGCCTAGTGTGGGACAACTCATAAATAAGCATGATGGACATCAGAGCTCAGAAACTTTGGCTTTCTCAGTCAGCCATACCAATGGACTGCTTTAGGGCTCCTGGATGGAATTTTCAACATCCTAAAAGCAAAAACATAAGAAAATGGCTATTGACAGCTGTTCCCATTCAGAAAGCAAAAGCATGGTCTGAAAATGGGGCTCTCTGCAGTCCCGTACGTGTTGGCACCCCTCTGCCTGTGAGGATTAGGTCCATTGCAGCAGCTTCTTCTCACAGAGGCTGGGCACAGACTGCTCCTTCCACGAAAGCATAGTGAGGCTGGTCTATCTGTTGGCTCTCAGACGACTTGGGGGGCCAGTGGCATATGATAGTCACTGCAAAATCACTGTCACAGGAGGAAAAATCGCACTGTGTCAGCCTAAATTATAAAATAAACAGGCAGTTTCTTCGTCTGACTGTTGGACTAGCTGTGGTCATGAGGAATGCCATGTCCAGAGGGACATATCTAACCTGCTACCCCTCCATGTTCTGCATAGGCAGAGGAGATTCTGAGGTATCGAAGGAATACTTGAGTACATTGGAATATCCCCCTCAGTGTTCAGCTGCCTTTCACAAAATCTCATCTAGAAATATCACAGGTGGGTTACAGTGGGGCGGGGACCATGAAGAAGGGAAGTTTTATCAATGTGAGTGAGTTAAGTAAGGAAGGAGTAAAGCCTTTGTAGGCAAAGCAAAAGGAGGAAAAGTGTTTTGAGTTTGTAACAAACAGCATGCTGGCGAGGGGAGTGGGGTCTAAATACCTGGAATATCTGTTTTGGGGTTCCATTCAGTATAGATCTTGATTGGTTGTAGGCTTCTAGATCATAACTCTTGATTATGTGGCTACTTTGGTCAAGAGGCTTTCCAGTGCTAGGATCGACAATATTTGGGTTTTTGAGGTTGGGAAATTTCTTGAAGGCAGGGAGTTCCTTCAGCAAAGTGGAGTGAAAGAGCACCAACCACTTCTAGGAAACTTTTTCTGATGAAAGTTGGTGTTCAAGTGAAATGGGTCCAGACTGCTAAATTTCTATTTGTGGAAAACAAATCTAAGATTATAGTGGAAAGGTGGAGAATATTTATGAAGATTTTCAACAGCAGATGAGAAACATGTCTGTCAGCAGTTATTTAACAGAGCTGGTCTTGCTAAAGACCACTCAAAGTCCCTTCCTAAATTCAAAGTATCACATTGCATACTTAGTTTTCACATAATATTGAGAATTAAATAATAGAGTTCAAGAACATTATGATGACAGATTAATTGCTTTTTTATGATCTGCAGTGGTGGGATTGCAATTAATCTGTGAGAAAAGCTAGTGTTTTCTTTGCATCAGCCACAAATTCCTTATCTCCACTCACTTCATGCTTAACAAAACCCCAAGCATTCTAGTGGAAAGAGTTTATTACGGGCTTCTCAAATGTATCCAGAATGCAGATAAATCCTAAGTGATTTTGTTATTATTACTCTTATTCTGCTACCATCAAGGCCATTTCTTCTGTCCTCTTTCATGATCTCTGTTATAGAGACAAAAATCAGCATCTCAGTTTCAGCAGCTGGACAAAAGGTGCTGGAGGACCACATGACCGTTGTCTTTCTACGTATCACCCAAGATACAGATCCTACAGAGTTTTCCATCACGCTGTTTGAGAACCAACATTTTCTAAAAACTAATGGCAAAGCTCAAGCAGTATGTGTTCTTCGTATTTCAGAACTACTTAGATGATGGACAGTAGCTGAGAAAGCTGTGAAGTCTTGCATTACTGACTGAATGTACTCATAGTACTTTAAATGTTGATGGCACCCAATGCACGCAGTATATGAAAAAAAGGAAAAAGTGGGCAACAGGAGAATGTGGCTTCATGATTTCGACATATAGACCTGTACCCCTGAAAAGAAATGGAAAGAAAGCAAATCAGATCATCCTTAATTCATGCCATCTGCAAACTCTGGCAGAGGATTTGTGCTACAGAAAGCCACAAATTTGTAAGATTCAGGACAGGTTATTTAATGTGTGTGAAGCAAGAGACTGATTTTGGTGATCCAGTTGAGGACAAAATAAACATGAAGAGGAGCTTTACCTATACAGGTGTGCTAATGCCTGTAACACTGCTATTACTAAGGGTCTGTCAGCACTACCATTTAAGTGCTGCCATTTAAGCTACCATATTCTAAGGTATATAACTGACATGACACAAGTGATGCTCAGCAATTATATTACTTTTACAGCTCCAGAGAATATCAAAGCATGCCCTGAACTGGGGCCTACCACTGCAGTATTACACATAAGGGAGAGCGGGAAAGATTAAATGGCTGACCAAAAGTTATGTACTAAACCAGAAGCTGAATACAATTAATTTTTATTGCCTGCATAATCTTAGTCCACTGAGTCACCCAGCCTCTCCACAGATGTAGAGTTTTAGGAATCATATGCTGGAAGTTGCTTCTCAGGACTTTCCCTCTTAGAGCAAAGATTCATTACTGTTTGGAGCAAAATGTTTATTGTTGCCCTTTCCACTCTGTAGGCAGTAAGGGATGGACAAACTGATAGCCAGCTGCCGTCCAGCTGCAGTGCAGTTGGGTTAAAATGTGGCCAGAAGCTGAGCTCTATGCAATTTCGACACGTCTGTCTGAGAAGGCTGCTGTTATTACAGCCAGTTCATGGGCTGTCTCTTTAGACATCCCTCTCTCTGTATCCAGGCTGTTGCTGTCTCCTCCATCTCTACCTTCAAGCAGTTCTGATACATGGTGCAGACCACATAGTCCAGAAATGGGAAATCCTCTCAGCTCATGACCCTCTTCTAGCACTCTGGAAAAGGGCTGGTCCATCTTTGGGGAACTGCAACCAAGCTGGACACAAGGCTGTCCTGCCCTCAGCCCCTCTCAAGTCCAAGCTGGATTAGGGAGACCAAGTCAATGGCTGGCTAGTAGCAAAGACGCTTGGCAGGGCTATGTATTTCAGGACCACCCAGAAAGCTTGCTAAATTTAGTCACATCTCAAGTCTTTCTAAAAGACACCAAGGAATGCTATGGCCATGTAGAATAACTTCAAAACAGGAGGGAACAATAGACTTGGTTAAAGACTCAGGACTGTAAGCACCTGATGAAAATGGAGCACCCGCCCCCCATATCTGGGACTGACAGGAGCTTTTCAGAAGCCTCTGGCCATGACTTTGTAACCCCTTTCTCAGATGAGCTGGGCTTGCTCAGGCAAATTATTGCTGTTAAATCAATAGGGAAGCTGGTATGAATAGTAGCTTTCAGCTCTTGCTGCTAAGGTCTGCTCATATTGCTTTACATTGTACTGGGGGACTTCTTACACCCCAGCACAGTGAGAGCTGAACACAAGCCATACCTGGAGAATCACATCTGCTGCACACCCGCAGCAGAAAGTTTCTTCCTGCAGGGCCACCAGCCCACCTCATTTCACAGTGCTGGGAGAAGGGCTGGACAGTTTGCAGAGAAATGTCAGAAGTGGTTTGCGTTGTGCCCGTACATAGAGTCTCAGCACACGAGAGCACGGTGCATGGACCAAATTGTTATTCTCTCTTACACAGGCTCAGATCGACATGCACTGTTTCAAATATGACCTTCACAGCAGACACTGCAGCATGAAAAACACATGATAGCTCTTACATCAATAAAAAAATGTTTAAACAGCAGCTTTTAGCTGTAGTCATCAGTTTATATCTCTGGGTTTTTCCTGAGGCTGTTTGTGTTGTTATCTCATGCAATCTTCCTTATTAGCCCCATAGCAGCTTCCTACTTAGCTGATGAAGTTTCTTAAAATATCTGCTCTAAGTGATGACAACAAAGCTGATGATGTGTTTATCGTCTAGCCTTTTAATGCAATGTGTTACCTTCTAAACTAAAACAGATGAATTTTTTGCTTGTCTCTGGTTATTTTTCTGTCTTTTCCATCTTAGTCTCCACTCTTCCTTTTTTATCCACAGTTTGACCCAGATAGCACATTGCCTAAAACTCACATCTGACTTGAGTTCTGAATCTGTATTATTCAAGTGACTTTGCTGTTCCCATTAAGTAAAATGATTTAGTTCCAGAGCTCTTGATTAGAGAAAATAAGAGATCAAATCATTTGTCATTGAGTTAGGATGATGATAAGGGCCATGATACTTAAGGAGGAGAATTATTAAAATGTCACACACACCAAGCTGTTTATTATTTTGACAGTCTTGCACCATTCTTCTCTATTAACAAAGAATGATGCATTATTAAAACAAAACAAAACAAAACAAAAAATGCACCACTGAAATTAAAAGAAGTTATTGAATGCTCATTTATGCAATTGACTTGGATAAATCAAACAGTTCCTGAACCTGGACAGAAGAGCATTAAGTTCAGCTTCCACTTTTGAAGAACAAAATCTGTTAGCATGCTGTCCTTGAGAGACAGGGGCTGCACAGTAACTCTGCGAGACCAACAACATGATTCTCTAATCTTTGCACAACCTGACATTGCAGGACTGTGGAAGTTCCTACCTTCCCTTTGGCTTCCCTTGGGGTGATGGCAAAGTCTTTCCTTGTTTCACCAACACCACAAGCACCAATGCAGCTGGGTGGCCCAGTCTCTCCTCAGAAGGGAGAACCTCTTGCTGACACACATTTTGTTTCGAAGCAGAAGACTATTTCTGGATGCCACAGGGCTGACTCACCAGCCCGAGTTCAAATCCCCAACCACAGGATTCAGTTCCTTTTACTTTACTGCTTCAGTTTTATTTCTTCAGAATAAAGGAAGAAGCTTCTGAACACAAGCTGAACATATCCTCAATGTCTTTCCCTTCTGTGCTGAGTACAGGCTCAGCAGAAACCTTGCTCTGTGCCTATCTGCTTTTGGAGTTTAGAGAAGACATCCTTTTTTTTTTTTTTCTTTTTCATTGAAGGGCCATAGGTTTCAATGCAAATATCTGAGAGTCATTAATCAAGGGACTTCTTCACCCATCCAAGGTCGATGTTCCTTGTTGACGTAAAGCTTGCATGACCTGCAGACTGTCACCTCATATCATCTTGCATACAGGCCTTGGCAGTCACCTGTCAGTTAGCATCTGGAAACCTTAATTTCATCACTGTGAGGGACTCCCATGAAATGCTGCAAGCACAGGCAGTAGAACTGCGACCCCATGGAGCTATTTGTAAAGCACTTTTAAAGGGGTCTGGCTAGCTAACAATCCTTCCAGGCCTGCTGGATCACCAGTTCTAGTCCCCTCCTGTTATGGCAAATCATGTCTTGTAATTTCTTTAATTAACAAGGATCTACATTTAAATGAATCATTTGTTGCTCATGAGAAATAGAGGCATTTGAGAGACCTGGAAATCTTTTCCTGAGTTCCAGCCTAAATTTTATTCACAGGCAATTTATACCCATCTGGTTTTGTGCCAAGTATATTCTTCATCGTGAGTAGCTTGTCTCCCTCCTCTACAGTCACCCCTCAATGTATTTATAGTCAACTGTCATAGCTATCCCCAGACTTCATTTTTCCAGGCTAGACAAACTGCTGTTCTAGTTTCTTTGCTTTTCTGTTGATCATCACTGTGGGCCTGCCCGTGTCCATTAGTCTTTTCGGTGGTCTTCCTTGCCCAGAAGTCAGACTGTCTGACATGGGACTGTAAGCAACTCCAACAGAAGTTTCACCTTGGCCTTATACCATGTTATAAACACTTTTTCTCTTTTTTTATTGAGAATATTCCATTCAGGTTGGCTTTTGTCTTTTTGACAGGGACATCACACAGGCAACCTAATAGTCTTCCTGTAACTGATTAAGAGACCTGTTCTGTCTCATCTCCCAGCTTGTTCCCATAATGACAGTGAGTGCACACATGACGGAATGTGCTTCACCAGGCTGGCGCTCACATTCCCTCTATTTCAAATATTTGGAGAGTTAGGCATCAAGGTTAAGATTCATACTAGGTAGCGTGGCAGCCTTGTATGGTCAAGACAGATGTGCTTGCATGGAGCAGGGAGATGCCTCCAGGCTGCAGGTTAGCACCTGGGCATCCAGGATCAGTAAAATATGAAGAGCTGTTTAGCAAATCCAAGCAATCATTAGAAGCAGTATACATCAAGTTACCTTCAGATAGGCTAAAAGGAAATTAGACAGCAGAAAAACATTGGAGGGAGAAGGTTCAGGAGAGAAACGAGCCCAAGTTTTTCTCTGGCAGGGATCAGAAAGCAAGCTTAGTTTTAGCTGGTCAACAGATACCTTATTTAAGTTGCATCAGTTAGGATCAGGCATTATTAAATCATGTGCAGTTGCCTTATTTAGATTAAGACAATTTCCTGATAGTGGCAGTAGTATAAGAGGAATAATATAACTTTCTTTTCCCCCAGCATGTGTGTGGAAGTCAGTATTTCCTTGCACTTTTCTCACTGCAGCTGGACAGCTGTAGAGCAGGAGAGATTAATCCCTGGGCCAAGAGGGCAGCAGCATACAAGAATGTAACTCTGCAGCATGAGAAAAGCATTCTCCAATTCCAGCCCTTTGCTCCCTGGATTGATTCTGCATCTTGTATTGGATAGTCATCTGTTTAAGTTTTTAAGTGATTGAAATAATACTTACAAAGAGAACACCAACAAATTCTGAAGGATGTGGACTATTTTTCAGCTGTGCTCATTTTTAGCTGAAAATTAAAATTTTACTCTTAAAATCTCTGTTTCAGGACTCTATTTCACCCAGCATTTAACCCCAAAGCTTCAGAAATGCTGTAATTATTTTTATCTTTCCTTTGTTTCTATTTTTTTTCCCAATAATTGAATTCAACAAACCGATGAATAACCTGGGATTTACTGACCTCTAACGGCTAAATTAAAATCTTCCACCTTCTGTTTAAATGCGCCACTAAAATGAAAAAATACATTCAGGACCTGCTGCTTTTTTGAGTCAAGACACTCCAGCTTCAAAAACACGTCTCCTCCTTCTGGTGGTAAAGAATCACTTATTCTTTCAACTGGGATGAATAATATTTTTTGGATGATGTAGGTAAATTATCAGTCACTTTCCCATTCCCTGTAATTAGCGTGATAAGGGGAAGACAAGAAGCTGGGATGCCTGTCTCTAGTGGTTTTTAATCAGTTTTGCATGCTCTGCTAATGGGAAAGAAGCAGTTTCCCTCACCAATTCTAAACCTATGGACAGATTACGTTCACTGTAGAAACACATTTCCTGGACTGTTTCACAAAAGAATGGAAGAGGTGAGTTTTGCATCATGAGCAGGATTTGTCTTCACTTTGGTTTATTCTGACCTCTGGTGACCAAAGATGCAAAACTAAATCCCAGACAGCTCGGTGCTGTGCCTTGCCAGCTCCTGCATCCCGCTGACCCCTGGCTGCAGGCAAAGGAGAAGGCTAGTGGGAGGCTGGAGGCATTTTAACCTGCTTGGATTAAAATAGATTAAAAATAAGGCTTGATATCATTATAGGATGTAGATAGCTGCGAGTACTTTGAGTGCAAGCTGCATTTTCTCAATCAATGTCAGGCAAAGGGCAGGTCAGCCCTTGTCTACCATTTCCACCCTCTGCAAAAAAACAGCCACCGATGGGACCACCATTCATCCGCGGTCTAATGCCGCTTAGTCCAAAGAATCACAAGTTATAGTCTGTGTTTATGGTGATGGCTCGTAACATATTATCCTGTTGCCAGGGAAGCAGGCAGAAAAGATTACAAAATAGATGGATAAATATTATTGAAAATAGGATACCAAATTACGCACCATTGCTGGATGCCATCTAATGTGTACCATCATTTTTCAAGAAAAGCATTGTGTTTCCTTTTGAAGGTTTAACTGCATAGTGAGAATGAGCCAATCAATCATAGATTACCTTCAACTATCAATGTGCTTTTACTGGTTTTAATGACAAAGCTCTTCAAAGTATTAACAACATTTTTTTCATTTTTTCTATGTAATATACTGGTGTCTTAAAATATCGGTATATTAACAAGTTAGAGTGGCAAAAATTGTGATCATATGATAAACTAGTTTAGCACAGGGATTAAAATCCTCTGCTTTTATCAAAATATCATACATCATACATCCAAATTATGAGTTATTTAAGACTGCTTTCTAGAGTCAGCAATATGCTGGTAGCCTTGTACTTCTGGAAATCCTCTGTCATCCTCATGGAAAGAAGGGGAGCAAAGGATCATGTGTTTTGAATTTTGCCCATCTCTGAGCAGCAGATTTTCACATGTGAGTGATTTCACACAGCTCTGCCTACCCACATCAGACCCCACAGGTAAACTAATACCTGTTCATTAGCAAGGGCCCTCAAGGCCATTCATTGGGCTATAATTTCCTTGTGAACATATGGGGGGTGGGGTGGGGGGGGGGTGTCTCACAGAGCTTGTAAAAACCTACAGTACAGACTTATGTAACTGAGCAGGTCCTTAGGATTTTGTTGCAGTCAACAAAAGGTGTTGACCTAAAAAGAGTGCAGGTTTCTCACCTGTTTGGTAGCACAGACTACATGAGCTCCTCTGAGGGGGAGGGAAGCTCTGCTCTGTAAATGTCTACTTTTAGTCTCAAGTGTTTGGAGGTGGTGAAAGACCAGCCATGCATGCTGTGAGCACTGAACCTTTGCTATGTCCACATTGCGGTGTGATAATGGCTGCACTGGAATAAGCCTGTCTCCACGTCCCCATGCCGTGTTGACAAGTTGAATGTCCTTTTGGTGTTGCAATGGGTTCTCAAGCACCAAATGTGTCACTTCATTTTTAAACTGTACTAAAGCCGTGTCCCCCCTGGTGCAGAACAGTGCTACCACAGGGCCTGGCATCAGCTCAGCCAACTGTCAAGGCCTCTGACAGCCTCAAAGACTGACGGGAAAGAGGTCTTCTTTTCTGGCAAGACAATATAGCTGATTTTCTTGACCTTCCTTCTGGTCAGCAGCGTGGAAGTTTGCCCATGGTTTCTAAAAGTGCTCGTCAAACTGCTGAAGAGAAACAGCTTCTCCTGGGCTTGCCCATTTCAGTGCTTCATGTTTTCAGTAGTACCAATTTTCCCTGTATGATACTGCCGATGGGACACAATCAGAGCCATAGGAGTAAAGCTTATGAAGCCAGCAGTTGACACCTATACGGTGTTTCTCTCTCCTTTTAGTTACTGTGCTGGGAACGTAGACCTGGATGAAGCAAAATGATAAGCTGGTCAACAGCAAGATGTGCAACAGTGTGGGTTTTCAAGCACAACAAAGCCCACTGTACTTCCTCACTCTGCTCTTTTCCTTCAGGTCAGTCCCAGTCTGCTGCACGATGAAAAGCAAAAGATGATCAGCACCTGGAGACCAGTACCATAGTACAGAAACAATGATTTTTCTTTAGCTCTTTGTGCAGTTTTAACACTTCTAAACAATGACCAACTCTGGTTACCTGTGATCATGGCATGGTTGCTAAGACTCTGCATGTTGGAGATTGCCTATTGCAGACTCTCCACAGTTACTGGATTTAAAAGCAGGGTCTCTTCATTTTGTGCTCCAATGAGGTACTTGCATTCACACAAACATGTACCTGGAGTGATACTGGTCAAACAGTAGATTCATTATATCACTCATATTAGTAAAAAATAAAATAAATTCAGGCCAGGTGGTCTCTTCTCCTGTAGTTCAACTATGTTTCACTGCCTACATCACCAAGAAGAAAATGTTTGGGGTTTTTTGATTATGATTCTCGGATTTTTGATGCATTAGTCCATTTCTAAGGAGTCCTTTTTTATTGCCTACAAAACCATCCAGTGCTGAGTGAACTTCTCAGGAGAAGAGCTGTGACCCTAAAAAGAATTTATTTGGGGTATGTTGAAGTAGCTGTAATGCTTATTTACCGTATTTCCACTTTGCACTGTGCCTAAGATGCATCTTCAGTCAAAATACAACAGCTTTTCTTTTACCAGACATGTACCATTAGTCCTGTTGGTTTTCCATTGGTTTACCATCAGATTACATACTGATTTCACAGTCTGCTTCATCCACATTCAAAGTCCTGAGCCAGGGCTTCAAAGCAGTCTCCAGCTAATCCGTTCTTTGGTTATGTTCCTGAGGGCAGTGCATTAAGGGCTGAAGCAGCAGGATGCCATGTTTGTTTTGCCTCAGTTACTAACTCAGGTCAGTTGGAGACAGAGGCATGTGGCAACTCTGTGCTCTGAATTAAGTTATGAAGATCACCGTTCAGTCTGTATCTTGGCACTTATAAAAAAAAAAACAACTGAAGAAATACTGGTTCCCTGTAGAGTAAGTACTAACAATTTTATGTTTTAGTTACCAGTGCAGCACTCTGAGGCTTGACTGTGAAGGATACTATATAAACGTTAACAGCTGGAGTACCTTCCCTCAAGCACTGTCTGGTCTTATTTAAAATATCCTAAATTATAAAATTTACACCGCTTCCTTTGGGAGGCTGTATCACAGTCTAATAAATCTCTGTGCCAGGCAGTTCCTGAGATAGCCAGGCACATTTTCATGTGTGCACTTTGCCCTGTAGCTCCAGCAATTTGTCACTCACCTTGATGTTTATGGTCTACAAATATGATACACTTCAGAGACGCAGCAAAGTGAGGGAAAAAAATTGATGAAAATCTAATGGGAGGATCACCTACAGGTTAGAGAAGATGGTGAGAGAAGTGGTTTTCCTTGGCTGACTACAGTGGTGGTGGTTATGTAAAGCACTTCAACCCAGGACAAAATCATCTGTCTATGAAGTGCAATGCTTTAAAAATAGTTCTTTGTAGATGAATCCCTGCAGCCCCTTAATCCCTGTTGCTCTTTCCATTACTTTCAGGGTACTTACATCTTTCTTCTACTTAAGTGGTTAGGACTATAAGCAGCTTTTAAGGGCAATCTCAAGAGGGAAGAGCAGAAGGAGTCTATTCCCTGCTGACTGACACAATTATTCCAGACCACAATCTTCGATTCCATTTGCTCTTCTCTAAGCAGCAAAACATTTTTGGCACAAGGATTGTCTATGTAAGAAAGAAAGAAAGGGGAATTTACAAACAAAACCACCAAGGCATTTTATTCCAAATACTATTAAATCAGGATCACATAATTAACAAGAAATGGTGGGGAAAGTCTGCTTTTTCCTTTTGTCAAGTCAGGTATGTGTCCTCCCTTATTTAATCATGGGGTCCTTACTATGCCATGACCTTGCAAAAAAAAAAAACCAACCCAAAAACCAAACCCAAACCCAAAAAACAGTGTGAGAACAACACCATTATTGGCTATTACTGTTTTAAGATTTTTTAATAACTGAGTAAAAAGGAATACAAGCAAGCAGTAAAGAACTGCTATTTCAGCCATTTTCATGTTGGGACCACTTTTTTTCTGAATTTAGGTATAACATCTCCATATCAACTGTGAGCCTTATCTCAGTGTGTGTCACAGACAAATAAAGCAGTTTATAGATTAACAAAGAAATATCACCTAAAACTTCATTGATCTTGCTTGCATTTATACAAATATTTTCACATAGACAAAAACAAAAGATTATTACTAATCCATATGAAACAAATGACAGTATTTAATTGGAAAGAAGTAATTCAGTAAGTAGTTTGGAGACAAGCAAACTATAATTCTTTAACTAAATACCACTATTTCTTTCTGCTCATCATAGTTCGCATACAATTTTTCTCTATAGCCCCCTCCAAAATGTTTTTAGCATTTTTGATTCAGCAATAATAATTATGTGGACAGTTTGGAACTGGAACAAGAACATGAAGATGAATCAATGCATGTTTTCCCTGTACTTCATCATAACCAACAGACCCCTTTGGGAATGGGATTTTGGTGGAGCAGCTTTCTATCAATATCATTGTAATGAGCTTTAATATTTAAATCCTGTTACAAGGGCTCTGAATGAACAATTATGAGTTGAAAGCTTCTCCTCATTATGTTATGAGACCTTTTCCTCCTTCTCCTTCCTCCTTGTCTTCTTCCTGCTACTGTTTGTTTATTAATCCGTGGGAGTGTTGCCTGGCAGGGGCAGGGAGCTGAAATGAGCCAGGTGCATCGAATGAACATAACCACATTAGCAAGAGACAACAAGTGTAAGCAAAAAGATAAATCATTATAATGAGACCAAGTGAAGAGGCCCACAAGCTACAGGCTGAGGGAAGCTGTGGGATCACATTGGGAAGAGATCATTACATGTTTGCCTGCTCTTCTGATTCATTCATCCCAGTTATCTACCATTGCTATTGCCCAGAACAGGGCGCTGGAGTAGATCAGATCTGTGCATGTCTCGGTTTTTGCTCCTATGACATGGCTGAGCAAGGGATCACTGAAGAGGACAGCAAGTTTCACTTGATATAATTTAACCTGCTTTCTAAACCTGCTTATTCCACGCATTTAGCTTTCATTTTTAAAGCAACCCAGACATTTTCAGTGTCCACATAAAAAAAAATAAATCTTCAGCTTTTGAAAAAAATCTGTGACTCATTCAAATTTGCAAAGGCAGCCCTTAAATGTAACGAATCATCAATAAAGGAAAAGCAGCATCCTAGGAAATTTCTCCATGTTTTGTCCCTGAACTTGACCAGCAATTGCTCAAATAGCAAGAATTCATTCCTCAGTTTATGCTTAATAAATTGATAAAATAATTAGATGTTTGTCCATGCTCACACATTTACTAACACACACTGAGATGTCCTTTTACATTGGTTGCACTTCCATCCCCCCAACCGTAAAATGCAGAGATATCAGGTTTGCTGGTGAATCAGATGTTACCAGCCTGGGGGTCATCATTATACTTACTTACATTGCATTATTTAAATCAATATTTGGATAATATAGAGTAAATGGGAACTACAGAAAATAAGAACTCAGTTGTATAGAACTTAACCAATAAAACATCTACTCCACCAGAAAGCAGTACAGCATATATAAACTTCAAGTGTTTCACATACCGTTTCACATACCTGCAGTTTCACAAAAAGGCTCTTGCAGCACTTGGCAAGATCAGCCACTGGAAAATGATGTTTAAAAAGGCCCTGTGAATCACAGTTAGTTACAATATGTGATCTGAAACAGTTACCATTTTTCTAAATTACAAGCAGCCAGCTGGTGTTTAATTACAATAGATTGATATTTCTTAAACTGTCAAGAGTTTTCAGCAATGAATTTTAATAAATTTTACTGAAATAAGAAAAGACTTTGAACTTAAAAGATCAGGCTTTGACATTAAGGAGCCTATCACTCTCTTCTAGGGACAGTGCCAATAACAGGAATCTGAGGAAGACAAGCCTTAGACAGAAAGGAAACTCATCAACAGCTCATGCTTGATAGATTTATTGTTTGTTGGTAGTGTGTGGGATAACATCAATATGCTATTTACATGCGCTGTTTGTGAGATACATAAAGACTACAGAGAGTGGGCAGTTATTGTATGGACAGCTGAAGTCATGGTCCAGTGCCATGTGCATATGGTAGCAGGCGAGCATGTGCCACATGGCATAAGAATTAGGAATCATTGTGATTCCAGCTGTGCCCAGAAAATGCTATGAATGGCAAAGAGCTCTCTCTCTCTGTTCATTGAGAAAACCTTCATTTGGAAAGCCAGCTGCCTGCAGGCCTTTTGAATAACACTCCTGGAAACTTCTGGCTCTGGGGTTTGCTACTTTTAGCTTCCCCTGCAGCTGCTGCTGAGCCAGCTCTCATCTGCCAGCCCCACAGAGGCAGCTGGCAAGGTGCCCGTTGTTCTCCGCTGCTTTTGGGGCACTTGGGAGTGCTTTCCTGGGGAGAGGGGGAAAGGAGGGGGGGCCATATGCTCTAAACACAGGTAGGTGAGATGTTTAGAATTTGATGGGATTTGATCTGTCATCTGCTTCTCCTATTTTTCTTTCATGTTACCCTTATCATGCTATGGTCAAAAATGTTCTATTGTGGCAATTTACACTGGAGAGTAAAGAACAGCGTCTTACCAAAAAAAGTTCACAAAAATCAGCATTATTAATGTTCTTTATTTACTAACATAAACTAAGAAGACAGCCTTGTCAGCCTGACGTCTGAATGCATATTTATATTTCCAAATAAGTGCCCAAGTTTTTAGAGATCCTGAATGTTGTTGGTAGTGGTGAGTCAGCAAGCGTGCAGCCCAGCTCAGCGCAGCCCCGGCAGGCTGCTGCGGGGTCAGGTGCTGATGCCGAAGGCCGCAGCTGTCACCCAGCTCCTTGGGCCGCAGCTGTCACCCAGCTCCTTGGGCCGACAGAGAGACCGAGGCCAGCCGCACCTCACCCAGCCTCGCTGCCCAGCTGGCAAGGTGACTCAAACCCAGCTGCTAACGCACACTCAGGCCTGCCTTCCCAGAGCGTGCCACGCAGAGCAGAGGATTCCAGAACCAAGGCTTACCAGCGCCTACCTCCATTTGTTGCTAGGAAGGGTCTGTGTACACTGACCCAGGAAAGCAGAAGGTTCAAACCTGCAAAATGGCTAACACTCTGCATAGGTCCCAAAGAGCTTGATGGCAAATATTTGCCCAGTCAAAAATGCGAGTGTGCTTTTGGGGATAGGTAAGGCTTCACACACATAAAGCTACACGACAGAAAATGTAGTATGTATGTATGTACTGCTATGCCCTGCCCTAAAAGCTGTATTTAGATCGCAAAAGGCGAGGAAGATCTTTGCAAGTTCGTTTCCAGAAATCATGGCTCTGCTCTGCCGGAGTGTGAACACAAAAGCGCGGGCACTGCCAGGAGTGTTTCCCGGCGGGGAGCAGCGGCACCGCGGGTCCCGGCCCTGCGCCGCCGGCTGTGCGGTGCCGGGGCAGCACGGGGCGCGGGCAGCGGGTCGGGGCGCGCCACGGCCGCCGCTGGGACCCGCCTCGCAGAGCTAGCCCCGCTCCCGGGAAGGTGCCGGGACAAGCTCCTCCACCGGGGAGGGAAGGAAGCGCTTCATTCCTGGAGCTGTCTCGCCCCTCTCAGCGCCTCCCCGCTTTTGTCCCACTCTGGGGGGAAGGCGGGCGATGGCAGGGTGCCACCGGCCTCCCACCCCTTCCCAGGCCCGGCGCCTAAAGTGTCACCCACTGCCCGTTACGGGGGGGGTCAGGTGGCAACTGACATTTCAGAACCCCTGGATTATTTTATCCCATAGGGTAAATACGGTTTAAAAAAATGTTTTACCTCAGAGGATAAATTATGTCTCAAAGCACAAGTGCTTTTGCAGTAGTAGCAAATGTCCACAGCGTGGTGCCAGTGTAGTGGCGATCTGGGCCTCCTCAGCGCAACGGCGGCAGCTTCTGAGAAGAGCCAGTGCCTGATTTATTTTTTTAAACACTGAGGCAAACACAGTCTTCCTCTCCAGGATGTCCAAATACTGACACAGTTCAAGGTGTGGCTCTTTCAGGGCCACTTGTCTCTGCTCTCCCAGTGTGACGTTTTCCTAGACCAGTACGGCTCAAACACCTCAACTGGGTACTAGTGTCCTTTAGCAGGATCAGCATCAGTGGAAAGCTTGAGTCCAAGACCCATGGAAGATGATGGACACACGGGCCTCCCCCAGGCTCACTCCCACCAGCAACTGCAAGAGAAACAGAGGAGAGTGGGGTGTGAGTTCTCTCTTTATGATGGCAAAATGTGCTTCTAAATACTTTTGCCTTTTAGAAGTTTAGGCCTTCTGTGGAAAGCCACAGTTTTGTCTGAAAACAATGTCTGTTTTCACTGATATGTACCCAATGAGGTGGACAGGCAGGTAATCCAAACTCAACTGTGGTTTGAGGAGCATCCTGCCAGTGACAGACTTTTTACCTAAGGATACTTTGGCAGCAGGTCTAAAGGGAAAAGCAGGTGGAGAGGCACCTGGGAGCTGCAGAACATCTTCTGTTTCTTTTACTAAAGGAAAGTTGTCCTTAAGGGTGCAGAAAACCTTCTGTAGAGCCAAATCACGGCGATGGAGCCTGGATGGACTGTCACAACCTGCTGCATCGAGGACTAGAACAAACTAGGGGTAAATTACTTACTGGTATTTCTCGTTCAAGTTGTGTTCAGATCTGAATGAGCTTTTCTGGAGGTTCCTTGACAGTGAATTAAACAGCCATAGAGCAAAGAGTCCCAGCTTGTTTTTCCTGAGCTAATATAATGCTCTGTAGACAGTACCTTAAGCAATGCTAATGAATGCTATTTGTCTTTAGGAGGTTGTTGCCTTTAGTAACTAGCAAAGGCTGACTTACACCCTTGTCTCCCAGATCTTCACTATACAGTGTAAATCATTGCCCCACCTCACACACAGATGTGTATTTGGAAAATTCATTTGTTATTACTACAGACACAATACACTCTGTCTGCTTGGCCCCAAAATATCTAGTGCATGGCATTTCCCTATTAAATGTAATGTAAGAGTCTCTAAAAGTCTCATGATTTTTGATGTGTAACCCAGAAGACTGATAACCCCTCAGTACAATGTGAAGAATTAATGATTTGTGACATAGATTGCAACATATTTCTAAACTAAACAGCTGTTTATAAAAATAAAAATAAAAATTGTAATGTAACAAGGAATTCATGCAAGCTGTAACATAATAAAAAGTGTCTGCAGTAATACATCATCACTTGAAGACATCTACTGTATGACTATCTATATTTTTGTTACTTGGGTAGCTGCATGAAGGTTTTCTTTAAGGAATAATAAATGCCTGAGTATTTAAAGTCTGCCAGAAATGAGTCTGTATCGTTCACAACTCAGGTCTGATAATACATTTTAGATCAAGGCTCTTAAATATGTGAAGATTATAGGTAGAATATTGTAACATTGTGTAAATTATTAAGGTGTATGTGGTAAAACAACAAAATCTGTATGCAGCCCTAATAAAAGGCATGGATGAATGTTGGCTGTAGGAAAAAGTGAAGAAGAACAGTTTAACAATAAAGCAGTGTGCGTAACATGAAGGAATTCCAGTGCAGAAAGAGCTTTGCAGAAGTAGGAACTGAAATCTTTGTAGAAGAACTCTGATAGAAATTAAAATTCTATGTTTGGAAAAAACCAGCTGAAAGCAGACAGCTGTGAGCATATGAGATATAGGGACTCTAATGGCTTTGGTAATTTAAAGAGTTCTCATCAATCACTGATCTAAATTGTCATTTTTCTTTGTCTGACAAGGCCTTGGAATCCTTTTCCAGGACTGATGGTGAAGCATCTTGCATCTATAATGGAAGCCACACAGGGATCTCTTCTAGTGTGTCTTCTGCTGATCGGAAATGTAAAACCCATTGTCACAGACGCTGCATGGCATATTAGGATGCTGTGAGCTTTGTGGTATGGCTCAAAGCACAAAGCCATCCCCCCGGGTAACTAGCAGGGGTGATTAGAGAGCATCTGCTGGACTGCCATTTGCCACCACTTTACCACTAAAATTTTGATACAGAGTGTATTGTTTACATCAATGGCTTTTTCCTTTGCCAAATGTTCAGGACACCTGTGACTTCAAGCACCTCAATTTTCCTTTCTTAAAGAAAGATTCAAGCTCTCATGATGACAGTGAAAATCCAGTCTCACAACACCTGAACAAAACATGAGGCTCGTTTCTAAAAACTGTATTTTCATGTTTGCTTTTAGAAGTTATAGGAAAGGAAACCTACGGTTTGAAAGGAAAAGAAAAAATTGTTGTACATATTCAGTTGTATGTTGGTGTAAGAGGGTTGTTGGAGGAACATTCATTTCATTATCGTGTTGAAAAATGGTTCTTTTTCGTGTTGCATATGGTGGAAGAGATGGTGTGATGTTAAGGTTTAATTGCAATAAACTGCTTCCCCCCCGCCCCCCTGCCCAGAAGCCCTTGGGTTCCTGGAAAGAGTGGCAATTACAGACCTGAAGTACATATAAATTATTTTATAACTGTAAATAAGCATGTCTGCATTTTTCTGTTTTGGCCATATGCCTTTTAATAATTGTGATCTGTGCCTTACATAATTCTTTGCATCACAATGAAAGCCAGTGACCTCTTGTAAGTCATGCAGGACAGATAAATTTCCCCATAACAGACTTTACAAGAAACTCCACTTTGCAATTATGTTTTTAAACTACCAAGCATTTTGATGCTACTTGAAAAATTACAGTAAATTAACCTGATATGGCTCACAATGAATCTGTTTATTAACAAAAAGATTTAAATAAGAGGAGGAAAACTGGAAGGAAGGCTAGTCCTAAACCCATAATAAGAGGTAAAATGCATGAAATGTGCATGGGTGCTTTAACAGAGGGGAAAAGAAGACAGTTACATGCATTTCTGTAAAGGTGTAAATACTGATGATACATTTTGTTCCAATGTTTTTACATTCCCGTTTCTGTTGAGGACTGGGTAGTGAATAATGTGAGGGCTTGTGAAGGTTTTCTTTCCAGTTGGACAGTTTATAATACTCTATATGTTTTTTTATTTGCAGGCTACTTATACATAGTAAGATAATCACTGCAGTTCTGGCAACACTGCAGTCCATTCAGCTTTAATATTTTCATATGCTTCATTCATGTATGTATACACACCCACACCTTACACTCACACAGCACACACACATGCACAAGAACAGATCAGAGAAGGAAAAACACCACTAAAACTTTTGATTCTGCTGCTGGACAACATCTGGAAGTTCTGCCAGAAACCTTCCCAGAGACTCCTGTCCACAGGCGCACCAATACGCAAGGGGATCAGGAAAGCAGCAGCTGGCCATGAAAACATCCACAGCTTGATTTCAGAGGCCATGAATAAAAAACAGAGTCATGATAACTCATAAACTGTTGGAAAGGATGCTACGCGCCACATGCTTGAAGGTGCAGAGATGCCTTGCTATTATTTTTGCAAAATGTGAAAACTGTCATTCCGTTTTGCCAAATGCTGTCTTTAATGTATCAGCACTTCCACACCCCACAAGAAGAAGCTTTTTACGCTGGTGAAAAGAAATACATACGAAAATGGAAAATGTTTTTCTTCTTCAGGGGAAAAAGAAAAGTCTTAAGCAGACTTGCTTACTTGACTGGTGGGAGGTCTAAGTAATTCAGGGTTGGAGTGAGAATAACTTCTGCCAAGGAAATGAGAAGTTTTCTGAAAACTGAGTAAAACCTGTTGACTGAGAGTCTTGGAAAGGAAATTATTTGTAGGTTAAAAAGTCAAGAATACAGAACTGGCTACCAGTGGTAATGACTATACTATGTGATGTGAGAATGTGTCCCAGCTCCCTGGTGTGGATACTCAACCTGGTTGTGTCCTGATGATTCCTTGGGGACATCACCCTTTCTCACTCCTTCCCATTTCCTTTAGAAACTGAGGGAGAAGAAAATCTGGTTGCATAAGAAATTAGGATGATCAGTTCTAAAGGAGATGCTGTCAATTTGTGGTATCAATGTTTATAGTGCTCACATAGATCTGAACACATCATCTTAATGTATCCCAATCCTTCTTAATTCTCTGCACATTGAACATTATTATGGAATTCTGGATCTGAAAAAGTTGCTTGGAGAGAGAGGTTTGAGTTTATTCAGACATGATAGAGCTGTAGTCTGTTCACAAATTCAAGTCCCATTTCTGTTTGAATGCAAGTTGGACTAGCTTGAACTGCTGCAGGAATGTCCTGCTCGTAGACTGTATTGTTTATCCACAGGTATGTAAGTGCAGCTCAGGCTGCTGATGAACAGGTTGAACTTGAGCTAAAAAACTCTTGCATGGACAGAAATGACAAATATGAAACTGCTCTAAATAGTATTGAGCTTTTCTCTGTGTACCACCACCTTTGTTTTACGTTCCAAATTAAAGATACTAAAGTGTTAAAGTATGATCTTTACCATTATGTAAAGCAAAAAGAACATGTCCGTCTCATTTATTTGTTTTGCAATGAGCCTAAAACACAACATCAGAAGCAGAAAAAAATCTTGAGAATTTAAGGGCAAAGAGTATCTGTTCAGTTTTGTTAAGACATTCAGGGACAAAGTTGTGATTTAATTAATTGAAAATTAAAAGACAATGGTCTTTTTCACCATTGCTAAGGCTTACTTGCAATACACAGTCTGCTGCACAGGTCATTATATGCTTGCCTGGACCATACCACTGCCTCCATGCTCCCCATGTAAAGCAGGGGACAGCAGACCCTTCTCCACAGCTGTTTGGAACTCAGATCTCAGCAGGCCCAATACATCCTACAGTCTGTGTCAGCTGGTCTAAAAACAGGTGGAGGCCTGCTGTCAGGATGGTGGTCAAGCATTGGAACAGGCTGCCCAGGGACATGTTGGAATCACCATCCCTGGAAGTATTCAAAAAACGCATAGATATGGTGCTTGGAGGCACAGTTTAGTGGTGGACTTGGCAGTCTTGCATTAATGGTTGGACTTGATGATCTTAAAGATCTTTCCCAAGGGGAATATGCTGAAAATGGCCAACTGTTGGGAAAAAAACTCACTTGGTTTCTAGACTATTTCATAGGCCCCATAGGTATGTCCATACTAATAATTCAGTTTGCCAGGCACTGAATCTGGGAATGTGAAAAGACTCAGCTCATACAACTGCAGAAAAACAGGGATTGGGAGGGACTCCTGGAGGGCATCTTGTCCAAACCCCTGCTTAATGTTGGGCCATCTTCAAAGCTGCAGGAATGCTAGCAATCTGCCTGCACCAGCAAAGAGTGCAGCTGCCCGCAAGGCCCAGCTGGGCATGGTGCCTGCCACAGCATGCCAGAAAGCCATGTGAAGCCATGTTAGCTGTGACAGGCCACAGTCAGAGCCAGGTACCTTCGGAAAGTTTTCCAGCATAGGCCACAGCATCCCACTGCATGGCAATGTTCCTAGGCAAGCCTGAGCTTGTACCCTAGAAGTAGTTCTGCAAAGTCATGTGAATGGCTTCCTTCACTGTTAGTGGCCACATCAACTGTTTTCCTAAGGTTTTGTTTATACAAGTGTCACAGAAGTGTTCAATCGTTGCCCCCAAAACTTTGGAAAATCAACAGAGTTAGGAACTGCACTCTTCTCTAGTTCTCACAGGGTCCAGCAACAGAGATAGAAGCAAGTTAATTTTAAAAAGGAAACCAGAAAAAGTATTTTGTAATACTGAGCAACTGCAACTGTGATCAGTGTGCAGTGATGCAGTTGTTGGCAACCTCTGCATAAAGAAATTCTTGGTAAATCCCACTTTTGTGGAAGGTTTACCTATTGCTCATACTGTTGGAGAACTGATTTTAAGTAGTAGGATAAATTGTGCTGTTATAGCTTGTTTAATGGATTCTGCCTTTGAAAGGAATTATATTGAGAAAGCTTTAAGTCCATGCACCACAAGGACAGGAATATCATGTGTATTCTGTTGGGATGAAAAGGCCCGCATAGGAAACTCAGAGTATATGGTTCTGCTTTAAAACACTTGAAATAAAGCATAGGTTGCAAATCTGATAAATTAGCTATATACAAGTAGCAACTTGCTTTCTCTGCAGGTGCTGCCATGATGATCCTCAGTATAGGACCAAAATGCTCCACATCAGATGCTTTTTGATTAAGCACAGGGCTTTTTTCCCCTCTGCATTAGGCTGCAGTACGTATTTAGAAAAAAAAAGCCCAAATAACAATTCTAAAATGAGATGATGTAGTAGCAGAACCTTTTCAAAGAAAACACAAGCAGCTAAACTGAAAAGGAAAAATACCTCTTCAAGTGCCCTATCCAGTCCTCCCTGCAACTGAGGAAAGCCATGCTGTGCTCTGCTTCACATGATTTAGCAGCAGCCCTTTCAGAAGTAGCCTCAATACCTTAAAAGGAAATATCCTTTAGACTAGTTGCAAATCGGGGTCCTGAAGAAGTGGCATAACTCATAAAAAGCCTGAGTAGAACATCAAGGCTTTTAAAAGAGAGAAACAGCTGGTAAGAGTCTGAGGAGAATTACTGGACCAGTTAGCTATTACTCTGATCACTGTGTTTTGGCTAAGTAGTAATTTAATTCAGAACTGAACGCCCCCCCCCCCCCCCAACCAAAACCCAAAAAAGTACTGATGCTGAATCATCAAATGGAGCATAAAAAGCCCTTCTCCAGAGGAGGAAAATGTTAGACTCACAGAAATTTCCTTGTTTGCTGCTGAGGTGTAGGATGCTCTGCAGAAGACAAATAAAAGAAGCTTGACAGCTACATTTTATTCCCCATGCCTCAAAGTATCTGACATGTATAAAGCAGGGTGATAAAGGAAAATTAACTCTCTTTCTTTCTAAAGAAACAGACTTTGTGACTGTCATAACATCAGCTTCCCAAGTAAAAGCTTTGCTTTCCTATTTTGAAATCCCAGGTGCTAACATTCAGTAAAATGGGTTAGCATAGACAACTTTCTTCTCAGGATGACAGCAGGAATCTCCCTTTACAAAGGACTGGTTATTAACTCCTACCGATGCAGAACTTCATCTGAGGAGCCCTCCAGATTGAGCTCTCTTATCTTCACATGATGACCCTCCTTGCTCAAATCGGTTACTTGGGGACAGTTTCATGAAACAGGCAGAAAAATGAATGGTGACCTACTCAGTAAATTTACAGTTTCGTACTTTTATAGTTGTAAGTATACATGTAAATAGAAATTTCTCTGTCCTGTGAAAATATCTCCTTAGGTGTCATGAAAATGACTGAAAATCCAGATTGATAGTTTGCAAGCTTCTCCACCTATTTAATCTATCTATCCCTCTTCCTTCCTTCAGTCTGTTTTTTTGTTTTTGTAACAAAGATACAGTGACATGCAATTAAGATCCACCTAGTCCATGCCATTCCCATTACATAAAAATCCCGAGAGATTTGTTTAATGCCAATAGAGAAAGGGATGTTTCATATGTCAACTTTTCTCAAGGCCAGCTTGTGCCAGCTTAATTCAAAACAAATCTAAATAAGATTTGATGTCTCCTCTGATTAAAAACTCCGTGTTGCTTAAAGTATGTTCCTTTTATTAGCAGGAAAATATTCTGTCTTTCCTCCTGATTCCTCTTGAATGTTCACATATAGAAAATACAGTATCTCATGACCTGGCTTTTTGTTGGTTTGTGGGGTTTTTTTGTCAGCTTGTTGAGGGTTTTTTGTCTACAACATTATATATTTCTAGCCAGAGTCTTTGAAAAGTACCTGCAGAGGACTAATCCAGTATTGGAAAGATTTTAGAGAGAAGACAGTAAGTCTGGATTTCACTGACCTGTCACTAGCTCCAAAATGGACCAACATTTTCACCCTGTTATCTGCCCCTGGCCATGCAGTTTGTAGCTCAAAACATGCAGCACTGTCTCCAGATCCTCAGAATCACCTTCTCATCTGATAGAGCATATTTGGGGTGAATATACTCTGTCTTGATATTCAGACCTGTCTCTGTAAACTGAGCATCTGAACCTGCAGATTGGCTCATATGTACAAGGCCCTATAATTTACTTCTGTCACCTCCAAACATGGGCTGGGCAGAAGCTGTGATCCACATGTCCCTAAGCAGCACATTCGCAGACATGGTATTTTCTTTGCAAGATATCCTAGGAAGTGAACCATAGACACAGGATCTTGGCAGCATAGTGTGGAAATCTGTTCCCCCCCTTCATGTTACACACTTCTCAGAAACATACAACACGAGCTTGGGACTTCTGGGAGTGGTGCTGAGACCTGAGTAATCATTAAGCCATTTCAAGTCTGTTCACATCCAAGTTAAATGTCTCACCCCATCACTGCTAGGGAAGACCTAGAGTTCTGCAACCAGTCCTCTACTGGAAGGTCCTGATCTGTGCTCTAAGGCAGGCTGTAACACCCTTCCTGGGCGAGAAACGCAGTGCTGGGTGTGGGGTGGGCTACAGCCCTGGTAACAGCTGGTTCAGTGCAGGGGGCATAAGAGATTACACAGGACAAATCGCATCCTGTCACTTTCACTGAATTGTACTGTGTGGTCCTGGGACAAAGACCAGGATCTTGATGCAGCTTTTCAGGTGAAGGTGTTGGAGTCATAGCAGAATCTGTGGATCAAAGAACTGGGTTAAACCCCTTAGGCCTTAGGTTACTACCCAGATAATCATGAGTGTATGATGATTCATAGTCTTCCATGGAGTATTCTTTCTACATTTAGTTAATCTTTGCTGAAATAGAATTATAAATCTAACAAAGTAGTTTTTTCCATAGCCTTTTCTATGAATTAAACAAAAAACTTGTTTAGCATCATGCTTCATTATCAAGAGCATAGCATAGTAGTGGGCTGAAAGCTTCAGAAAAGTTCCCTGTATGAGAAAAAGCAGCTCATCTAGCTCAGCAGACTCAATCTTATATCAAATATTATATCAACATTAATACAGCATGATCATATTATGCCAAATTGATGGATTAGCCATACTGTTCAGGGGAATATCTATGGTCCTGAAAATTATAGTAGTTAGTGAGGAGGGTGGAAACAGTTCTGATGGTGCAGCTCACATGCCAGCACCTCTGAGCTTTTGTGGAAACTGTGGGGTGCCTACATCCTTGATAGCCAAATGGCTAGTGGAGTGCCAAGGATGATTTGATGGGGATTATCTGACGTATCTCACCTACAAAGTGTCACAGCACTCTCCAAACTATCAAGCTGCAACAATGTCTTTTACCATCTCATACCATCATACTCTTCATACAGTCCCTCTGCTGCCTTCTCACCTTATCCAGGGCCAACTCTCTTCTCTTACTTCTTCCTCTCTCTGCTTCTTACTCAGCTGCTCTCTCTTCATTGGCTGCCCAACATCTTAACTTAACCAGCCACACCTGCACCTTATCTACATCGGCCAACCCAACAGTTGTATATTATCAATGGTAATCAACCCAGCTTCATTCCTCTACAACAAAGGACACCACTGAATCCCAGTTTGTAGTCCTTGGGCAGGTGGCAGAATGTGAGGGGGAATTCCAGATCAAAACAGAATTTAGAAGTCCTTGTAGCTAGGGACAACTTCAGCGCAGGAGACTTTGGTTGCTGTAGTCATTGATAAAATAATTATTCTACTGGCTTTCATACAGTAGGACTAAATCATGTCTTTTATTCATGTGAAAAGTACTACTCATGGAGTTTTCCTTGCTCCTTTCCAACATTCCCACTGACTAGAATAGATATAAATGCAGCCCTTAAATAAGCTGTAACTCTCCTGGATTCTCAAACAGCAAATGTAACGGTTTCATTTTCCTTTATGGGAAAAAAAAATGGTGCATGGCCTTTCGTTGAAACAGCTGGTAGTTTGCAGAGATGTCATCAGGAGCACATAAAAGTAGAGAAACCCAATGCCAAGTGTTGGCTGTTTGCTTCTCCTTTGGATTGGAACATTGATTTCATAGATTGTACATTTATTTGTTGTTGTTTTTTCCAAGGGAATAAAAATCAGTTTGTTTATAGAACAAATTAGCTGTCTGCTGAGAACTGTACTCATAAGTCAGAGATGAATGGTCCCTAGGGTGAAGAGTAGAGGGAGAGCTCATGATGAGAGTTTACAAAGTTCATGTTTGTGCTGTGGTCTTCTTCCTATTACGAGTCATGACCCAAGGGAGAGTCAGTTAATTTAATATTTACATTAAAAGGGAAACTAAACAGAAAAAAAATAATAAATACAACAGTGATATAAAAAGAGCAGGGCTTTTAGGTTTGCTTAGATCTCCAGCTTCAAAAATAGATGAATTCCTCTTAAGTCTCACACTTGTTTGGATGGGCTTGTTCCCTCAAGGTTCTTCACTTGTGTAAGGGCCCTGAAAAGAGTATTATCTCATAGCCCAAAGGCTGCTTCTGTTAACCAGGGAGCACATAAGCTTTGCTTACCTCTGCAGTGAGCCAGCAGCCCCACGACCTGCTGTGGCAAAGCACTGGCTGGTGGGATTTTTTCCCCCCTTTCACACGTGTACATATGTCCAACCCTTAACCATTTGACGCACTCACAGTTGGTGTGCCAATAGTGAACAGAGCAGGTAATTCTCAGAAAACCTTCACTGGTCCCCAGTGACTTGCTCCATGGCACCTGTATCCCAAGTCATTTGCTGGTGAATGCCATCCCTTTCTTGCAGAGAAGACACAGTTCTACTGAGTAAAACCCAAAGAGGACATAACCATCTTTCTCCTACTAGATCCTGCCTCAAATATTTTGGTACTGCACCAGGATACAGCATCATAGGAGGCAGTAGAAGGCAGAAGCTAGTGGAAAAATTAAGTCTCGTACTAGGACTACAGCTGGCAGGGGCATTCCCAGAGCCTGAGATCCTACAGAGGCAGCAGGTCAGTCCCTAGCCACCCTAGTCCAGGTAGCAGGCTGCAGCCTACACTACAGAGCACTGCCCACCGCGTAGTCCTCAGCTCAGTGCTGTACAGCACCAAGAAATTGCACTGATTTCTGTAGCGTGCACTTAAAACACATGTAAGAGACTATTTATTTCCAAGCACAGTGTAAAAACATTTGCTGCCATGCTGACCCTGTGCCCTGGGTAGTGCCACACTCACTGGGTACAAGCTCACTTCACCCCAATATTTGGCACACCTGGCACAGTGTGTTTTCAGGGCTGCATCCTTCTACTGCTGCCCTTCCCTTTGCCTGTGCTGCTGTGGTAACAAATGTCCCTCCTTCCCTTCCTTCTTCTTTCCATTTCCATGCCAGTAACTGCAGAAGACAGGAGGAGGCAACCTGAGCATTGAGCTTTTCTTTCCTCCTGCACTATCTTACAGTAAGGGTTGATCTCTGAATCAAGCACTTAGCTGTTAAACGTTTAAATCTTTGTAAGTCTAAGGGGTTTACACCAAGTGTTGCAGTTTTCCCATGTACAGATCTACCTCTGAGCCTTCCCAGGGCGTCTAAAGCTTGTCAGATATTGCACAACACGTGGGTCCCTGGTTCCTATTGATAACAAAGAAAGTAAAAACTTTTTGCAGTAAATTGATAACAGGGAAAGTAGAAGCTCATTTCAGTAAAAAAAAAAACAAAAACATTTTAAGTTCTGTAACTGTGAGCAAATAGGTAACTGAACAGCCAATCAGAGAGCTTAAGGAAAGCAGCTATAGGGATGTGAAACAGCTATCGGGATGTGAAGCAGCTGTCGGGATGTGCACCAGCCTTAACCAGTTTTGCGGTTTAGCGAAAGTGAAAATGAGTAGAGAGCATGCTCAAGGAAGTAGAGGTGAAAAGATCAAGATGAGGAAGACATACGACCTTCATCCCTATTGACAACCAGGAGTTTGAGAACAACCACCCAAAAAAGATTGTGCATGAGCAATAGAGACTGTTGTGCACAATGTAAATAATTTACATAAGCACCGCCTGTTCTAGGAAATGTATTGGATATTGATGCAACAGTGTGTATACAAAGAAGTAACTTCAGAACCAGAGCGTGCACATGCTAGGAGGAACTATCCTCCTAGTGCCTAGCGCTGAATGAAGAAATACCTGCTCCACAGTTTCCTGACTGTTGAGTTTGTTTAGGAAGCAGCCTTTTCCGGCTTCGCTACAAACAACACAGGGAGTATCTATTTATCCTTGTTAACAAAAACAGCATGAGAGCATAGATGTCACTAAATTCAATTTTTTACAGTGTTTTCTGTACCAGCAGTTAAGTGACTTGCAGGCCATTTCTCATTTGCATCCCTCCCCAGCAGATATCTGTAGGCCATAAATTTCAAACCCCCACCCCCCATGACTGACATATTTTAACTAAGAGATATTAATTCTTAATAGCAAAACCCCCTAAAAGTTCACACACATTCCTTTCCCGGTTTTTGACACGTGCCATAAAAGCACTTGCCTCGTTCTTTATTTTGTCTTACCTTGGTCAAGTCATGAAGTGGACAGAGCATTCTTTTAAAAAAGGGGAAATCATTTTGGGTCATCTAAAATTTTCTACTGATATTCAATTCTTGAGCATTTGTTTATCATTTGCCATTTATATCGTCCTTTTGTGTATACATTTTTCGTTTCTAGCTATAAATATCCTTACAGCAGGGAGGAGAGGGGAGTTCCCTAGTGGATTATGACTTGCTTTTATGGCATTTGTAATTTGTCAAACAGTGCTGGTTCAACTGGGACTACTGGATTGCTATTTCTAAAGGAAACTCACTTCTAAAAAATGTAAGGAAGGAAAACCTACCTCTAGATTTATGCATACAAACACCTGATTAAATTCAGCAACTCTACCCCAGTTTTTGCATCCTAAAGAGAAAAATGGACGGGAAGAGAGCACTGACTTTATTGATATTGCAAAGATATAGTGCAACTGGGAGTCATAATTTGGCCCAGAGGTAGAAGGACTGAGAGGCTTTATGAAAACAGTATTCAAAATAGTCTTTTCTCTCTAATTTATCCCCACTGAAGAGGGAATTGGTCATAAAGGAGCTACAGACAGAGGAAAACAGCCCCTATGCCTTCCACTGGCAAATCCTTTCAGCACTCTGTGAGGTTATGGGAGTCACACTACTCATCACAGGAACTGCAAAACTCACTCATAATGCTTTGCTGCATAATGTTTATTGCAGTGCATGCTAAGAATAAAAAATGAAATACTATATAGTCTGAAAGGTATATAGGCCCCTTTCTAAAGAAACACATTATTTGAAACTCTCTTGTTCTGAAATGTGAAGGATCAGACATGCAAAAGTCTGCCCCTTCTCCTAAGGAATACAGCAATGAACAGCGTGCAACGAGCTGTGCTGCGGCTGGTATCAGAAAAGTTATGCAGCACTCCATCTCTGTCATCAACTTATAAGGGCCACTAACCTCTGGATTTGGAGAAATACCTGGGAGTAAGGGTTTGATTACATTCCAGTAAACTTTTAACAAAAGAATTGCTTTTAGTGTACTCATGAGAAGGAATTTTCAAAGCAACCAAGAAAATTTAGGAAGTAGGCACCTCCAAATACACTGTCCCAGGATTTCCCAGGAGCCCAAACATTAAATGTCATCAATTTGAAAAGAGAAGCACTAAATACTTCATTGTATTATTACTATTGTTGTTATTACTGTACTGCAAGAATTATTACAATGGCAAAAAAAAAAAAATCCCTTTAAAAGTCATATATATGCATTAGCAAGCACATGATAATTTCTCTGACTTGCTACATGCACAAGGGTTATCGAGACAGAGGAGGGTGCAGGACTGCATTCACAGCAAAGTTGCTGCAGCTTTGGCAAGCTAATGTTGTTTCTAATCACTTCCTCAGAGAACAGCAGTGTCCCCAGGGCAACCCAGTACAGGGGGAAGACAAGAATGGCCTGTCGATAGTCCAATATTCCCTGACCATGCTATTTTAGATACTCCACATGTAAAGGGTGTAATGTTTAAATATCAAATTTACATATTTAAAGATAATTGATATTACATGGGATTTCTGATTTAGGGGAGTAATACACAATACCATTGTAAGTTACACTTAGCAAAATATATATAGCAATTGCAATAAACAGTTTAATCACAATACCAATGTGATTCCCAATTATCAGTCTCTATAATATGTTCATTGTCATGACACTAGACATCCCCATTCACTGGGAAGGAACACAGGGGTTGACACCAGCTCAAGCCCATTGTTCCTTTCAAAATACTTTTGCTGGTTGTCTTGTTTTTATACTCTGTGTTTGGCTGAGCCACATATTCACCACCACTGCCTGCCCCCCGCCACACCCCAGCCGTGATTCTGGCTAAGTCAGGGAGACATTCACACTCTTTTAATGAACTCAGGGAGAAACGTATAGCTGTTCACGTAAAACAAAGGCCACCCTCCTTTTCAAAGAAGTCCTTTGCAAAAGTCAACTTCTTTGCAACAGCTGTGGTCAGTCGCATCCTACATTATTCCCTGAACTTCATGTGTACCTTGCCCTTGACCATCTCCTCTGGGCCTTCTTCCATTGTAGGGGTTTATTTGTAAGTCACATGGCCCAGAATCTTCCTGCCCTGCCTCTTCCTGTCCACAGAGTCTTCCCTTTTCGGCAATGGATATCACTTAAAGGACTGCTTCCTAACATTTCCAGTTTGCTTATAAATTAAGGCAAGCCTAAAATTTGGAGCTAAGGGAGCAAAATCATTGCAGGTTTCAGCAAAATTAGAACATATATAGCTAAAATCAGAATTTGGCCTGTGCTTAGCTGAATTGAATTAAATTTGACACAGAACAGTTGCAGTTTACTGGAAATTCTGTTGTCAATGTGTCTTTGTTATTTCTCAAGTCTAAAATGGTTTTGTTCCTGGTTTTATGTAAGACTGGGTATGGTGCATCTCTTCCTGTTTTGACATCAGTATGCTTTCATTACT
Source organism: Falco rusticolus (assembly GCF_015220075.1). Taxonomy (NCBI): domain Eukaryota; kingdom Metazoa; phylum Chordata; class Aves; order Falconiformes; family Falconidae; genus Falco; species Falco rusticolus. The sequence goes on along the minus strand of NC_051191.1, from coordinate 37,721,610 downwards.
GTTAATATTCAGTAAGCCAGCAGAAAATTCAGATACTGTCCAAAAGTCTTTTAAACCTTATTTCAAATATTTCAGGTCACAGGTATCAAACTCAGTGCGATATAGTGTCCAGACCTTTGAGGTGACACCTGTCAATTTGCTGCACCTTCATCTGTGATGTAGGTCCAGAGAGATCCTTCTGAAAGCAGAACTACTGTGTCATCAAATGCTTTGCTGGGCTTTTTCCTCCTGCATCTCAGCAAGGCCAATTTGTAGCAAATTACTGTAACACTAATTCACTGTGAGATCTTGTCAGTAAGAAAGGTGGTTTTAACTTAGAAAATCTCCAGGTTGGTTTTTACCCATTCGCATGTTCACATGCATGTGCTCAGAACTAAGACATGTATGTCCAGGGCTAGCAATGAGGAACTGGTCTTGGTTTGCCTTCAGGTCCTTTAGAAGTAGACACTGTTTGGGATCATTTACCTCAGTATGGTCTAAGCCCTCAGAAGTCTTGCTTTCCTCATCTGGTTATTTTATGGCTCCAGTCCTGTTCTTCATCTTCTTGTCACCTTATCTCAAGGTCAGTTTGTTCCTCCTCTTCCTTTGAATGAAATCACACACATAGAGCTATTAATCTTACCTCTCCTTCTAAACTTTTGTTCTACTGTTTCACCTGTGGCTTTCATACAAACATTTCAATCCATAATTAATTCATATCAATCTTAATATTTCTGTTACAAATCTCTACAAATGCACTTGATTGCAGTATTGCAATAATGCTGCTATGTCCTGTCCAGGACCGAAGCCAGATGCTGTTTGCAGCATGTCACCACATCGCCTTGTGCCCTGGTGAACCCTGGTTGATGAAGGAACTGTGTAGTACAGCTCTGCCTGGCCACAAATTTCACTTCAGAAGGGACATTCTGAGCAAACTCCCACACACTCATCAGCAGGAAGCAAGGAGCATTTCTGTGATCTTTGAATGTCTCTTTTATTTAATCTATTATCTCTTATCTTTAATCCCCAATTGCTTTAATATGGAAGCCTGTATGAGAATGATTTGCTGGTTTTGGAACACTCTTCAGGAAGAGGCCTGTGTACAGCATACAGGCCAGACATACAAGATATAGGTAGGGAAATTACCCCCCATTAAATGTAAGGTAAGCCAAAGGTCATATAAAACCACATCTGGATTCAGATGACTAAGAAAAACACCGAAATTCAGTGATTAATTCAAAGCTACAGCTGAGCAAAGGCTCATAAAAATGCATCATGCTGGAACCAGTAAGTGAAATGCTGCATTTGGCTGTATATTCTTACTCAGTTCTCCAGCCAAGCCTGGCTAGAAGAATAAGGACAATAAAAAGTAACATGAAGAGCATTCTGTAAAAGATTCTTTAAAATGTTTTTAAAAGACAGCACCCAGGCAGTCAAATTGAAACAGAGAAGTCCCTGTTGGGAAGGCTGTGCTTCGTACCACTGCCACAGCTTTATCACGAGTGTCAGGGGTCAGCGGGTAAGCATGAATTTTCATGCTGTCCTTGCTGTAGGTACACACTAGACTGGAAAGCCCTTTGGCCTGCTAGTTATATATTTACCTACTGCATCACTTCAAATTACACCCATTTGAGAACAGTTCTGAGAACAAATGAAAACCCCATAGATATCACATCCCTTTAATTGTCAGGCTGTCAAAACTGAAGTTTTACTTACCCCTGAGAGTGCACATCACAGGAGAAAGATAATTTTGTCTTCAGAGTGTCAGCATTTTATAAAAAATAAAATTATCAACCTCTGGAGAAAAACATCAAGAATATCCTTCAATGCTTATTTGTAGCTTCTCGGACATTTTCTCTTCCAGCAACAGATTAGTTCTCTGGAGGGGAGATCATCTGATGGTTAAAGCACTGTACTGGGAAGTGGATGCTTTGGTTTGGTTTCCAGCACAGGCACAGACTCTCTGCACATTTCTGGCAAGGACTTACTTTTCCTCCCAGTGCTGCAGCGCTCTTTTATGTGCCCCAGCTATTCGTATTTAGTATCCCTTAGCAGGGCGGGGGTGAGGGGGAAGCCTGCACTGAGAAACACCCCTGGGCTGAGCAGTGACTCGGTGTTACCCACTCCCAAGTATGAACTTCACCGTGCCTCAGGGCTTAGGACTGGTGAGATATACCTGCTCTGTTTTGTTTGGGGTTTTTTGTTTGTTTTTGGGTTTTTTTTAACTGACACAGAGGAAGCCAGAAAAGCAGATCACCTGCTTGCCACATCTCTGGTCTTTTCTAGTAGTCCCAGTAACCTCATTACTTATACCATGACTTGCAAGTGCTGAAGGCACCAAGTAGAACCAGAGCTGAGCAGCAGCACTTTCACGGTGAAAATCTGCATGAGATGACCTACACCATGCTCCTTGTCCCATCACCCCAAGCTATAGCATAGCCATACATGCTGCTGTGAGGGTGAGCAGCCCTTTACCCTTCCCCCAGCCTTCAAGCAGGAAAGGTAGTAAAGCTGTGGGAGAGCATGGATGTCCCAGCATGAAAGACAAGACAGAGGTGGGCTGAGGAAGCCCTGCTTGCGACAAGTTGGGTTGCGACTGTGGGTTGTGGCTGACAATGTGACTGTGGAGCGGGCAAAGCTGCTCAGTGGGAGAGCAGTGTTGATGGGGAAACCTTCAGCTGTGGTGGTGGGCCATGTCCAGTCTCTGGGAGGTGCCATCATGGCTACCTAAACCTGCTGGGGAACAGGGCTGCCATGAACCTGGCAAGCAGAAGGCAAGTTCAAGAGGGAGAGGTGCAGAATGCTACCTGGGGTGGTCAGCCCTGCCAAGAGGACCTGTGCAGACCAGGGGTGCCCAGGCCAGCACAAGCCAACAGCACGCTGACTGGGAACAAACAGAAACAGGGAACTGGGCTAAGTTAGGAAGACTGGTCTGCAGATCAAACTTTGCTTGCTCTGCTTCCACAGCTGGAATGGTGTCCTGTTTGGGCTCCCTGCTGAAGAGGGACGTGGAGGAACTGGAGAGGGTCCAGTGGCAGGCTGCCAAGATACTCAGTGGTGTCAGGAAAGGCTGAGGGATTTGCTTTGTTTCTTCTGGCAAAGAGGAGCCACAGGGTGCTGCAGTAGCAGCCTGCCATCCTTGAAAGGGCAGCTGCAGAGAGGATGAAACCCAGCTCATCTCAGGATTGCCACACTCGCAGCAAAGGAGCAACAGCCACAAACTGTGCTGGGACAGCCTGCCCAGAGATGTGGCAGATGCCTGTCCTGGAAGCCTAAGGCATCACTACATAAAGCCATGGCTTTAGTTGGTTAGTATTGCTCTCCAGAGCTACACGAGCTACCTGAAACCAGAACAGCATAGGTCCTGAAAGCCAGGAACCCTAGGGCTGGCTCCTCGGACACAGCCTGCTGTAGGGAAGAGCCACGTGCTGGCCTTCTCTAGTCCTTGCAGAAGGGTCAAAGCTGGTGTTATTTGTGTCTCACGTCTCTTCTCCCACTATTAAAGCAACAGAATTGCAGCCATTTCCTTTTGTGAGAAAGAGTGTGTGTTTGTGATTTCTCACCCCTTCGCTGCTGTTGCCTCATTGCACGTAACGTTGGGACATGCAGTGAAGGCAGACAAGGCTGCCTACGAGAGATAGCAGAGCTGCATCTGTCTCGTGCGTGAGTTGCCTTCTTTGTGAAAATGCTTTCACTGAAAAGCACTGAATTGAAGCGATGAATCCTTTCTGATGACAGAGTTACACAAAAGATCAAAGGTAAATTAATTGAAGGCATGCTTGCACAGCTTAATTCTTATAATCACTATCTCAAATACACACAGGATTATGTAATTTACAGGACAGATAAGCATAAAGATCATTGTATTATGCTTGGAAAATACTTCTGTAATATGATGGAAGTATTCTGTCATGCTTAGTACAGGACTGGAAGACAGAAAAGAACTTCAAGTTAAGAAGATTAATAAAAAGATAAAGAATAAACACTGTCAAATGCTTTTCATTTCAGATTAATTAAATTTTGAAAAATAAGTACCCTCTGTCTGTGGTGTAATACCTATAAATCAGAGTCTGAAGAAAGTGCATTTTAAAACATTTATGTTTTAGAACCAATTAATCCAAATGTTTGGCACCTGTTATCGTTTTTTCTGCTAATTAGAAATATGTTCCTTTGCTCTGGCTTTTTCACTGAAAGCAGGCATCTGAGATTCATACCAGATAAAACACCAGCTATTCTATCTTGCAGTTTTGTCAAAGAAACATTTCAAAACCTGCTGGAAACTATACTCCCAGATCAAGTTGGAGAGGTCTAAATAAAGGAAGAAATAACCACATCACTAAAATGTGGTTAGACATAAACCACTAACACTAAAGACAAATATTAATAAACGAATAGTTTATATTCCTGTCTTAACTAATTATTCTATTCTAAACCTCTGTCATGAAAAATGATGCTTTAAAACTTTACATTGAAAATGTCATGATTAGAGCTGGTAAAAAAAGGTTAAAGTCAAAATATATGTAGATATATTGACTCATTTTTAGCCAGCTTTTAATGTGAGAAACTGGTGGTAGTATCATAGTGTTGGGTCAAGCCCAGAGCTCAGCAATACTGATATGTTAGTGTTATGATTTGAACCAGAAAAATTGCTATTTACCCATAAAACACCAGACATAAAGAGATAGACCTACTACAGCTGTATTTCCCAGCTCCTGCTAACAAACTCACTGAAAGGAGTTTCAGCTACTACATGTGCTATGAAAAAAAACCCACCAAAACAAACAGGAAGAAACTCCTGTTAGTTGTCATCTCCAAGACATTTTTCTGCTTTATACACCTATCTCTCCATGATGATCTGGCTTCTCATTGTTGCGGAAGTTCAGCCCCCATTTTTGGAAATGCTCCCATCCCAGCTAGCAGCACATGAAAAAGGATTTTAACCACTTGTGTCCCAAAAGCCACCTAGATTCCCTTCAGGCCCATGCAGAAGCAAGGGAGGATGGGTACCTACATTTGTGGTCTGGAAGACCTTGCTTGAAGGTACTCCAGCATACTCCCAGCGTAGGGAGAGAGCCTGCTTGGTTTCCCAAATCCTGCCAACTTGGAGCTGGAGAAGTGCAAGAAAACATGGGTCGTCTACCCTGCTGCCAGCCCAGCAGTTGTGCAGGTAACCCCTGCTTGTACTCTCCTCCTGGGCCCATGAAGAAAGACATCAAGTGCAAGTGTACCAGTGAATCTCTGCGCTCCCTTGTATCCTTGCCTTCAGGAGGGTTTAAAAATTGTAACAGAAAGATACACTCAGGAACCTAATCATGTTGGTATATGCAGAGTTAATACTGTCAAACCAGAGTGTCTTCCCAGCCAGAGCTGGAGTGTACTGAGGAGGCTTCTGTGGCAGCCGATTCATGCTCCCTGTTTTTCCTACACTCAGGAAATCATAAAACCATAGAATCACAGAATGGGTTGTGTTGGAAGGACCTTAAAGATCATCCAGTTCCAGCCCCCCTGCCATGGGCAGGGCCACCTTCCACTAGACCAGGTTGCTCAAAGCCCCATCCAACCTGGCCTTGAACACTTCCCAGGATGGGGCATCCACAGCTTCTCTGGGCAACCTGTTCTAGTGCCTCACCACCCTCACAGAAAATAATTTCTTCCTAATATCTAATCTAAATCTACCCTCTTTAAGTTTAAAACCATTACCCCTTGTCCTGTTGCTACAGGCCCTACTAAAAAGTCTGTCCCCATCTTTCCTATGAGCCCCCTGTAAGTGTGGAAAGGCTGCTGTAATGTCTCCCCAGAGCCTTCTCTTCTCCAGGCTGAACAACCTCAGCTCTCAGCCTGTCTTCAGAGGAGAGGTGCTCCGGCCCTCTGACCATCCTTGTGGCCCTCCTCTGGACTCGCTCCAACAGGTCTATGTCATTCTGACATTGGGGGCTCCAGAGCTGAACACAGTACTCCAAGTCTTATGAGAGCAGAGTAGAGAGTTCAAACCACCTCCCTTGAACTGTCGGTCACACTTCTTTTAATACAGCCCAGGGTACAGTTGGCCTTCTGGGCTGCAAACGTACAGTGTCATACAATGTTGAGCTTTCTGTTTAGCAGCACCCCCAAGTCCTTCTCCTCAGGGCTGCTCTCAATCCATTCTCCACGCAGCCTGTATTTGCACTTGGGGTTGCCCTGACCCACTTGCAAGACCTTGCACTTGGCCTCGTTCAACTTCATGAGATATGCACGGGCCCACCTCTCAAGCCTATCAAGGTCCCTCTGGATGGCATCCCTTTTCACCATTGTGTCAACCATATCACACAGCTTGGTGTCATTAACAAACTTGCTGAGGCTGCATTTGATCCCACTGTCCATGTCATGGACAAAGATGTTGACAAAGATACAAAAATGCACGCAGGAAGCCATCCCTGCCCGCCTCACCCCCCCCCCCGCCCCCCGAAGACCACAGGGTACACGGAGGCACACAGAATTTGTTTCTTATTTAACATGAACCTGACATCTTCAGCAGGAAAAGGACATTTTTCATCAAAGAGGTCAAATCTGGTTTTTCCCTTAAACCGTTAGGTCATTTTCACTTTTCATTTAAACACTTAGGGGGGAAAGCTGTTGACCAGAATCATTGCTTCCTTTTTTCTTACAGTGCTTCTGCTCATGCTGAAAACAGTCATTGATGGCATCAGGTGCAAATTATTTTACACTGATTATATTCTCAAAGTTTTTATAATTCTTCAGTTTCTTAGGAAAGCAGGACTTCACATGCTGTATATGGCAGAGATACCTAAGATGCCACTCTTACTTTCTTTATTATTGCTTTTTTTCTCCACACAATATTACGAAGAATTTTAGGTATTATCCTGACATTTTTCTCCAGTCCTAACTCTTTGTGTAATATGATACATCCTTCTGTGTTGTACATTGACCCTTAGGATTGTATTATCCAAGTATCTCGAGAGTTCTGCCTAATTAAGGATTTTCTCGCAAATCCACCTTTAAGCACAACGGAGGTGAAACCTGAAAAGGTTCAGCATGCACAGATGGGACACATGGAGAGATTAGATGTAGAGATCATTCCCTCTTTCTAAGGCCAGAGATGTCACCAGGGTGTGAGGAGGTAAATTGATCTCCAGGCTCATTTGGTTTCAGTCTTTGTGGTGACACAACTAACAAAGGCACCCAGCTGGCAGAACCTTTGCAATATAAGCCACCCTTTGTTAGCTACCGAGACAGCACCATCAGCTCCATACAAATTAATATGATGTTATTAGATGGTAACATTTTGTAGTTGTCCTGAAAGTAAGTAAAATCCTGAACTTGTTAACATGGCAGTCTCTGCTGAGATCTGACAATAAACCCGACAGCATCTGATCTGCAGTACAGGTGTGCCAATTTGAGCTAGTTGTCTGCCTGCCATTAGAACCAGTGGATAGTCTTCTGGTGCATATATCAATGGGGATAAGGGTAGTGTTCTTCTGATCAGATGTTGACATCCTCCATCTGATGACTTCCTGGACTCCAAAAACCAGCTCTGCCTTGGCTACAAAAATAATCACTCTTGCTCAGATGGATACACCCGCACTGTTGGTACATTCATGTGGACGAATTCCACCTTTGTGTTCACCTGCTTTGAGAGCTTATATTGAGGCACTTGGGTCATAAGTCTGGGAAGAAATGATAATCTGTTTTCTAATTACACTATGCCTCATACTGTGATCTCTGTGAGACAGAGGAGCAAGTGCTAATGATAAATCTTAGGCTAGAAGAGCAAGCCAAGCTGGGATTCTTCATAGTGCTTTGGATCATCTCATCTCCAGTATGGCATATTTAAAATACAGATTTTTAAGGAAATTGCCATAATAGATGTAAAAAAAAAGAAAAAAAAAGAGAGAGAGAACAAAAGCAGAGCTCTTTCCTAATTTCCCAGCTTCTATTCAATTTAATAACATGTTGCTAATTGATAAGCCTCAAACCTATCAATTTAATAAGGAACATCTGTAACCATACAGCAGAACTTAGGATTCTTGAGCCTCTGAGTATCAGCTTCATGGTGTACTAGGTGATCAGAGATAGGTAACTAAATCCCTGCTCATTTCTCTTGAAAAAGGCAACTACAGTTTGGTTTTGGAAATGAGATGAAATGTAGACACACAAATGTATCTTTTGTTTATTATTTACTGCATATAATTACTTATTGCCCTGACTGCCTTCACAATGTATGGAGTACTGGATGTAACAGGACTCCAGAAGGACTGAAATCCACACGAGTGCCCAAGTGTCTTCTGAACTCAGACCTTAGCTCTAGCGCCTCACTGGAAACCCTCCTTTGCTCCCATGGAAGCACTGGAATGTATCATGTTTAGAAAATATTATGGTGGACATTTAATAATGTTTGCTCCCTCTCTGGAAGATAATTATTCAGATTAAGTGCATAGCAAATTAGTCTGATGATTTGAGTTCCTTGGTTTTCTGATCTCAGCCAACAATAGAGTGAATTCTTAGCAGTGGTTTCCTCTGAGGTGACCCACACCTGCAGTATTTCAGAGGATGCGTTTGTCTGTGCCTACTCCAGTTCACAGATGTCTACTGCATAACCCTGCCTGCTTTACAGTGAGCCAGGAGAGGACATTTGCTATCCAATGTTTTGTTACTTTTGCCACTATTTTGTGCAGTTACTGTTCTTAGAAAAACATTTGGGCAGTCCCTAAGCAAGTTTCTCCTTTTGATAAGAATGTTACAATGGTAAATGCCTCCTAATCCTTCCAGTTCCTCACCCACTGCTCCTCACTTCCACATCATCTCCAACCAAATACTAGGCAGACTGTTGCCTTTCAGCTTGAAGATTTAGGCATGTATTATGACATTTAGCCTGACTTTATCACCTCTTTCCAAAAAGGGGATTGGTATTTAGGCTTCTTCCTTTCTCCTCCCTGAAAGTTCCATGGCTGCCCACATTTCCCACAGGACATGTCTGTATTGTGGGGGCCAAGACCCTACAAGTCACATGTTGAATGCTTAACTTGAAGAGATCATTGTCCTTTTTTAGACATTGCCATGTAGCTAGCCATCTCAGCAGAAACACCTACTCGATTTGTAAGGAGCTTTGTCAAGTTACAGTTCCATGAGACAAGGCTCCTTTTCTAAATATATAAAGCATATCTTACGATTGCAAAATGGAAAGCATCTTGATACTTTCAGGTCATCTTTGGGCTAAGACAAGATTTATTTGCACTCTGAGTCACCAGTTCATCTCTCTCCCAACACTCACTGTGGGTTGTTTATTTGGTAGGTTCCACATTCCTCCCTCCAGAAGGAGTTTAAAATGAATATGTTTTAATGACAACCCTGTATGATGCTGCTCCTGTGGTTCCTGTCCCCATTCTTTCTGCAGCCATCGTTACCAGGGACAGGAGAGACTATGGCAGGAGCAATCACAGCAGTAGTGGTGCAAGAGGCTGGGGCAGCCACCATGCCAGTCTCTGGCTACCTATTCCTTATCTTCCAGAATGGGCTTCATGCCCTGGAGAGCCAAGTAGTTTGTAATGCCAGTCTTGTCATGTTTTGCTTCAAAGGTGTAAAAGCTGATGGCCAGCTACAGCCTGCATTGCCAGTGCTTTGCTTGAACTCATACATAGCACTTCTTACCCATGTGTCCTATAAGAAGAACTTATGGAGGAAGATAAACATCATTACCCTGAACTACGAATGGATAAATCAGGCACCAGTAAATTAACTTGACCAGTACTAAATATGTGGCCACTGTCACTTGGAGGTACAATCCAGGTCTCTCAGTGTCCTGCCAGCACCTGAGCCTTTGTAAGGGGGGTTAGACAACAGTGAACATGGGGCTGCAGCAGCTCCCTCCCTGCGTCTGCCAGCCGGGCTGAAGAGGAATGAGACAGGGGAACACAAAGAGGAGCAGGAACGGCTGGATGGCTTCTGCAGTAAAGTTTTGTCCGTATGATGTCATTGCCCAGGATATTCATGCCCTACAGAAGCAATCTTCTCTAGCCCAGTTCTAAGGCTCAGCTATTGGTTTGTGGGTTTTTTTTCTGAGTTAGACTGAAAACCCCTTCGTTCAAGTGCCACAGCCTGGAATGATTCATGTTAAATGGGACAATGCAGAAGAAACATATCCTAACAAGTCATTCATAAGTCAAAATGGGATCCATATCATGTGGGTTCATTTTCTTCAGTTCTGCTAAGACTGTACTTTTTGACCAGTGGCAGAAGTAAAGCTCATAAATCTGGTGAAGCAGGTCTCACAGGCCTACCACATTTGAGCAGGAAAAATAAAATGTTATAGTCCTAAGTATATAAAATAATGCCATGGAAGGAGGACTGTGATTTCAATAGCACTTTGTCCTATTGCAAAGTAGAAGCACAATCAATTTAACAATAGACAGTCATGAAATGGAAGTCCTTACTTCTGCAATCAGAAAGCATTAAATCTTAATTCCTGCTTATGCAATTGTTAATAGTGTTAACACCTTACAGACACCTATAATGAACTACAGCATTTCAAAACCATTCTTGGGAATTCCTTAATTTGGCATGAAATGGAAGGGAAGGCACTTTTGCATTCACTTCATCAGTTAAAAGAACCTAAGCCAGTGAGGAGGCAGGAAATTCATAGATGTCCTTCCACTGAGCCTGACATTTTTTTCTGAAAACCATCCTTTGCTTGCAGAGCGTGGAGAAAGTGCAACATCCCTAATCCGCCTCCCCCACCCACTCCCCTGAAATAATATTGAAAATGGGCAATGGCTTGGAAACGTGCTAAATCCTGGAAATGTGCAAATGGTTCTTCTCTGATTAGAAGAAAGTCCACCTTTACCCAGCAACATTTTGGTCCACTTGGAAGTAGAGACACTTGCTGGTCTCCTCACCACACAGCTGGGAAGAGAGCTTTGTGCTCCCGATGCTGCCCCAGCCTGGCTTTTCTGAAATGGAGTAACCCAGTGGACTGTATCAGGAATTTAGCTAAAAATGTCATTATGAAGACCTGCAGCTAATTTGCATGTAAACTGTTACTCCAAGCAAGTTTACACTAAGACATGGCAAATTACTGAGCAGTTGTACCAAAACAGCGAAACAGTATTAATCTATTAACACAATACTGATCCAGGACTTTCTGCAGGACTAGTCCTGAGAGAGGCAGACCCATGCTGGCTGGCTCTAACGAAGCTCAGCAGGGACTAGTCATGACTGTTGTTTGCTTGCTTTTTACATACCTGCACAAACCATTCTGCGTGACTTAAATTACCTTCGAGAGTTCCATGCCTTTTTCAAGACTACCTGGACCTACCTTTGTGTGACGGACTGTTACCTGAATCAGCTGGGACTGCTCCCTGTGGAGCAGCTGTGACCTATTCATGGACCTTGAAACTTGTTCATTTATGTACACTGTAATTCCTTTACCCAAGTAGCAAGTGCTGCATTTTCCAGTAAAGCCCATTTCTAAAGAAAAACACAAAAAACTATCTGCAACAGTAACTAAAGCTCCAGGCTGGTGTTTAAGTGCACCAACTCCTTTCTGCTTCCCCAGTCTTCCATGTACAGAAGGGACTTCTTCCCATCAAACTCATGCAGGCGCTTTTTAGAAGAGGACTTTGTGCTTAATTAGTATTTTCTGTAGGTGGGGAACTCAGTCCATGACAACCCTGTAAAAGCTTCCTCTATGCAGCAAGTAACTCTACGCGTCAGCGATAGCTCTACTCTAATACCTGGGTTCACTTTCCAAAGCTGGGTCACTGGTACATGCCCTGGGACAACATCCAGCCCTGCAGCTCCTTTCCTTCTTCTGCCCTGGTTTCCACATACAAAAATCGAAAAGGAACATGTATGCGTTTCAATAAGGTCCTTCAGTGTGGACAATTTGGAACTGACTATGAGATTTATCGTAGACAAAACCTTTGTCTTTGCAGGATTGGGGACACATGAAGTTGTATCTTCTTGTGTACTTTGGTCTTGATGTTGTAATACAGAAAAAAACCAAACCTTTTTTCTGAGCCAACATGTTTACCTACACATTTAAAATTAAATTAATGAAAAAAAGCTCTTTGGCAGCTTATGTTTTGTATTTAAAAGAACAAAATCCTTTCCTCTTCTGTATCATCTCATGTGCTCCACTTCTGCCGTCTAATCGTCTTTAAAATGCTGCAATTCTAGTAACACCAGCACAAACAACAGAATGCAGGCTCATCCATCCAAATATGTTTTAAATTAGAAGCTAAATATTTAGTTCCCCAAAATTAAAACAAAAATATCACAATAACCCCTCTACAACATGATTAAATGCTATGTTCTATGTTTTAACAATACTAGCAGCATAGGAAAATTGACTGCATGTTCCTTCTCCGCATGCGTCCTTCACACACTATGTATAGTAGAAAAACATTTTAGTTTGTTCACTCCTTAAAGCTTTTCATGGAAACAATTCATTAAAATTAATGAAACTTTACATTTTGTAAAATACGTCGAGTATCACCAAATGTTTCTGGCCCTGCAAAATCTAGTCAAGCGAAACAAACAAAATGCTTCTCATCAAACAAATAGGTTTATTAGAGCATGTTTCCACGTTTAAAATGTGCAATGGTTTTACAGTTTCTTGCTTCCTTCTTTTTTCATTAGTGTGTCCTCATGATAACCCAAAGCAGCTGTTAAAAAACCCCCCGCATCTTCACAGATGAACAATTTAAAAATATGGGCTGTATCTTCCAATGTTACAATTATGTGAAAAAACAAAACTCAGTATTTACCAAAAAATGCTGGAATCCACATACTTCTAAATAGTATTGTCAATTTAATAATAGAAACTGTAGAACACTCACAGGGTATATTCATGCTGATAAGCCCCAAGTGTAAGCCTAGATTTTGTAGCATATTTGGAAGAAATTTAAAATTATAATTTTTAGTCTGTTTACTTTTTTTATATATATAGTTCATTACCCAGCTTAGTTTTATTACCAACATTATTCTACATTTGTTTTCTCATTGTCTTCTTTGTTTGAATATAAAGTATAATAGAAAAATAATTCAATTCTGCAAAAATGAAAATTCTGTTCATACAGCTAATTGCTTTTTAATATAGATTTTATGTACAAAGAAAGTAGTGACACAAATAGGCGAAGGCTAGTGTACTTAACTTAAAACATTTGCTATTTCAGTAACCGTGAATTACCTACTTGTGAAATATATGCAGTACATATCATGTGCACAAATACACACACACCCAACACCACTGCATGCATTTTTTTTGGACTAGAATATAACTGCAAGTTCACAAACCTTCACCCAGAACTGGTGAGGGTTGTAGTCACATCTTGTACTAAAGGTGGTCAAAAAGATAGTGCGTTAAATACAAGCCATTCTACGATACTGTCCTTTGGGTTCTAGTGTTTTGAACAACAACAAAACATTAGACTGGATTGCTCTCCTGAAGAGCAGAAAACAATAACAAGAAATGTAGAGAGAAGAGCTAAAATTTTCTGTAGTGACAATAAAACCTTTTTTTTTTTTTTTAATTATTTTTTTTAAGCTATAATCTTCCCTATTCTTTGTCCAGAATAGTCAGTGATGTGTCTGGGAGCTTCTGGAGTAGACAACAAGTTGAATATGATCTTATCCTGCATCTAGCTCTATTATTTTTTGCTACTGTTATGGTGACAGACATGGGGCTGGCACCATCCTCAGTGAAAGCTACAGTTGCAGCCCCAGTTTCTTCTCTCCTCAAGCAATTAGAAAAACAATCTTGTTTGTCTGGTTTTGGCAGGAAAGACAGAAACCTGCTGTTGAGGTTCCTCCTTGCAAACATAAGCATGCACATTATGCAGCCGTGCACATGTCCCACTGCTCTAGCAAGCCAGCAGGACTACCAGAAGTCCTGCATGGTGCCAGCAGAACGGCTGGATTTCAGGACCCAGAGAGCTCAGGAAAATGGTGTAGGCAGGCAGCTGTGCTTCTCAAAGAGATCCTCTGGACTTTAAAACCAAGCAAAACTTACTCAAGGAGCTTCAAACATCCATCTCCAGGTAGAAGACAGACTCCATGGAAAGATATAACAGGACTATTTACCAGCTACAGAAATTACATTTGACTTAGCATGCATTGTAGTGAAAACAAGCGTACCTTGATTTATAATTAGTAAATGTGTTGCGATGACTTTTTATTGCAGTTTACTGCCAATTTCAACAACTATATTGTCATGATCTGATAAAAAGCCCCAACCCAAACCAACAACATTGATAAATTGTATATGTTCCCAGAAAACCTGTAAGTCGATTCTTAGATCTCTGTCTTGGAATATACTGATTCTTCAGCTCTTACCAAACAGCCACATTCATCCGAATTTATGGGGCTATTTGCTTGATACCCAAATGTGGCTTGATCCTAGCTGTCTTAGTGAAGGGAAAAAAAAAAAAAAAAGATACATTTCTTACCCATAAAGCAAGCGGTTCTGGTACTTACAGGTTTTCTTGGTGTATCTGTTTGTAACAGTGCTGAGCTAGTCATAGCTTATCATACTTATCATTTTTTAAAAATTAATTTTAAAAAATCAAGCTGGGTGCAACAATACAAAATAAATATGCTATATACGTTCCATCAACATGAAGAGAAGAGAAAAAGTCTCATCCTAAATATGAAACCCCACGATACACATACAGACATTGACAGCACTGAAGGATTTGCCTTCACAAGGGCTGTTAAATTTTATTAACCAAAAATTGCTAGAGCTTTACAAGAAAAAGCAGTAGATCAATTAAATTCCCAATACCTCAGAGCCTGTCTAACCATGCTCCTTATCTGGACAGTCAGAACTTTCTCCCAAGTCTTTTCTTTTCGTGTTCAAGACTAAATTGTGATCTTGCTCATATCATCTTCTTTCCCTGTGACTTCATTGGACAAACATGAGAAGTTTCAGGCATTAACACTAGAGAGCGGAGTTACCCCAGCACTTGCCAACTCCACTATTTTTACTGCTTTCACAAGCAAACAATGCACGTAGTATTTTAAAAACAAAAAACCCCTATAATTATAATAAATTCTATTTAGAAAAATAATTGCTTTCGTGTTGTCACGCCTTCCTGATCAGTTGTCCAAGTCCTAAACACCTTTCAGAAAATAATTTACATGCTGCAGACTAGTTTATCGAGCAATGCAGTCTTTTGTCTTATGGCCATCTTAGTCGTTCCTTGTTACCATGACCGGTGCCTTTGAGCAGCGTAAAGTGCTATGCCGTACCCTTCCCAAGCACTGTTAGGGGGCTGCCAGCCCTGCCTGCCCCGGTGCCTGTCTCAGGTTGGAATGGGGATGAAGCTGGTTGATTTGGAGTGGGGCGACTCTCTCCAG
The DNA here is from genome assembly GCF_015220075.1 of Falco rusticolus. NCBI lineage: Eukaryota > Metazoa > Chordata > Aves > Falconiformes > Falconidae > Falco > Falco rusticolus. The sequence goes on along the minus strand of NC_051191.1, from coordinate 37,706,280 downwards.
GTGTTCAGGCTGTGGGTTGGGCTTCTGTTGTTGGTAAAAGAAGTCTGTCGCCTGCTGTTGCTGTTTGAATCATCTTTACTCAGTGTTTGCTTTATTTTTTGGCAGCAAGGGAAGCTCTGTATGCAGTCTTGCAGGAGATGCCCACTGAAGAACATGTAGATCCATGGGTTACAACAACTGTTCAGACTGGCCAGCAGAGCTGTGACAGTAGTCGCTGTGTTTTCAGAATCTGGGGAGAGGAGAAGAAAGCAGTTTAATCATCAAAAGAACATTTGCACCATTCAGTCAATTGCTTCATTAACTGTTGGATTTATTTGCCTGAATAATTCTAGTTCTAAATGTTGAGCAGCAGCATGTGAAATTAGTAACACGGACATAATCGGAAAAGCTCTTATTTATGTAAGGCTGCCATTGAAGTCAACGGGAGTTTGTCTGAACAGACTTCAAAAAGCAGTGACAGAAGTTATGGGGCAATCCATCCAAAATAATGCTTTAGTCCTGGTTCCACTGATGTTTATCCGTATGTTGCTAAGTTCATGCTTTAAATACTGAACAGTTTTTATTCAGACTTTTGTTTTAAAACTGGTTACCCTGGGAGGCGATGGCAAAATTCCCACTGATTTCCCACCGCTCTCAATAGTACTGAATTTTGCTGTATACATCTGCATGCTGAGAAGTATTGAATGCTCAAGTAACTACTGGCTTGTGAATCACATCTGGATTTCAGACAAATTTTACTTACAGGAAAAATGGAAGTTAGCACTATGCCATAAAATAGTTATGGTCTTCTACCTCCAACAACTAGTTAAATTATCAAATACTCTAAATACGTATGTAGTCTAATCAATTATTAGTGGCCTTTCCTTGTAAATATTGAATCTCCAAGGAAGTATAACTGCTGTGTCATGAAGTTCCGCAGATTTAAAGAATCTCTTCAAATAAACCTAGCTAATAGCCATCTGTTCAATTTATTTTGAAGTAAAAAACAAACAAACAAACAAACAAAAAACAACCAAAAAACTGTTTATCTACTGCAAGCCTTTTTTTCTCTGTAGGGACCTGCATTTTAGGCTTGACTTTGGTCCCATATTAGGGCCAATCAATGCTCTCACTACAGTAAGTGATAATTTGGGGATATTTTAAAAAATTAAGAAATTATGAATTCCAGTATTTTGATTTGCTGCTTTCTTGTTATGAGGAAAAAGGGTACATGTTACTATGTTGCCTGCCGTTCCCTGTGTAATAACTTTTAAGCTCACCAACAATTTCCAGCCAGGTGGAACGGCAGGTCAGGTATCTCCAAAATACCAAACTGCCCCTGTTCCAGGGGAACTGGTGGCTGACTAAGGGAGCTCCTGAGAGGTGGCCACCTCGTTGAGAGGAAGGGTTCAGGGTGTGCTCAGCCCCATTATTAGACAGCAAGGACTGAACGTGCAAGGCAGTTGCAGGAAAGAAGGCTTAGTAAGATCCCTGCTCGTGTAATTACGCGTGACATAGAGGTGCGTCCGCTTAATAATAACACAAATCGTTTCCAAAGTTTTATTAATCGGCGGTGGATTTATTAATCGCATGGAAGAACGCGTTGCTGGCTCAAACGATCGCTGCGTCCGTGTCAGCTGCCACTGGCGGAGCTGGCTCCGGGAGAGGACGCGGCGGCGACTGCTCCATCCCAGGGCCCCGCCGGCACCTGCGGCCGCGCCGCTCCGCCGGCTGCCGCGACGGGGCGGGCCCAGCGCCGCCGCTCCCCGCCCGCCCCGCCCGGCAATGGCCCGGCAATGGCCCGGCAGCGCGGGCGGTGCCGGCGGGGCGGCCCCGAGGGCCCGCTCGCTCCTTGCGCTGCGGCGGAGCCGCTGTTCCCCGCGGGGAGCGAGCGCCAGCACCTGCCCCAGGCTCGGCTCAGGACCGCGCGGCGCCCCGCGAACGGCGGCCGCGCCCCCGGGGGACCCCAACGCGTTGCCGGTGCGAGCCGGTGCCTTCTCGGTGCCGCCGGAGCCTCCCCGTCACCTACCGACCCAGGGGAAGCGCTGGTCCCAGACGGACCACATCTGGATGGTGAAGAAGGGCGCCCAGCAGACGACGTACGCCGAGACGATGACGAAGGTCATCTTGACGGTGCGGATCTTGGCACGGGAGATGGTCTTGACGCTGCTGACACAGGGGGCGAGCAGCAGCCCCCGCCTCGGGCCGCCGCCGCCCGCCCGCCGCCCGCCGCCCGCCGCCGCCTCCCCCGGGCGCGTCTTGCCCCTGACGTTGCGCCAGATATGGTAGCAGATGAAGCCGTAGCAGGTGACGAGGATGAAGACGGGCGCGACGAAGATGCCGCCTGTGATCCAGGTGATGTAGGCGCGGGGCCCCCAGGGCATGATGAAGTGCGCCCAGCAGTCGTAGACCTGCGAGCCGCGCTCCACCTCGCTGAGGGAGAAGATGAAGTACTGCGGGGTGCTGAGCAGCAGGCTGAGCGCCCAGGCCGCCGCGATCATCCCGTAGGAGCGTTTGGTGGGCTGCTGCAGCGTCTTCAGCGGGTGGCAGACGGCGATGTAGCGGTCGGCGGTCATGGCCACCAGCATGTACGCCGAGGCGAACATGCCGAAGACCTGCAGGTGCTTGACGACGCGGCAGAGCCCGTCGGGGCCGTGGAAGCGGTGGGTCACCTCCCAGCAGAGCTGGGGCAACACCTGGAAGAAGGCCACCACCAGGTCGGCCAGGCTGAGGTGCCGGATGAAGAGGTGCATGCGGGACGCCTTGCGCGGCGTGCGCCGCAGGGCCAGCAGCACGCTGCCGTTGCCCACCACCGCCACGGCGAAGGTGACGGCCAGCACGGCGATTTCCAGCTTCGCCAGCTCCTCGTCCCGCCCGAAGGGGTCCCAGCCGCCCAGGCTGCCGTTGGGCGACCCCGACCACGCCTCGGGGCTGGGGCTGCTGCCGCCGTCGGGCTCCGCCGCCCGCCACCGGCTGCCGTTCCCGGGGGAGGGCGCCGCCCGGGGGGAGCCGGCGCTCCCGGCCAGCCGCATGGAGGAGGCTGCGCGGCGGGGCCCGGCCCGACCCGACCCGGCCCGGCCCGGCCCCCGCACGCCCGCTCGGCCGCCGCCGCAGCCGCCGCCGCCGCCGCCTCCCCGCTCCGGCGGCGAGGAGCGCCGGGCCAGGTGCCTTTATCCCCGCCGCGGGAGGCGAGGCGGGGGGAGCTCCCGTGCCAGTGGCTGCCCGGCCCCTGACGCCAGCCGCCTCCTTCCCCCGCTGCCGCCGCCGCCCCGTCCGCGCCCCGCGCCGCCCGCCCCCGCCGCCCCGGGAGCGCTGGCTTCGGGGCCGGGGCCGCTCCGCCCCACAAGTGTCGCTCCGAGCGGGGCCGGGCCCCGCCACCCGCGCCCCGCCACCCGCGCCCCGCCACCCGCGCCCCGCCACCCGCGCCCCGCCACCCGCGCCCCGCCACCCGCGCCCCGCCACCCGCGCCCCGCCACCCGCGCCCCGCCTGCGCGGAGCCCGGCCGGGCGGGGAGGCGAAAAGGGGCGGCGGGGAATGCTGCTGGGGTCGCCGCGGCGCGCCCGGGGCGCTCCCTCAAGGCCGGCTAAAGCGGCGCTGAAAACTTTCATGGAGAATAAAAGCGTTGCCGTGACCGTGCAGAGCAGAGGCAGGGCTGCCGGTGTCAGCCTGCGGGCCCCCGAGCCCGCTGCCACCGAGGCGGGGGGGGGAGCTGGTCGGTGAGCAGTGCCGTCTCGGCTCTGGGAGACATCCAGCCCAGCCGGCCCTTTGGCATTTCACGGTCGTGCAATAAACCCTAGCAAAGGGAATGATGAGAAAAAACTGCAGAGTTTGAAAGCACCGCGCTAAACCCAATCACTTTAAAGGTTTCAGGATTTCATCTAGGATGATAAATGTCATCCGGACGTTTAGCATATAGGTCTAAAAACGTTTCTGCAAGCAGATCAAAAATTCCTCATTTCCTTGGTGGTTCCTGGCAGCAGGTCCGTTAAATCTCAGTTTTAAACACGTTTGAGCCGAAGAGTTTTCTTCCTGTTGATAGAGGGACTTGTGCAAATTCTGTCCCCGTTGCCATGTCTGTGGATTTACACCCTGCTTTCACCAGAACCTGAACTTGACCCTTTGTTTAGAAACTCCTTCCTGAAGCCACACGAAAATGCGTAAGATTATGACAAAGAAATAAGGCATTACATGCCAATCCTACTTTGCTTTTAATAAAACTCTCTGGTTTCACTCATATGTGACTGCAGCTAAATTTAGTTGCCAAAAATATGTGAACTTTGCCCTACTGGTTTTACAGGGAGAAGGAAAAAGGGTGAAGAATCAAAGAGTAAATCTGACTTCTTCAATTAAAAAGATATTTCCAAAAGTTTTTACTCTAGAAGAGTCTTCCAGCTTAAAATACAAGAAGATGATGTGCTTCCCAGCATGCTAGAATTGTGCAAGGCTTTATCCCAGGCTTTTTGCCTTTTCCTGGTCCTGTTAGCCTGTGAGAGGGTATGGGCACCCACGCCAGCCTGCCACTACCCTTCCTTGGATTGGTGGCAGTAGTCTAGGACACCTGCTCCAACAGTGCAAATTGGCATTAGCTTTTCTGTACAAAGCTGCAAAAAAAACCCCAAAACCTGGGATACAGACAAAAAATGTGGCTGTCCTAAATTTCTGGTAAACTTATTTCTTTGAAGGTGCCTTTGCTCCAAAGCCTAATTTTTATGAACAGTTCAAATGCATTGTTCACACACAGACACAGACACACAGACACAGACACACAGACACAGACACAGACACAGACACAGACACACACAGACTTTCCCAGCTTTTCAACAACAGGCCCATAATACTGTCTTAGCTGTTCATCGTTTGCACCATGCAACACATCAGTGTGTGTGACTAGGTTTCAGGTCAAATACACAGGTAAGTTAAAGCCGTATGTCACAAATCTCACAATACCACAGAGCTACCATGGTGTCTTTCACATCCACAGCATCATACTGTGCCGTGAGAATTCCTTGCCTGTCTCTCTGATATGCTTTACAGGACTATGTGAATGAACAGTATTACTCAGGGACCTCTGCTAACAGGTTTTCTGCTGAGCAAACCATGCAAGGATCATAAAGCTCTATTCAGTACTGGCTATGTCATCCATTAATAGAAGAGGTGAAACTTCAGGTGTGAGAAAGACATATTTATAACAGCTAGACAATAAGATAAGGGTGGTTGTGCTAGTCCAGAGTACTGAGAGTTCGTCAAGCCCACATCATCTCAGAAATACTCCTTTCCAACCTGTACTGAGATCCTCTGAATAGTGTTTGTAGGAATGTTTCCAGAGCAAAGGGCTGGAAACTTGCCTCAACGACATTGCACAAAGCTGCACCTAGTGATTATATACAGTGTTAAACATGAGATTGATACTAATTCTTGTTGCACTGCACTCCATCAGACAGAAGTAACCTAGGGCTAGTCTTTATGCCTTTTTTTTTACATTCCCAAAATTAGTCAATATTGATGTTTTTATAGGTAATATATCTAAACAGGCTGTTGCAAATTTGTTTCTTTCAACAGACCGAGGTAATTCAGTGGAGAGTTTTATTTTTATCTAGTACTTTAAAAATGTCCTCTTGCTCTAGATATTAAGTAAATCCAGGACTCTTGAGGCTTCTATACTAGTTTAATCAGCATTTAGTCTGATCTTGTTTGCTTAATTCTAACAGTATTTGTGTGTAGATGAGGAAGTCCTCAGCTAAGATGCTATTGCTCAAATTAATCGGTATAGTTTTCAGTTTTCGAAGTAGTTGTCCTTCATCAAGCTGAACGAGTAATGCTTTCCTATCATCTGACCAGACATGGAGAGGGTTCCTCTGCTCACAGAAAGCTGTAACACAGAGTGCAACCTGAGGGAAAAAGCAGTTAACAGAAAACTTGTGGAATACACTTCTAAAGAGAAAAGTTGTCACTGGGAAGGCTGTTAAAGAAAATTATCATCTTTGCCCTGTGATTCACCTGGAGCTCAGCTTAGAACTAAAGTCTCAGTAAAGGAAATTGAGATTGCTGTTACAAGAAGCCTTTTTTTGTTCTCGCTAGGCACACAGCTTTCTATAAAAATGTCTAAGGATGACAAGGGTTTCTAGTGTATTCTGCTGGTGCACAGGTTTCTGTAAAAGTGCTTAAAGGTTGCCAGGTACCCATCCTTCTGTATGTTGGATTCACTGATGACTGAATGGCTTCCACAAAATACTCAAAAACCTACTTCGGACATGACCTGGTTTCTTGCTAAATGCAGCTGTTTTCTGTTTATCCCTTGCTGTTGTGGTGGTGACTTTTGCTGCCTTTAGACAGCCTTAGCCTCTTCTTCCATGGCTAAACAAATGTTATGAGAAAGTCAAAGGCTTAGGATTTTAATCCTGGGAAACTGGTGATAATTTTTATTCTGCAAGATAACTTTTCACTAAAAAGTAGGGAGCTTTCAGCATAAACTTCTTCAGCTACTCATAGTCAAAACACAATTATCTGTTTTTATAGCCAGGTTTTGTAAAGAGTTGCTCTAGTTATTAGAGTTGCAAAAAAGCAATATAAACAAAAAAAGGTGAAGTTACTTTATCAAATAAATATTATCAAATATATTTATCAAATAAAAACCCTCATGCAGGATGAGGGTTAAAGCACTGCTAAAAAAAGGAGGCCTGTTTATTTGTAGAGAACTCAGCTGTCTTGTTAAATAGCACATAAAACATCTACATAGATACTAACAGCTGGCTCCTGTGATCTGTCTCCATGTTCAAAGTATCTGTACTGCTCCCTTCCACAGACACTATTTAGTAAGCAAGGCTGAGTTTGATAGCCCTTCCCAGAGACCCACAAGACTTTGATACGGCAGTTCCCAACCTTTAAAATCACAGCTATGGGAACCAAGCATGGGGGAAACCCCATGTGCTGAGTGAGGGACCGCTAAAAGCTGGGGTCACCAGGGAGGCAAGCAGATGCTCCATCCATTTACCATTGCCGGCAAGGAAATGTCATCTGAAGGCAGGCTGGAGGACATCTGGGACTCAAGGTAGCCTCTTGAAAAAATGCCTTGTTTACAACCTCTATTGGTCTAGCTTTTTAGCTACCAGAGCAAAAGTGAGCAGAGAATTGCCCCCGAACTGCCTTCAAAACAGATTACAAGTCTGAATTCAGGGTTCTGAAAAGGCTGAAGTACGAGGCCAAGAAACAACTAAGTCTGAGGACAAGCTTCCACTCTGGAAAACATGGAATTAAGAAACCTGCTGTATGAGATAGGCCTTCAGGATTAGCCCTCAGGATTCTGTTTGCAAAGGCCTGGTTCATGGTCTGGAAATGTCTAGAAGTGGCCAGGAAACACAGCGCCTTGAGGTTATGGCCCAAGTTTTCCTTTGCGTATTAACTGAAGCCACATCCAGATCCAGATTCTCTTATTTGTACACATAGGAAATCATGTCTGACCATCCCTGTCATGCTGTGTTTCTTTCCATGACGGACTGTCATGGTCTAATCCCAGCTGGCAGCTCAGATCCCCCAGCCACTTGCTCACTCCCCCACGGTGGGATGGGGGAGAGAACCGGAAGGGTACAAGGGAGTAAACTTGTGGGCTGAGATAAAGGCAGTTTAATAGGTAAAGCAAAAGCTGTGCTCACAATCAAAGCAAATCGAGGAATCCATTCACTGCTTGCCATTGGCCGGCAGGTGTTCAGCCGTCCCCAGCAGGGCTCCATCACAAGTAACAATTACTTGGGAAGACAAACGCTGTAACTGTGAATGCTCCCCTCCCCCTTCCTTCTTCTTCCCCCAGACGTAGTGCTGAGCATGATGTTGTATGGTTTGGAATATCCCTTGGGGCAGCTGGGGGCAGCTGTCCCGGCTGTGTCCCCTTCCAACTGCTTGTGCCCCCTCAGCCTGCTTGCTGCTGGGGTGGGGTGAGAGGTGGAGAAGGCCTGGGCTCTGTGCAAGCACTGCTCTGTGATAATGAAAACATCCCTGTGTTATCACACTGTTTTCAGCACAAATCCAAAACATAGCCGCATACTAGCTACCAGGAAGAAAATTAACTCTACCCGAGCCAAAACCAGCACATGGAAGTTGAGTGTGATACTCAATGCAGCACCGCAGCGCAGCCTGCACAGCTACATGTCACCAGAAGCAGCAGCATGCTGCCCTTCTTCTCCCTTTGCCTCCTTTGTTGCAGCCTTGCTGACCTGGTTGATAGCAATCAGGGCCTTCAGGAGTTCAGCCCTTCCCTTGCAGAAATGTTAACCAGGCAGCTTCCAGCCTGTCCGGATTCTAAGGCAGTGAAGGAAACATTGAGCATTTGGAGGGACGATAGGCCTTTGTATGTTTATAACCTTGCAGAAGGAACACACCAAACACCCATGGTGAAAGCTCCTGCCTTTCCCCATTGCATCATGTTGTCAGACTTTCAGCACATCCAAGGCACAATAAAACCTGTCTGAGACAGTTTAATGACAGCCTCAGCTAGCAATCTCTCATTTAATCTGAAGGATTAAAATCATGGGAGCATAAATCCACAGACTCATTCACTGCTGTCACTGGCAGAAAAGGAAAAAATTTAGAACTGAGCTTCCTCATGTTACATCCACCTTGTGAAATAGTATAATCTCAGACATTCCAGACCCATGAAAGAGTTAATATACATTTTGCACTTCTACACATACTGCTTCAGTGGTTTTGTCTCTCAGTTCTCTTATTTCAGAGATGCTAAAGGCTCTCATTGATGAACTTTAGTATGCCTTAAGCCAGTTTTAAAATTACTCCTATCCAGAGTTCCATTCCATCTGTAACCTACTGTTTCTATTACCGTGTCAACACCTACCTTACGCTTCCTTATGCCTTTTACAAGTTTTGATTCATCTAGAGGCAATTTAATAATGATTTTTGTCTTCTTTCCTAGTTAACATACACTAAGCCAAACCAAAGGAAAATATTTTATAAAGTTCGGTGGTAAGAGTAATCAGTAAAAACAAAGTTAAATGAACATTTATGGTTATTCATGTGATTTCTTAGAAAACATTTGACATAGTAAGATGTGACTCTTTTACAAAAATATTTAATACTAGTAAAAGTTCTCTTCAGGCGTTTAAAGTAGTAGGAAGGAACACAGACAATCTATGTACAACATAATTTTTCTCAGGGATTTAACTGCAAATGACGATGACACTACCAATGATTCTAGGAAAAAGTCCATTTGTGTAAAAGCTAGTCATTGTACAAAATTGCCTTATTTATCCCCGAACTATGCCAAGAACTGAAAGCATACTGTATTTGAGAATACACTGGCAGAGTGTTACTGCCTTGTAATTCTAATTGAAAGACAGAGACACTTAACATTTACAGAATAAAGGGAATAATGCTTCTGATTACGACAAAATTTATTTTAGTAGCTATCCTTAAGAAACACATTCTAAAGCATTTTAAAATTAGCAGGTTTTAAAACCGTGTATGTCAGTATTCTTGTGGTGATCATTTAGAAGAGTCTGCCGATAAGGAATATTGGTGATTGATGCAGAACATTGATGCAAACATTAATGTAAAGAAAACACCACTCTGTACTGAAAATACTATGGCTGATGCATTCTCACAAGCATGGTAGCTCATCACAATCATTCTATCATTGCATTATCAAGAAATAGGATCCAGTCTTTCTAACAGACTGGAGGAGGTCCAGATGTCAGGTAGCTTTATGGATGCTTATGGGACTTTCATTGTTCCAGTTTCTATGGGACTGTCCTCTCCGCATAAAGCCCAGTCCTCTCTGGAACAAAGCTGGCTAAAAATGTTTTCCTAAAAATGCTTTTTCATTAGAATGCCAGTTTGCAAAACCGCAATTTTTCATAGGTGTCTGTATAAGGCTTTGGGAAAAACATTTTCTTCATCTCAACACATATTGCTGGTCAAAATGTAAAAGGCTGAGGGACATGGAAAGAGGTACTGATATGCCCAAGGGTAAATTTTTATCACGTCCACATTGTAGGAGGAATTTTCTGATGCTACTTTAGTGGCACGGTGCTTTGCATTGCTGCCTGAGGAAACCTCTAGGGAGGAACAGGGCATGCAGTCCAACTGGCTCAGCAGTGCTCACACTTGATGTTACCCAGATTTTGCTCATGGTGATCATTGTGCCTCCTAGTGGGTCTCCAAAAGAAAAGGACTCCAATCCATGATTTCCACAGCTTTACACAAAACCTTGATAACTGCACAGACTGGCACAGGCTTCTTAAAATCCAGATATAATGTGTAATGTATAAGCTGTTCTAGTCCTTGCAGCTGTGTGCTAAATGCCCAGAATGGATGAGACCTGGCAATACAGAGTATATTTCATCATTGCCCTAACGCACAGCTTTAGAATCCTGAAAGCTGCAGATGTATGCTCTTTAATCCAAGCTGTGGCATGCAGCACGTTCAACATGCAGAAGAACCAGAGGGCACATTCCCTACCTGGGTCCAGTGTGTCTTCTCTTATCACAGCTGCTGTCCCTATCTGAGCCAGCAACGAGCTGGCAATGCAGACAGCAGAGTCTCCTTAGCTCAGGCCTCTCCAGAGATAAAACAAAATAAATAGTGGTAGTGAGGAGGGCAGAGAAGGATCAGACATTGAAAGTCAGAGAGAAGAAAGCTGAAATACATATCAGGGAGGTAGATGGATCTTGGCGCAGAGTCTGTAGAGTGACATGTGAGAATGTGAAAGGAGAATCCGAGCAGGGTGGTGAGAGACAGCCCTGTGTTTTGGGCACGGCAGAGCCCTCGTGCCTTTACCTTCGTTTCTCACACTGATGAGGTAGATTTGGGGGTTGAAGAAGACCGAAAGAAGCAAAGAGGAAAAGAGGGACTGATTAATCAGAATTTAGATGATATATTGAGTATCCTGGCGGCTGATTTTCTTGGCTTTTTAAAATCCATATGGGTAGAGAATGGTACCTAGCAGCCCTAGGTCAAACATGACAAAGACTTTTGTGTAGGTGTGGAAATGGCTGTAAGTTAAATTGTATTGTTGCATGTACTTTAAATTGTATTGTTGCATGTACTTAGACGGGAAGAACTTTCTGGTGTTAATTACTGCAGCTTCAGGGCCCTTTGAAGTATTATGGCTTTATACTTCAAACTAGTACAGATTATCATTTTCATTCCAAACAAGTTGTCTGCCTGACAGTTTTAAGCAGTCTTCCTTTGCATTTCCCTCATCATCATATTCAGCAGCTGTACATCACATAACATTTTACTTGTTCCTTTTATCACCAGAGGAAAACTTGTGTGCTTCTAGGATAAAGAAAGATAATAAAGCAATAAATTTTAGGGGATAGGAGATACTAATGAACTGACTAGCATGGCAAGAGAGGAAAAGCACTCCCAGGAGATACAGCCAAGCTATAAGCCAAAGTCTCTAGTTTTATGTCCAGTGAATAAACATTTTATAATGGTTTCTTGGTAAGTTTTGCCATTACGTTGCTTATGCTTAATTTGCCAAGAGCAGGATTAGTAAACCGTGTGAAATGGCTTGTTTGGACTACAGAAAATAGGGTTTGTAATTTTATTTTTCTGACAGCTGTACTGGGCGGAACAGAAGTGATTATAGTAGAGTAGCTAGACTGAGACTGCATACAGATAGAGCAGAGGAGGAAAAAGAATTTGAAACAGAATTCTGGAGTTAGAAGCCAGCACACAGAGATTTCCTGAAATTTTCTTAGGCTTCTTGGAGGATTTATATATGAACCTTTTCAAAAGGAAAGGAGAAAAAAACCTTTTAATTGCATTTGTCCAAAACTAAAAATTAGATCTTCCTAGAACTGATCCTTACAGAAGGCTTCCATCAGTGTTTGCTCCCAGTGGCATCTCATGAATGCCTGTATCATTTTCTGAAGAGTAAATGGCACTAGTTCACACTGGTTGTGATTTTCTCTGAATCTTCTCTAACTGGGATGGGAATCACTGCATTACATATTTCATCCAGGGAAGCCCTGGGAATTGCCAAAAGAGTATGTATAAGGAAGAGGGTAGTTTGTGTACAAACACCATAGCAGCAGCATCCAGAACAAGCCTTGAAACATTGCACTAGTTAATTTCAAGACATTACAACCACAGGAATGGTAGTAGAATGTGTGATATAACACACATTTGTGCTCAAGTTCTTAGGAAGGTCAGAGCTTGAATAAGTTGAATACGCCATATGAAAGAAAATTCTTTAACTTTATGGACTTCATGTTTAAACTAGCTGCTGTTGCTTTATTTCAGTCCTTGTTTTCTGTCTACAATGTTGTGCTAGAGACTTATATTTTTGATATTTATACCCCTACTTGTGGGAATCTTGATTTTCTCTACTTTCACCCTGAATAATATGGGTTATCACTATCTTATTATCTCAAGTGAGTTCAAGGAAATGCTTGTCCCTGTTTTGAACAAGTCAGCATCTTTCATCTGTTTCTGCCACTGTCACCACCAGCAGCCCTGGTCTGAGAAGATATTCAGTTAAAGAGAGGTGATCTGCACTTCCCTGGCAGGCTGAGACTGTTATTTCGAGGGGCAGGTGTATCCCTACAGCTGCCACAGAACACACCTATTCTCTTGCCTATTGCTAGTAAAGTAATTAAAATGTCTATTAAATTAGTACTTTCAATTAATAGTTATTGTGTATTTCTGGTTAATATTCATGTTGATTTGTACTAATGTCACTTACTTATTAATTTCTTGAATTGATTAAGATGAGTAGAGCTCCATTTTCAGTTCCTGGACATGATACGATGTCTTCAGCCATTGTAAGAATGCAGCTCCTGCTGGAGTGTGACTTAGTGCAGCATCCTTTTAATGGGCCCTCCCTTTCTGCTGCTTCTGCATAACGAACATTTCTGAGTTATGGAACTAGCAGGTGCCCTACCAGCAGGAATCAGAAGCTTTGTAGAGAAGTCTGTTCTGGTCCACTCACTAGAAAAACTCCAAGGTTTTAGGGTAGGTACAGAAGATAACAAAATCAACAACTAGAAAGGATAAGTTGCTTCAAAATGGTTTTCAAGGAATGTAGAACTGTCAAGCTGTCACATTATGGACTGAAGCAATAAAGTAGTCATGGCCCAAACTAATTTTGAGTTAGTAAACCAAAAAATATTCACACAACAAGTACTTAAACCTTTTAAATTTATATTCTGTTGGCTTGATAGTTAGTGAAGGGGCTTTAGAAGATTTTTTAAAAAAACTGAATTGGAGCAGCTTTCAAGCTCTCAGGCGGAAGCCTTGAACAGCTCTCTGAAATTAGAGCTAAATGTAGCAAACTAAAGAACTGAGAGCTGGAAATGCAAAAGGTGCACACGAATTTACCTGGTAATTTCATAAAAACGTTTGATCAGCCAACTCACAAGTTATGTGGTATATGCAACAAGTTCAGGAATAAAAAAGGCAAGGGGAGTGTAATCCTAAATTCAGGAAGTCTCCCAAGGCTTCAGTGCTGTCTCACTCATCAATGAGACCCTAAAATACTAGCTAGAGATGTGATTGGTAACTCACATGTATGTATGCTGCAAAGAAATTCATCACTAGTGAATGATGCTGGACAAAAAACTGGTCACATAGTTTGGATACAAGAAATTGTGGAAAAGGCTACCTGAAATACTGAGAAATCTTCATCTCAGTTTCTTCCCATCCTCTAGAACTGGCAACAATCAGTCTTAAAACACCACACAGCTTTTCATGGTCCATCATGCCATCTACTCCTCACCCTCATATGCCATTCCATAGTGTCATCAGAAAAAGCATTCAAGGTTTATAGCACCCTGTCCACATTACCATCCAAAATGTTTGCAACTTGCGTGTTTCCTGCAGCAAATTCATGTTTGTCATGACTACATTGCAAGATAGAGATTTAGATATAGCAAATCCCCATGTACAGTTTGGGAAAATCTCTCTGTAGCAAGGAACTGTGACCTTTTTTTAACATTATTCTGTGGTTTGACTGGTCCATTTACTAGGAAATATAAACTCTTTACATTTTCCCATCTCTACATTTCCATGATCCTGTACTAAAATATTCTGATGCTTGGGCATTATAATAACTTGCATTTACATGTTTTTTGATTGCTTATTTTATTCCAACTAATTCAAAAAAGTTTTAGCTTTGTATTGTACTGGGACAGGCTAAGTAGTGGGGAGGTAACATTTCATTTTCCCATAAAATTCATTGATATATACAGACTTGAAAACTTTGCTTTTGTGACACATTTTGTTGCTACTTTCCATATCATACTTCTTTATGATTTGTTTAGAAAGATATAGTAGTAGAGAACATTTCCTTCATGAAAAATGGAAAGCAATCTGCAAATAGTAGGTTGTAGTTACTCTTGGTCTTAGACAAGAGGCATATCTGGCTCTTTTTCTGTTTTTTTAAGATAATATTATCTGCTTATGTCAAGAAAATGTGATAGGGAATGGAAAGACTTTTAGGAAAGTCTTTACATTTTAAAATATGATAGGAACAAAGTTTTTTGCCAGACTCAAAGACATAAGAGCCAGAGCCGCATTCTGAAAGGCTTTACAAATTCAGACCAACTACTCCAGTTTAAAACTCTGAGAACTTGATTACTAATGGAAGATTATTCTGCAGTTACTATATTTTCTGAAGAATCTAGAAGTGTTTGAACTAATTTAAGCCAGAATATTAAGTTTTAATAGTTTTCAGCGGAACTGCAAAAGACTGAAATAAAGAAAATGTGAAGCTTAAAGCATCATAGGAATTTCCTATTGCAAGGATAAAGGCAGTATAACCATTAACCTGAGCTAAAATGACAAGTCTGGTGAATAGATAGTAATTCAGTATATTCATGGGCTTCCCATGGACGTACCAAACTATGGAAAGAAGGACAAAAAGGTGTTTTTTAAAATTAAGCCAAGTGAGAAGTTCAATACAAGCTTTCCATTCCCAAAGTACTGTGACAAGAAAAGGTATAGGAACTCCAGAGCTAAAGAAGTGATTCTTCATTACACTTTCTCCCTTTTACTCAACCTGTTTCTGTAAGGAAGGCAGGAAAAGAAGGAAGGGCAACTACAGAGCATCAAGATGAGCCAAATACCTAAGCTGGCACTACTTCTTTGGCTCAGAGGTATCAGACTGCAACATCCCAGATGAGTTTGCCAAAACACAGTACAGCAATTATGTTAAAGAACTCCCTTTAATAACTGTGGTATGATGTAGAAGATGCCACTTTAATTTAAGCATGAATAGCAATGCCCATTAACAAAATTATATTTTGAAAGCTGATATGGACTAAACTCAGCAGAAATTCTTAGCAACTATTAATCTGCTGAATAAGCTCTTTGAATGTCTCCTTTGGAGTGACTGCCTTACACAATTCCATAGATGCTTTGGAGATCATTAGTTATAACTAGCAAAGTGACAGACATGTGCCTGAATTCAGAGAGGTGATTAAGATCTGGCCTGCTCTTTCTTGGTTCTCTGGATGCTGCTGCTGCATGTGCTTTGAATAAAATGACTCTGCACTGCATTAACACAACCCCATCTTTCTGGCAGATTAATACAATTCCTATTGAAATTAGCACAGAAGAACTCCAGATAAATTCAGAATTTGAAGTACTTAGTCTTCATAAATTTTACCTTCTTTGATTATACTGTAGATGTTCTTTCAAGATGATAGATAGCCAAATTAGTATTGGCTTGAAGATTAATTAAGCAATACAGTCCTCCACAGCATTATTATGCATTTTTCTTTTATCCAGTTCAGTTCATCAATATGCAAGAAATTTGATTTTGAAGTGCATCATGCAAAAACATTGCCTGATTGCTCCACATGAAGAGGAAAATTCTCTCTTAGGTGTCTGTTACCAGGTTCACTTAGTAACAAAAGCATTTTTCTGAAGGGATTTGGTTTATCTGTAGAAGGAGGCTATTTCTTCTGCAGTAAGAATAAACATAGATAAAAATTATGTTGGATCATACAGATCTTTTTAGACTTTCTGGAACCAAAGATAAGATAATCTCCAAGGAACTGTTGTGCGTATCACACATTGCTGTGAAACAAGCAGATATGCAGGGCAATAGGAAGAATCAGAACACGTTTTAATATAAGATGAAGTCTTGGTGGTTTTGTTTCACTTCCTTGAATATGAATTGAATTTTTTCTAAGAGAATTGGGATCCATGGATACAAAGAGAACATTCACGTAACAGGTGATTGCACAAGATACAAAGCTAGGCAGACTGAGCCATCCCATGTATGTGCTATCTAATATTTGCTAAGGAACATTGCAGATTTTCTTGTGATACAGTGACCACATCCAAACGTTTTGTATGAGCTCTCTCGAGGAAATTAAACTCCACAAATGAAATCAATAAATGTGTACAAACATTCCAAAAAAATGCCTGCAGCATTTTCCCTTTGCTTCTCTTACATAGATTTCCTATCTTTCTGGGTTTGTAAAAAAAGTACAAGGGCTTGGAGCAATTTATATGTGCGTTGCAGGTGCCACAGAGGCAGCCTCCCTGTGCGCATGCATTTTGCAGAAAAGTATGTAGCACAGACCAAGAATTTTGAATAGTTATCTGTTATCATTTGTGCACTGATTCATGAAGGCAGTGGGGCAGGTGTCTAAATGCTCCTGTAGAACAGAGATGCTTTGCCAAGTTAGGAACTCTGATAGCCAACCCCTACATAAATGCTGTTTATTTTATAAACCAACACCATGCAGTAGAAAAGCAACACTGTAGAGATGAAATGCACTTTCAGAGGTGTGAACTGTTTGCCAGAATGACATATGCCTAGCATTTTGGGGACTGAACCAAATTTACAAATATAATGTCCTAATTCCTTTCTTGTACCTAATGCATTAACTTGTGTCACTTATATAAGCAAGTAAAATCTGTCCTGTTTGTAATGTGCAGTTTGCAGAAATCAGGATTTGATTTTCAAATTAAAAAATCATAGGTTTTGTAGGTATGAGAATGTATTCCATTCAGGCATGGGAGTTACCTAATAAACTGAGTCTGGAGACAGTGTATAACAGTGGAGTTGAGAGGAGACTTTCTCTTTAAAAACCCCAAATCTGAAGCCCATTTATGACATTAAAAGGCAATATGCAAGTATTTCACTGTTGATCATTTTAACAAGGGATAACAAGCTGTTTCTGCTGAAATCCATTTCACAGAGGGAACGAAAAGTACTGCAGCAAAAGAAATGCAGGGGTGACAGGAGAGAAGAAACAGGCAAGAAGGAGGCAAAAAGATTAAGGGAAATTAGGGCAGATCAAACACAAATAGAGGACATTGCCCATAATGATAAAATAGCTATGTTTTTGTAGCAGTAACAGTCAAAGGATAGAGGAGAGGCAAGATTTGTAGGTGATATCATTAATAATGATTTATATCAGTTGGTCGAATAAATTATATTACCTTTGCCTACCAATGTGGCTTCTTGTACTGACAACCACCAGAGGTAGCTGAAAGTTTTCCATAAGAAAGTTTGGCTGGCTTGGTTTTTTCTCCATTTGCTTTTGTTTATTGCAAGTATATGAAGGAAATGTTCACCTCTACTTTTTCAGAATTTTGTGGAAAATCCTTTAACAAAAACCCCTCCAACTTTTCATTTTCCTGTGGAAAACTTAACACTGCTAGCAGCAAAAAACATCACTGAAAGTTAACGTCCCCTTTTCCTGAATAGTTTTAATACATGCAATTTTCCACTGAGTGTTATTGAACATGACAATATTATGAAGCTGAACGATTAAAGTATCAGCAACTAACTTCACTGAAACAATGGAGATATTTTCTACCTAAAAGAACTGCCCTGGCTCACAACAGCTTCTCTTCTTATTGCCTAACTGCTGAACTAATTTGTAACTACTTCCTACCACGGCCTCAGAAGACAAAGAGAAAAAGGTGTAGAGGAAGGGGAATCACACTAAACATACCCTGAGAGCGATGTGATAGGGGTCCCGCTGGCGGGAGCTGCACTGCAGCTTTACAAAGTCTCTTACAGCAAATACAGCAGATGAAGTAACAGCTGCTGAGGAGTATTTCAAACAGCGACCAGATATGCCACCAAGATCCTGTCCCCACTACATACAGGGAACAAACACAGATGGTGCAACAAGACTGAACCCATCAGGCACCCCTACTTTGCTCAGGGTTACCCCAAAGGCAGGAGATTACTTCTCATCTCTTCTGCAGTTGGGGCTGGGGTTCTTCTAAGCCCCAGCTATCCTCCAATGCTACTCAGGGTCAAAATCAGCTTTATCTAGACCGGCATACCAAGGAGGGAACATCTACACATGATCTGTTATCCTGGACCAAGATGGGGTTCCCTGTGGATGATGTGGCAGGCTCACAGCCCAGGGAGGACAGGGCTTAGAACTGGGTTTCCCTGAACCACTCTCTATCCACTGGGACACTTTGGCCCCCTTTTGCTTTGGGAAATAAAGAATAAATAAAGGTTCAGCATGCTGTCCTCTATGCCTACAGACACTGTCTTGGAGTGACATGTCTCCTCGGAAACATCTGCCTACAAGAGGCCTCTAAAAAGGGTCCTTGTGGAAAGCCACAGCCTAATTAGACAGAAGCTTTCCTGATGAGACATGGCAGAGGGCAAAAAATGACAGCCCCACACTGGTACCTCCTCCAGGCGTACCTGTCCCGAGCAGAGCTTACTGGGCTGTGTCTGAGGCATGCCGGGCTGCCCACACAGCAGCCCTCCAGCAAGACAGGGAGCATTGCTGGGAAAGGCAAGAGGGGCAGGAACTTCTCAGGGAGCTCTTTTGATGTCCTTTCCTGCTTGACCACTTCCACCTGTCAGAGGAAGCATGTCTGCACAGCACCAGGCAGTTAAACTCTCCTACCAGCAGGCAAGACAGCACTACTGCCCTCACGTGCCCTATCCCAACAAGGGAGAGGGACCCATGGAGGACACAAAGTGAGTCTGGAGTACTTTGTTCTTGTTCTGCTGCCCTTCTCCCTTGTCCCCTTCCCTCGGCTGAAACTCCTGTGCAGAGGGCATGCAAAATTGTTGGTTGCTGTGGCAGAGCCTTTGAGGTAGGACAAGCTGAAGAGGTGGCTGCAATAGCCATCAGGAGGTGCAATGCAGGGATCGCAGAGGTGCAGACCTCAAAGGATCCTGGGGGGCCGTGAAGGCACAAAGTAACTCAGCAGGCTGGTGATGACACTAGCCGAAACAAATCATGTCTTGTGTGGAAGGGACAGGAAATATTTTGTGAGTTTGCTCTTGCTGTGTAGTTCAGAGAGGCATCACAGAAAGTGTAGGAGGAGAGCAAATAGTAGGGGGGAGAAACTGCTGGAAGCAGTTAAAAGTAGCAGGGACCATGGTGGGCAGCAAGAAACTGCCTGTCAAAAGTGCAGCAGAAGTAGGACACAGCAGGGTGAGGAGAGGTTGAGGTCACACACATCAGGAATTATGGATAAAGGGAGAGAAAACAGATTTGTTTCCTGACTGTTCTTAGGGTAAGGCATAAAGGGTATTGTGGCTTCTGTCACAGTGTTTGCTAGGGCTGTGATGGCAACAGGTGGCTTCATGTACCTCTTGGTGGTGTCTGTTGCTGAGAAAAGGGAGGAAAGCCAGGCCAGGGTAGGTGCACAGGGCATGGAAGGTGTTAGTGATGCTTCTGCTATGAGGGGCTTCCAAGCTTTGCCTCTTGGCCATATGGTCAGAAATCACTGTCAGGCTCTGTCTGATTACTAATGTTGTTATAGACAAGGTCCCCTTACATGCAGCTGAGTTTATCTAGGGAAGAATCACCCTCTGCTCCACCACCTGGCTGATTTTAGCTCCTCTCAGCAGATCCCTGCATTGATCTACCTGTATATAAGCTCACTCTGCTGGCTCACAACTTCTGTCATCGCCTATGACAAAGTGTTGCCTTGAACTTCTCATCACCTTTGTCCCTTGTTCAGGAGTTGCAATGGGGTTAAGTTTAGCTACAGTGTAGTGACTGTGAGCTCTACTCTATATCCCCTTTGTGTCAGCATAGAGCTTGGAGAGAAAGTGACAGCAATGCATGTACATATGGAGTTGCACTACTGTAGCAGCAACCTCAGCAGAAAGCATTACTCCGCATTACCCTTTCAGATCCTTTGAAAAGCAAGGAAGAAGAGGAGAGAGAAAAAAAAAAAAGAAGAAGATACTTTGCAAATGACAGGTGAAGGGCAAGGGCACACGCACATAACACACACCCACACACTTTCTTTCAAGTTCTTGTCTCTTCTGCTTGACCAATTGATCATGGAAATCTGTGCAGCACTCAGCTCACAGGGAGCAACTCTGCCACGTCAGAGGAGACATGCTTATGTCAAGGACATTTAGTCTTCTTCCTTTGCTATTCAAGTAGGATTATGATAGTTTCTCAGCATCAAAATAAGCTGAAATACTTCAAGCAAGTGCTCTCTAAATTAAAATCAATGTTATGCTCATGCACCGTGGAATAAAACAATATTTGTCAGTGCTCTAGGTAGAGAAGAGCTGAGATCAAATTTGCCCTTTGTGTGTAGAAACTGCTCTCGACATCAATAAATATATCAAAGCCAATGCTTGCCATGTCCCAAATTCTTAAACAGATTTTCAACAGATTCAATGACACCCAAATGCTTTGTTATAAAAGATTGATAACTGCCACAGTAAAGGGAGGCATATCCATCCATTATCCAAATAACTTTGCAGACAAGCACTAAGTAATAATTTAATCCCCTTATCAGTCTTCCTGGTCATCTTCTAGTTCTGCATGAGCACCCCCAACCCAGATTCCTGGGGTTTGAGAGGCACCTGCAGTTTCTAGACTATTAACACTTCATACATGACTTCACTTACAAGATTTTGAGTGAAATTTCATAGTACTAATACCAGATACACAATGGTTTATTACTGAAATGCAGATTGTTTCACACAAAAATTTTTACATTTGCTTCCAATAAATAGTCTTTCTCATTTCTCCTCCACCACCAGAGGTAACTTTCAGTTTTCTGCTAGTAATACTTATTGGAGAAATTAATATCTCACGCCTTGTATTTCCTTGGCCTATAGATCCTGGCTAAATCACCTATTGCCCTCTTCTGCCGGTTCTTCTGCTGTCAGGTAGTAATAACAATTTTCCTGAACTGTTTGCTAGGGCCCAGGAAACAAGTGATAAACAGAAGTTTAAATCCATCACTTGTGTATTTGGAGATAGCATGCACAAGGGCTGGCTCTCATGCTTGTCCCTAAGAAAAATGGAGCTTAAGCTGTGACTGGCACCACTGCCAGAAGAAGAAATCTCCCAGCATCTAATTTTAGGCACAAGACATGTTTAAATCACAGAGCACAGAAAATCTGCTGGAGGTCTCAGTAAAAAACATCTCACTAAACATTACAACTTCTATGGACTGGAGATGGAGATTTCTGCACCCCCAGGAGTGCCTCCAAAAGCAGGCAGTCTTTGTGCCATGCTGAGGGGGAAGAGCTGGGCAATGCTTCTCCCCAGACAGTGTACAGCACCAGGAGACTCTCAGAGAAACTCCTCATGGGGTGGAAGGGCAAAGGAGAAGAGTGAAAGGAGCAATAAATCCACATTTCAGAGGAATGAACCTGCTCAGATACCTGCCTGTACTGAAGGGATGATTCAAGGGAAGTTTGGAAATACAGTGGTAAGCTCTATCTATCCATCTATCTATCTATCTATCTATCTGTCTGTCTGTCTGTATGTATGTCTGTATGTATGTATATATATATACCTGGCATGAAAATTCGGAAAGCCTTTTCTCAAGAACACCTGCTCCCTGTGCTGTCTGCCAGCAGAGCAGTTACCTGCTGACTTCTTGTGGGAGGAAGCATGCAAAAACTAAATATATCGCAGTCATAAGTGTTTATGTTTGAAACACTGGCACAGCTGGATACAAAACAAATGCATTGCAGCAAAACACACACAAAACACAGAGAACCCCGTGACATGGCACCACGAGCTGCAATCTGAGAGTGTTCTGAACATAAGAAAACACTTTTTACTGTGAGTGTGGTCAAACAGGTTACCCAGAGAGGTTGTGGAGTCACCATCCTTGAAGAGGTTCAAAACCTGATTGGACATGGTCCTGGGCAACCTGCTCTAGGTGACCGTGCTTGGCTGGGTGGGTTGGACCAGATAATCTCAAAAGATCTCTTTCAACCTAAAGGCTTCTGATTCATTTGTATTATACATGCAGTTCATTTAGAAGGGTAGTAGGTTCCCATGTCATGCCAAGTCTACCCTCAATGGCTTCTGCTCTCCTGTGTGAAAGCTCAACAGGAGTTCATGCAGATCAATAGTCTATGAGTTCCAGGTAACCACTTGCACAGATTATAAGGCATATTATAAAAATAGGCTAAAATACCTTAGCCTTCTGCCTTTGTCTGCCCATTTACCTTACTAATTCTTCCCCCAGTTTTTGCACTGACTGTAAAAATCCTGTGAATTAAAGGCAACGCAACAGATTTTCCTCACTGCAAATACTTCATGTGGGGAGTGTGTGCAGCCGCAGTACTGTGCAGGATAGGAGGGAGCATGCTGAAGTATGGTCTGCGTCAAAAAGAAGCTAAATTCTTCCATTTGCTGCTGCTGTGTTGGTCAGGCCAGCTGCAAATTCTCTTTGCTTACAATGAACATGTCACAAATTTTCTCACCTGCTGTTCCCAGGCTAGACACAGAAGCAGTATATAGATGATGGGTCAAAGAAGCATTAATTACCATACCTAACGTCAGCCTTTTTTTCCAGAAATTTGGAAGCCCCAAACTCTAATACTGAAAAGACATTTTCTGATAGCAGTTTAGTGACAGAGAGATTGAGTCTTCTCTTATCCTTCAGGTTTGCTGGCCTTTGCTTACTGTTTTCAGGTTCCCTTCACTACTTACAAGGCTGGGTAGCATTTGGCTAAAAGCACATTTTGTAACAATCTTTTCCCCAGTAACTACTTTTCATTTCCATTGTACATGACTCAGACCTGAAAGAATTTTAAGCAAAGTTTGCAAGCACCTTAAACAGAAACTATAAAATAACTTGTTGTTGCTCTGCAAATACACAATGTTCTTCTGAACATTCATCATTCCCAACAATTCTGCTCTTCCTTTTCACAATATTAAAATTTTAAGTGATTTTTTTTTTAATTCCTCTTCATGGCATTTGCAATGATAAATGGTCTAATGTTCACAAAACACCTTGTCCTCTGCACAAGCAGCTTATGAAGTGGAGACTTCTATCGTGCTAAAAAGAACAGATTGCTGCCATGACTGAAGTGCTGTATCTTTCACATAAGCTGAGAAAGGGAAGAGTCATTCTAGTTAAAGGACATATTTTGTGGCAACTTGCTCTTTTTACCTTTTTTATTTTTTAATTTGTGGTTATTCTGTGGAAAGATGGGACATACCTTCCCATTTTCATTCCAGATTAATTTCTCCTACACTGGATGTCCAAAGGACCTCTGCTGATTTCTCAAAATAAAATTACTCCAAGCTAGCTGGCTAGTTTCCTTTTCAGTGGCTTATCCTGCACCCTGATGGACCAGGTCCTCTCTTTCTGCTCCTCTCACAGCCCCCCTTTGCAAAAAGCTAATGTCAGCGTGGCTCTACTGGTCAAAACAAGGGGCTACCTGGGTCCGTACCCTATCACCATGAGTTGCCAACGCCCAAAGAAGAGCAAAAGCATGTAATCGTGCTTTTCAGACATGTTTCCACTCTCCAGCAGTTTGAGGATTAAGGACTTGCTGACCCAGAGGGGACGAACATGTTTAACGGCTGTCAGTGGTTCTGACTTCTGTGAGTTTTGTTCAGTTGCCATTTGAACTCCAGAAACTTCTAAGGTGGCCGGGTGTCTGCCACTTGCTTATGTGGGAAGAACCAAACCCCAGGACTCTCTTTTATATTGAACATACTACCAACTAGTTTCTTTCAGTGCCTTTCGATTTTGTACTAAGACACTAAAGGACTGTTTCCCCAGTGCTACTCTTGATTTCAGAAATTTCTGTGATATCTCATCCCCCTGGATACTCTTTTCCAGTCACTTTGGTCATTCTTTGTACAGAATGTATTCTGTACTTAGATCATTCTTGTGGCCTACATCTATAGCTTTTCCACTTGTATCACCCATTTTCAAATGGGAGAACAGAAACATAACATAGCATCTCAGAGAAGAGCACACTATCAATTTACATAGTGATGTAACTGCTTTGTTCTGTTCGTTTTCTAATCACCCCTAGTTGATTGAATGAACACATTCAAGTGTTTTTGACTGTTCCTGACTGCTAAGCTAATAGTTTTCTAGAAACACTGTAAGACCAAAACCTTTTTCCAGTTCATAGACCACCACCATGTATGAAAATTCATGACTGTTTTTTATTATGTGCATCTACATTGAATTTCATCTGCCTTTTTATCACTCAGTCATTCAATATCACAATGTTCTTCTGTAATTCCTCACATTTAGCCCATCTCTGTGCAGTGGCTGTCCTGTATAATGTCTTCAGAGGCCTTTGCCACTTCACTACTTTGATTTTTTTCTAGATCACTGTGAATACCTGAGACAATAAAAATACCAATGGGCCTGCAATAGTAACTTACTGTGAAAACTGACTACTTATTCCAATCCCCTGATTCTTATTTTTAACCAAACACTTACCCATGTGATAACCTCCCCTTTTATTTCTCAGTGTCTTAATTTTATATCCTTTTGGAAGCACAACTTGTCACTAAGTTCCTGCCAGCCTGCAGAAGACAATAGCGCCATTCAAGAGAAACAGCAAAGGATATTTTTTCCTCTGGATTTGATTTTATCCCAATCAATTGCGTGTTGATTGTGTGTGTTTTTATGAATGCCAATGACAATGTGTACTGGGCACGTGCAGCTGGGTCAGGAACAGGACCTTCCCTGTGTTGCTGTGAAATTAACAAAACCCCTAGACATTTAAACTGGAAATCAAGGAAGTGGACAAAACTACGTAAAACTCTGTGACTAGCAAGGGAATAATGTGTTCAGAATAATAGGTAGCAAATTCATGACATTCAAACACAACCAGCATAGGATATAAAAACTGGGGCTAGATACACAGTGCTAAGATATCACCAGGTATCTCCACCTCC
Organism: Falco rusticolus; assembly: GCF_015220075.1. NCBI lineage: Eukaryota > Metazoa > Chordata > Aves > Falconiformes > Falconidae > Falco > Falco rusticolus. The sequence goes on along the minus strand of NC_051191.1, from coordinate 37,681,201 downwards.
AGCCATGACTTCTATGTCTAGCCACTGCCAGCAGCACCTGGAGGGCAGCTTGCTGCAAAGCAAGTGACAAGGGCAGGGAGGTGTTCAGAATCTTTCCCATTTATTTGGGAATTTACCCCTTCTAGGTCATGCCAGGGGCCCAAAAGCTCAGCATGTATCATATCAGAAGTTGAGCACTGGGGTGTGGAAGGACCTCAGGTCATCAAGACCTCCATAGGAGGGATGGGGCCCGCAGCCTGGGGTAAGAAAGGCATTGCAGGCCACGGTCACCGCTGTGCAAGAGGGAGGCACAGCAGCCTAGGTGGATGGAGGAGCTGGCCATCAAAAGTGGACACTGCATTTGTCAAGTCCTTTGTGGTGGTTGGACCAGATCCTTCCTGGCACATGGCAGGTGAATTGAAATAAAAGGCAGAGAATGCAGAACAGTCATCTTTTCTGAGCTTTGTTCCCACTATTTTTCCTCCAGGGAGCTTTGGACCATACAGCAGTAGTCTGAGTAAGTGCCCAGCATGCAAAAACTCTTCAAACTTCTGTGATCACTTGGACCCAGCAGACTATCTCATACGGTGTCCTACCTTCACTGCTGCAATGCTTTGTAGTAGGTTTGGCCTCTGGAGATACCTCCAGTGAGTAGCACCTTTTGGTCTTTTTACTGGAGCTCCCAGGGGTAAGATGCTCCCCGCAAGCTCTTTCCTGTTCCTGTTCTTTCCTTTCCCCATACCTCCCATCTACAGCCCTCATTTCTCCTTAACTAGTCCTGTCCTTAACATCTGTTCTGGTGTAATTCCATGAATTAATGTACTCTTCCTCTTTTCCCCCTTCTGTCTTCACTAGCTGGGGACCTCCCCAAAAGCCTGTGGGAAGCTGATCAGAATGGGAGGAAAATCTTGAAGTTTGCAATGAAGATACAGAAATCACAGAGGAAAAATTGTCACCGAATCTGGAGTACACAGTCCTTGTCCTGCAACTGCTTATGCATGGCAGTACCCAAATGACCAAAATGAAGAGAAGTATGAGCTCAGACATGAGTCATGCTGTTTATCAGCAGCTGGATGCTCTGTCATTCCTGACCTGGTGCTGCATAAGTCAGTGCTGGAGTGGGTGTGTGGGGCACTGGAAAGAAGAGAAGCATTTCTTTGGAATATTCTTACATCAACTGCTTTATCTTCCGTCCAATTATTATGCCATTCACCATTTCAGTAAAGTAAATGACATTTTTGCATTTAGTTTTTTGTTCATTACAGTTTTTCCTCCCATCTCCACTCACTAGACAAGGATTTTTGATGTACTGATGGCATTTATGTTTATAAGTGACATATTCTACCTAAAGCCATTCTTGACAAAAGGTCTATTTTTATATGATATGCAAAGGATATTTGTGATGGGAAGAAATGGAGGTGAGAGCTACAGACACAGTAAGCTTCCCACTGAAGTGTTTCAATTATTTCAATCAGTAAAAAGAAGGTTCAGAAAGGAAGATCAGCCTAAAACATGAGGAAATTGGAGGAGGCAGGGGGAATGCTTTCAGTGGTTTCTGCTGAAAGGGTACTGAATTAAAAAAATACCATACAAAAGCCTCAAAATAGATTGACAGAAACATAGCATTGAAAAAAACCTATTTAATTTATGAGGAAAAAGCTTTGGCTAAAATTAACCATTTTTTATTATTATTCTAATCACCCATCAGCTACAAATTTTGTAAGAGCTACAGAAGCTTTAGTAACTTTATTATAAAACAATTGCTAGGTTTTAGGGTTGCAACATACAAAAATATAAGAATCTTTTGCATTTTCACAGGCCTTATCTTCATCAAAGGGCATAGGAAATAGATGAAACTATGGTGACCACAGGCAGACACATAAATCTGATTTAGGCTTGTAGAAATATCTTTAACATCCTGCAAGACTCCCTCCTAGAAAGGCACAAGGCCTCAGCCACACGTGTGGAGGATGGAAAGGGCAGGATTAGTCATGTTGGTTGTAACAGCCTTTCAGCAGCCAGGCCATTATGTCCTGCTTCATGAAGTGATGACCACTGTGATGCTAGCTTGAACTCCGCTGTTGGAAGTGGTGGTAGCGGGGTCAACAATGGCACTTAACCCACTCCCAAACCTATACCTGCCCCTACGAGTCTGCTCTGATACAAACTTAAACCAAGGTCCAGAAGAAGGGGGGAACGTCAAAGAGAAAGCTTGAACCATGGTGTATCACATGAGCTCTCTTTCACATGTTCTGGAGATGTCAGGGATGGTCAGGACATAGCATATCATAGCTCTGTAAAGGACTGAGCTTTGAGTTCCCCTTGCACAAGTGCCCACCGGTGTGAACAGAAAACTGACCACACTGGAGTAAACACCTCCCCTTCCCAGCACATTTTGTACCCCATGAGCAAGTCAGTTTTCAGAGAGCTGTACATTCTCCTTGACACAAGGCAGGACCATGTCAGATATCCTTAAGAATCCTCTGTGTAAAGATGGAAAGCACAGTACATGTAGGAGTTCTAAGCACAGAGTCAACAAGCACCTTTCACTTTTGATGATGCCTAATGCCCCAGAACACTTATTACCCTCTCCATTTCCTTTCCCTTTTATCTGTACACAGCAACAATGTTCAACTTCACAACAGATTTATTGGTGAATGCTACAGCTTCTGAAGAGGCGGTAAATGGTTATCATAAAAAGGTATTTAAATCAAACCCCGCTCCCCAGACAAGGCACCGGGAAAAACAGTCAGTTCTGTGGCCCATTGTTAAAGATGCTTTCAGTGCTTTCCTCAGCCATACTTGAAATTGCTGTGTCTGTCTGCTGACCTTGAACAGCCAGACATATTCCACTTTACTCTTTGCCTGGTCAGTAATTCTTCCCTTTTGCATTTCAGCAGCATTTTGTTATATCAGGCATGCAGCAACAGCACAAATGTTTATCTTGTTGAGATCCAGCCAAGCCACGAGGCACTGCAGAAGTCCTTTTAGTCCCCCAGTGCTGTGTACTGGTACCATCTGTCACTGGCAGGTGAGTTTTTCTTTTTCTGCAGTTTTGCTTTCACCAGTATTCACTGTAATGACTTTGCCATTGCCCTGCTTGTGTATTCCAGAAAAAATTCTGCCTGCTGGGGTAAGCATGGACTTTCTCTCACCAACCGAGATTAAAGTAGGTGAAACATCTGTAGTGATCCCCCAGTGTTCAGGTAATCCAGTCCTAGTTGAATCAACCACTATATCTTCACCCAGGTGGCATTTGCTTAACTTCAGCTCCAGCCTCAGCCGTTTGCCTCCAGATCTAAGAACCAAATAAATCCTAATCCAGCTGGGTTGCTCCAGAGCCTGTATTTGTCAGACTCCAGTATGTCATCATAAAGGATCATCAAGACTAAAAGTATTAATGATAAAAGGGCAACTATTCAGGAGGGACCCAACCAACCTGAAAGAGAAAAGTTCTTAAGAAAAAGTGTACAACCATTTTCCTTGCTGTTCAAGTGACATGTACAAGGCCTTCTTTGGCCTCATCTGTCAATGAAGGAATGTGGACCTCTTTGCCTGTCCATGCATTTTGCTGCCTACTCTGGGGAAAATGCGATGCCAGGACAGATCAAGTTACTGTGGTAACAACTGCAGACACAGTCTGGTCACTGAAGGAAGACACTCCTGAAATTTTTTTGGCTGGTTCATGGAGACAAGAGAAGGCTGGGACAGTGTGCAAGGGTTGCTACACCAGGAGGAAGAGTCCTACAAGGATGAGGCAGTGCTATTAGAGAGGAGTGCAGTGAGTACAAGGTATTTTCTCTTTCCCACCTGGCTGGAAGTAACTGGTCAAGAATGGTTTTGGGTGAAGTCAGGACATGCTCAGGGAGAGGCAACTAAGAGTATCCAAATGAAAATGCCCCAGACTCTGGAGGGACCTCAACTGTGGCTGTTGCAACAACCTCTCAAAACTGGAATAGCAGGAGGAGCTGAAAAATACATCAGCGTTGCAAGAAGCACAGGAGGGGAGCTGCTGGTATGTTAGCTTCCTTCTAGGAGCCATTTAAAGAAGCTGTGATGGACGGATTTCTCAAAGGAAAAAGGGTGTTCCTGGCTTGTTCAGCTGTATCAAGGGGTCAGGTCCTGGGTTATAGAAAGAAAATTGAGTGGTGAGTACAAAGACAGCCATAATCATGGGCAGGCAAAGCATTATAAGAGACTTTTTCCCTCTTGGTGAGAATCTTGCAAGGTATGTTTAAAAGCCGTAAGATCCATTCTTGCAACAACTGGGTCAGAAAGTCTACATAACAAACAAGTGAATAGCTACATCCCTTTGAGCCCCCAGGTTAGGGGTTCTGTGCATCATCAGCGATGATTTAATATAGTGACTGGAAGCCTAGAGATAACGAGTTTGGCAAAGCACGGCCATGAGGGACAGGGTAGATCTGGTAGAAGTCTGTTGTAGACAGCATGGCCAAAGACCTCTGTAGCTAGAGATGGGATCCAGTAAGGATCCCCTTCAAGGACTGGGAGACCTTGAATTTGGAGACATGTCCCTTTGGAGAGGAGACCTATAGTTGCAGGCAGTCTGCATCCTGCATCCTATAGTCTTTTACTTTTTTAATCTAATACGTTTCCTAATTAAACCAAACCAAGAAAGTTTCATAACACTGTAATTCTAGATTGTGTGAATGCATACGCCTGCTATATTGCTACAAATGCATTACCGTGACCTAAAGCTGAGACCTGTCATTTAATCCAGCAGCTCTCGTGTACACTCTCTTTCACTTGGGAATCAGCATCACTTTAAAGCTGGCTGTCTATTGAAAAATATTCTGTCATTTAGCAACTCACATTCCTAAAAAGGGTCTTTTGTTTGTTCTTCCAATCACTGTTGTATTTTTCCATTAGTATTTATTGATAGTTGCCTACCAGTGAGTTATTAAATTCATTCCCTTGATATGCCCTAAGGAAAGGAATTTAAGTGAACTCAAGCCTAAATAATCCTTGTTGCACCAGGTATTAATGTCTTTGCAGCACTGAAATTCTGCAATATATTGTCAAGACTGAACATCCTACAGTGCAGTACTAGGTCAATTATGGGCTCAGCTTGAGAGGCCTCCACTTTGTAAAGCCAAAACTCACACAGATGTAAAACTACAGCTCATTATGTGGATGTGCTGTAAAACTTAAACTACTCATAACAAAAAAGTGTTATTTCATCTTGCATGTCAGAGAAGTAAGTATACCATGCACAATGTGTACATATTTGTTGTGCAAAAGAAAACAGACATAGGATGGCTTGTCATCCCAATAACCTGTAATTCAGGCAAAGTGCATAGTGCCAGGAGAATACATCTTGTCGTATATTTGGACAGCCATAATCTTAGAACTCCATCTGTATAACAGTTTATAAGCTACGGTGGCTATCAGAAGATACACAAGCTTATTTTTTTGGAAGTTAAGAATGGCACCCAGAGGAGGACACACTCAACTTGCACACATCTAGGTTGCCTTTCAGGCTGAATACACAAGATATTCCCTCTGGTTCATAACCTTCATGCTGATTTCCCTGTCCACTCCAGTGTCTGGCAAATAATTGGTAGCCATTGGCAATGTATGTAAGAACCGCTCCTCCAGTCACCAGTGCGCAGAGCCAACAGCCAAGGGTTCCCACAGTTTAAGGAGATCATTATGGCTCAGCATTTAAGTCTTTCAGACAACTGCGGCAGTCTACGGAGGAAGAAAACTTTGGGTCATTGGAAACAACCTTGGTTATTTAACTGTGTGCACCTCTGTGAATACACTTAAATCAAGCTTTAAAAACAACCATACAATCTCTCAATTAAGGCATGACTGGAAACAGAACACAGGCATTCCTTGTTTTCATAATTTCTTAGATCCTTGGGATTACCATGGGTAATCAGACATGTAGGCTGAAAAATGAGATGTGTGGAAAACACTGTTCTTCATTAGCAAGAAAATGCTAAATTATTAGAAAAATGTTCTTCACCTACAGAGGTCTTTCAGGCTTATATGTATTGTCCCTTTGTGTATGCCTTGCTTACTAATCCTGGCTAACCAGCTTGGAGCCAACAGCTTCTCTTAACACTTGTTATATCAAAATGCTTGGAATTAGATTAGCAGGACCTCCATGAAAAAAAAATAATTAATAAAAGTTAACTCTCCCTCCCAAACATAACTTCCTACTAAAATAGGGAATTTATTTATAATTGGGCTTTGACCTTATAGCAAGGCTTTATCTTGGGTTTGGGTCAATGCAGTGAAACCAGCTCCTGTTTAACACAGGTGTTCTGCAGGAGATGGGCAGGACGGCTCCAGATGACCTATATCACATTTGTTAGAGATGCTATTTTATCCTACAAGGAGAAAGACTGAAAGCATTCAGTGAGACTCCACATTGGTCTGGTTAAAAAGCTTCAGGCTGAAAAAGAGTCACAAAAAATTTAATCATGCCTTAAAAAATATAAAAACTCTCTTCTTCAAATCAAGTTTTTGTAATAGCTAACATACAACTTTGCTCTCTTTTTCTGCTTTAGCAGTGGCTCTAGTCAGTTCTCTCAGAAAAACAATAGGAAATCAACACTGGGGAAAAATAAACAGTATACAAACTCAATATACAAAATACTTTCACAAGAATATCTTTTATAAGAAAGTAAAAAAAGGCAATCATGCAAACCTTCACCTTTAAGCAACATAGACAAGTATTAAGTACTTTTCACAGAATGGTCAGGGTTGGAAGGGACTCTGGAGATCATCTAGTCCTATCCGCTGCTAAAGCAGGTTCTCCTAGAGCAGGTTGCACAGAATTGTGACCAGGTGGGTTTTGAATATCTCCAGAGAAGGAGACTCTGCTACTTCTCCAGGCAGCCTCTTCCACTGCTGTGTCACACTCAAAGTAAAGAAGTTTTTCCTCATATTCAGAAGGAACTTCTTATATTGCAGCTTGTGCCTGTTGCCCCTTTCCTGTCACTGGGCACCACTGAAAAGAGCCTGGCCCCGTCCTCTTGACACTCACCATTAAGATATTTGTAGACGTTGATAAGATCCCTCTCAGTCTTCTCCAGGCTAAACAGCCCCAGCTCTCTCAGCCTTCCCTCATAAGGATGCTCCAATCCCCTCATCACCTTTGTAGCCCTCTGCTGGACCCTCTCCAGTAGTTCCCTGTCTCCTTGAACTGGGGAGCCCAGAACTGGACACAGCACTCCAGATGCGGCCTCACCAGGGCACAGCAGAGGGGCAGGATCACTTCTCTCGACCTACTGGCCATGCTCCCCCTAATGCACCCCAGGATCCCATTGGCCTTCGTGGCCACACGGGCACACTGCTGGCTCCTGGGCAACTTGCTGTCCACCAGAACTCCCAGGTCCTTCTCTGCAGAGCTGCCTCCCAGCAGGTCAGCCCCCAGCCTGTACTGGTGCCTGGGGCTGTTCCTCCCCAGGTGCAGGACCTTACTTACAATTGACTTTGTTGAACTTTAGGTTCCTCTCCACCCAACTCTCCAGCCTGCCCAGGTCTCACTGAATGGCAGCGCAGCCTTCGGGTGTATCAGCCACTGCTCCCAGTTTTGCATCATTAGCAAACCTGCTGGGGGTACACTCCGTCCCTTCATCCGGGTCATTGATGAATGAGTCAAACTTTTGCCTATGTTAATGCAAAAATAGACATTTGCAAACAGTTTTGTCTGCCCTATTTTATCATTCAGCTGCAGTTCCAGTATTTTAAATTCTGAAGTGTAAGATATTGACATATTTTAAAAAAAAAGGACTGAAATCTATATGACACATAAGATATAAACAAGTCTGTATGATCACATAGTCTGTTCTCATCACATAGCCGTAATACCTAGCATAGGATTTTTTACGCACAAGATAAATGTAAAAGCTACCCTCAGAGGGAAAATGGTTAAAGTCTATTAAGTGACATAACTACTGTATTTAATTAAACAGGAACTCCATCAGGTGTGATAAGTAGTAAACAGATAAAAGTATGCTTATATTATGCAGAATTTTGTTCAGACAAGAACCTTTGGGACATAGACCAAGGCAGAAGAATATCAAGCTATTACATCGATCATGCTGATTATAATAAAATTGATTTCTACTTGAAGTCCTGGTAGACAAAAAGAACAAAAAAATTGTGCACATTATTTTTATGTCTATAGAGCAGAATGTCAAAGAAATCCTCTCATGCTTCAACTATGAATGATGGAATAAATTATGCCAAAGACGGTAAGTCTGCTCTTCTCATGTGTGCAATTAAGCTTAGGGAAATGATGAAACTGTACCCTGTCTTGAAACAGTCTGCCATCAAAAGGGGCAGCTTCACCCTCTCCGGTCCTTCTAGCCAAGGATCTCCCACTTATGGTAGCAGAGCAGTCTGTGTACAAATCACCTAGGTAACACAGGAATTACTGCAGCTAACGCCACCAAAGTGTTTCTGAATGGGGCAGATAGCCACAGAATACTGCTTTCCTGCGAAATGTATGAGAAATGCAGTTTAAAAATAGATGCCATTGCACAGTCGTCATACAGCATGTAGAAGTTCAAACAATCACTGGAGCACTGACCACCTCCCTAAATCATCCAAGAAATATTGAAGTTGATGCAAGGAAGAAAGGAGTGTTCTCATAAAGCTGCCAGTAGTGGAACCAGGGCATGAGGTTGTACCAAGATTTTTATGAGTTCAGTGTCGTAATACAGAGTAGAAGCTCTCATTTTGAAGGGAGATAATTAGTCCAATGTGGTTCATACCAAAATAGGTACTGAACATCCTCCCTGCTTTTTGACTCAACCTCCCTTAGCTGATCTGTGAGTCTCCATGCCAGCTTCCTTCCCTGAATGCTACTATAATTTCTCATACACGATTACGGGCTACATACAAACTCTTTAATTTCAGTGTTCACCACAGTTGAGCATGTCTTTACTTGCTTTCCAATTACCTGGCTCAACCATCTTAGCACCAAACAGTGTAATTTAATCAAACCAAACAACAGCATGGCACTGTCAATTAGCAAATGCTTTCTCAGAGATCATCTTTCCCAGACAGTGCCTTCTGTATTCCCACCGACATCTAGGAGTAATGGGAATACTCAGACTCTAAGGTAAGCAACTTTCATGCAAGTTTTACTTGCGTAATTAAGATTCTACTTACTGTAGTACTTCAGTGCAAATGGAGACCTCTTATAGAGATCTATGAACAGGCAGGTTTGTGGCTAGTGCCCTGAGGGCATGACCAATACCACAGGGTGTGATGTAGCTGCCACAAAGAGCTCAGTCACATCCTCAGCCAAGACATAGGCGTACAACAAACAACAAACACTCTGTGGGGCATCTGGGAAATCCCTCTGTCCATGGACAATACCAAGGGACAAAAGGAAAATGAGAATGGAGACCACTGAGAGAGAGGTGGGGTCCCGAGAGTCAAACCTTCTGAATGGAAAAACCCCTAAGAAGATATCCAGGGTCGCAAAACCAAGCAGGCTGCCATCATCCAAGGAAAGAGGCTCACTTTGCTGCTGGCAGTTTTAGAGCAGTAGCTGTAAGAAGGCAAGTGCAGACACAAACAATGAACCGGTTATGTTTTATTCTGGAAAGAGTTTCATGCAATTAGTTGAAGCTAGACAAGGCTCATATCCTTTGCCTCAACTACTCTTGTGTCCAACCTCAATCACACAACAAGGGTTTTAATGATGAATTGCAGTCTGTGATGCTGCAGAAGTATCTCCTGAGCACTTCCCAAGACTGCACTACACTGATACAGCCTAGGCTGCTGGTCCTCTCCAAGAATTCAACCCCTCCCTGATTTTTCTGTGAAGCAAGTATCTTTGGTCTGGGTGAAGAGCAGCTTTTGCTGACCTATACTATCATGAACTGTGAGTAGTATCACTTGCAGGCATAATAGGTTAGCTTGGCCCAGATAATGCTGAAGGGAGTTGTGTCAGAGGCATGAGGATCTGGGACGGGTCTCTGTGAACACGTGGAGGAATTGCTGTTGATCCCAGGGCACACAGCAGAGAAATGCAGAGGACCAGTTTAAAGGAGCCATCTCTGAGTACCTAAGTTAGGGCAGATGACTCCCAGCCAGAAGCCATTGGGAAGCCCTATGGATTAGTCATTAAGTTTGTCAAGACTCAGAACTTGGACTGTAGTTGTGTGGCTGAATTGATAATCCTTCTGACATCTGTTTCCTGGGAAATGCCAGGGAGAAAGCACCCACTGCAAGATGCCATGATGGTCTGGGCTGCCAGCGTTAGCCCAGTCTGCCTTGCCTGCACTGAATTCAGGTTTCGGCCATGGAGGCAAGAAGTACACCAGCATGTACACTCCTCCAGAGCTGCCACAGCTTGCAGAAACATGACAAAATATCAGCTCCTGCAGTACACGTTGTATTCAAGTGGAAGAAGCAAACTGGGTTTGCTCCTGTCATCTCCCTTGTTCAGCAAACTCCCACCTGGCTTTTGACAGATGGGAGACAAGCAGAACACTGAAATCTGAAATGCTGATGGGAGCTTAAAGGAAGCATCAGAGACTATTCACCTGCCCCTCCTCATCCTTTCTCCCATCCCTTTGACAACAGTCAATGACAATAGCATGAGCTGCACCGTGCCAGTAAGCATCCCATTAACCAGTGCACAGGGAAGAGCTGGTCCCATGGTCCTGTCTCCTCCTGGTTGTGCTGCACCCCTGGTAGATATCTGAGTCAGCCTCAGGCCCCCCCTCGCTTGCTGCAGGACCCCAGAACTATTCAGACTCCAAGCCGTCCTCAGTATCCCCCAGGCATCTCTCTCTCCTTGGCCCAGGCAAAACCAGCTAGTCACTCAGAACTATTAAAAGTGGAAATTAGAAGTTTTATTAGAAGCAATAAAAAATGATGGTATGTATCGTACAAGAAGCTATCAGCAAATACAGCTGAGTTATGACAGGCTACAACTAGTTTAAAATTAATACAGTATAAATATAAAATTCCAGTCATTATATGAGAGAAAGTTAATCAGGACATAAAAGTTTGTCTAGACATTGTTAGATGTCAGACTATAGAGATACAAATGTATTTGTTAGTAGTATCACCGAATATATTAATACTGAATCAGGCTTCTTTATTAAACCACAAACCATGTAAAAAGCCAAAAGTCTTAATTTCATTTCACAGGTAAAACCTACCTTCCATCTGTATGGGACTGTATGTTAGAGATTTTAGAAGGGTTTTAAAAAATCTCTTATACAGGGCAAATGAACTTGTTACAGCTCCATACTGAATATGCACAAGCATCACCTGCCCTGCAGAACACTGACATGCTTCAGGATGACACAGTATGCTCCATTTAAAAAAGCACATTTAAAAATTTAAAAAAAAAGGAGCTCTCCCTTCCCTTCTTTCCCTAAATCTTCATGCTGAAAATATTTTGTTCCTGTTCCTCATTACAGCAGATTTAGATTGCTGTTATCTTTATAATTAAAGACTAAGATAAGACAGCAGCCGTAATATCTCTGATCATAAGCTGTTGTGGGGAAATGGAAAGGAACAACTTTTACAAGTTATAGTGAATTTTACAGAAAATCACTCAGCATAAAAAAATCTGTCCTAAATGAAAGGACAGGTAAGATTTTTTTTATCTACCATGGCAGTAAAGATGCCATGGCGAGCATGTGAACAATGCCTTTCCATACCCTTGCTTGCAACTTTCAAATCTCAGGCACTTGCTAGACACTTCTTGATGTCTTAAGGCTTGTAAAGCACTGGTTAATAACTAGTGAGCAGTGAGTTACAATTAAGGCATTAAAGTGTGTAGTTTCCTACAGGCGTTGATATCCAACTTGTTTTGGATTTCAAATGTTCCAGCCTTATTAAAAATATTTTTTGTGTATTCAATGATATACACTCTTTTTCCATTCCTAGGAGAAGGTTGTGCGGATGTCTATAGTATTGAATCTATTTTTATTATTGTTAACGCCTATCATTAAGTATCTCAGCAATCCCTTTGGCAAGACATATGGTGTAAGAAATAACTTTATTTGCTAAACCAGAGCTGACCCATTCTTCTATATTTCAGACAACAGATGCAAGTGCCAAAGGACAATCTACACCCACGTCACACTCTTTTGAATGAAGAATAGGAAATCTAATATAGCATAGTTGATTTCAAGATTTCTGGGAAAGACTCTGGATCCCTTTATAGTCAGTAGAACAAAATAAGTGTTTTGTAAGGTGTAATCCATCTTATTTGAAGATTTAGGAATCAGCTATGTAAATCCTTCTTCTTTCATATAGCCTTCTATGCTTGAAAGCGTCTTAGCTTGAACCCTCCCCCAGAGTCCTGAGTGAAAGAATGTGCATTGAGGGTATATCTTTTTTCTTAAAGCACTTGTTATGCTTTGTCTTTGGCAGGGCTGTGAACTTGTCTCCTTTTGTTCTTGCTTGCACATGCTTATGAGAGAAACTCCAGTATTTCCAGACTTGGGGAAGGAGAAACAGGAGATCTGGGTGATGAAAGAGGATGGCCAAGGGAAGAGCTCAGAGAGGAGACAGCACTCTTTGGGATACCATACGTGTCTGGACAAAACACATAGATGCACATGACACACTGTCACCCTTCTCATCACAAAATTCAGCATCGCCACCATAAAAGTCAACCTCTGGCCAGCCACTCCTGCACTTTTTGAACTTCACCCTCTTCTCTCTGTCTTTCATGCCTGTAACACAGAACCATGAGTTTCCCATGACAATGCTCACCAAACAGTCCCATCTAAATCCAGCCAGTCTCTCTCAGATGGGATCCTTAGCATCAGGCAGGAGTGTGCATAGATGACACCACCAGGTGCCTAGTCCACACAACTGGCACAGTATCATACTGTAGGCATCTTATTTAGAAGTGAGTCATTTCAAAACACCGGAGATTAGCACAGTGACACCTACACAAGTGCAAAGTGTCTTCTGACAGAGCAATGCAAAATGGCTTCCCATCATACAGGCAAGTGTGGAGACAAAGGGAAGAAAAAGAAAGGCCAGGCTGGCAGCCAGGGCACATCATCTCCTGAGCAGGGCAGTGCCAAGGGACAGCGTGGGGTGGGGGGGGAGGATGCGACAGGGAGAGGAAGAGCAGAAATGGCCACCTTTAGGGAGACAGCAATACATCCAGCGAGAAACTGGCAAACTCAGACACGTGAGCCCCCTTTAACAAGCCCCCAGGGTCTCACTGACAACTCTCTGTAACAAGCTATTCTGATAGCATCTGCTGTGGGTTAATTCCATCTAAAAATCTCTTAGAAAAAACAGATTTCTTCATTTTTTCACTCCGTTAGACTTCCCATTCAAAATTCTACTCTTCCCGATACCTACACATTCCTACAGTCAATGGCTACATTTCTTAAGTAAAATTTATATAATCTGGTTCAGTATTTCCAGGGTTTTCAACTAAAGCAGCTAGAATCATAACTTTTAATATAGACATGCTGTCTGCAGAAGATTTCTACATTGTGAGGGTTATACTAAGCGGTCTTGTCTGTATAATTTAATGGTTCATAGCTATGTGAAGGTCCATGCACGACATGGCTGAGGTTTTTTTCATTCCTTTGCAATAACCAATGATCCACCTAATCATTGCTGTTGAAAAAATTACATAGCAAATTACAGTTAAACTGAAAACTCATATTTGTAAGAATAAGGAATCTTTACATTGTTTACTACTTGCCTTTATAGTATGCTAAATTATAGCAACTAATTAATTGCCAGCAGAGCCAACATAAAATATTTCTCTACCGTTCTTATCCTACATTTACAGACACTGCAGCTTTCTCTAGCTCAGATTAATTTGTTGCTATAGTTGTAGCAGCTTTAGTTTGCAAGTTTCCAAAAAACAGTGGCTATTCTTTTGGTAACAGGAATGTTCTTCTTCACTACAGTAGCTTCACAAAAGTTCCTACAATGCACTTCTCCATGTGGAAGGTTTGGACCCACTGTGAGTTATCCCTGGTACATATGATGGCATCAGTTCTCCTGTCCACATCCAAAACTTCCCCATGAAGGGACCTGTAAGAATAGTGACCAACACAAAGTCCTTGAGCCAACCAGTATTCACCTCACCCACTGATCACATCACCCCAAAGAGCCCCTTGGCCCTCAGATCTCCAGCACCTGAGTGTCCCAGCCCTGGTAGAGGGTATTTGTTTTGGAGACTTGGCTAGACCCTCCTACAGAGACCTTCTGCAAGGCAGGCCTGCAGGACAGACAGACTAGTACATCAAAATGAACTGCATCACATCTCATTGTCCGCAAATAGAGTCTATAGCTGGCTGTAGCTTTGCAAAGGGAAAGGAGTAGGAGCCTGCCAGCTGACACTGACAACCAAAATGCTGGTAGATATCCCCTGTGCAGCAGTGTAAAGTGAAGGCTCTAGGGAAAAACAGAAAGCAAACAGCAAAAAGGGTCATAGAATCATGAAACAGGTTGGAAAAGACCTGTAAGATCATTGAGTCCAACAATAAACTTAACACTGCCAAGTCCACCACTAAACCACATCCCTAAGTGCCACATCTACAGGTCTTTTAAATACCTCATGTTGAACCATTTGCCTTACTCCAAAAACCAGAGTGTAGTTGAACAAATGAGATTTTTTCCATCAGTGAACATCAATTCATCCAGCATAAAATTGTGAAGGTACTAAACATACATATCGAGGGAAAAGGAATAATTTAACACATTGTGTTTCAGTTCACACACAATTGAATTTTAAATTGTTTTGAACTTTCTGTATTGAATTTTATGCTGTGCCTCTGTAGAATCCTCCAGCAAAGTGATTTCTACTGAGAAGAATCCCAGCATTACTGGGATTTTGGATTTAGTAGCTTTCTGTATATAATTGCAGGAAGTCTGACACTTTGATGTGAAACTAATTTATAAACACATTTTGAGTGCATATCTTTTGATGGAAATACATTATTAATGTGCTCTGCAAGTTGATGGGAAAATGTTCTATTAACAGACTAATTGTTGCAAGCAAAATGTTAGCAAAGTAGGGAAATATGTTGGTGTCTCCTTGGCATACGATCAAGGCATAGAAATATCTTTTGCTCCTTTTACACTGCATGGAAGTTTCACAATTACAGCAAAAACTGTAAAATTGTTTGAAGGAACTGTGATCTTCCATTTTTAAGCCATTAACTTTTGAACATGTTCCTGTAGCTGTACAATTTTCTATATTATTCTGAGCGGATATACAATTTATCTGTAGAGGCAAAGTTTGAACACCTCCTTAAGAAACATAACGGAGGGCAACCACAATATATTCCTGCATGGTGGCCAAAACATAGCCTATATATCCTGAGCAGAAACTGACTTTAATCCCAGTAATCTATTTTAGGTAGAAGGCCATTAAAATTATTAAATCAGTATACCTTTAGGAGAAATAGTAGCAGCACAGGAACAGTAATGGCATTATTCATTAGCTGGTCCAAAAAATGAAAACATAACCATGATGGTTTTATTCCCTGGTCTCCCATATTGCTTAATGGGGCACCATCAAAGTGTAAGAATCTATTTTGAAGTAGGAACAGTTGCCCTGCATGGCTCTGAGACAATCAGCAGCATTTGCCCCAGCAACGTGTTTAGGAAAGAGCAGGACAGGTCCCTGGAAAGCCTGCCTCAACCTCTCTCCTTGATTTGCCAGCTCTACACTCTTCAACTTGGGAAGATGACTCCTCAAGGAATACCATCTAAAAGCAGACAACAGACCTTTCTAAGGAGTCTAGGGCTGCAGCCCGCTCTCTGCAGAAGTGAAGTGAAATACTTGGCATGCTCACTCCCCTAAGGAGCAGGGTTCTGGGAGCTCCCCAGCTGCCCCATGCCAGTCAGGCTGCTGGCCTCTCATCCCATCCCATGCTCGTCATCTACTGGTAGCTAAGAGTGCTTTATCCATTTCCTCATAATCTAGCGGTCTCAGACGAGAACTTTGCACAGTTTATACTACAAAAGCACTTTCTGGGAGGTGAGTAATACCCAAATCAATGTCTGGAAGCCAACCAGAGCATCTTTGACTTCCCACAGGACAAGCACTGAGCACCTCTACCACCTCTAAACAACCAGCTATTTCTTGTATGGACATTTCCTCTAAATTTATGTGGTGCGTGCATGAACACTTCCACACTGCTGACTAAAACAGCAACAGGCTATGCTTTGGAGCATAAAACCCCAGCTACCACCCTAACCCAGGCCACATCAGATGTACCCTCAGCAGCATGTAATAACGCCCTCATGGCTGTGGAGAGGAGTGCAGTAGCTCCAAGGGGGCCATTGCTCCAGCTGGAGTTTCTCTTGCCACCCCAGAAGGCAGCAGCACACATCTGCATTCACAGAGCCACGTCGCTTACCAAAACAAAGCACCCACCGCTGCCTCAATGCAGCCAGACACTTTCAGCACAGACCAGCCCACAGAGGGGTCCCACTGCCAGCTTGGCTCACAGTCCCCATCGCCACTGCAGCTGGATAGACCAGGGGCAGCCAGGGACATCTTGCGTGCAGCAACCCCACACATGACCCTTGAAGGACAGCTCCATCTCCCCCAGCCCCACTCCCCTGCCTTCATCAGCTCTTTTATTCTCCCTGCCCCTCCAGAAGGCCCCACCCATCCTGATGCCCTTTGAGGGTCTTCTGCCCTTCCTGCCTCACCTCTGCCCCATGCCTTTCCCTCAGGTATGGCTGAGGAGTCCCCAGACAGATTGTTTTGGAGATTAAATCCATTTCCTCATCTCTTTGCCTGAGCAGCAGATGTATTTGTTTGTTCCTCAGGGAAGTGTGTATGTGCTGCAAACAACTGATGAGCATGTGGCAGCTGCTGAGTTAAGGAGGCTGGGGAGGGCCAGCAGGTGTGGAGACATTGCTGTGGGTGGGCAGCAAGGCACAGTGGTGAGACAGCTGTGAGATCAGAGACTAGTGGTGGGGAAGCCAGGTTGGAGCCATGGTGACAGGAGGAAGCCATGCCAGTGGAGTGGTGGCAGCAGGCACAAGGTAGGCTGCTCATGGAGAGAAGTTCAGGCAGCTGGTGGCAGCAGGTGGCCCGGCACACATGGGGCACTGTGAGGCAGCCACCTGCCCGGAGGCCCCACGCACATGGGAGCACGTCCTGTCCCACTGTTCTGGGCAGCCCAGGGAGAAACATGGCCTCGCAGGCTTCCCTTTGCAAGAAAAGAGGGAGACATCAGGGGTTCAAGGGCAGTCAGGATGTACTTTAGCCAGGGAACAGCAAATGGCTGCAAGAGCACCAGGAGGGGAAAGATGACCCCTTAAAGACTTCACTATTGTTATCAAGAGAGTACCAGTTCTCCCTGTGGCAATCCCAGCAAGCCCTGCAGCCTCTCACACCACCACCTCTCACACACACACACACAAACCATGAGGCGCACGCTGCGTGCCAGGCTGTGAACACACTTCTCTGAGGGGTGCAAGCAGCCTGCCTGTTATTTGTGTGAGTTTCAGGGTTAGCAACAGCAACTCTGTCCAAAGGACACTGTAGGGATGTGTGATGTTCCAAAGAGACAGATGCTTTATTGGGTTGTAGAGGACATGGCCCAGGAAGCAGAGGTTCCTCCTGGATCCTCTTTGCAGGACAATCCCATTCCAGGCAGTGGATCCAGGCCATTCCTCAACGACTGTGCAGGAGCACATTCCAGATATTTAAGAAGTCGCCTGTGGCAGAGCTGGAGATGAAACACACCAAGCGAGTGCATCTCGATGTAGTTACCATGATTATGTGAAGCTGCCCTGGATCTGACTTGTACAATCATACCACTGCCCTGCCTGTATCCCTATGATCTAGGGCTGCCATACTGCCAGATTACTTTTCCACAATCACCACATCCCAGTCTAGGGCAGCTGAAAAGGACTCAGGAAGGAGCTGCAAACCACTGTTGGGGCCACCTCTTGGCCCACCTGAGCCAGGAGCAGAATGTCTGTGCTGCTCCTATGATCTATCATTCTCTTTAACCCACTTTGTTTTAAGCTCCCTATGTTGCATTTATGTCCAGTCCTATAACTGTTTTCTCCAGAAAGCATGATCCTAAATAGCTGCCAAAGATGGAGGAAGTCAGATCAGACTCATCCAATTGCACACATAGAGTCACTCTGTCTCCCATCTATTCATAGCAGTGGTCACTTCTCTTTGTGAAGTTGGAGGGTGCTTTAGGAGCTACATGCTGTCTAACCAGTTGAGTGGCAGAGGAGAGAAGCAATGTGAGGGCAGCCCCTTGAAGTTCCTAAGGGACTCTGGGGTCCAGCTGACACCATCTTCTTCTGAGTTGTGTAATAGCTCTAATATCTTTCCTGCACAGTAAGAATATCTGATCCTGTCTTCCATCTGCTCTTAGTCACTTGGGATGTGTTCTAGACAACTCAGAGCTGCCACCATCTCTTTGACAAGGCAATACCAATAAAGATTAGAGCAGTTGTAGGAACCTAGAGGATTTTCTCATATATATTCTTCACAATACAGAAATAAAAGTTGATTGAGATCATACATCTGAGCTTCTTATGTGTCTCCTGTTTATAAGAGCCCCTATTAAATGGGGAAATGGCAAAAACGGCATTTATTTTGTTAATTAAGTCTGTGTTTTCCGTCATTAACTTAGTGCCTGTTATAATATCCTCAGAAGAGAAGTATGGGAGGGATTCTGGCAGTTAATCAAATTACATCCAGAAGGGTTGATTTGATAATTGACTTTGCTTTGAGGACTAGTCTTACATTTGTTTGATGTTTGTTATTGTGTAGATTGTTAATAAATTTTAAAAGAAGGCAGAGAGACTTGATGCTGTATCAGGCATGCTTTGTTAATCTTAGGGCATGCAAGAGGAAGTTCTGTCTCACATAGTGAAACAAGCATTTATTAGCCAAATGAACATAAGTGGCATTTGGTCTAGCAAAGCAGCATTCTCACCTGCCAGGAAATAATACAATATTTATTTCAGTTGATTTTCCTAATCTTCCATCTCCACGGTAATTTTGAAAAGCATACCAGAAATGCTGGATCTGCTCAGACAGTCTGAGGGAGTAATGGCTGCAACCTGAGATTTATCAGCTGGAAAAAAAAATAGAATCCGTATCAGAATGTGATACCACAAGGTGTATCAGCACCAGAGAGATAACTTCAGATGTGAGGATAAATAGTTGCTCCTGGGTCGTTTCATAGCAAACCAATTAGCTGTGTCGGAGATGACAAATTTAGGTCTTTTGGGAACTGTTCTCTATAAACAACGTGGTCAAGATTACAGCACTTTAGCTTCTTCCACCAAATACAGGCCTCCAAAATGATCCTGTTGGGCTCTGCACATTCACATACTCCCATGCCCCATGAAGTGCCTCTGGGCGCATCACACATACTTTTTGCTGTCATGTGGTATATACACTGCCCGGGAGGTAGCTCAGTCTTGCCTGCAGACATCTGCCCTGAATCAGCAACCTGCAGTAGACAAAACCAGCCATACAGTCCCAGCAAGCCTTCTGTGGGGTCAAGGTGACCCCAGAGGGCATGGCTAACCTCCTTTCCCCTGGCATGGTCCCCAGGAGGGACAATGCTGCTGTAGGATAGCAGGAACACTTTCCAGCAGACCACTTCAGAGCCTTTACATCCACAAGTACTGACCCCTCTGTTGCTCACCCAGATGTGTAGTGCTGTCTAGGTCCAAACCCCGCATTTGTTGATGGGGAGGTGGCCATAAATGGTGGCCAGGGCTGTCCCTCAAGAACAGAGGGTCAGACACACTGATCCATCACTTGGCAGCCATCAATCACCTCCATGTTGTGGAAAACCAGTGCCTACAGGGTGGTGGCAAATATCAACCTTACGGCACCAACCTTGTGGCAACATGCCTGGTCCTAGCACAGAGGCCCAGCAACAGAGTTGAGAAGCTGGTGATGTTTCCTGGCAGAACAGCTAACACAAGTTTTACTCTGATGCAGGCAAGGGAAAGACTTGGGCATGCAGATCGGAGACGCTCCTCTCATGGCAGGGAGTGAGACTTGCTCCCCAGAGAAGAAGGCTTGTTAAAACCTTGGTGACAGCTCCACTGTGCCTTTTATTTTTGTTTTTGTTTTGGGTTTTTTGTTTTATAGTAATATCAATGAACAAACCTCCTGTAAGGAAGATAATCAAATGATGTCCATCCCACCGACTCATGTTTTGGAAGCCAGCAGAAGGCTTTGTATTAATTCCTAAACTTTGGACAGGTGGTAACAGTCAGTTCAGGATCTGTGCATTTATATGTGAAAGAATGTATTTCCAGAAACCCTTCGCTCAATACAGAAGGAGCAAACCATGAAAACTGAACACCAAAGGCGGAATTAAACAGAGTGATGCCTAAAGCCAGCACCAGGACCTGCACTGCAGGCTCTTCGGAGTTCTGCAGGAGACTCCAGCCATACTCCATAGCTTCAGTACACCAAGTGTTTTATGGGAATAAGTGATTGCTCCTTATGTATACATCAAAGAGGAAATGTACACAAAGAGTGCTAGAGGGGGTTTAGTAATGTTAATACACCTTATAAAGCATTAAACCTTATTCTTAAATCCTGCTAGGGGATATATAACAACCTTGCTTTATAAGTTAGAATTTATGGTGTAATTTGGGTGCAAAAAATGTGAAAGAAAGATGACTTGAGAAAAATGATGATGTATGACAGGCAGTAAAATCAGTGAACATTTCACCTCAACATCTAGAAATTATCACAAAAGATCACATTGGTTCAGGTATTGAAATTAGGCTAAAGGTTAGTTCCAGTAAACTCAGAGTAGGAAGATAAATACATCTCCTTGCTGTGTCTGTGCTATATATTTTTCCTCATTAGTATACATTTTGATAGAAGGGCTCTGCCTTGATATTGAACTCTTCTCTGTGCTCAGGTCCCAGCCTACCCATACAGAAAAACTTTTTCTTCCTTGCAACTTGTCATCTGAAGTTTGGATGAGATTTATTCTGAACACCTGATGGTTCTTCTCCAACACCTTAAAGAAAAACCTGGAAATCACAATACGCAACTCTTTGAAGTTTATAACAGTTATACTAGTTATGTATGTATGACTTTCATGTAATCTTCATCACAATTTTTAATTTATTTTAACTAATTTGATGTAGCACATCATTATCTTTTTCAGCAAAGTTCTTTTATAAATCAGTTCTTTCCAGCACCTGGCTTTTCTGGAGCTAGGTCTTTGAACACTGGAACATGGTTTCAAGTTCATGTCAAGAGGGTCAGCAAAATATTCTAGGGAAATAATTTTTGTGAACAGAAATCACTATAAACACTGATACTTCCCAAAGCCTTCTGACTCCAGAAACTTGGAAACATTACTTCCTTGATTAACAGTTAAGTGCTTAGAGCAGAGGTCGTGATCTATTAGATGACTGTCTTCACATAAGCTATATGAAACATCACTCCTTTTCTGTCTAACTTATTTTTCTTTTCCCCTTAACCCCTAGGGCACTGTAGAACGTTTGATGTTTGGATGTAATTATGGCTGCCACATTAGAAAGTGTCTTAAAAACTGTTAAACTGAAATAAAAGATTTTTTTTTCTTGCAAGACCATTTCACAAACTCTCAAGTGGGAGCAGATGAAAGGAGAATGAGGTTTTAGGGGGAAAGGGGTTTTGACCTCTTAAAATACATTTGTGTGTGTTTTGACAAGCAAAATATTCCCAGATGATACTGGGGTACAAGCCAGACCTCCAGTTACAGAATCAGTTTTACAAGACAGAAACATACAACAGCGCCTACTTGCCTAACCTAAGGGAAAATCTCTGCCCATACCTCAAACCTGCCAATTAATTTAAACAAAAAAACTGTGGCTAAACCAACATTTTTGAGACTCCAGGGTATCTTGCTTCTGTGTTCTTGTTCCTGCAATTTCTGAGAAGGAAACTGTTGCTTCTCCCAAAGAAGAAAAGAAAAAAAATCCTAACTTCTGAGCAGCAGGACAGTTCTTTACCAGCTAAATTATCTTCCAGTTTCTATTTCCATGTGGACAAGCACGAGACATTCCCAGCAGATCTCAGCTCTTCCTGTCTCCACAACCACATTCATATTTTTTCTTTCTCCTCACAAAATGGAAATTAAAACTCTCTCCTGAATGCCCCTGCTTTCTCCACCTCTGACTGAAGCTCTTTACATTGCTTGTCAGACCTAATTCCAGGAGAACTCTCCTCCACAAGAAGATCTTTCACCATAAGCAAAACATAATTGCTTAGGTGCCTTTTGTAACTGTACACTAAAGTCATTGTAACTGTCCTAGATGGAAAGATTTAAGGTCTGACAAAGAAAATCCTTCAGAAAGAGGATTGTGCATTGAGCTGTGAAGACACACAGCTATCCCTGAGAGATCCTTGTTTGCTTTTTGCTTTTATGGAAAAGCCATTTCCACTATGTAAATACAAGGCTGCAGCTTCCCACACAAACAGCAGCTTTCAAAACGGGAAAAATAGGCCATACCAGGTCAAATATCTTCTCAGTACTCAAATATCCATCAGTACTGCACCTAATTAGAGCCTCCAGTCTCCACTCCACACCACTTTTACTCTGGTGTAAGTGTCACGCAGACCTGAAAGAAGGCTGAGAAGCCTGGGCTTTTCAAGTCAGAGAGTACCCTACAGCTACTCTGGTGCAATCCCTTGCCACACTGCAGCACAAAATGAATGCAATATATAGTGGTTCATAAGCTCTACAGCCAGCTAAGAACATGCACAGCTCTCTTGGGATTATTAAGGTAAATCTATAGCACCTCACCACCTGATATATGGTCAGGTTAAAATTAATAATTCAAATATTAACAAATATGACTTGCAGTAATGGACTACACTGTCCAAGCTAGCCCATGCATCATCAGAAGCCTGTTTATATTATCGTAAAATCACCTCTGAAATGGGTCCGGGTCTTGTGATTATGCTGAAGGTTTGTTTACTCAGCTATTCTAAACCTGCTAAAGTGATATATCTTCCAGAATTTCATGCTAAGTGTTCTTACTACTTAGTTTTTTTCCACACAGCTCCAAACTCACCCTCTCACCCTTCTACTCAGACTTATACCAGCTCCCCAGTGCTCTGTATATCAAATTCAGAGCCCCTGCTTTGAAGGCTTGTCATGTAGCAGCATGTGTCTATGGCAGTGAACTTGCAATCTTTTACAAACTGTATTTTCTACATTTGTGTCTTCACCTCCAGCTCAAAAGATATGCAGTTCCTTTCCTATTGCCTTACAATTCTGGAATGCCCACCCTAAATCTGTCCTAGCGGTATGAATCTACAACTGTTCCTGATCTTCTGCTGTTTTCTTAAATTACATAATTAGGCTGGTTTCAATGCAATCAAAAGCTAGTAAAAACTTCGTCATCTAACAATCATGCTCTCCTCTGGTCCTCCAGACACATATTGATACAAATTAAATCAGAAGTCTTCATCTTTTAAACTGTAAAAGGACCTTACAGTTGATCCAAAACTGTTACCTTGACAGTAAGGTATATAGGGCAAACAGCTGTGATTTCTTTAATTCTTGACAAGATATTTTAAGCCTTATCTTACTATCCCTTGGTTGAAGTGGAAGGAATAAGTGTCTGAAAGAAGAATATAGGTAGCCTATTAAAAATAATGTTGATAAAGCTGAAAATGAAGCATAGGCAAGGACTGTCAGGTTAGTGAAGTTCACTGTGGAATTCCTGATAAGACACAGTGAGCTTCCATTTTCTTAATTAGAGACTGAAGACTCCTCTTTCAGATACCCAATTAAAAATGATACAGACATTACTATTCTGGATTTCCATGAGAATCTGTAGTAACCACAGTACAAATACCTCATAAGAATGAATACAATTGATGTATAAATAAATAACCCTCAATATGCTTATTACTACCTATAAATAATGCATCTAAGCAATGCATATGCATAAAAATAACGTGTATGCACATAAATAATATGCAATGAATTACAGCTAAAACTTAAAAGCACCCGCTATGCATTCTGTGAAGCTCTTAAAGGCTTCTGAAGCCTGAAGTCTACTTCTGTTGCTTTACCTGGGATACTCACACCTAGGGTGAGCATAAACATGAGCCCCTGGATGGTTTCAAAGAGGTGCCTCGTGTGTGGGTTCAGGCCTTAGAGCTGTTTCTGCATAGGAGATCTCAATTCTTTCTGGAGGATCCAGGAGAGGATGCCCCACTCCACACCAGCTCCCAAACCAGCACAGGCACACGTTCCAGGCTCGCCCATGGATCGTGTCCCAAGGAGGTCCCCCATGGGCCCTAGCAAACAGGCGTTGCTGGAGGTACAGCCAGCCTAGGAAGCACTCAGACTCCTGCAGAGCTGGCAGACAGGGTTGCTCTTAGACAGAAGGAGTTTGAGGGGAAAAAGAAGAAAAGATGTCCAGATTCCACTTCTGAAAAATATAAGATATATATATGATCTGTCTTGTCTAGATGAGACAGCCTGCTCCTTGGCACAGATGCTCTCTTTAGCACTGATTGCTAAGGAAATGAGGAGTGGAGGATCACGTTGCATGTATCTCTC
This sequence comes from Falco rusticolus, assembly GCF_015220075.1. Lineage (NCBI taxonomy): Eukaryota > Metazoa > Chordata > Aves > Falconiformes > Falconidae > Falco > Falco rusticolus. The sequence continues at coordinate 37,656,686 of NC_051191.1, read as the reverse complement.
TACCTGTTCATTTCCCAGAATAAGCCATGGGCCAATTAAGGCAAGTTTGACAGGGGAGTAGAGACCTCAAAGATACTGTTTTCCTCTTACTTGCTGTAAATAGGCAACTAGGCATTTAAAGCAGTCTGCATAGTAAACAGCTCAGACTCCATGAGAACAATTCATCTAGGAGGGAGATGTTATGATTGACCAAGTGCAGGGCAATACTCTTTGGGACTTATTTGCTAAACACAATGGAGAATCTGCATGCAACACACTTATCAATGGGAAGCTAAGTTTCCTGCTATGTGACTGCTAAACCATCCATCTGCATACCAAGCATATGATACAGAGCCTGATCTCTTTGGAGACCTGGTCTGAAAATGATGTGAGGAATGAACAAAGAAATGAACAAAAGCCAGACTAGTCTGTTGACTAGAGCTGATCCAGATCTAGCCATGACCCCTAGCATTTCAGGCAGCTCTCAGGGATGTTGTAAACAAGTGCATTTTATAAGCTACCTCTTAACCTCCAGTAACACACCTGCTTTAGGTCTCTTTCCAGTAGCTAATTCACACCTGTATTTCTTCCTGCATCATTTGGAGGCTAGAGGATGCTATATTAAATGCTGTAGCTTCCTTCTGATAACAAGTCTCTTTAGCGTTAGCTCTGTACCTAGGACTTCATCACTGAACACCAAAATTTTTATGGCCACATTTACATTTGGATGATGAACCTTCATATCATATAATGTTTCAATGTCATATTGTCTCAGTAATATTAGTAAAGTCTGGGATGGGATTTTGCTGAGTTTCACAGGCAACTTCAGGAATTCCAAAGCCAGCTCCAAAAGAGACAAATTTGTGTGGATCAAGATGTCTGAAGAAAAGAGCACAGAACGGTGTGCGTTTCTCTCCTCACCCTGAAGCTGAAGCTGAAGCTGGTTGAGTGGTGCACATAACTCAAATAGATTGAAATTTAATGATTACGCTTTTCTGGTTTTTATTGCTCCTTATAGTCCATTCCTTTGTTTCCCTGTCTTGAGCAACATTACGTTAATTAAGTATAAATAAGCATGTCACTTTTGAAAGATCTCTAATTATCTTGTGCTGGTGGGTTAGCAATTCAGATGACTTGAGTTATGTCTCTGAGCAAGGGTCTTAAGAAGTGAATCTCTGATGAATATTCAAACAGGTTCCCTCAAGTTAACCCAGACTGGCATTGCAAGAAAAACTTCCTTACACAGTAAGAAAGGGTGAAACACTCCCTTCCACCCAATAAATGGGGACCTAAGAGTATATCAGTGTTTGCAACAGACTGAAAACTGCCTTGCATATTGGTTATCTCTTATCTTTTAAAGGGATAAAGGCCATTTTATTTAAGGGATTGAATACCAGAACACTTAACAGGTGTCAGTATTCATCAACGTATAACCATCCTAGCTGGCTAACAGGAGAGAAGTCCACCTGGAAAGCAGAAAGCCTGGTAAACTCCAGAATGGTGAGTCAGCCAACAGATGTTTATTTCTGTAAACACTGAAGGACGAAGAGACCCTGTCAGAAATAAAGAGGATTTTAAAATAATAACAGTAATAAATAATAGGAAAGATAAATACAGCAGTATCCTATTACAATAAACCAACCTGCAGACCAGTGATGGAAAATACCTGAAGATGACACTTGCACAGCCCTTATATTGATCCTGATGACTGTCAGTAGGAGAGGGGAAAAATTTTCGTGATTTTGTCATTTTCCATTTCTTGTAACAGATGAGCTGTTAGATACTAACGGCAGATGTGTTTGTATCAAAGGTACCCTGAAGGGAACATTAACAATAACTTCTATATGTACCTACATGCAAGGTCAACTGTCTTCATATTTTGGGGTGGCCATAGTAAATGTTGGAAACGGAAAGGGAAAAGGAAGAGAATTTCAATGAGGCCATAAAGGTGGACTTCAATAACCAGCAGATTGTTAGGATGGGATCTGAATGAATGGAGAATGAAAGATTTTGAATACAAGAACAGTGTTTTCTAGGCTATAACTACATGACTTACATTCCAGCATCAATATACCCCATTTCTCCAGCACCTTAGAAAATCACTCAACTTCAACCTCAAGAGAGTGAGGTGATCTAATTAATCATCACTAAATCTATCTGGCATTATTCAGCCAGGAGTTAACTTACACATATTAACTTCTGCTTAAGGTATTTACAGGCTTCTAAAAATGGAGTAAGGACTCAAGAGATAAGAGAAAGTAAGGCAATAATGCAAAGTATTATTACTAAAACTTTCATCTTGGTAAATGAAACATAAAGCAAAAAGGGATAAGGTTCCTTCTGGCATTAATTCAGCCAGGAGTTAACTTACACATATTAACTTCTGCTTAAGGTATTTACAGGCTTCTAAAAATGGAGTAAGGACTCAAGAGATAAGAGAAAGTAAGGCAATAATGCAAAGTATTATTACTAAAACTTTCATCTTGGTAAATGAAACATAAAGCAAAAAGGGATAAGGTTCCTTCTGGCATTAATTCAGCCAGGAGTTAACTTACACATATTAACTTCTGCTTAAGGTATTTACAGGCTTCTAAAAATGGAGTAAGGACTCAAGAGATAAGAGAAAGTAAGGCAATAATGCAAAGTATTATTACTAAAGCTTTCATCTTGGTAAATGAAACATAAAGCAAAAGGGGATAAATTTCTTTCAGTTTTGCAATTAAGCAGCAAACTACATAAACTTCCAAACTTCACGAAAAGATACTGTAAGCTGAAGAAAACAGGATCTCCCACGAAATTGTGCCAGTGTAAAGAGGGCAGATAAGAGCTTAAGTAAAAAACATCAGAAAAAATCTCATAGGATGGTGAGCCCATAGGGATAAGGGAGATCTGATAAACTAGCACAGATGAGGTAGAGAATGCCCTTGGAAAATTTTATAAAAACCTGGGTATCACAGAGTAATAACACTCAAGTCAACAACAGAATATCAAAGAAAATTACTACCTCAAAGAACTATCTTTTCTGTATTTAAAAACAGAAGATAGATAAATTCTGCATAGTTTGCATTGCAGAAAAGAAAAGTAAGGGGGTTTAATGTGTGCATTCATTTATTTACCGAACAAAATCAAACAATGAGAAGCAGCAGTTTTCTTTAGTAGAAGTTCAGGTGGTTCAGATGTCTAAAGAGTAGGGCAACTGGACTAGCTGCTTTCCACATGAGCCGATTTTATTAATAAATGTTCACACAAGTCTGTTTGGCAAATAAAGAAAAGTGAGTATATCAGTTACATGCAGCCAGATAAACCAGCATCTGTAGTTTCCTGACTTTGTGGAGTGTGCTAAGAAGACTCTTGAGCAATAGTTTACAGGTAAAAAAGCTTTCAGGGCATTTTAGTCTTTGTCTGCATGACTGCTTACCCTGTCCTTATGCACTGAGAAGAGGGTCATAAGCTGTCTTTGTGGTGTTTAATCCCAGACAGTCAAAAGCATATTGATATATGCATAGTAAACACAAACTCATTCTTGCCTAAAGCAGAAAAAAAAATCTTTTTGACCAAGCAGAACAGGCAGTGAAGTACATGGAGTGCAGAAAACAATATTTTTGAGGTTTTTAATTTCTGCCTTACTTAAGGACTGCAGTATTTCTCTTTTAGAGAGTGAAATTATCTTAAATAGATTTAAGTTAATAGAAAAGTACCTGACAGGGTACTCTCTGTCCCTCTCTGGGGCATGTCTGAACCAGGAAACTCTTGACATAGTAATATCCTAGACCCTACCACATGAGGAATAAATGTTGGATCAGACCCAGATCACAGTTTTATGCAAATAATTGCTACTTTTACTACAACACCCCTGTTCTTGAAAGCAGTAACATCCTTGTTAGATCTTAGTTCTGATTCAACTCCTATTTCACTGCAGATCCCCCAGTCATCCACACTACCCACAGTGGTAGGTCACTCAAATCTGCCTGGAAACCAGGAATCCAGCAGGGATACTTGGTGTTTAAGAATGAATCACATCAAGTTTCAATCCTGCCACCTGAGATCATCCTCCAGCAACATCCCAGGAAGTCCTCTTACCCATTGATCTCCTTGCTATTTGCCAGCATGCAGTTAGCATTACAGGATTTTTTGGAAATGAAACAAGAATTATAACCAGGTAGATTTTGGAATCTAAATGTGCTTTACCAATCAAAATATTTACACCACAGAACACCAGTAAAATAGTATTTTTTTAAGTCATGATAGGTAGTAATCCAAAGAATGTGAAGCCCTTCTATGTCTCCATATAATTAATGCATCTGATATTTTAAGAGTGAATGAGTAATACAATGTTTTGGAAAAAAGATATTCCAACAACAAATAAGAATGTTGTTGCTGCATTAACTTTCCCATGCATGAGAAACAGGCACAACCATTATTCATTTATTTTACTATTCCTGAATAATACTTTACGGCCCTACCAGCAAGGCAATAAAAGTACAATCTATTGACTTACTAAATTGTTAGTGAAAATGGGTATTGCTTATTTCATTTTTTGTAACAGTTTATTCCGTGACACAGATGCTCATTAATATCTTCTTCTGACAAGTGACGGTTACAAGCACAACAGTTTATTTAATGATCTGATCTCCTGTGAATATTCCAGTCATTACAATTCTAGTCAGAGCTAGCAAGTACTTTTGACAAATTCAGTGTATCCACAAACAGCTTATTAAATTCTGTTAGAATTACATTTGACATCACCAAAATACGTTGTTCTCCTTTAAACATTTGTGCAGGCCAGGTTCTTTGAGAACAGAGCTCTGTTACCGCATCTATCATTCACACATCACCTTGCGTGAGCCTGGAGACTCTCTACACTGTGCACAGTGCACAGAAGTCTCATCAGACCAAAGGGCAGGGCACGTCTGCTCGGCTGGAACAGAGGAAGATGTACTGACTCATTGGGAGTACCACACCTGGATGCCAGAGCTGTGTCCACACGTAGCACTTGGCTGTGGAAGCAGTATCTCAGCGCTCACATAAGTGAGACAGCAAAGAAGCACAGCTTAAACGCAGCACTGCATGCATGCAGTGTACAGTGCTGGTGATTTGCCAAAGTTCATGCTGGAAATCAGTGATGGAGAGCAAAGCTGAAGCAGATAACTGCTGGAAAAGCTTAACCCACCAGCCTGTACTTCCTGTTTCAAAGGAGAATCCCAGATTTAGGGTGTCATAAACTTTTTATCACGAAAGTAGGCAGGGAGTGCAGGATCTTATAAAGAATGCAATATTGTCTTTCTTGGACTGGGCTGTTCAAAGCTGCTCGGGGAGGGGGGGGTGTCATTCAGTGGGAGAACTCAGCAGCTGCAGGAATAAGATTGGGCCAATAATGAGCATTTACAGAAATTTCACTGATGTTTTTAAAGCAAAAATCTAGAAATATGAGTTCATTCACAGTCAAGGTTATTTAGAAAAAATACGGTCTTTGCATGGTGAGGCCTTTTCTGAAGCTGTGACAGTCTGACCCAAGCCTCCTGGACTGACATTTTGCTCCCATTTGCAAAAAGATACTCTGGCTGCTGCACTATTTTCACCAAAAGTTTCCATATACTTTCAAGTTAAAGTTTAATGTTAACTTGAAATGAAAACACAGATTTGACAAACAGCTATTTAGGTCACTGTACTATGTGAAACCAGTTAAGGTTTCTCCCAGGTATTCTTAAAAATTCTGGAGCCTGCAGTCTGTTATACGCATAAGCACTGAAATTTCACAGCTGTGTCTGGAGAACATTTAGTTCTTTTACGAGCTTCTGTTCTTCCATTTAGTTTATCCAGCTTCATCTACTGTTTTTTACTGCTGTATTCTGAGGCATTACAAATGCCAGAGAACATGGGACTAGCAAAGGTAGTATCATCTTTAGCAATAGCACAGCAGATAAAAGTTTCTGAATTTTATTTTTTTTCAGTGAGTAAATATGTGTGATCCTTCACTTTTCAGTGAAGCTTTCTTCTGTCTCTCATTTTAGAAATGTTCCTCTACTCCATTTTAAATCATACTCAGACTGCATAAAATGCCGCACCAAAAGCTTCAGTTAGAATGGTTTGCTCATCTGAAGCATTTGCTTTGATCATGACCAACGGCAATAACGAAATTAAGGAAAATTCTTTATAAATTGGCATCGCTTGTAAAATCATGATTCCTACAATACTAATGCAGAGCCACAGATCCCCCTGCTCCTCTCCCCTGCCCAACAGTGTTACTTCTGAGGTAGAAGGTGTGAAGCATTTTTTTTTTTACTATTCTTTCCAGTAATGCTAAGAGGAGGTAATAAAAAATAAATGGCACTTTCATGATATTATTCTTGCTTCACATTCCAAGAAAGAAACCTAGACAATTCTTCAGCCTAGGCTATACACAAATAAATAAGATACATAAGATATATGAGAAACACCAGAAACAAGCCAGAGCTGCTTTGTCTCAGAACATTTTTATTAACATGACGTACAAATGTTGCTCTTTCCCATCATGATCTCACATCATTTCAATACTATAAAGCAACACATAAAAATGACTATCAGAAAGAAACATTGTGGGGAAGAAAACCTTTTTGGGATGACATCCTTCCTACTCCACCAACCTCCTTTCTCCAGGTTTGGTGTGGTATGTGTGGCATGTGAGCAAAGGAATCTCTTTTTTTCAGTGCTACCATGGGAGGGGTGTCAGGCGGTGATAAATCTGAGCAAAGTCAGTGCAGGAGGCCCATCTCTGCTACACCCCAAGACAGGGGGTGCACAGCTGGGTCCGGGTCTGGGACCAGCAGGATCTGCTGGTCCAGCTTCCTCCTCCAGACAGGGCTGCATCTTTGCCACTACAGGTCCTGCTGCTTGGAGCAGGTCAACAAGGAAAGGGAAGACCTCACCCATTTTCCTGATGGTGGCTTTTTCATCAGCCTGCAGGACTGCTATGCTTCCCCCAGGAACGTGTACAGATGGGATGACTGGCACTATCCAGGTGCCACCCTAAAAACACATCCTTGCTGTCTACTGAGGAGATCACCCTGTGGATTAAAACCCACTGAGTCTGAAAGGACTCCAATGGTTGAGCATGATAATTGTCAAGTCTGGGTGAAGACTTTCATAATGTGTGCACAACAGGATCAACAGATCCTGTTGCCTTCAAAAGAAGCTCTGCATTTCATTAATTTCATCATCCATCTAGGTTCACAAGGCAGGTAAAACAACAGAAGTAGTTCACCCAACATCAGGACTCAGTTTTTCCCCCAGGGAATTAGATAGTCATCACTCATAAAAATGTTACATTCAAGAACTAGCCCAATCCAGGATTTACAATGTTGGTCTGTCTGACTGTGGGCACACTGGAATTTGTTGCTGTTTATTTTAGTCTTAATATCCACAATAATCAAGAAAAAGATTAAATTAATTCACTGGGGAGGAAATGAAGCAATCCTTATTTTTCAAGATATTGCCACCTCTAAGAATATGCTAATAGAATAAAAGATCTCTTTACCAGTTTGCACATTTCTCCATGATATGGCATAGGGACTTGTTCAGATATATAAAAAAATTCCCATAGGCTCAGTACACAGTTTTGTACAGAATGTTCTAAAGTGCCAAAAATTATTTAGGACCCATTTTTCAAGAGGAACTACAGTAATTTCAGCAGTGTAGTTGCTTTCAGTTAGTATTTTGCTGAAAACATGATCTATTCACGTAATGAATGGGACTAGTTGTGTATGGAGTAGGATTTGGTTTCAAAAGTGGTCTTGAGCTATGAAAAAACTGTTTCAGTTATGATTAATAAGCAGCTTTGAAGCAGAAAAGGAGCAGATGATAAAACCAAAGCAAGAACTGTGGTACATATAATACGGTATCAAGTTGTGGGGCTGCAGAACAAACACTTAGAAAGTGTTTTCTGTAATATTTTTACTGGGATGATGTTACACTAAGAATTAAAAAAACCTCTTCCAGATTTCACCATGAAACAGTTTATGGTGTCATCTGATTGAAAAGCTATGCAAGAGCCAGTAATAATCACCATCTGGGGAACAGATGCAGATAATTAAGGAAAATAATTCCTTGAGTTCTATATTGTCATTCATTAGAAATTAAGTTTATTTAAGGTGATTAAACCGCAACATAATTTTCAGCAGTAGAGCATCCTGTAGTTGTAATGATACAGTGACTGTACTCTGCTTTTGACTAGGTCTGGAAGTTTTTCATGGGAGAGAAATCCCCCATCCTTTCAATAGAGAATGGAGAGGAAAGGGTTGTTCAGCCAAAAATGGTAAACAAACATTAAGTAAGAGGAATTTACTTAATGTGGAAAAGAAGGTGGCACTTCTAGGTCAGCAAGAAGATAATGTAAGGATCAGACTGTCTTTATGTTGCTTAGCCAGACAGTCACCGTAAAAGGAATTGATCCAGCAAGTATCTAGTACAGCTCTTTTTGATTCCAGTTCAGCAAAGCGTCAAATTCATTCTTGTATCTAAACACATGCTTTACTACTTCACTGTGTTATGGCTATTTGGATTCTTATTTTGTCCTGCAGCTTCTAGTTTTGTGGATTTAAGCATGCAAGCCAAACTGTGTGCTGACACCTATGCCACAGTTGTTCCAAACTAATCCACAGTTAAATCTGAAATAACCAGTTTTGTTTATATGTGTAATAACCACAGAGGTAGTTTTGTAGTCAGCTCCATGTTTGGATATAAATACCATCAAGAGGCAGAAAAACAAGTAAAGATTTTGAGAAACCATAGATGACATGAAAAAGGACAGAAAAACAGTGAAATAGTTTTAAGTTTAGAGCTTATAGTTCAGAAGAGGATGTAAATAAGTGCTCAGTTGTATGTGCTTAAATGGGGCTATGCAAGTGCTTAAATTTAGGCATATTCTCTAATGCATTTCTGGATGTGTCAGAATGGGGGCTTTTTCTATACAAGTTAAATTTCAGACATATAAAAATATTATCACCCATAAGCTGCTAGCTAGTGTGACTTAACATTTTCTCTTTTGTTGAAATACAGCTAATGGATCTCATGTCTAGACACTCTGTGCAGAATTTGGCTCTTTGGTAAGGATCCTATGCTGTAATTCACATCCCCAGGACCAAGCTCGGTGCTGCCACAAAAGTGAATGTGTTTGCCGGAGCCTCTGTGCAAAGGCCCAGCTGAAAACCAAATGTTTATTCCAAAATTAAATTTTACAGCACTGACATTTTCATTCTGATTTATAGCAAAGTAGCTCTTTTTAGAATCAAATCAGTAACACACAAGGTAGTAAAGATACCACTATTTTTTATGCTATGGTTTTCATTGGATTATTCATGGCACTGTTTCAGGGGCTACTCTGAAAGCCTTTTTGTTGCTGCTCCTATTTATATATGAAAATATGACTTAAGACTACTTTGACTATCCATTCTAAGAAGCCTCTTTATGAAAAAAAAAAAGTAGGATCTTAGCATAGTTAGAAGTAAGGACTAGAAGGCACACTATAATTAGCTGAGCCATGCAATCAATGAAGAAAAGATAATTAAAAAACCAGATGTAATATGCAAAAAGTGTATTCTCTTCATTCATTTTGACAGGTGATTTTATTAATCATAATATAGCTGGCTAATCTGATGAATATATTATACATTGTGGAAACAGGAACACAATGCTATAGCAACAAAATTGTCATATTTAAGTTTCTATTTTTATGTATATTTAAAATGGACTCTAAAGAGTAATAACCTATTAACATGTTTTGCTTAGGGGATAACCAGCAGCAATAGATTCCACTGGAAGTCCCAAAGAATCCATGAAGAGAGAGCGTCTCAACCTGAGCTGCTATTGCCAGGCAGTTCTGCAGGTCTGGCATCCATCCTGCTTACTGCTGGAGATCCCCTAGCACAGACCAGGACCAGGACAAAAATGCGAATGTTGCTGGGTAGCAGCTGCCTCTCCCCAGCCATCCTTCCTCCCCAGTGCAGCCAGTGGAAAGAAAACCATCCTGCTAAACCAACTCTTCCAGGTAGCCTCTGTCCTGCTGCACGGGCACAGGGCTCCCAGGCCAGACTGTGCAGCTGTCCAGAGCCACAGAGAAGGGTGGCAGCTCTGCTCAGCTGGAGCCGGCGAGCAGCCCTGCATGGGGGTCCTGCTCCGGCCACAGAGGGCATGGCAAAGAGCCAAGAGGCTCTTTTCTGCCAATCGAAAAGGTTGATACTTTCCTGGCCAAAGTGCTGGCCATCACAGACAGATCTTGAGCTATTTCCGCTGATCCATGTAAAACATGCTGCTATCAACAATTATTAATCATTGATTATGTCTTTATAAAACATTTTTTTGGGTTTAGAGGATCCTACCTCCAAATCTGTGGCATCAAAGGAGGAGAATCTGCTTTGGTTGTAATGCACAGGAGAAAACACGTGAAGACCTACCTAAAACTTGGTAAATTTGGGCATCATTATCATCCTATTTGTGCTGGTGCCAAACTGTCTTTTCAATAACATTTCCAAAGTCAATATGTGTACAGGCTGTTACCAATTATATGGCGTTGCTACAATGCCCCTACTCTAGTACACTTCCTGTTTTGGGGGTACGTAAAGCATATGAAATAAAAAGGGAAAATTATTAGACAGATGAAAAATCTTTCCACTATAAAAGTTCCTGTGGCTGACTAGCTCTGACATTCCACAGGTTTTTCTATTGAACCATCCCTGCAACAAAATAGTAATAAATATTATAATTTACCAGTTAAATACATTTAAAGACCTTGTAAGGGAGGCTGAAAGTAGTTTGTAAGAGATATCAGTAAGATAAATGGCCGTTTTTAGAAACAGACATTTGTAATGTTAGTCGCTTCTCTTTCAATCAGCCCTAAAGCACAGATATTGTTCTTAAGATTGCTGTGTCTAAACATAAATATTTCTTATACTGTTCTATACTTCATTAAAAATAATGGTAGGAAAGACTTTCAAATCTCAACATGAACCATCTCATGTCAAACATCTGGTCAGTTCTGTTTTTAATAAAAATCTCCATCTTCAAATTCAGATTACCCTGGTTTGTTTTGCATAAGTGGAGTATATGCCTTGTACGTACCCTGGGCGGTTCCTGAAGGCAATTGTAAAGCTATAAAGCCTTCCATGTTCCCTGCTTAATTTCTGTATCACCTGTCTAGTTTTCACAACAAGATTTCTTCAAACCTGTAATCCAACCACCAAATTATCTCCTTATAATTAACTTTAACCTGTGGTTTGAGTCTCTTACAAAACAGCATGCAGTGTTACTCCTTTTGTTCACAGACATGCACAAATCAACCTTCTGAGGCTTTCTGCAAAATCTATTTGCATTAAAATGCACTAAAAAGAAAAATAACACAATTTTTTGGAATCATCATTTGGACCAGTTGTGACACAGTGTGATACTCAAAGGAATCAAACTTTCATTACTTTTACACAAGTTCTTGAAGATTAATTCATCCAGAAGTTATAAAAGAAATAATAGTATTAGAGTATTTGCTGTATATAGGGAGTCATAACCTTTCTTTGACTGCTGAAGTCTGTATTGTGTAGTGGTCAATAAATTTGATTACTACTTTCTGATTGCTTCTGAGTTTGGACAGAATCAATGAGAAATAGCTGCTAACCTGCTGCCCGTGATGCTCTGAAGTATTCCTCTGAGAGAGGAAAAAACTAAATAATGAAGAACTTGGAGATTTCAGTAGCAGCAAGTGAAAATACATATCAGACTGGGTGCAATTTTGCCAAAAAAGGATCTGCCTAGGTTCACTGCCAGTGTTACAGCTCCACATCTAAGACTGCAAGTAAAGATCTCTGCCGTGCTGGTGGTGAACACAGGGAGCTACATTCAGCAGCCGAGCACCCCCACAGCCACCCAGCCTCTGTGGCATAGGGAGCAGAGCCCACTACCCACCGAAGCTGCACGCCAGGGGCATGCACTGATGACAGCACTGCAGGGCTTTCTGGAGCAAGTTTACTGTCCTCTGATAAAAGTAAGGAACAGTTAGGGTGAAAACCCTTGCAAACAAAGTCAGTGGAACAGCAGTACTGTTCCAGGAAGAGGGTATATCCAAATGGTGTTACAGCAGTGACACTTTGGTTCCCTACTCAGCATGAGGGAGAACTTCCCTCAGCACTTTGCTCACCTGGTTTGCTTTAATCTCTCTGCTGCCTCAGCTGAGTCAGGTGATGCACTGCCCAGTGAAGACTCAACCATTGACACCATGGCAAGAGTAATTACTGATGAGTTACTGTCTTAACACAGGACCACAACACAGGGCTATACAATGCAGGCCTGGCAATGCACGGGTCCCAACAGGAGTGAAAATTATTCAAAAAATGTTCTGAAAAATTAAATTCCAATTATTTTCTCAGTATCTGCAGGTGTCTTTATTGCAGAGCTGCAGGTTATTGCTCAGCAACACAAGCAAATGATAGAGATCGTTCATTGGTATAGCAAATGAGCACTTGCTGAACTAAGACAAGGTATTTGAAGCATATTCCTGAGCCACACAGGTGAGGACTGGTCCTGCTTCATTCTCAGACTGCCACCGTGGGTTGCAGCTCCCCCAGCAGCCCAAAGCGAGCTGACTTCAGAAACTCCTGATGACAGAAATTCCTTAAACTTTGTTATTGTCTTGCTCAATCTTCTGCTTTAATAAAAAAAATGTTGAACTTCTTGTTCATTGGTGTAAAAGTAATCTCATTTAGTGAATGCAAGTCAAGCTGGTTGACATGGTCATACTTGTAAAGCCCATGTCAGAACATGGGTTGTGTCTTGGAGAATTAAAAACTGGGGCACATGTCTCTGGAAGGTTTCCATACCTTACGAGAAAGTGGTACAAGAACTCTCCAGTTTGTCCAGAAGTTTTTAGAATCCAAAATCATTTAGAAGACAAGGATGCCAATACTCTTCCCAATACAAATCAAAATATGAAAATAACTTTGAACTCTGAAGTTGAAACTTGTTATTTTTGATTAAAGGGTTTTGCATTGGTATTGGTAGATATATATAACAGATAAGTTACCTTTTTTTCAGTAGATCATTTATTTTATAAATAGATCTTTTAGAAAACTGATAACGTCATTATGATGCTGTTAATCTTGCAGGTTGACAGCTATGATGGCCTCAGCCCTGGCATTAGAAGGAAAACACTTGTGAAGTCCTAGCTATAAGACATTTCTCTTTATTTTCAAATTCTATTAAAACTAAGAAAAGGTTACTCTGTTTAGTTTGGAAATATTACACCCAAAGGAGAAGTTTAAGGAGCAAGAACAAAACCACCAGGGTGCAACCTAAACAAAGTTATTCTTAAAAGCAGATGATATATTATTTTATTGTGAGCAAAATATTATGCAATAGTAATTTGGTTTTATGAGTAAGTTCATCGGGCAAAAATATCAATCAGACTGTGTGTCATGAAGTGAACAGTGAGCACAATGACTACAGGGACGACTTCTGAATTAACTTGGGTAAAGTAGTTCTTGGGAAACTTTCATGAAGTTACTCTCAAGAAAACAGCAGTAGAAGTGATACTAAGTAACTGTTTTCTGTTGTTGATCTGGGATCATATGCAGAGGGCCAAAGCAAATACTTTAATCAATAAGATACAGTGCAGTGGCAAAGCCTGCTTGGCTCAGCAGCCTTCAGAGCAGCAGCCCCCACGGCCACAGGCAATCCTCTCCTGCTGGGGCCATGCAAGCCAAGGGCAGGTCAAGTTGCCAAGATGTTTGCTAGCACACAGTAACATACAAAGCAACATGAGCAGGTACCTGAAGAAATCTCAGAGGAAACAAAAAAAGAAAATAATACTTGCTTCTATGAAGAGAATTTCCCTGAACAGATCAACTGCAAATGAACTGGCTGGCAGTCAGTGAATAGTCATTGTGTTTGCTTCACTCCAGGCCACGGGCAGAGATTGGGTGTTGCCACCATAGCCCAAAAAACCATGGCCTTTCCAGATATCACCCTCAGGGAGCAAATGAGAAAGCAGTTTCGTTCCATAGTCATGGTGAGCACATCGTGACTCTCAGTGGCACGGTTGCACAATAGATTTTGTTGGTAAATTAAGGTTCTTCCACATTCAGCCATTGGGAGAGTGATGGCTTAAATTCTATGGCAGTTAGTCACCGAACTGTTACAACATTTTACTACCTATGTATTCCTACATCCAACGTTATTTTGAAATAAACATTTCTTGCTTTGATTTACTTTTATAGATTTAATTACTGATTTCAGTTTATTTTGTATACTCTTATATTTTTATATAGCTACTCATGAAGAAGGGCTTCTTCACATGAAGACATTCAATGAAATTGTTCAGAATTCATTTTTCAGAATGAGCTGATTAAACTGAACCAAATCTTCTTAGGAGACTGTGCTTTCAATGGGAATTAAGGTAAAATGAATTAATTTGGCTTTGGCATTGGAAATAGAATACAGCCATTTCATTTCTGTATTGCATACAAAATATTGTGCTGTTTAACAGATCCACTATAAACTCTTACTGTTAATACAGTGAAAATTTCCTAAGTTCTCCCACAGTGATAGGCCCAAAATACCTACTACAACAGCTGTCACCAAAATGCTGTGTAGTCAACACACAGACAGTTTGTTAATATATCAGCTTTTCTTTTTAAAAAGGCAGTAGGTAGTACTAAAAAGGCTAATATTTTCTTTTCACTCATTGATTTGTCTAAAAAAATTACGAGAAGGGTCACACTGAGCAGCAAGATTATTGTACCTTGCAGCATTGTGCAATGGAAGGCATTTAAAAGTGTATATTCTTCTCTCCCTTTAATTATACAGCCTCTGCTCTGCCCAATTATCCATCTGAAATTAATGGAAATGTTTGTTAGACTGTAACTTAAATTTTTCAGGGTTTCACAGCAGTGCTGTGATGGATGATCTTTGTGTCTGATTGTGATTCAGCTGATTTTCAATTATGAGCATTGTCCCTCTTTTTCTTGGTTGTGGTGTTAAAGACAGGTGCTGACAGTCATTTTCAGAATCCTTTTTCATTCTGGGGTCAGAAAGGTAACTAATTTCTTCTGCAGACTCTCAGGTGTTCTTCCTAAGCCTTTGATATTGTGTGCAACTGGTTGAACCCTTCAGAAACCTGCCTTTATTTCTCTAGTAGCTGTAGCGGCTTAGGTTCTCAGTGACTATACAAGTCACCAAATACCGGCTGCACACAGTTATTCTGTAAGATAACTCAAAATTTAAGCCTTACTGATTTTTACAATCACTGGCCCATTAATTCCATTCAATCTAATTACTTAGCGGTATAAAATTTAAAAGACAGTATTTCCTAATTATCACTACCTATATTGATAGGTCAGCCATTATGGCTGTTTTCTTGCCTAATTATAGAGATAAACCTTACCATATTCCATACAGCATTATAGAAATTGTGAGTGAATATTAATGTTTGAGAAATTGATACTGTATATCCAACTGACTGGTTTGTTAATCTCAGGCAAGCTATTTATAGTAAATATAAATAATGAGGTTCATGCTTTCCCTTTTCTTATTGATTTAACATATTAGTAGGTCCTTGTGGGAAGATGAGCTATCACCGTTTGAATGTCAGAAATAAATGCAGCAAATAGCCAAATGACTTACTGTCTCTCCTCATCAATAACCTGACTCACTTTGTGGACACACTTTGATCAAATCAAACTGCAATTTGTATTCTAAATTTTGTATCCAGTGGGACTGTGCTCACAGGACAGCCACCTGACCTTTCCATTATGAATGTCAGAGTGAAACATATCTCCCAAAGGTAAGTACAGCCAGGAGCTCCACTAGACTGCTGGGCATTTATAGTTGTCCTCATAAACCTAAGACTGTTTCTGCCTTAGTGACTGATTTAAAATACCATGGCAGAAACAAATCATTATGGACTTCAGAAGGTTCTTATAGATGTATGGGACCTCAACTTTTTTTCTTTTTTTTTCTTTTTTAATAATTAGTGTCCAAGGTTATTTACCATCACCCTTTCTTGCAACTGAGTAGCCTGAACAAAATCAAAAGATCCATTCAGTGTCAGTGGAGACAATGCCTGCAGACAGGGACATCCAGAGCTGCACCCTGCCTAGAGGCAACAGTGAAAATATTTAGTGGAAAGGTGCTCATTCCCATGGGGCACAGTTCTTCCTATCAACAATTTCACCCAAACCTTCAGCTGCAAGCCCCCACCTTGTGTTTCCCTCAGGAACTAACCACATATGGCACCATGCTTGCTGTGGGGAACGGGCTGTCAGCATATGCTTTGTGTTTTTAATTGGAAGATGCTCTAAACCCATGGTAAACCCAGCTAAAGGGCTTTAAGGCAGTAGTTAATTTATTTGATATCTCAGTTAACAAGCTTTCTCTTGAATTTTCAGATACAATTTACACCCTTTGTCCTTAATGTTCCATAGCTGGAGAAAGGATATGGAGCAGGCTGTAAAGTCCCAACAGCAAATGAACTGTACATGATTTTCTACATCTTGTAGCCTTTCCTGAAATTTCCACAATTCTTGCCTAACAGTATTGTTTGACAAGCTCAGAAATGATCAGAGAGTTCTTTGCTCAAAAAAAAAAAAGAGTTGGCCTTTCCAGTTCTTCCTTGGCAGTGCCCAGCACTGTGCAGCTAAGGGTAGCTGAGGGGGTTGCTGTTAGATTGGAGGCAAGGCAGAACAAATATTAATGGTGCTACTGGAGGCATTTTCTACATTATACCTCATGGACTGCTCTAAATTGCCATCTGACCTATGTTATGTTCTATGGTACCTGGCAGGAGCTAGGAAGGATGGCTGACAAATTGTCTGAACTTTCTGCTGTCTCCTCTACTCCACTAAAATAGCTTAAATCCAGTTTCTGTCCTCATTACTGCACCCAAAGTTAAAATTATTCACTTTTTTTTTCCCCCCTCTTGAGAAAGCACTCGGGTCATTAATTTTTGGGGGATGGGAGGGATCAAACTTGCATTACCACATACTCAAATTTGCAAAGCATGCAGGAACATTTAGTTTAAAATCAAAAAGCTTCCATTTCCTTATTTCTTTTCCCTTTTTCAGGTGGGAGATTACAACTGGATACCTATGAAGAGCCTCTACAGTTAGAAGACAAGTTCTCCCCTCAGAAATAGCAGGCCATGAGTACAAGGAAGATAGGTACTTCATAATTTCAAAATACATTTCAGCCAATGCACGCTGAGAAACCTTTTGGTGTCACAAAATGAAGCCTAGGGACAGTCAGAAAAAGAGAAATGGTCTACAACAACCCTCACTGAACGTTATTTTGTTTATGCCTGGCCAATTTCCAATACTGGGAGCATTAAGTTCGTAGCAATCTGTTGCAGGAATTAGGACAACAGCACATCACTTCCTTAACATCTTGAGAAAATTAAAGACAGGAAACCCCATTCCTCTAAAGCAATTTCTCAATATGGAGTAATGTGGAGCCACAGCCCAATTATGGTCTCTGCAGAATTTCTAAGCAGAGTTTCTCAACCACCAGGCTGGTTTTAAAGAATATATTGTATCTTTGGTTTTGCCCTGATGTCTTTTTATCTTGTACATCTAATGGTTTGCGTCTCAGATTCTGAGTTGCTGAGCCTTTCCTCATGAGAAGAAAAACAGACTGAACTTTCCCAGAGGTGTCATCACAATATAAAAGCAGGGAAGATCCAGAGACAGCAATGTCTGTGGTGCAGCTGGCAGTAAGAGGATGGAGCTCAACCCAGCCCAACGCTTTGTTGTATTCCCTGGCACAGGCATGACCTTCCAGGGACTCATGCTCTCCTTCAGCTGACTCCCAGATGTTGAGCATCTGTCCATTAAGATGTGGCCACAGCACCTGGCCTCAAGCATGATCTTCCCCAGCCTCTGTTCTTGCCTCACCTCCCTCAGGGAAATAGAGCTGCCTGTCCAAGAGCTGGTTTTCCTGTGCTGGGTGGGTATGTAACTACCACCACAGATGGATCCATCCTTACTTGCCAGAACTGGTCTCTGCCAGATTTGCTGGAGAAGGGAAACCTCTGTAGATGGGTTGTGGAACACCTAGAGCACCTGAACTGCCCTTCCTCCATCTAGGATGGAGGTACAACTCCTTTCCTCATTTGCTTTAAGCTTTCATCAACCTGGCTGTCACAGCACTCTCCAAAGTAGCCAGCTGCAACAAGGTCTTTTACCATCTCATTCAGCATACCCTTCATGCCAGTCCCTCTACTGTCTTCTCCTTGTCTTACCTCATCCAGGGCCTGCTCTCTCTTCTCTTGCTTCTTCCTCTGCTTCTTCCTCAGCTGCTCTCTCTTCATTGGCTGCCCAACATCTTAACTTAACCAGCCACAGCTGCACCTTATCTACATCGGCCAACCCACCGCCCCTGAAGCCAGCCCACAGCTGTATATTATCAATGGTAATTAACCCAGCTTCATCCCTCTACACCTGGCTATCTCTTTAGATTTTATAGCCTTTGCCAACACAAACTCCTCATGGCAGAGAAGCAAAGAGGACTGTAGAGACAACATTTTGTCTTACAGTTTCAGGATTTGGCCTAGCATTAGACCAAATCACAAACTCAATACTAATCCGATTATTAGTAAAATTCTTTGGTATTTTCCTCAGAAAGCCTCTGTAGCAGCGGAGGCAGGTGAAGCTGGTAGGCACAGTGGAGGCAGGAGGAAACGGCTGCTACAGTGACTGGCAGGTTTGGTTTTCAACCTAAGCAACAAACAGACTGAAGTATCCAAATTAATGGCCTTGTGGACCTTAACACAAAGGACAATGATAATCTCTCTCAGTCACTAAGATATTCCTCTTCATTACAATAATCTAAGCTCAATAATACCCCAAACATTAATTTTCTTTTTATGTTATTTATGTTGAGATTTTTCAAAATCCCATTTAAATTGCTGGGGCTTATGTGATTTTAAGGTCAAGATCTTAATAATCGCTCAGAAACTGACAGCCACCCTGATGCTCAGATAACTCCTAGCATACCCAAATAGTTGCGTTGCTGCAACACCCTTTACATTAGAAGAATTACTAGGATAACCACACATGCCAATGTAGGATATACTGTGATGATGAACATCTGTAGGGACAGGAAGATGTAAAGCATTGGAAATACCTGGGTCCTGCTTTTTTCCTGTGTCACAGCATTCTGAGTTTCCTTTGGTCTTTGGTACTAGGGTACAAAGGTCTATGTATACAAACCTACCTCATAAGATTCAGGGGAAGTAAGAGGCGTAGTAGTCTGTTGTTCTCTTTTGAGGTGATTTCACATGCGTATTGACTACCAGAAGACGCTCATCTTTAGTCACAGAATCTCAACGTTATGGTCCTCTCTGCTTTCATGTTTTTATTTTATCTTCTTGTTCTGTGTTTGCATCTGATAGTATCTTTGCATCTGAATCCCATTCCATCTGCTGCATAAGGACTGCAATCTGCAAAGGAAAAATTATGCAAGAGTTTCCAGCATACAGCAAGAGCAGTTTACATGCTCTTCAATGAAAATAAGAGTCTCTCAGTACTCATGTATGCTATGTTTTCATCCTTTATAACTAACCCTACTAACCTTTTACACTAACCCTAGATTGGACTGACTTCAGCGCTACAAAATACTGCCTTAAAACTGCAAAGTACGGTCTTTAGACACTGTATTTGGGCTGTCAAGATAACTGCAAACTCATCTGAACAGCAGCGTTTTAAAGGCTTTTTTTTTTCCACCTTTCTTTTACTTTTAAAATATTTTTCATTTGAAAAACAAAACAAGTGAACAGAAGAAGGTGGTGCAGAAGAAGGATGCCAGAATGGGGGCTGAAGGATCTGTAACTTTGAAGTTCAATGCCTTTGAAGTAGTACTAAATAGCACTATTTCATGCCAGTAACTAAGAATCACACTTGGTTTACTGTTTATGTGGAATTCTACTTTTACTAGCAAAAATAAAAATACAGGCTGTCATGAAACATTCCTGCAAATCTGTGTTGCTAAATACTTTTTCCTAATTTGTGGCCCATCTCAATTCTCCTTAATTTCCCTTCTAAAACTTGAAATTATTCTTTCTTTTTCTAGCAGCTGTAATCTTTTCATGTGGCAAAAATATATTTCTTGTTTTGACTTCAAAAGAAGTACATAAATTTCTAGTTTACTTATTTCCTGGTTTGTCCATCAGTATTTTGAAAAGAATGCATTTTTACAGTTAGGATTTTCAAAGTAAACTTGGACTGATAGTTGTGTGAGTTCCAATTAAAGTCTTCAAGGACTATTGACAACCCTAACCTAAGTGTCAAAGCAGACCAAACACTGGTTATTGGATTTTTGTGGCAAAAAAGCGAACATAATTCTGTGATGCAATGGACATCTAATCACCATTAGCATAGGTGAGAATAAAAACTACAATGGATAGATAGATACCCCAGAGTTACAAGGTTTTGTTCCTACTACAGAAAGGTATAAACATATAACTGGGCAAAACCAGATCATACCCAATGACTATTGTGGGGGGGTTAATTATTATTTTGAAGGGGTCATTGCTGCAGGTAGCATCTTTACTCTTTCAGCAATATCACAATGTCTTCATAAAGCCTCAGCTGTTGAATAAAGAGACTGCCTGAGGATCTTAGCTTTCAGAGTATCCAGAAAAGATTACCAGTCCTATTTTGTGAAGATCATAGTATTTGAATGGGGTAATTTGCAAATATCACTATATTGTACCTTATTGTCTCAGAAAACCAAGCAAACAAAATTAGCCTATCAGGTTTCTGTGGTTTCAGACTCTTAAATTTTGGGTATAAGTCTTGATTTAGGGGCTTTATTTATGATTTTTCAACTTCTAGAGTTAAAATCCCTATAAAACATGACTCTACACCTCACTGTTTAGTCCAGCTTCAAATGTTCCTGCCTGTTACTGAGAAGATAGATGACACATTTACCAGAACATGGATCTGAATCTGTGTCTTTTGAGCTTAGTAATATACCATGGTTATTTAATTCTGCATGAAACAAATTGTATATTCTTTCAGCTTCTTAATTTGATTGAAGTATGCCTTTAAGAAGAAAAAAATAGCAGGCTATGCTTGAAAAATATGATTTAAAATTTCTTTGAACATGAAAATGCCTCATTAGCTCTGAAATGTGTTTCTGAATAACAATTAAACAATAAATCACTGTTTGAAGTAAGCTGATTCTCAAAGATACTAATTAAATAAAATCTATTCTCCTTTGTGAAGAAATTTAGATATATTTGAACATAAACATTACATTAGAAATTATCCACATCTTCTCAGTAGGGTACATAAGACCTAATTCTTGCTCCATTTAAATCTGTAGCTAAACTTCATTAAACTTCACAAGTGCAAGACTGGTTTTATAACATATTATAATGTTTGATTCTTCTCTTTTTAGTATTTTTTATGCATGTAACTGGATTTACTCCATAAAAATATATAAAGAATATTCTAAGAAACTGAATAGCTTTCTTCTACTTAGAACCATTGCTTCACTTCAACAATATTGTGCTAGTTGGAGGAAGGGTTTGCAAATTTTTTTTGTGTAAGCAACAGATACAACTTTGTATAAAAGATCAAAGTAGTCAGGCTTAATTTGGCTAGCTTGAACCTCCCCTGGTCTGTCCAAGTCTGTCCATTTATTTCCTTTGTTACATTGAAAAGACAATTCAACTGAAGTTCTCATCATTCAGAATACATATTCAAACATTAACAACTATAGCATGAAGGAAAAGTTATGTCTCTTCCCTGACTAAGGCTCTCTGAAGCAAGGAAGATGTTAATTAAGATGTCCCAAAGCTCGTTTCCTAAGCTTGACTCCAAATTGGCTGCAACTCTGACTCCAGAAGAGGTTGATGTCAATGAGGCCAGCTCCTCGGCAGCCACCACTGATGGCTCCAGCCAGTTTGACCTTTGATCAGCTTTTTCTACTCAGCCAAACACATCTGGAGATAAGTCCCCCCATGGATTATCTGAACCTGTATCTACATTAGACACCTAACCTTCCTAAAGGACAGCTTGCAAGTGTTTCTCAGTGCAAGGAGCTGTGACAATGTGAATGACAACACCAAAAGCAGGACAGTGTCTGCAAGCATGTAAATGTTCACTATTTCTTATAAGCAGAGTGTCAAACTATGACATATAGCATTTGTGGGTTTGTTTGTTGTGTTGAGGTTTTTTAATAGTATTTAAAAACATGCATGGTGCTTTTTTATAGCTTCTTCACCAGCAATCACTTGGAGTTGAGGCTGGGGAAATGGGGAAAGTTATTTTGTTGCTGGAAACAGCAAGAAAAGGAAAGATCCTACCCTTACCAGTCCCTAACTGAGGAACATCTCCCAGATTAATCAGACTCAGCAGTAGCTAGAGGCAATAGGTCAAACCAGTCAAAGTTGGAAGAATATGTGGGATGTGACTAATGGAAGTCCTGGGTGTCTGCCCTGGTGACTTGCAAAGTCCCTCCATCCACTTCCCCTGTGTGGATGGTGCCAGTGGTGGGGAAATTTGCAGTGTTGCCCAGCCCCTGCAAAAGCCTCTGACCACAGATGTTTCTCCCTCTTGCCTATCAGTTCTTTCCCTTGCTGGCCACCTCCCCAGCAAGGAGCCCAAAACACCACAGTTTTGTCTCTCCTCTGCTTTGCCTTCTCAGCACAGTTCTCCGGTTATCAGGGAGCCTCTCTGGGCTTCATCTGCAGGCTGACATGAACTCCAAGTTTACAAAAAACCTAAGCAAGTTTAGTAAACAGAAGGGATTATTTATACCATCTGCACCTTAAATGCCATTTTGAGTCTTTCAGGAAAGGTCATCTAAAATGGCAGTTCAACACTAGCTCTATATTTATGTGGGATTTTAGTGCATTTAATCATGGGCTGCAAAAAATTTACACCATCTTAATTCATATGTGCAAGATCTTTTTTCACTCTTCTCCATTTAGCATGAGACTTCCAGTATTTTAAAATCAAATTACTTTTATCATTGACCTGTGGAATAAATGCTAGCCAGTAGTTCCTCAAAGCTAATGTGTTTCCTTATCAACCTCCTGCCAATGTTAGCTGTGACAAAGTCAGATTGTAACTCCAGGGCAAATCCAAATATGCTGTACATTCTCTTTGGGAGAGGTAATTTTTGAAATAGACTGTAAAACCAGACAGAGCTTTACTGTTAAAAATTGTTATGCTTTTAAAGTATTTCTATCCTATCTTACATATATATAAACCAGAAAATATTGATATATGCTTTGTGTTCATAATTTGTCCCTGTAAAATGTTTCCTACTAACTTTCTATAAAAGTTACAGAAAAATGCACAAAGCTGATTCATGTCACGTTTCATTATTCAGATACATTTTTAGCAGGTGAAAGGTATGGAATGTTTTGGGGCTTTTTTCTGCTTAGTTTTGTGGGCTGATGTTGAAATATGTATGTGTAAACCCTTTATAAAAAACATACATGTAATTTCTAGTCTACACACTATCTAGTTTATCATTAACTGATGATACCTGATGAGAATCATAGTGGTAACTAACAAAAACTGTATTTTCAGAATTTATTTTTTTCATTTTCACATCTGATCCACAAGGATACTTCTTTTTGTTTAGCCTTATTGATCATAACATTGTACAAAGAAGAATCCAGCCACAAGAAGATTAAATAGGACATTCAAATGGAAATGAGAAACATAACTTTAATTTGTGAAGGACACTATTAGCATATTTTATTAGGCAGTAACATGTTTAATTTGTTTCAACCTCAAGCCATTAGGCTCATGTCATTTACTTTCAGAGCACAGCAGAATGATCCCAACTGCTGCATGTGCTCCTGTTGGAAATTTTATTGTCCCTTAACACCTACACTTGCTGGATGACAAAGAGATCTTCTGGGGCTTTGAAATCAATGTGTATAAACTCTTCAGTGCCATCCTAATCATCATTGAGGCCTTTAGGTCTTCCCTGAATATAATAAAAATATTTAAAGAATATATACAGAAAAATATTGCCATAAGAAAGATCTCAAAGAAATATCCAAAAGGGAATGGAGGAAATAATTCCAAATGTGAAATCTCTGATCTAACACCTGTTGAACTAAATAAAAAGTAGGGAAAATAAAATGTATATAAAAGGCAATTAATTAAAACACCCTAGACTCTACATGCAGTGTTGTGTCTTTATAATTTGTCAGTAGATTTGTGAAAGCATGACTGGCAGGATTTGCTATTTATGTGCTCTCCCAAATTCAGACGGTTAGTATTGTGGGGTATGATAAGCAAAGGAAGTAGAAAGATTTCTTTCCTTTCCTCCATTTTTAAAGAAAACTTTGTTAAATTTCAATCCTAGGCACATATCACCACTTCGCACATTTTACTTCATACTGCAGTCAGTGCCTGAGCAATGTTAAGAAATCAATGTAAGTAGAGCCAATATATCAACATAATTACTGATAACAATGAAACCATGTATACCACATTGGCTATCACCAAAAAACACTGTTCTGAACCATGTCATCTAGAGCACAGTTGATAAATTGTTCTTTCATTCTAATAATTAGGGGGGGGTGGGGAAAGGAGACAATAACATTTCCACCAGCAGAAATTTTTGAAAACAGTGTGCATTATTCCTCAATGTACACAAGGAATCTTTAGCAAGAACTGCTAAATATCCCATCCCTTGCACAGTATCAGAGCTCCAGATACACATGCTCTTGGACTTTTAAGTCTCCATGTAGATGAGATAATGTGAAACATCTGCCATATGGAGGGACCAACCTTCATCTTGGATAGTCTCTCACAGTCCCTACTACCCCACTGAATAAAAAAAAAAATAGTATCCTAGAAATTAAAGCCCAAAAAGGGAGGGAAAAACACTGTGACATTAACCGTAATGGTGAAGGAATAACACCCCTGCAAGAGCTGCTGTGAGA
The DNA here is from genome assembly GCF_015220075.1 of Falco rusticolus. Taxonomy (NCBI): domain Eukaryota; kingdom Metazoa; phylum Chordata; class Aves; order Falconiformes; family Falconidae; genus Falco; species Falco rusticolus. Next base: position 37,631,782 of record NC_051191.1, on the reverse strand, counting down.
GTCCTGGCACAAATATGCACAGGCAGGGACGTGTTGGCAGGAGAAATCAGTGAGGCAGCAGCAGCTCCTCAGCTGCTACATGGGGCTTTCAGCCTCACAGGCTTTGAGGGGCATTTCTGTACTGGGGCTTTTCTCAGAGCTGCCCAGGCAACTTGTCTAACCCGGTTTCAGCTGCAGCTTCACTCAGCCGAAAGAATGATCCCCGGGACAAGTCCCTCAGCTGTCCTTGGGGCCAGCAGCTGCCTGCCCAGGTAGCCACAGCAGCACCCAGAAACAAGGCAGGGATGTGGGGGACAGGAAAACTTAATACATCTTTATTTGCAAATGTCTTCTGCCTACATTTCTGCCAGAGGAAACTTTAGACTGACCTTTGCTATGAATGGAATAGTAAGGAAAGAATTTTTTAAATAAATATAATTAAGTACAATCAACCCCAGATAAACTTTCACCCAGCATCAAATACACTTGCCGTTCCATAACAGAACCATGTATAGCAACACAAGGCCACATATGCGACAATTCATTCTTCATCTTACCTTTCTCCACCCTCCTTCCTTCAGCTCCCAGCAGTGTCTTCCCATACATAACCAATTTCATTGTGCCGAATTAATATTGGCAAGAATATGCCTTCCTTCTTCTCCCAGAACAATTAATGTAGTGCAATAAAGATGAGTCCCCAAGCTGAAAATCCTGTATTGTTCAATATTATGGGCTCTCACCTTGAACTCAGCTGGAGGCCTGCATCTTCCTTCAGTGTAAATTGGCAGAGTGCTCTGAAAAGTCACAGAGCTCTGTTGTTAGCATCACGTACTAGCTGCATTAGTTTGTATTTTATTTCCTAGCGTGATTCTCTCAGAAATGCTATGTGAAAATACTCACGCTCAGGTTTTACTTTCAATAAAGGCTATAAATAAAGGCATTAATAATTCAGGAAGAGGTATGGAGGAATTTGACCAAGAAAGTTAAAAGCAATAATAGCATTTATAGTCCAGTACTGAAAATGTATCCTTTATACACTAAAATGTATCCATTTTAAGTATGATCATGAATATAAAATTATTTCAGGGACTGGTATTTTATGAGACTTTCAAAAAGAGGTGGTGAAGAGCTCTACTCAGTTCATTCTGAAGATGAAGAAAAATGGCTGTTAATTGATGTTCAGGGGCCTCCTGGAGGAGAGGCTTGTTCTCAGTAAATCTGGGATAATCCAGAACACCTCACGGCATGGCATTATTCACTGCATGTGTTTGTCTGAAGAGAGTTCATTGCAGCTAAATACATTAAATCTACAGCTTTCAGCCCAAAGCTGTTCACTTACATTTAATGCGCTCTTGCCAAAAATACAGCAAGGCAGGCAAAGGGAAATTTTTGTTTGTTTGGGAGTTGTGGGGATTACAAGGAGGGTAGCAGGTCTTTCTGTTTATCCTCCCTGATAACAATCAAACAAGGATTAGAGGCACTTTATAAATAGCAACAGAAAAGCATTTGATCATGGTATCAACTAACTAAAATGCCAGTTTATTTGTCTTGGGTGGTGACAAGATCATCCTTTTCAAAGCACAAGTTTTAATTATTCAGTTGCAAAACAGTCAATTTTTGTGAATTTCTCCCGACACTCTCCAAAGAAATCCATATGCTGTGAAGCTGCATTTATGAACCAATTATTTCTAATAGAAACACCCTACATTTGACAAAGCAGCTTTAAATCATTTGGCCACGCAAACCAATGGAGAAAGTATCCCCTTACTTTTAACTCTCACATGAAATATGTCTAGCAGTGGAGCATGAGACTACATTCTTTAAATATTTTAAGAGTACATATTTCATACACTATATATGTATTTTTAGAAGATAAGTTGTTGTTGTTGTTGTTGTTTCCTTAAGGCCACACCAAAACTTAGAAACAGCCAAGTGAAAAGGGTTTGTATGCCAAAAGTTAATCTTTTTTAAGCACTATATAAGATGACTTAGTATCAGGTACTACTTCTCCTCGCAACCCAAACTCCACTAAACATATGATAAATGCACTTTTTGAAAGACACTCCCAACTTCTACCTGCAATAAATCTTTACAGTTTACATGTAACAGCATGTGTTAGGGCTTATTGTAAGGGTACTTGTATCCTTGTGGCTGGTATCTGCAACAGCCAAAATAAAGACAGAAGAGGAAACAAATTCCTTGTGGTTCCTAACAGTCATCTAGGGAGCCCTGCAAACACCTTGTCATTTCTGCATGTCAGTCTGGCATATGCAGCCATGAGCTGATTATTGAGTTAATTATTCTACAGCCAGATTGTACAGGTTGGTATGTGAATGCTGTTGTGCCGATCACTTTTAGGCATTATTTTTGAGACAATTCCCCAGCTCCAAATTCACCTGAAGCATCACTTCAGATATTTAGGGTGTTTTCGATAGCAAGACTGCAGGGAAGTGCCCTTTACAGGCTGTGAAGTAGATCATCAAACCTAGACAATTAAGTCTGTTTCCATGCACAACTAGTAACAACTCGTTCCTAAAATGTTTTCCACTGAGACAGATAGAGGCAAGAAATTTATGTATTAATTAATAATGGTGAATGAACGACATCCTTGTTCTTTTCCCCGTGCCGTGTTTCTTCACCAGCTGCAGAAGGGGAAGCAGCACGAGAAGTGCAGCCACGCAGTGCTGTCTGATGCTTTCCATACCCAGCGTGGGCACCGGCAGACAGCATGTCGTATTTCATTGTCTTTTCAACGAGTGTTTTTGGGAAGAGTCTCTGCACCGCACACCCTGGTTCTGTGCCATGCTGATGAGCATCGCAGGAGCTGGAAGCCCTAGTGACGTTAGGATAGTGGTGTGCACTTCTTACAAACAGTGCTAGAAAAGCTTCAAAATGTGCTCGTTGCCATCAGGCTCAGGAGGCCCCAGCTGTGGGTCTTGCAAGCATCACAATTCAAACTTCCATGTTTTAACTTACTTTTTAATGTCTTCTATACATGCCACAATGGAAGCTGCCATCCAGGGTATCAGTATGACTGAGGAACCGATTAACTGAACATCAAATCAGTGTGATCTTCAAAGCTGTTACAAATTTGAAGACCTTACTCAAAGAGAAGAAATCACTAGGTGAAAACTTCTCAGCTGGTTTGGAGCCTGACACCAGGGCTGTCCTTCCCCTTCTTTACCTGAAATCACCCCTGCAGAATTAGATGAGGGTCACTGGCATGGTGAACACTGCTCTGTGCTGCTCTAGCAGCCCCCTGCTCGTCTGAACCGGCAAAAGGGCCAGTAGCACCCAGTTTTTTGTGTTGCCAAAACAAAGCAAAATAACTCAGTGAACGGTTTTCCTTGCTCTGTATTTTTTGTATATATATGTAGTCCAGGGAGCAAACGGTTTTGCAAGATTCATGTTCTTTTGCATGTATATATTTAATGAAGTGAATAGCTTTGTTTTCCTTGATTCATTTTGTGATGTGTGTGTGCATGTATATGTATGTCATAAAAGGTCACCCCTGCTCGTCCCACCGTTTAGGCAGTGGGCTCCTCCCGAGTTGCTTCACGTGCATTGAAATCAAGTAGCATAGGTAACGAATGGGACTTAGACACCTGTATTCCAGGGACATCTCAGCTAAAGCTGCTGAATTAAGTTGCTAAGCACTGTCCTCGTTAATGACTGACTAAACATGAAAAGGGAAGCGGCAAGTTTTGTCAGACGTTGACAAACTGGGTAAATCAAGTGCTGAGTACACAGAGGGCTTTTAGGGCATGCCAGATGCTCGCAGCCAGGTCCCCCCAGCCTGACTGCCCTGCTAATGGATTAGGTTGTCATGGAGTGGCTGGATATAAATACCATGCGAATGGCAGAGCCTTGAACAGCTGGTGCCCGGGGTGCGGAGCCCTGGGGGTGACAAGGAAGCCACTCTGAGCACAGCTGTGCCACCCCCCTGGTGTGTGATGCCCCCTCAGACATCCCATGCCAGAGCCCCTGGAGGGGCAGGGGCCGGGGGACAAGCCCAGGGCTCCACGCTGTCCTGGTGCTGGGGGATTGCTCTACTCCTCTTTCTCACACAGCAGATAGCTTCATCCCAGCCCCATTAATGTTACTCAAAGCATTTATTAGCGCCATCAGTAGCCACCTATAAAAAACTGGACAGACTGCTATCTTCGCTCTTCCAGTTGCTAGCCCCTTTTGGAGGACAGAAGCCCATCAGCCCATGTCCTTACCTCATAGTCACAAATCTGCTGAGCAATGGCACACATCAAATCTTACCACAGGGAAGCAGAATCAGTACATGTTCTCCTCAAACACAACTAAAGCATTATTTCTTCTGGGTGTAGAGAAGGCAGTGGATGGTAGCCTTTGGCTGCAGGGCTCCATCTCCTGGTTTTAAGAAGATATTGTGTAGCATAAAGAAACAGGTCATTTTCAAAATACCTAAGAAATGAGGACATTATTGATATACTGGAGAGATACCGATACATTGGGTTATATGTTATTCTTTATTTCTGAAGTACTGCAAACATTATCAGAATTTTATGATCACGTATGCTGTTCTGTGTAGCTTCAAACTTGCTTCTTTGAGATTAAATGAAAACCCTTTGACCACATCGGATATCCCTGCTGTCACTGAAGCAGTGTGCTAAGTTGGAAGGGTCTCCTATTCCATCCTAGCCTTTGACTAGTTGCCGTAGCTGACCTCTAAAGCTCCCTTCCAACCCAAACCATTCTATGATTCTATGAAAACATTGCAAAGAGGTGTTTCTCTAAGTTTTCCTTTTTCAAGGACAAGGTCACTGGGGACATCACCTCAGATGTGGGGGGTGGAATGGCTCCTCCAGAAAATTCTTCCAGACCTCCATCTTCTTCCCCTATAGGCTCCATCTCACCAGCACCCCCAGCTCTGTCCAGACATGCTGGAAATACTGACCTTTACCATGGGTATGTCCTCACTAGCACTCATTCAAAGAATAATTTTGAAATGCATTTTCTTTGGGGTTTTACCTCAATCAAATGAAAAGAATGGGAGAATCCTTTCATGTATTTGCCTCTCACGTTCTACTGGGAGACAGGTACACAGCAACGTGTTCAAGTCACAGACCCAAAGCTGGCTACCAGCATACGGATGGCCATGTTTCCCTGTGCTGCCTCAGTGCAAAGGCAAAGCAACTCCAAAAAAATAATCACAGCAGAGCATAGAATTTGGGCCAACCACTCTAACAATAATCCTTGTATGAGAAGGAGTTTTACACATACATAAACAGTTTTACACATACATAAAACATACCTGGAAAGCAGGATGAAGGTCAAACCTTGAGGTGATCTGCAAAGGCAATGTCAGTGGAGGAAATGTAACATCTGCAGTGAAATGAGTAAGACAACCTGGTATATAAGAGAGTGGAGACCACCAAAAGCAAAATTCCTGCCTATTATTTTTAATTATTGAAGAGAAAGGTTTTTTTATTTCAAACTATGTATTATTAATGATGACTTACAGTGTAGTATCAAAGGAGGCATTGAGGAAAGTCAGCATTCATCACAGTCATTATTTACAGCTAATATTTGATCATCGGTCCAAAAAGCAAAGCACATCAAGGGAATACCAGATCCTTACATCACAAACCTTGTGGTCTGAGTTTCTGTCTTCTTATCTGTTGTTCACACAGCCAGAAAAATCCTGTCAGTTCTTCCTGTAAAATATTCTAAGGGGCCTCTCCTTATCTTCCCACGCTCTCTGAAGTCAATGGAAATTTCCTACTTTGCAGTGGTGATGGATCTAGTCCCATCTCTTTAAAAACACCGCTACCAGTGGGAATGATTCCTCTTCACAATAGATAATACTCCACATGGATATGACACTTTCAAAAGCTGGGGAGGTAGAGATGCAGGACATAAAGACATTTGATGCAAGTTTCCCTTTGCCCTGTCCTTCTCACAGTCTCTCTGAAGATCACACATTTTTCATACAACCGTGGATACAAAAAATTGTCATTTTCTGTCATGAGGTGCTGTTTTCGCTATGTTGCCAGGCATTGCTTTCCCCAAAGAATAGTTGTCCTGTCAATGGATGACATAAATATAAATGATAGTGTGATGTTGAAAGGCAATTTCAATGTAAATGAGCTACATGAGAACAAGAAGAATTCAAATGTAACAGCTTTCCTCCATCTGTAATAGGTGACAGGTTACTCTGCCCAGTGATCTCAGCATATGTTGAGGAGTACTGTGGCAATTAAGTATGTCCAAATTTCAGGCATTTTGCAATGCAATAAAGTGACCATTAACAAATACTTCAACAAACCCTTTTGATCAGGCTCTGGTACCTTTGATCAGGCCATGCAGCATTTTCTGCTGCATCATTCCCAATGAAACATGAAAATAGCATGGGAACGAGTCCCCATATTGTAAATTTTTATCTTTTCCCTTTTTTTTTTTGAGGATAGTACTTATGCACAACCAGGTTACAAAATACTACTTCATATCACCAATATTTGAAAAAATAATTTGACCAAACCCATTATTTGTTAAAATAACTTATGCATAAGGCCAAATGGAGGCAAAATCTTGACAACATCTTGAAATCCTCAATCTTGACAAAATCTTGAAGTCCAGCCTGACTTGCCTGCATTTAAAATGGCAAATGAACCACTGAGAACTGAATCCTCCCAACTTTACAAAAGCAAAATTTTTATTTAACTTCATCCCCTACACAGCTTCCAGATACTACCCATGAGGGTATTGTACACGGTATCATGTTCTTCTAACTCACACGTTTAATTGTTGCCTAGGGTGGTGGCTAGTGGCTCCATACTTTCGTGACTCTGGAAACTGGCAGGACTGGCTTCAGCAAGACTATGGCTGAGAACACGGGAGGTAGGGCACTGTGCTCCCTTGCACATCGTTCAGGCTTTGTCCTGCACAGATGGTGGTAATAGTAATGGTAAAGCGAGGGGAGAAAGGCTCTACAGGCATGGTGAGTTGACCTTGGCTGCCTGGTCACCAGGTGCCCACCAAGCTGCTTTCTCACTCCCCCTCTTCAGCAGGATGCGGGGAGAAAATATCACGAAAAGCTTGCGGGTCAAGATAAGGACAGGGGGATCACTCACCAATTCCAGTCATGGGCAAAACAGACTCGACTTGGGGAAGATTAATTTAATTTATTGCCAATTAATGACAGAGCAGGATACTGAGAAATAAGAATAGATCTATAAACATTTTCCCTCTACCCCTCCCTTCTTCCCAGGCTCAAGTTCTGATTTCCCTGCTTCCTCCCCCCCCGAGCAGCACAGGGGGATGAGCAATGGGGGTTGCGGTCAGTTCATAACACTTGGTCTCTGCCCCTCCTTCCTCCTCACACTCTTCCCCTGCTCCAGAGTGGTGTCCCTCCCACCGGATACTCATACTCACACTCACACGAGCTACTCCAGCGTGGGTCCTTCCCACAGGGTGCAGTCCTTCAGGAACAGACTGCTCCAGCGTGGGTCTCCCACGGGGTCACAGTTCCTGCCAGGAGCCAGCTTCCTCCCGTGCATATGTGCTCCAGTGTGGAGCCCCCCGTGGGCTGAGGGGCACAGCCTGCCTCACCATGGGCTGCCGGGGAATCTCTGCCCTGGTGCCTGGAGCCCCTCCTGCCCCTCCCCCTGCACTGGCTGGGGGGCTGCAGAGCTTTTTCTCACACATTTTTCTTACTCCTGTCCATCACAGCTGCTGCTCAGGATTTTTTACCCTTTCTTAAATATGTTGTCACTGAGGTGCTACCCACAGCAGTGGGTCTGCCACAGAGCTGGCTGACACTGGCTCTGTCCAACACGGGGGCAGCTCCTGGTATCTTCTTCCAGAAGACACCTCTGCAGCCCTCAGCTACCAAAACCTTCCCACACAAACCCAATACAACAGGCAACCCTTTCAGTAGTCCACCCTCATGACAAATGACAGTCAAGCCCAGACCTATCATATTTTAAATCTGCTTATGGAGATTAGTACCAGCTTTTGGTGAATGTTCCTAGTGGAATGGTGGTGCTGATGTATGAATGTAGAGCTGATGTTATGAACAGCCCATCACTGCATATGGTGAGGAAAATGGGAGTCAGCTAAGCAGAGCACTAGAGACTGAATCCTGAATTTTAGGGAAGCAGATAGTCCATGCTTCAAGACAGTAGAAATCAAATATGTGAAGTGCCCCAAATTCTCCCACTTCATTCCCTAATTATATTTCTGACTCATTTAAAGCTGAATTCTGAAAATTATTGCAGCAGGGTATGATGCTTAATGCTTTATGTAGCCTACTCGAAATGCTGCAGTGCTGCTTTTGTGGTATTTGTTTCTTTGTTTACTTTTTTTCCTTTCTTTATTTGCACACATTTTTGTATGCATCCTTTTTTCTCTAGTTTTAAAATGCATAATGAGATGTCAAAGTGCAGTGAGGTCACAGAATTATAGCCTCAATTTTCCTGATTTTATTTATTATTGAATTTCAGAATGCACATTTCCTACTGCCCAGGGAATAGTGAAATTCAACGGAACTATTTAAAAAAGATGGGGAAAGCTATACAGTATTCTGGTTTGTCCTAAGGAAAGCTGCATCTGTGAATCACTACATTTCCATTTTGCCTCCAGATTATCATTATTTGCCTTTCATCTCTACTGTGTATTATTCTCTGACATCTTGGGCGTACCATAAGGATCAGTATTTGTTTCCTGAAAGGGGGCAATTTTTTTTTTTTTATTGTCCAGTTGAAAGGGGTAGTGTATCGTTCATTCCTGCATTATCTAAAACAATATTTCTCAAACAAGGGACAGGGACGGATAAGGATGCATGTCAACCTCCAGTGCAGACAGGAGCCCATGGCAGTTGAAGCCTTTGAGGAGGTCGGTGAAGATTTTGAGGCAGGCAACAGCTGGCTTTTCCAGGCATAATCCCCAATGCATCAGCTGTGGCCTTCTTAAGTATAAAGGTATGGATCAAGCTCTTTATTTTTGTTCCACATTCACAGCAGCTGCATTGCTATTAAGAGGAGTGGGGACATTTATTCTGCACAACTATTAAGAGGACGTGGTGCAAAATTAAGAAGGAGTGGGGATGCGTTCAGCCTGGAGAAGAGAAGGCTCCAGGGAGACCTTACAGCAGCCTTCCAGTACCTAAAGGGGGCCTAAAGGAAAACTGGAGAGGAACTTTTTACAAGGGCATGTAGTGGTGGGACAAGGGGTCTTTAAACTGAAAAAGAGTAGATTTAGATTAGATATTAGGAAGAAATTCTTTACTGTGATGGTGGTGAGGCACTAGAACAGGTTGCCCAGAGAAGCTGTGGATGCCCCATCCCTGGAAGTGTTCAAGGCCAGGCAGGATGGGGCTCTGAGCAACCTGGTCTAGTGGAAGGTGTCCCTGCCTATGGCAACGGGGCTGGAACTAGATGATCTTTGATGTCCCTTCCAACCTAAATAATTCTATGCTTCTATGAAATGACATCCTCTTTGTATTTGGTGCTTGCTAAAGGAACAGCTGTATTGCCTACAAGCAGATAATTCCACATCTAATTTGATTTGCAGAGACTGATTAAGAGTTCCCCACAAGCGCATTTTCCTTCATTATCATCACCGTGTAGCTACAGACAGTCCCCACTGTGCAGAACCACTTCTCGGTGCAGGCGGGAGGATGGGGTTGTCTCAGAGAAGGTGAGACAAGAAGCCGGTGCAGGGTGATGCGGCAGGTGCTTGGAGCAGGTCTTGCTGTGAGTTCTGGTGCCTTTTCACAAGCACTCACCAACACTGGAGAAGCACCCCAGAGAGGGATTGGGGAGGACATTCTGGGGAAGACAGGGGAGATAAGTGAGGCTGAGGAAGGGTGTGGGTCTTATCTGCTCATCTGCATTGGTAAAAAATGTTAAGCCTGTTTCTGACACATATCTTCCAGACAGGAATTAATTTAGAGGGATTTGTACCGCTTTTCGTTGGACACTACATTTTTCCTGATGTTCCTCTTTCTAATTAATGTGCTTTGCTTCCTAGTGAATACAATATGTTCAAACAATATTCTGAGGTGAGTTTTTGTGGCTAGATCCAAGTAAAGTGGTTCTAGTGCAATCAGGGCTCTGACTCTGAGGTCTATTCCCTCAGTCAATCATCGGTCTTATGGAAAAAGCACATAACTCAGCCTGAAGCCAGGTCTTTCTAACATCACCCCTTCGAGGGCTTAGTTCAGTGGTGGTGAGTAAACGTCCACTTCAAAGCTTACTTCTGGCATAACACCAAGTTATAACAACCCAGAAATTACTGTTTTACTTTTGTAAGACAAAAACCTTACTGCTTTAACTACAGATGATTTGGGCTATTTCATTATACCACCATAATTTATATAATTGCTATTGAAAATTATTCTAACAGAGATCTTAGATATACAAGTAAGTTCTCATCTCCCTTCCAGAAAATTAAAAAATTATCACCCCAGAGTGTGTAGAAGGGTAATTTTGTTCAGTTCACTACCAGACTTGCTTGGGAATAAAGACTCAAATGTGAAAATTGACAAAACTTTTGTTTTTCTTTTCTGATTCTGCATGACTCTTGAAACTCCCAAAAGCTTCCATTGCTTTGCTCAGATCATTTTGCCTCTGAGAGAAAAGGATGAGACCATGGGGAGCTGCTGGTGCAAGACTGATGGGAATCTCGCAGAAATGTATTTCCAGCCTCCTGTGAAGAGCCGATTCCAGTCCGCTCTCCCAGACATCCAAATGCCAGAAATGACAGAGGTAGGCAGTAGACACTGAAGACGTAGGAAGGACTTTTATGATGTGGAGTGGCTTCCCCTAAATGTCACAGTAGCTATGATGAGAGACAGAACATAGCATACACAAACATAATTGAGTTCCAGTTTTACCACATGACATGTTTTATTCATAGGATATACTACATATTTTTTAAATTGCATCTTGTCATTTAAGCAGGTTTTGCAGGGAGAAACATTATGTATTTTAAATCAATTGATGGAGTTGGAAAAAGTGGGCAAGTTTTTTTATTTGGAGTTCCTTCATTAGCCCTGACAAGTTGCAAGTCCCTGCTATTGCTTGTTCAAATGACTTTCCGTGGCAGTAAGGGGGAGGAGAGAAGAAAGGGGGGAAAGAGAAAGAAGGGTCATGGAAAGGTGGAACACAGAAACACACTGTTTGCATTTCTATTGTGAAACCTGCTCATTTCCTTATTATCTACCAGAAACTGTCTTTTCCAATTTACATATATATATATATATGTTTATTTCAGAAGCTTCAGTGGAGTATTCTCATTTGATTAGAGCTGCAGTTAGAAGCGTTATATGCAAGCGTACAAGAGCAGTTATACAACAGAATATATATGATCTCTTGTCAGTCACTGCTAGTTCACCCCAAACCTCAAGATTTCAGGAGAATGTCGAGTTTGAGTTAAACATGATAAATTTCTGGGTGCTCAACCCTTCTCAGCCTTCAGGGAAATATGCTGACTGTAACTCTGCATCATTGCTGCTAGCCAGTTGAGGACTACAGGGGACATCTGAGCCCATGCCCTGCCACTGAGCTTTGAGAACAATTGCTTCAGCTTTGTCACCGTGCCATCAGTCTGCGATGTTCTGCTTATGCTACAGTCTTAATCAAACCACACAGAAAAAAAGGTGAACTTCTTAGTTTCACGCTAAGATCCCCTGCTTCTTCTCCAGCCCTTCATGGTACAAAAGAAGGGTGCAGTTCATAAAGGACCCTTCAGGGACCATGGCAGTCCCATGGCATGATGCACTGCAAAATGTTGAATACTGCTGCAAGCCTAAAAGACAAAGGGAGCAGCTGACAACAGAGCAGGTAGCAGGACCCCCTCATCTTCCAAGGCCAGAGGTCACCCAAGGTCTGACCTTCTGAGGTCAGAGCTGCACAGGCAGTCACCCTGTATTTCCAAACCTTAGTGTCCTCTACATTGTCTAAATAGATGTGAAAGGTTTGCATCCTGAATGCAATGCAGAATCTGCAAAGCAAAGAGAAAAGACTGGTTTTTTAATTCAGCCTATTTTAAGACAACTACTCTATCTGGAGGCATTTCCCCTGCATCTGTGACATGCTGTGATTGACATTTGCTTGAATTCAATGACTGGAACAAGCACAGCTTTCTCCCCATATGCAAGCTATCTTTTCCTTGGGCAACCATACAAAATCCCTCAGGGCATGAATGCCTCTTTGCTAAGGAAAATGAACCACTGGCCAGGCTGAACAAGGCATCAGCTCTCACCTGGCTCCAGCACTCTCCCAGTTAATGCATGAATTCAGCTTCCCAGGTGAGGCTTCAGTGTGCAACAGCAGAAACTGAGGAGCCAACATGCAGAAAACAAACCCTGTCACAGAGAACGTTTTCACACAGGTTGCTGTCGTTTTCCAAGCCTGAATTTGTGAAAGTCATATCAGGACAGAGATTGTTCTTGTTTGCATTTAAAACCCTAGATGAATTTCTGCTGAATCCCTAGATTAATTCCTACTCAGCAGGATCAAAATCCAGTCACTGCAGCACACGTACACACTGGCCCCTGCAGGGAGTTGTATATGGTTCTCTATTTGTAGCAGTCCTAGAAGGTTGTCACAGCACTCTCCAAACCATCAAGCTGCAACAAGGTCTTTTACCACCTCATACCAGCGTACTCTACTCTTCATAAGTCCCTCTGCTGCCTTCTCCTTGTCTCACCTCATCCAGGGCATGTGTTCTCTCTTCTCTTGCTTCTTCCTCAGCTGCTGCTCTCTTCATTGGTTCTCAACCACTTAACCAGCCACAGCTGCACCTTATCTACATCAGCCAACCCGACATCCCTGAAGCCAGCCCACAGCTGTATATTATCGATGCTAATTAACCCAGCTTCATCCCTCTACAGAAGGTAGCATTTGGGAGAGAGGCAGCACAGCCTCACAGCACATGTGTATTCCCCAGCAATATCTTTAGGACTACAAATAGCAATTTAATGCTGATGAGCAGAGCCCTCAAATTTGGGCATATTTAAATAGAGGAGAGAGCCTATATTAATGTGAAGCTTACTTCATGAGGTCCCTTATTTTTGTCCATCGCATTATGGGAACTTGGAAGTGGGATTATCCTCCGGTTATGGCAAACAAATGTGAATGTTAACTTAGGGGTCTTAAAATGTCCAGAGTACTCCACGAGGATGTGGTCAGAGGAGGCCAGAGGGTGATTCAGCCCTGCCTGGGGCTTGGCTCTGCTGCCCACACAGAGCCACCTCCTGCTCTCTGGGATGCCCAGAGGTTTCCAAGACAAGTGCTGAGGCTGAGCAAAGCTAAGGCAACCCACACGAGACCTATGCTGCTTTGGAGTGTCTGCTGGTGGTCAGCCAGGAGCCCTTACACTCTCTCAGGGGCGATAGATGCTCATGAGAGGACACCAGTGGCTGTGTAACCGAGTGGCTCGCTGCCAGCTGCTGACTGTGTCAGCTGGATCCCACAGACTCTTGCTGGGAGCTTCAACACCCACAAACCGTCTCTGACATTTAGGTGTGCAAGCCTCACACCAAACCCTGCTTTGGCAGTTTTATGGAGCATTTGCCATATCTCCCTTCGCATGACTGCAATTGTCCTTGAAGGGCAATTTTCAGTTTTTATTACTTTGTTAATTCCTCTTCATTTTACCAGGGTTCATGAGGATTTCTGAGGTAGATCAGGCATCACTGTTACCTATACCTTTTCATGACGTAAAAGTACTATGAAATATTCCTTTCATACAGCTATCCCATACTGACTTACTGCTTAATCCAGCACCAAATGCAAATTACAACATGAAATAAAATTATATTGTTGTAGGACCACAAGGGAGATGGTATTGTCAGAACTAAGACGACAACAGGAAAATACAGATGTAGAGTGTGTTCTGTCACACGGCAGGTAGCTCGTCACCTGCACATCCAAAACCCCAATCACAAACCTATACAGTAACAGCTTTTTTCTGTTCCCCTGCCATCCTGTTCATGACAGCAAGCAAGCAAAGGGAAGTCTGCTCAGAGCCTTTGCTTGTGTAATCTGCTAACAGATCTACAACACAGGGGTGGTCCCAGCAAGAGCATGGTCTCATGGATGCTCTCATGGAACAAAGCGCCAGCAGACAGCACAAGAGGGCTTTGCTCTGCTCATCTGGGCAGCCCACAGGTTTTCAGCTGGTAGCCCAAAGAAAGGCTACTGGGTAGGAACAGTGGTCTCAAAAGCAATTCCCCGCTTCAGTAGAATATTTGTAAATTATTTCACAGCCAAAAGAGCACCAGATAAGCTTCAAAAGAAGAGAGAAGTGTTTGACAGAGCACTGCCCTTCTAGAACACTGCAAGTGTGCAGCAAGAACTTTCTGGTTTTTTGGCAGCTGGTGACATTACTAGATCAAATCCTCCTTTATTTTATAAAATGCCTTGGCTGGGTAATACTTTAAAATGAAAAGAATTCTCATAAAATACATTCACTTCTATTGTTACCTTTTAAGGTATTAAAAATTGTATTTATTACATTATTGTGGATACCATATTACTTCCTGCTACATTACTAATGGACACTGCATTTTTATTGAAAAGTGACTGAGGTTTAACTGAATGAAAAGAAACCAAAATCTTCAAAAGCAAATAAAACTGGAAACACCATCACAGATGTTATGATTTGCAAAAGCTGCATAAAATAAATAACAGACACTTCTATGCTCAAAATAACTCTATTGCTGTTATAAAAGTATTTTTATTGCTTTCTGTTTCACAAAGCAACCCATGCTTTACTTAAAGATATTTCAGGCATTTTTTTTCTTCGCTGCATCAGCAGTGGCTAGGCGTACATTAGTTAAAATGTAAAAAACTTTCCCCACAGTCTGTACTAACTTACATAGGAGAACTCTGATGAGACAAATGCATTTCTGCACTGGACTGTTACACATGGTACACTTATGCTATGATGCAAAAATCATCTCTGCTAGAAAAATCTCAGAGCTAATAAGCAGCTGAGTTTTGTCTGCATCTAAACTTTTCACATGTGAGATGTTTGCATTCAGGATTTCAGCTCATTCAGAGCGGGATGATGCCAGGGATGTACCTCAACTGCTTGAGTATTCAGGAGTGATGAGACCCAGTGTTTTGACCTCAAGCCAAGTTCAATTTGCCAGTGGCGGCCAAGTCTGTTATACAAGATCAGACTTTAGAAAGCAAGCCTCAGAGGTCACAGAGGAGCTACTTATTTCAGTGAAGAACAGGTTGTCCTTACCATGAGGCAGGCTGCAGAGGTAAAGTCTGATCATTGCTGAGAGTCATGTGCAATTCCATTTATTTGATTTATTTCCATCTAAGGCTGTTTCTATTTTGACCTTATTCATGATTTGAGGTCTTTCTTCTGAAGCCTGTCCATTGAATTCTCAAATAGCAAACTCTCAGAGCATCCTGATGGCATATAGTACATACCACTGCAAGCAAGCATCTCAGGATCAGCTGCTAGGATCATTCTAGTATAAGCAAAATATTGAGAGTTTAAATCAGAAACAAATGACCATGAAATCAAAGATTTAATGTAACTCCTCAGTATTACTTGTCAAGGCTTGAAAATTATAGCTTGCTTTCTCTTGGGTTTATGAAAATGAAAATTTTGTTGAAAGCAAGTACTCTCACTTCTATTGCCAGCCTTATCTAAACACAAGAATGGAAGTCAGAGACCTTCCCATCAAAAACAGTTATCTTCCTCATGTCACTGTGATTCCTCATGTATATGTGATTAGAAGATTATTATTTCTAAGGATATGTAAACTAGCTGAGATGAAGAAACTTTCACATCCAAAGTGAAAGAGAAAAAAAAAATCAGTGAAGTTCCAAAAAGTTTAGCAAAGTTCCTTTTTCACTTCACTTTCTCTGGTCAAGTTTAATCCACATCTTAATGTATTAAGTGCTATTAGCATTAATCTCCAGGGATGTGAGACAGATGAGGCCTAATCAGTTTCTATGCCTTATCATCTAGCATTCATATGCAAATGTACTCAGATCATTTCATCACATGAGATAATGTTCCTTAATCAAGCTACCAAAACCAGAAACCATGCCAGAGAAAGATTATCCCCACAGATAAGACAGAGAGAGAGATTTTCAATTTCAAATGTTGGTTGTCTTTTTTACCTCTCGCTCAAGAATCCTTGAGTTATTTTAGAAAAGTTAGGGAAGCACATATCCTATGGCCTTCACTCTTTTTTTTCTTTAAACTGGTCATTCTTTTCTTTGGCCCAAGTTCCAGAATGAGCAAAGGGACCTTGAAGGCTTCATGCACACCTCTGCTGTGGGCCCTGGGGCTATACAGCATGCCAACAAGGTTATCAGAAACATCCTAACTCTGTAGTTAAAAGGAATGGTGATTAATTAGCTAATCCAGTTGTTAAAGTAAATAGCTGTTGGATTAACAAACAAAACACTGTTTTAGCAAAGCAAAACATTCAGAATTCTTTTTTTAGTTTCCATAAAATTGAATTTGATTATAGACTTCATTATCAAAACAGAAAACCAAGAATCATGATGGAAGTCCATGTGCTTTGTTTGGATTCATGTCATCGAACCTTGGTTATCTCACATCAGCATTTACATCTGAGTTGGTTATATAGTCTCTCTCTCCAGCGCGCAGCAAGAAATAGGCATTTAGGGAATGCAGTTCATACGATCTATTTTGTATACTTACATTTGAGTGAGCAATAGTCTGGAAATGCCTATTTCCCTCAATTAGGTAAAGTGGGAGACTGTATGATGAGCTCATCCGTAAATATTTAAAGCTGGTGAGGTGCACCTCCCCCATTTTTTGTGTATATCAAAACACTCTCACACACACGCTTGCACATACACACAAAGAAGCCCTTTATATTAGAAAAATTAGGACCTCAAATCCAGCATACAAAAATTTAGATATCTGGGGATTATGATGGTTTGAGCATCTTTAATTCACCTGTCTTACATCAACGGGTTGTGATACAGTCTTTAATTACAGGATGACATCCTTTTTTCCCATCAGATGCCTCCTTTGCTCCATCCACAATTAACAAGCTCTCACACAGTGACTGAGAAAGGGAATAGAGGTTATATGGAATAGTCAGAATCCTACAAACTTGCCACTATAAAACATTTTGATAATTTGGAAAAAAAAAAAGCAATGTGGTACACAGAAAATGAATTTTTAAAAGCTGTTGACAGGTCTCAAAATCCATTTGTAAACAGTGAGACCTCATTAAGGGCATGTATTCTTAAGGCCATGCTGAGGTCATTTCTTGGCCTTTACATTTTTATTAATGGTCTGGAAGAAATGAGAGAATCCTTACTGATTAAAGTGTACATGTGACACATGAAGAGGGTACACTGAAACAAATGAGTTGATAAGCTGCTGCAAGCAAATGACATGTGAATCAATATGCGTAATTGTAATTCAACAATATTCAGGAATTATAGACATAATGAGACACTATCTTGGGAACAGTAACTGAAACGATAGGGGCATCATGTCAGTCAGCTGGAGATCAGCTCCTTGTGCAAAGAGAATAACAGCAAAACAAAAAGGCATTGCTGGGATAAATGAGCAAAATAATACTGAAAAGGGTTAGAAAGGTTACACCACCTGGCACTAGCAGGTCTTCTTCTGAGACGCTGTGCATAGCCCCAGCACCCACAGCTCAGGATGGATGTCTCTGGTTCAGAGATGAACCAGGAGAAAGATTAAAGAATTGGAAAACCTGCCTTAGTGGAAAACTCGAGTTCAGTCTGTCTACTTTAACAGAAAGGCTAAAGTGTACCTTGATCACAGTTTCTAATTACCTCTAGGGGGAACAGAAATTCAGTAATTGAGGGCTCTTCAGTCTCAAAAGCACAAACATAACAAGATCAAGTGCCTGGAAGTTGCAAGTAGAGACATTCAAAAATAAAAATTACAAGCATTAGTATTATGAAAATTAATCACTTCAATAATTTAACAAAAATAATGATAGCTTTTCCATACTGCAAATATTTAAATTGATATTTTCTATCTTTTAAAATGAGATGCTCTAGTTAAACAAAAACTAATTCAGGGAAGAACTGACCTGTGCTACACTGGAGGTCAGAGTAAACTATCATCTCTGAATGGGACCTAGGACTATGTTGCTTCATTTCACTGCTGAGTGGGGGCCCCATGTTTTATTTACAGTACATAATTCAAAACCTCAAATAGTTAAAAATACTCTTTTTTTCATGGAATTTCCTTTACTGTAATGCTAGGGTGCTGCACCAACATTAATCTCTACGGCAGGCCAGTCCAAGATGGAGGAGTGGAATTGCTGGTATTTTAGGGAAAGAGCACCAATGTGAGATTAAATCTGAAAACACCTGTTAATTGTGGATGCACAATTTGAAAGGCTTGTACCTCATCTTTCAAAATACCTTACACTCCTGAGCACTTCACATATTTAAAGCACAGCTCTAACCAGCATCAGTCATGGCTCTGAAAGCTCAGTACTTCCACAAACCAAACCCTAGCAATTTGCATGGAAACTAGGAAAACAAGATCACACAGTTAACGATCACTTCTGGATGAAAAATTATTTCAAATGATTCCTGCAGTAGAGAACTGCAGGAACGCAGTGTCCAAACCCAGTTCTGCAGGGCAATGTTCAAAGATGTAATTCTGAGATCAATTTTTCCTACTCTGAAATCCCCTCTTATGATCAGTACCAACCTTTTTACCTTTTTGCTTCTGCAACCTTCTGCTTTTGCAACATTTTTGACCTCATAAAGGTCATACAAGAAAACAATGCACAATGAGGAAATAAAGGTACAGTATAATGCATATCCGTGAGGTTGTAGAGAATTTTTCTGCAATTCTGGTATTTCCTAGTTATCATGAGTCCAAATTTGCAATCTTGATGTTTTTTCTAACAGTTTCAATTTTAAACGTGTCAGTTCCTCGGTTCTTCTATTATCTTTTAAGCAGAAAAAGTATCATTGCCATTTTACCAGCTGGTTCCTCAAAGGAGTAAAAATACTCAGACCCAGAATGCAGAATTGTGCTGTATGAGCAAGCACAAGAAGGAGTTCACACTAGGCAGCTGCCATCCTTCTCTACCCTCACACTGTCTCACTGGATTTCCTACAAGATTGTTGGAGCAGAGGAAGAGTGCTCCGCCACCACAGATCGCTCTCCGTCATACCTCAGCGTGCCCATCCCTCCCAATATATTGCTGGTCTAGACATTCCTGCGTTCACTCACAGCTTCCTATCCATCCCTCTGGGTGCACATAAGTAGAGATACAACCGTGAGCTCTTGCAGGTGCAGAAACTAATGGAAAGATCTTCTTGGCATGCCTGTGTCTGTGTGCAAGAAAGGTAGGGAACCAAGGGAAAGTCCACAGAAAGCTGGAGGAGCTAAGTAGAGAGGGGAACCTGGAAAAACAGCTCCTCTGGACACTAGACCTGCTGGAAAGGCATGCCTGGGAACCGAACCAGGGACCAGCTCCCAAAGCTTTGCATCTAAAAAAAAAACCCTTTGGCTGCTGAGCACTTAGGGATGCATTGGGTGCATGGAGCAAGCTGAAGGCCAGGCAGAGCTGGCAGGGGCCACCAGCTAGTAGCCACCCCCGCGAGGCAGCCACAAGCCAGGCTCTGTGCCGTGCCTGTGGGCCAGCAGCAAACGCTTCCCAAAGCTGGCTGGGACATGCCTGCTGCATTGGGATACATGGTCAAACCGTGCAATGGAAGCACTGCAACAAGGCAGGGGACACCAGGCTGCTCCACCATCTTGGCACGACTCACCAGACAAGGTTTCTTAACTACTTGGTATAGTGCATAACTTTTTTAATAGTGCAGAGGTGCCTGGGAGGAAGAGGCTTTCTCTAACACACAAGGAATATACTATGCCTGAAAATGTTATGGGTCCCTATTGACAACAGACTTTATCTGTGCTTTCTATCAATTTAACTATAAATTTCCTCATTTGTGAGTTTTGACTCAAGGAGACCTATGTATTTAGTCTAACAAATGATTCTGTGTTTTATGACACTGCAATGAAATCTGTTGGTAAGATGTAATAATTCATTTTGTCATAATTAATGGGTGACAGACAACACAGTACAGAAATAACAGATTGTTAAATCAACAGACATATCAAGGTAAGCCAAAGCTTATACCAGCTGCCAGTTAAGAATTAGACAGGAGGTTTTGTACCAGTATGTAATCCAGCACAAGGTGTAAAACCAAGTTGTAAACATATTTCCAAGCAGCCCTGGTCCCAAATATCTACTGCCTGTGGTATCCCTCTAAGACATCTCTCCCTCCTCCTGTGTCTTGTTACACTGCGGTGCCACATCATATGCACACACTTTGCTTTTCCCAACCACAGTAACTTGATCTTCCCATCATATAATAAGCCTCTTACATCTCCTGAATATTGAAATACTATTATAATGCAGTGAAAAGCCACAAGCCTCCCAAAACAATCTAATTTCCCAGAGTTAACTTTCAAGATGAAGTTGAATAATGGAAATGTTACCAGTAGGTAACCCTTTATGGGCATTTAAGGTCTTTAACAAACAAAAAAAAAGAAAAATTGTGGGGTTTTAATCAGAATTTCTCCATTACCTATCCCAGGACATTTCCCACTGGAAAAGGCAGAGGCTTGAGAGGAATGCCTATGATTTGCAACCACAGGAGTAAGCCTACTGCAAACGGTGGGGGATCTGGAGCTGGAACACTGTCCTGGCAAGTCCATTTTCAGCAAGGAACCGTAATCAGCAGTCAATGTCTTCACAGCCAAGATGAATTAAGAGACTTTGCATCAGTGCAATATATTAACAAAGGCTCGCCTGCAAGGGGGGCTTTTGTGAATCTTTCTACAAGAAGTATGCCCCTGAAATTGCCAACAGCATTGCAAGCCTGCTCCTGCAAGGCATCCCGTGTCAGGCTGGGCATAGAAGTATTTACTATCTCCCTTTTTGTCTCATGTTGCTAAATGCGTGTGGCAGGTTGGAGAAGATCAGATTTACAGAGGATGTGGAGACAGAAAACAGAGAATAGAAATTTGGTACAAAATCCTCCATATTAGCCTTGACAAGAGCAAGGGAAATTGGCCCTGCGGCAGTGCAGTTTCTCAGAGGTTGGTAACGGAAATGGCTGGCAGCACTTCTGAGGCGCAGGCACTGGCTGGGGTTCAGGCTTTGGCAGCAGTGTCCCTAGCTTCACCCAAGCAGCCGCAGAAACAGCTGCTGGTTACCAGCAATGCTTCTGCTCCATCAACACCTGACCTCGCAGGCCGTGGGCTGGATTTGCTACAGCTGACTTGTCCTTCATCAAAGCCTTACACACAGAGGTGCTGCCCCTGCAGCCAGCCTGGTGATTTCCACGGACCTTTCAAGTGGATAATATTGGCCAGACAGTTGTGGAGTTGGCTTGGGTCTGTGTTGTCAGCAATAGAGAAGCAGTCTGTCTCATGAGGGCAGATACTCCACCCAGAAACAGTCCTGTGACATTTGCCATCTAATTAATATGCCATTTGGGTCCTTACATATACAATATTTCTAGAAACTTGTATTTCAATCAACAATCAGTGACTGTGAATATCAGTGTTATTATCAAAAAGCTTTTTATTCTCTGAGCAGAGGCTCTCAAAAAGATAATGTTTCTTCACCTTATTTGTGGGAAGGTCAAAATGGTATTGCAGAGGATCCTGCTGGCGTTCTTTATATATTCAATAATTATTTGGAAAAACAAAAAGTATAGACCACAGCTGATAGGCTAGACAAGGTAACAGATGTTGATACCTGTAAATAAAACAAGCCCTCCATAATTATATCTTAAAGTATTCAATTGTGAAAATCTATTAAAAAATACTAATGATGCCTGTTTTCCACTCAGTAGCCTATGGCAGTGCTCCTACAGTTTATTAAGAACATGAGCAAAGTAAGAAGCAATTTAGAAGCTTTGATTTTTCTTGCTGCTGGAATATCTCCACAGAGACTCTCCTTATGATCAGCCCAATGATTTGAAATTTGTACATAGCTTTCACCAGCAAAGACTTTGTCTGACTTGTCATATATATTAACAGATGCTTCCTACTGCAAATACTTGCCCCTGTGTCCTGTCAGCTGGGCTAGCTGCCACTTGTATTCTGAATATAATGAAAGACGGTGGTTTTAACTTTTAAACCATCCACAGCTTGGTGGTATACAAAGGAGATAAGCTCACACGCCTAATGTACAGGGAAGGCTGTAAACTCCACATTTCTAAGTAAATTCCACTTACCTGCATTTATCCTTGATGGCATGCTGGCAGAGCACATCTGCCTGCCTCCTTGCAGGGTGTGCTGGCAGCTGCAGCCACCACAGCTGCTGAAGCCACCTGCCTCTGATAGAACAATGAAGAAGGTGGCCCGTGGGCATTTTATGCTGAAAGGTTAATGAGTTCTGCCACCTTGGATCATGTGGCTACAACCACTCTGCTGTGCAGAACAGGCAGCCTCACTCATGGCCTCAGAGCCAAATCGGCTGCTGCTGTCTATTGCCTGTTATCGTGACATGGTGACAATGAAGAGGGGATTTGAGAACATGCTCTACAGCACTTCAAGGGTTTCATTACTTGCACCATATATGTGTCTGATGCTCAATGCAGTGGCTATCTGTCCTGGATGTGACAACATTAGATAGCCCAGTGACACAGGGTCCTTCCACCAAAGTCCCTGGCCACTGCTGCAGGAAGGGCTATAATTTACAGGCAGTCTGGGATCAGGATGAATTCAGGAAGAACTTTTATGTTCAGGAAGAAGCTAAGATGCATACTGTTCTTCAGGGTGGTCTGTCAAGTGCTGCAGACAACTTGTTAGGGTCTTATCTACTGCAGGGTCTTACGATATCTCAGCTGGTGACCTTCATCACTGGCAGGATACTTGACAAGGTGAATCTGTTGTCTGATCCATACATAGGCAATCTTGCCTTTGGACATATTGACCTTTACAGTGTACTGCAAAAGAGACCTTCCCAGAATTTTATAAAGGAATGGAGGAATTTGTGAACTAAATTTGGAAGTAAAGGTCATATATTGATGTTGATGCCATCAGTGTAAGGGCAGGACGTGTGGTATAAAGGAGATGTTGGGCAGCTAAGTTTTAAATCCTATTCACTACATTAAAATTACTTTAGCAATCTGCTTAGTATAGCACCAACACACAATAAAGACTAATTTTAAGTAGAATAAATAAATGAGCAGTAAGATAACTATTTTGGGGAGTTTGCTGTAGGACTGTTATAAGAGGGAAGTGAATGCCTGTGGTGGGGCTTCAGTATCTGATTAAGACATCTATCAACAGTCATTACTTTCCTCCCAAGACGAGCAGTTCCTGCTGCTGTGGAGTCTGTCCTTAGCCTTTCCTGGAAGAAGAAGGTCAGAAAAAACAGGTCAGCCCCTAGATAGGAGTGTTTGGGGGAAACCCCGATGCTTTGGTCTGATTCTGGGGTCTCTTACAAAACACACTGCCTCAAGTCAGTCTCCCCTTACTACCACCCTTTTTTTTTTCTTTTGAATGAGCAAAAAGGTTCCAGTCTCAAAGCTACTCTTGTCACAGGCTACACTGGAAAATGCTTTTTAGCAATCAAAAATTTCCTTTAATAAAAGCATCAACAAGCAAATCTTTACCTACAATCATTTGGGTCCATGCAAGCGGTCTCAGCATCAACCACAGAAAAATTTGCTGTCGAAGTTTTCTGCAAACACCCTAATTTGACTATTTATGAGCACTCCGAGATTAATATTGATGTGGTTTAGAGGTTCATAATCCACTTTAAAAGTTACATTGCATACAGACATCACCAGCCAAACCAGATGACTTCCTACTCCGAAATTAGTCAGCCAGGCTTCCGTAGCAGTCAGAGGTAGCCACTGTGCCTCTACAGAATGGTTTCTCTCTGAAACTGTGGAGCTTCGTGCAGCACTCCAAATGCACATTATCCCTGTCATAGTTTGATTCTTGCTGTCAGAGCAGGGGGTTGCCACTAAACAAGAGTCTGAAAATGATGTTGATAAAAAGGCTAGCGGACACCCTGAGAGGAATCCTGATAGGTTCCTAGTTCCGTATTTTTTATCATTAACAGTTCAATTGCACAGATTCATTCCTGTGAATGTACTATTTATTTATTCAGTGGCATAATGATAGTACTGTTTTGTTTTCTACTTCTTCCCTAATGATCTCTAATATGAGGCCTTTTTGACATTCTCTGAACATTACGTTGATGTTTTTAGAGCACTAGCTGCAATAACTTTGAATCTTTTCTCCATGAATCACAACAACTTATTCAGAGACAATCACTATGCATCCCTAGTTAGAGAGATTCTTTCTTTTTTCAAACCAAAAGCATTAACTGCCCTTATTGGGACTGAAATACATCTGCCATATTGCTGTGCAGTTCATTCAGACGAGGTCTTCTCTACCTTAAATGAAGCTTGTAACACATATAGCAAACAAGCTAATACTACATAACATCATTGTGCAGATGTCATATAAAACACAGCAGAACCAAAGGTAAGAATTTGCAGTTTTGATGCAAATTATAGTCATTTGAAGGACTGAACAAAATGCAACCCAAAGAAAAAAAAATCTTTTTCTCTCTTTTTCTCTGTTTCTCTCTTATTACTTGGTGGATTTCTCTCTATCACAGAATATTCCAGATGAGGATCTCATACTTGAAAACATCATCAAGCTGTACTCAGTATCACCAAACATTTCAAATTAACAAGATGTATTGCTTCAGTTACTTCATATGAACAAAAATTAGAAATGAAACCCTCTCTATTAATTTCACTGTTAGAACATATATAAATGGTGTTCATGTTATACTGTATTTGTTAATGAACCATGCTACAGAGTTCCCAGGAAACTCTATCGTCTTACTGAATACTGATAAAATTAAAGTGTTAATCATAATGGAAATGTTCAAAAGGTTATTTTATTGGTTGCATGAGTTTTTGTGAGGAACTTCTATCTTGAAAACAGAAGTTGCTCTAAAATTAACTGGAAAATAAGGGAATAAGCATTTGAAAAAATCAATGCCATCAATGACTGAAGGACACTGTCAGCTGACCTCAAGCTGAAATTTTTTCTATGGGGCCACACTGTTTTCAGTCCTAGTAAATGAGTATGTACCATATGACTTCCTGCTACCAGGCAAAATAAAAAGAGAAAAAAATATGCCAGATACTGCCTTCTAGGAAATCCTGAGAAGTCAGCTGCTATTCCTGTTGCAGCAATGCTTAACACTGCTGATTTCTCTTATGCAGGTCATGGTGCCCTAGCAGGCAGAATACATAGGCAGTCATGGGGATCAAGGCGTTGACTAGGATATGGGGTTTTCCCTCTTTTATTGAACCATGTTTGAATACAGAGAAAAACAAGGTGTTGAATAGGTTAGAATTCCTGATCACCCTCAAGATGATGTGTTAGAACACTCAGTGCTAACAGAATCTCTTTCCCTCTGTATGCTATGCTATCTTGGCTAACTAGGTTGTATATTTGCTATCCAATTTTCTTTATTTTTGGTAATTTGATCTCTTATGACAACCACTGAGCAGCTCTTTTACCAAATTTGCAAGTATGCCATTCTCAGAGGTCCCAAGGACTTTGAAATCAGGAAGCACTGGAAAATTTCCCTCAACATTGTATCAGATTCATCTGCTTCTCCCTTGACAGCAGTGCTGGTCCTGTCTCTCCTCTCTGGACCACTTCCCTGTAGAGGCCATGGACTAGAGGCACTGACATCAGGAACCTGATGGCATGTAATCTAATTCTCCTTAAATATTTGCTCAAGCCAGCAGAGGTTATGGATTTTCCCAACAAGAGCAACAGTCTCTGGCTGAATTAATCTATCAGAAAATGGCAAATGTCCTTTCTGAATTAGTGCGAGCATCCCCGATGTCAGCCATACCAACATGTCAACCACCATACACAATTGTAAGCAAACTCTATAACCAATAATTATAAACCTGTATTCAGATTGGGTGTTTCAGTATGTATTAGGTCCATCAAATCAACAGACAATATCCATGTGTTAACAATCTACTTCCCTGCACAGTGAGCTGTGGAGTAAATATACACAGGTAGATCAAATATGAACAATCAAAAATACAAAATCAGTAGACCAAACATATGCTAAAGTCTGCAACACTGACGCATAAGGTCCTTTCAATGGATTAGAAATCCGTGCATTAACACTTTCATTCTCATCCTGTTCCTGTTCTGGAGGGTGATACATGCTGGCTGGGTAACTCACTGTCTATAACATGGAATAGTGCTATCAACTTGTCTGAGATGTCTTCACCTGAAAATGGTATGATCAGAGACTGCCTTTCCTCAGGTCCAGTGTGCTGGCCTGGATTTTACCTCCTCATGACAGTAGGTGGTGGGTTAGGATCTCACTCTGGAGCAGACACATCATAGAGGACCAGAACTGGACTTCAGATTTAGAAAAACTAAAGCCATTGATGTATGGACGCGCACAATTTATCCACTTCCTGAAGTTTGTAAGGAGGCTGTCACAGAGCCGTAGCAAAAACCTCTCCTTAAACTGCTAGAAATATGACTACATTCAATCAGATCTTCTTGTCAGTGAAGCCTGAGTGGCAAGCCTCGCAGCAGCACCCATGAGGTCCTTGCAGAGAAGAGATCCTGTTACCTCTGACTGGTACAAAAGATGGGAGCATTAAACAATCAGTACCTTCATCATGCCAGGATGCCTAAGCACCTTCAGCGGGAGGACAGATTTGGCCTACTGTTAGAGCATGCCCCACCTGATAGACAGAGAAGACAGGCAGAGCCCTCATGCTAAAAGAGAAACATTCCGTTCTGATTTCAGTAACTTCACTTCCCCCATAATTTACTTAATCGTTAGGGATGTGAGATTCCATAAATAGATGCCATTCAGAATATAAACACTGGAGTCACTTTGATTTGTTCCCTTGTGACAGAGTACATCTGCAAGGATGATAAGCAAAGATAACGTATCTTGAAATGCCATCCCAACAAACAATAAATTAGTCTGCTGAAATCAGCCCTTCAAAGTACAACTCATGAAATTTCTCAGCCCAGCACACAGCCAGATGCCTTGAGGCCAAGTAAGCCTTTAGAAGAACAGTAGATGGCAGATCATGTAAATGGTCAATAAGAGAATCACACAAATCTCTGAAAACCAGACCAAATGAATTTCATTACAGATTCATATTCAAAGTTTCAGAAGAGTAGTTCTGAAGACAAAAAGCAGTTTTAGTACTCTTCTGTTTACTATCTGTCCGAGGACACTAAAAGAATTTGACATATAATTAAAAGCTTTCAGTGGGATGAAAGAGCTCAACAGGAAAAATCAGATGCTGAAAAATAAAAAGGTAGCTTCTAAATATAAAATCATGCTACTTGTTACAGCTTTCATAATTAGCTTATTTTTTAGTTCTTTTAACTCACTTCCTACTGGGATACATTCAGAAAGCTTAGGGCTTCCATTATTTCCATGTCTAGTAGAAAAAAATATAAAAATTAGGAAGATAAAAAAGACACAAAGGACTTGATTTAGACTGCATACATAAGAAGAAGGGAACAGCTGCATTTCCTTAGGTAATTCTGGTATAAATAACCAAAAGCAATGCTCACAATCACAAAAAAGATGAGCTACTGTTTCAAAAAATTATCTTTCTTCCGCTGTTCTCAGCCAAGAAGCAGTAATTAACTGATTTTGTGTGTCTTCTTAAGACTTATACAGTGGGAAATAAACAAGATTCACTTAAACCATCTAACATGGCCACTCACATGAAACCCAAACAGAGCTGTGACAGTAACTCTCCTAGGTAGCTAGCCCAGCTAGCACCTGGAGGACTGAAGCCACCATGCTTAAAGCACAGCAGGTTATTTTGGTTCATCTCAGAGCATTTTCTTCTGTTTTATCACTACAGATTAAAAAAAAAAAAGAAAGAAACTATAGATTAAAAAAAAATAAGAAACCACAAACAAACAGCTACTCTTCAAAATGAATTTTTACTCAACCTAGAATGAAGGAATCTCATTCAAGAAGGTGATTCATTTTATTTCTTTGCACTGTTATTCTGAAATGACAAACTAAACTGTTCATTTAAAACAAAATGTTCCACCCTCTTAAAAGTTGTTAAAGTACTCATACATAGCCTCAGATTCACAAACAGATTTGGTTAATAGACATGTGCCATTCTCAATAAAAATTTGAGTGAAAGATCATCCATGTATAGTGACTTCTTGATTGTTCAAATGGCATGAAAGAGAGTTGGAACACAGCATGCACAACAATAATTCATGCTATGTCAGGCAGTAGAAGATGAAATAGTGGATGAAACCTGATAAACAGCCATTGTATGGAAACACTCAGAGAAGTCATAAATTATAGGAAAGCCCAGGCCTTCCTGCTCAATACAGAAGTGTATGAGCTGGAAAAAAATGTGGTTCCAGTCTCCTTCTTGGAGCAGAAATCATTCTGAGAAAGAGGTCAGGGACTAAATGGTTCAGATCAGACCTAGTTCTGAAAGTTTTGATTTAAATGTAAAGACAGCAACTTAACGAGGATGTTTAAAATAAGGAGGCAGGGAGCTCTTGCACACCTAACTTTTTCCATTATACCTTTTTCCAGTGAGACACCAGGCATACTGAAATCAGGACGAGTGAAATGATATCTCTACAACAGAGCCCCATGCTCAGGGTTGAGACTAGCAAAAACACAACTTCTGTTAGCCTGTCTTTGGTTCCCAATAGGTGTTAATTCATTCAACTTTTGGCAATGAAGTTTTGGGTAAGACACAGTGCCATATTTTCAATGCCTGTGTCTGTTTTCATGGGAGTGAAATCAGGTTCCAGCAACAACAGATTCTGATCAATTAGCAACAGCTAATTCTTCCTCTTCCCCCAAACTGCAAAACTGTCATTACTGGTGCTATTAAAGAAATTAGAAGTCACCATGTAAGAATGACCAGCTACTGCAGGGTTGAGGGGATGCTAAAGAACTGAAGATGACTCACGGTCTCAGAGCCCTCCTCCAAATATCTGTATCCTCTATCTAATGAATCTTTAAGAGGTCTGGACTTTAAGATAACAAAAACTGAAGCTTGGGCATTGCCTACATGCTTCACCTCAAAATAATTAGAAATGCTGATGGGAAGAATCATAGAAATCTTGGTAGGAATGTACCTCTAGAGTTCTCTAGTCCTATGTCCAGCTTATAGCAGGACTATGGCCAACGTAAAATCAGTCATGGCTTTGCCCAGCTGGGTCTTGAAAATTTCCAAGGATGAAGATTCACAACTTCTCTGGGTAACCTGTTCCACTGCTGTACTACCCTTCTAGTGAAATGGTTTATCTTGTCTAGCTTGGACCTCCTGTGCTGCAGTCTGTGGCTCGCTGACCTTCTCTGAGTAATCTGCCAGTATTAAGAACATTCTGCCTCCAACATCGTTGTAACTGCCCTTCAAGTAGTTGTAGGCTGCTATTAAATGTCTCTTTACCCTCCTTTTTGCCAGACTAAATAATGCCAGCTTCCTAACCTCTCCTCATTTCTTGTGGGCTCATGCGCTGACCTCTCAGTAGCCTGCCATTGGACTCTCCAGTTTCCCAACACCCTGCCTGAGCTCAGGGTCTCAAAACCAAGTACAGCTGTGGCTTCATCAATGTCAAGAAAATGTATGAGTTCCTTAGATCTGCTGGTCACACTTTCCCTAGGGCTGTCCAGCATGCAGTTCACCTTATTTGTAAGTAAAACATTCAGATGAGTGACAGTCAATTTGGCATCTACTGTAACACCCAGGTTCTTCTGGCAGGTCTTCTGGCCCACACTCTGTACTGGCAACATGGAGCTACTCGATCTCAAGTGTGAAACTTCACACTTCTCTTTATTAAATTTCACAAGCAATCTGTTGGCCCAATTCTCAGTTTTCTCAAGATCTCTCCAGACTGAAAGTTCAGCATGCCACCCACCCTCCTGTCCAAATCAGTAGCACCTGCAAATTTCCTATCTCATCGTTCAGGTAATCAATAAAAAACCTGAACAGTATAATCCTTGGTATGGATCCCTGGGTAATTTTGCTCATTACCAAACACTAACTGTGCACAGAACCATTGATTACTACTTCTTGAATGCTCCTTCTTTGATTTTTAGTTCATTATGAATTTACTTCTTAGGCAAGTAGGCCCTCTGCTGAATTTTACAGTCCTCCTGCACAAAAGGATAGTTTGTTTCTGAGTGCTTAGTATGTTTTCCTTAAAAATCAGCCTGACCTTTCCACATTTTGGCAGCTTCCCCGGTGATTCTGTCTAGCAATACACAAACAGAAGTCTGCTCACCTGAACACCGGAGTCCGAACTCTACTGCTCACCATTCTAACCAACTCTCAGCTTTTAAGTAATTCACTGCCCTAAATAATTTTTAAAAGCCATTTTTTAAAAGAACTTGAGCTTCAGAACAGGCTAAATTCTTCAGTACTGAATCATAGAATCACAGACTCATTTAGGCTGGAAAATACCTTTAAGATCATAGAGTCCAACCATAAACCTAGCACTGCCAAGTCCACCACTAAACCATGTCCGTAAGTGCCACATCTACATGTCTTTTAAATACCTCCAGGGATGGTGACTCAACCCATCAGCCAAAGAAGTATTGGGTTCCAAAATCCAGAAACTTTGACCAAATTCCAAGCAAGATATGGATGCAATTTCAGAAATTCTTCTATTTAATTAAATATTTCTCCACTTACAGCTAACTGAAATTTTCTAACCTACGCTGAATGAAGCCTACTGCAAATCCATGATACCCAGCCCCTAAGTCTTTGAGCCAGAACAACTTTCATACAGACCTGCCCTTCTCTTGATAAGTCCCCAGATACAGTCAGTGAATAAACTACAGCTGATCTGAACTGTTCAGGCAGGCAGCAACACTGCCACTCTTTGCCAAGTGTTCTCTGTGTTCCTTCTCTTATCACCTGTGTAACACCATGTAAATGACGCCCGCACATGAATATCACACGCGATAGTCTGATCAAGTGCCAGAAGCAGAAGAGTTCATGTGCAGAGGGAACCATCGACTGCAGCTCTAGGATTCCTCCATGAAAGATTAAATTGCTTGCCTTCCTGAAATTAATTTTTAAAGACATTGCAGCTTCAAGTGATTTTTAAATGGTACTGCAGCCACCTCAATTAACACTGTAGACTTTAAATGATCCCTTTTTTCCCAGGTAAGCCACGTGATACAGAAACTCAGAGTGACTCGCACCACAGTGTGATATGCTAATATAGTTTCATTTTTAAATATTGTCAAAATTCCTGCTAGTATAAAACCTACTACAGTTCCTCCTAAAAGAATAAATTCTTTCCATTGGAAGCTGTTAGGTGGATGTGGTACATAAATATCTGTCTTCATGCTACTCAAAGTGAGAATGGGGGGAGGAGAGATCGTAATGTCATCTATCCACAAAGCAAGCATCTATACTATTGAAAAACCTTGAAGGTTTATGCAAAAGGTCAATGTAATGGTGTTGGTTTTATAAATATATTTAACACATTTATCTGTCTTAGATTTGCACTTAAAATTGTAGAAGATTGTGAAAACAATGGTTTTTAAGAGGGTGTATTTAGCCTATTGCAATAGATAAGCCATAAAGATTTTATCTGGGTGGGTACATCCAGTGAAATCTTAAAGGAGCAGGGAACTGACTTTACTGCCTTCTTTCATTATATACCAACAAAACAAAATATTGGAGAAGGGACAGTTATGGGAACAAGGGGGAGCATGGCTGAAGGTAGATATGGCTAACATCAAACATCTGGGTTGTTGGAAAGGTCTAACCTAGTACTGACACAGATTAAAAAATGGGTAAGACATAAAACAGTCTGGGAAATAGCAGCTATGAGTCCTTTCTTTGTGTTACAGGAGGAGACAGTGTTCTGAAGGAGAAGAGAGGAGAGGAGAGGAGAGAAGGCGAGGGGAGGAGTAGAATAGAAGCCTATACAGACAACAGCATACTCTACATGTAACACATGCTACATGGGAGGAGAACCCTTTGATATCTAAAAATGTCTTGGGATAGGTATGTCTTGTATCTGAGAGAAATACAGAACTAAGTACAGCAGTTGGTTTTGTTATTACATTAGGCTGAAAAAACCCACTTGATTTGGATGCTCCTGTAATGTGTTAGTTTCTCAGAAAGAAGCTGTTCTCATTTAAAGCTACAAGGCCAAAGGTGGTCACCTTCTTATTGGTCCAGCTGTACCAAAAAAAGAGGTCACTGTCCTTAATTTTTCACCACTATCAGTAGTTCTTTACCATCACCTCTCTGCCTCAGGCAATCACCCTGTTAAGGTGACAGTTCAGCCACCATAATTAGTTTCAGGTAAAAGTGAAGTTAACCTAAGCCTGATTCTGCCTGAAGGATGACGTCACGGTGTACTCGTATGACCCAGAGCCATCAGAACAAAGAACTATTTCTACTAATCAAGCAGTAATGAGCACCAAGGGACATTACCTCTCTCTTGTCACAAAAGACCTATCCAGAGAGGAACCTCTGCCAAAGCCCAGGAACAGGCACTGTGATGTGTGGCCAGCAGAGAGGCCTCTCTCTGGCTCTGTATCTTTAATTGCCTCCTGCAGACTTTTCCCTTTCATTCAGCCTTGTATGGTGCAGCCTAACAGGAGACTCAGGCTTTTGCAGAAGAAAAATTGCAATAGCAGCTGCCTACTACATTCTGCAGATGGCAGTAGAAAACCCTGTAAACTTCTTAATTAATGAAAATAGGACTAATAGAGCAGTAATTACATCTCAAAACCTTTCTGCAGGGATTCTGGCAACAACTGTCTTCATTCCATGTTCTCGGTAGATGTCTAATTGATGCTTTAGGTTTTTGTTCCTAGCTGTGCTCTAAAACCTCAGGTTACATGCTCAGGTTTGCATATGTTACATGCTATTCAATACTGTTTGCTTGAACTTCCCAGTGACATCTGTCAATCACTTCCAGCCCAACAGTCAATGAGCAGAGACTAAGATAAGACAAGTAATGCCACAGAATTTAACAATATTTTATTGGAAGGGTGTAACAGAGACCAAAAAATACTTTATTGTAGGCAGGAGTGAGTAAGGACTAACAACAAGTATCAGGAAGGATTGGTTTTATCATAATATGTACAGAAAAAAATACTTGTCACAAAGAAAAAAGCTTATTTTTACAGCTACTTACTCAAGTTACCTGATGTACAGCAGAATGTATTTTGACTTGGGCTTTCAGCCACACTTATCACCTTAATTTTGAAACTTCAGGTTAATTTTCATTTGCTGTAATGAACTCTTCAACAGAATAGGCATTTGTTGCATGTATTTGATACTTCTGTGCTCTTTTTTGTTCTTCTTCCTAACTCTAAACACAGTTATTGAACCTGATGAAACATCTTTCCCTTGTATCTCCCCATTTATGATGCCTTATAACGTAAAGAACTTGTAGTGTTTATTTACTGCTCAAAGTCCTTGTTATTAAATAGATTCTCCTTTTTTTGTTAGAACTCTTCCTGTCTTTGTTGAGTACGTCATTCTAAGAAAACTTCAACTACTTTATATCAATTAAGATTCATAACACTCCCAGAAGTTAATTTATGAATGTTTTACAAGGAGTCACTTGGAGCCCTGTGAGACAAGATAATTTGCCACAAGATCATACAGCAAGCTGTCTCAGAGCTAAGAAAGAATCTAAGCCTCCTGATTTACCAGATCCGGGTTCAGAACCTTTTCAACTCTCATTAGCTGCTGCTCTTTGGCTTTTCCATCCCTTCTAGACTGTAGAACACGTCTGCTTCTTAGTATAATGTAGGAGATATAAGTATCTTGCTTGCACAGAGGTCTAAGACATCACCAATGTTCTTGATCTCTCCTCCCTTCTTGTAACATATCACTTGGCTTTTGGTCTTCTACAACATATCTGAGGTTTGTTACCGAGTACTAGGAAGTAGTACTTGCTATGCCTTTGTAGGCCCCCGCAGCCACCATGTATGAAGTACAGGCATTTCCTAAATTTGGTATGTGCTGTATGGTTTCCCATGATTTCAGGGAACTCCATGGTTAAGGTGGTTCACTTCCAATTTTATGCTCCTGTAAATTTTACCTCTGTAGTCCCTAGACAAAGCTACTCTAAGATCTTAATTCATGTAGGCGTTCTGTTAAGTCCACCCCCTCAACCCCCTTAGTACATTCTTAACATTATATATATTCTTAAATCCTACTAGTTCCTATGTGATTTGAGTTTCCATTATAGGAAAACCACTTACTTGAGTCTGTCCTGAACTGGCTGGCTATTTTGAATAGGAGCCAAAGCTCTTTTTATAAAATTAACATGCTTTTTTACATTATGTATAGCTTTTTCCATCCTGTTTTTGCCATGAAATGAACCAATGCAACTTGCAAAACGTACAATGAATTAATATGGGTAGGAAATATAAGATCAAAATATTATGCTTAGGAAGTGTATGCTCTTCCTTCTCACACTTTTTCACTTCTGCATTTGAATTTCTTTCCAAACAATCAGACATTGCCATTTAGTACAGTTGTTCTAAGGCTTTGATTGATACTGTTTACTGCATTTCAGTTGGTATGCCTTTCTCATCCGCTGTAAATAAGATGACTGTGTCATCACTATTGTGAAAGATCCGCTGAGCAATGATCACTACTGTTGCGAATCACATTAACTTTCTGCATTTTTTATTGAAACGCACACATTCAAATGAAGACTTTCAAGACACACTATAAAATGCTCTATAATTCTTCTTAGATTGATCCTTCTTGACTTTTTCTTTTCAAGACTCATCTGTCATTTTTAAGAGAAATTAACTGCATCTGTATGGGGAGAAGAGAGAACTTTCTAATCATCATTCAAAGTGGGCAAGCTGTGCAAAAGGAAACCTGTCTTCCCACAATATTTAACATTTTACTTTCTTCTTTGCCCTTCTTAACTCACCTCTATTACCCTCTTCTTTCCTTTTGGCTCTCTGTCATATTTTCATTATCATATTCTGTTTTAAATTGAAGTCTTTGCAAAAAGGTTTTCTATGAGCTTTTGCAACTAAGTACACAGATCCAGTTACGATACAATCTAGAAAACAGACTGCAGTTGAAGTTGAAAATAGTTTAATATCAACTATAGACATCGTGTCTCTGACCTTCAAGTTTGTAACTGTACCACTTCACTGTGTATTCACACCGATGCACTAAGCTAGAAAGGCAAGAGAGAAGCTCAGTCTTCATTTTGAAAGTGTTTATCTGGTGCCCTTTTCCCATAAAATTATAAATCACTATAACCAAAGTAAAGTGGCCATGATGCCTAACAGGAATGAGTATATTGATTTCAATGTATAAAGAGGGCTTATAAGAAAGATGGAGAAAAAACTTTTTACCATGCCTGCAGCAACAGGCCAAGGGGCAATGGTTTTAAACTGATATTGGACATAAGGAAGGAAATTTTTACAGTGATGGTGGTGAGACACTGGAACAGGTTGCCCAGAGAAGTTGTGGATGGCCCATCCCTGGAAGTGTTCAAGGCCAGGTTGGATGGGGCTTTGAGCAACATGGTCTAGCAAATCATGTCCCTGCCCACAGCAGGGGGTTGGACTAGATCCTTAATGGTCCCTTCCAACTCTCCAATCCGAACCATTCTATAATTCTATGGTTCTGTGAAATCAGGGTCACATTTAGGATTAAGACCTGAGCTGGAAGAAAGTGGTGACTCAGGCTAATGCAGACAATCAGAAAGGGATGTCAAACTAAAGGACTCGTTGCTGCCACTGTGGGTCATCAAATTTGTAGTTCAGTGACTGTAGGAAGTCATTAAATTGGATTTACAATTTGCCAGTGGGCTGACTTTAAGCTTGTTTCAGAAGGTGTGCTAAGGCAACTAGTTACATTTTACTTTGGAGCAAGCAGAGGTCCATCAAATAACTCTTAGGTCAGAGGCAGAGCAAAGTTTAGCGTTGCTAAGGGTAAAAATTGATCCAAGAAAAAAACACTCGGATTTAGAGCAGGCTGCAGGCTTGTACGTTGTGTTATAATCTGTAGAGTTTTAGACTCCCTCTCTCCTCCAGGTTGGTGAAGGTCATTGTGCTTTTGGCTACCATTAGGATCATGGTGTTTGAGAACAGGCTGGTAGAGGCTTCACATAAGTTCTAACATCTACCCTGAGAAAGGACTCATGGATAGCCTACCAAGACCTTCAACTGTCTTACTACGCAACACAACTCCGCTTGGTCGGCCCACAGCTTTCCCCGTTACGTAAAACTTCCATGGCTTGACAGTGCTGGTCACCTACCGGCTAACAGCCCAGCTACAGAGCTCCATCACACAGCACCAGCACACAGCACCAGCACACAGCTCCATCACACAGCTCCATCACACAGCTCCATCACACAGCTCCATCACACAGCACCACCACACAGCACCACCACACAGCTCCATCACACAGCACCACCACACAGCTCCACCACACAGCACCACCACACAGCTCCACCACACAGCACCACCACACAGCACCACCACACAGCTCCATCACACAGCCCTGCAGCAGGCGGCTGCTGGCCAGGACCCCCCTTCCTCCCGCAGCCCAGCACCAAGCCGCTGGTACGGATGGCAGGAGCTCCAGCCCACGCCATCACCGCATATATAAAACGCCAAAGGTGACGTGTATTTATGTCCGTGTGACAGCCTGAAGGTGTTGGGTGCTCCTGAACCGACCTTACTGCGTGCCGATTCTGCACCTCCGAAAGCCGCTGGAGGCCCTCACGAAGGCGAGCGGCCAGGAGGCCCCAGCACCGCCCGGACACACCGCGCCGGCACCAGCGGGGAAGGACAAGGCCGGGAGCTCTCGGTCGCCACGGGACAGCCGTCTTCATGCATTCACCGTGCGCCTGGGGCGGTAACAGCAATGCCCAGCGGGCGCTGCCGCGGCAGAGGCAGAGGCAGGCCGTGGTACGCGGGCTCTAAGCCTCTACAGCGGGGGAGGCAGCCCAGGGCCGCGGGCGCAGGCCCCTCCCGCCGCCGCCGCCTGACGGCACCCCCCGCCGGGGCCTCTGCCCGCGCCGGGCGGGATGCGGGGCTCTCGCAAGCGGCTGTGCTCCGCCTTGATCGTCGCTTACGGCCTCTTCTCCCTCTACGCGGCCTACACCGTCTTCCTCCGGCCCCGCCGCCTGGCCGCCCCCCGCCCGCCGCACCGGGACCGCCGCGGCTCGCGAGGTGAGAGCGGCGGCGGGGCCGCTCCGAGCGACCCTGCCGGGGGCGGGCCGGCCTGGCCGCGACCCGCGGCGCAGCGGCTGGGACTGGGGGCGGCGGATTGATGGGGGGCGGCCGGATCGCCAGCTCCTGCCTGCGCCAGGGAAGGCCCCGGCGCCCCCGGCGGGGCGGAGCGGCTCCGCGCCGCCTCCCCCCGGTGTTGTCCCCGGTCTGCACAGCCCGGGCCAGGCCCAGAGCAGCGCGGCGTGTCCCAGCCCCTCTGCTCGGGAGCGCCGCGGCGGGCTGGCCCGGAGGCAGCCCCTTAGGGAAAGCGGGGCCGGGGCCTCCGCTCGCCGCTGCTGGGCCTGCGCCGGCGGCGGCCTTGTCGGAAGGCCCCGGGCCGCGGGCCCGGCGGAGGGGGTGCTGCGCCGGGCGCGGGGCGGCGGGAGGCTGTCAGGCGGTGGGAGGGTTGTCAGGTGCTGCTTGAAATGAGGAGTTCAAGAAAACCCGTCATTTTTCTGAAGTTGTAAATCCCTTCTTTTTAATGTAAATTCCGCTTTTGGGTTTCTTAGATCATGTTGCCTTGGGAAATGAGGAGTGGAATCCATGGGAAGAGGACGAGAAAAACGAACTGGTTGCTTCTCAGCAGAAATATGAAGCTAATCTTAAGATGATAAAAAATGCAAGATCTCATCTAGACCAAACCAGTCTTAGAGTACAGATTTGGGGCAAAGCAGCAATTGGTAAGGAGATGTAATCAATGTCTGCTGATCACTTAACCTTTCTGATACGGCACTTTTCTTTGCTTCTTTAGTGACTAAAATTTGTGTGTATGATTAAATAATATGGGTATCAGGAACATTAAGGAAGTGGTAGCTGTTACTCAGATTTAATTAATACAAGTAAAAATGTAGTTAGACTCCACTTTGTGTTGGTTCTTTTCAAGGCAGTTTTGTACATCTGTGGAAGAAAATGGCTCAAATGGCAGAGAAACACTTAGTTTTTATACCAATCTAGCTTACAATACAACACAAGGGCAGGCCTCATATTTAGCTAAACCAGAATATTTGGTTTTGTCACACTGTGTGAAATAAAGCATCTCACAATGAGAAGTAAGCCATTTTTTGTACTGCAGTACTGCTGCCACTGGTGAACTTGCAGATGACACTGAGTTTTCTGTCTACATAAACTGGGGGCCAAGGTCCTCTCAAGCTTTTTTAACTACTGCTGAAGGCATACTTGTTTTAACTTCTTTGGAAATGTAAAATTTCCAGCTTCAGTTGAACTTCTGTGTAGCATTGTAGAATTGGTATGGTACATGGTGATGCATTCCATCACAAAAATTTGATGTTTCACAAAAGCTTAGGAGAAGTATGCTTGTCCTTAAAATACTGATTAATATTTGCGCATTTTTAAGAAAGATACTAACAGAAGTGGTATACCATATCTTCATCTACTGATATTCTGACAGCCAAACAATCTTTTTAAATGCCCTGATGTACGAAAAATTCATCTTAACTGATTCGAAGTCATATAGAATTTAGGAAGCACTGTCTATATTATATAGGAAGCGCTGACATTTCTTTCCTGAGTTCTTAACACTTACGCTTTTTCATTTCCCAGAGGTACTTTTTTTTTATTTGCTTGAGTGCAAAGTAGGCAAGATCTGTGCATTCAAATTCTACATCGTATCTTCATTTATGTAGGTCTTTACCTTTGGCAACATATTATTGGAGGGCACCTTGAGCCAGCTGATGTGACTGCACAGTGGAGAGAAGGAAGCCAAAAAGCAGGAAAAATGTATTTCAGGTACTAGCTGCATGATGTTGACTTCAGTTGCATTAACTTGTAACACGTGATGCAATGGAAGGTTAATGAACATGATAGGATGCACGGTTGCATTATTTTGTCTGCCTCAAAGTTGCAGTTATTTTAATATCAGTTGCAAATACTTTAATTTTGTTGTGTTTTGATAATTCTGGAATATGCACACAGTTTCTCATTCAAAATTATCACAGAGAACCTTTAAATTTATTCATGGCGACATCCTTGATAAAACCAGCAAATTCTAGCAGAAACATGTCGTGTTTGAAACCCAGAAAACTAGGGAGCAATTTCATCTGCTGGTTTTTTTTGAAGATTTATGTGTTTGAAAGAAATGTGGAAAGGTTTGCCAATGCTGAGAGGGAGGGCCCCAAAGAGACCTCAGAAAGGGGGTGAACTACAGCCCTGAGAAACATGTAAGAATTGGGGTTTGTGGCTCATAGTTAACTGAAAGAAGCGTGGTGTTGTGAGGCAGATAGATGTCTGCTGTTTGCTTTCTGTTGTATTCAGGGAAAAGGGACTTCACTCATTCATTGATAAATAGGATTGTAGCGAAACCATAATGTGTTTCTATTTGTAACAAAAGCAATTTGTGAGATCTAGCATCTGGTTAACTATTTTATTTGCAAAGTAAAATTTTTTATGTAGAGGAAGGTTACTCTTGAAGCATTGCTTGATTTAAAAATGGATTTTCATCTTTGATTATGAATGTTTTAAGACTGTTGTCAAAGATTTTATATTATTTAGTGGCTGATACAGAACTTTTCTTTAAGGTCCTGTTTAATACCATTTTTAACACTTTCTGTAAAGATACAGTGAAAGGTGAAGGACTTTTCTTCTATTCAGCCAGTTTGCCAGTCTGCAGTAGTAGGTCTTCTACAATATTTAGTCACTTGCACCAAGACCCATCTGTTAAAAAAGTTTTCTTTTAAACCATGAATTATGTGCTAAAGTCAATTTAACTTTGAAAAATACTTTGTGTCAGAAAGGTGTTTTTTCCTCTCGCAATAAGACAGGCTTATAGTTGAAATTTGCAGATAATGTTTGAAGTAAATACGTGACTCTGAATTTAAAGGGTTTTTTTAAAGTGATCACAGAAGGTTTTTATCACTTTGAACTGTTTATCTGTGTACCTGACTGTGTACATGGTCCAGGCCATAGAATCTTTCCAATAATGCCTATATCACATTCATAAGGGATTAAAAAATGTTTTCCAGAAAGACAGGTAGGCTTGATTTAAACATAGCAATTATTAACGGGTCTGTCTTAGATATAAAGAAATAGATAAAATTACATACTCTTTAAAAAAAAATAGCCATATTTCTTGTTTGCATATACAACCTGATTCTACAAGATTAGGGAATCGGCTATGAATGATGCTGCTGCAATCTTGGTAGT
Organism: Falco rusticolus; assembly: GCF_015220075.1. Lineage (NCBI taxonomy): Eukaryota > Metazoa > Chordata > Aves > Falconiformes > Falconidae > Falco > Falco rusticolus. The sequence goes on along the minus strand of NC_051191.1, from coordinate 37,591,355 downwards.
CTCCTTGACAGAGCAATAGAGCTTTCCATTCACGAATTTGTACAAAGGGTACAATACTTTCTTTGAATAGGGACCAGTGCCTGTAGTGTTGTCTTGGTGGGAAAAGCCTTTTTTGTTTACAGAATTAAAATCTTGGAAGCTATAGAAATCAATTACACTCTGCCAAATAGATTGTCTTCTTGGTGTGGACACGAAGGTTTTTTTCAAACCCTCGCTTTTCATGTTTCTAATGTGAAAATAATTTGCTGCACTTGATGAGGCTGTCACTTGACTGATTATGGTTATTTTCTCTCTGATGCACCTGTTTCAGATGAGCAATAACCTCACATTGTTCCTTAGGGTATTCATCTCTCGAAGAAAGGCTTCTGTATTAGCATTTAAAAATCTTCTGGTTATGTTTAGAGGAGTCAGGGATAATAGAGTCTTTATTTAAACTTCAACTTGGATGCTAGATCATATAAAAAGATAAAGTTTAAGTTTGGCACCAGCATAACAGAAGTTAAAATTTGACAAACTAGTAGGAAGTTGTTCAAAGTATAGAAAATACATTAATATGTTATTTTAAATATTAGGATCCTGAAATAAATAGATGAAGTTCTACTTTTTACTCAAATTGGAAATGTTATTTTGTATTTTTTTTGTGTGGAAGATCTAGGACATGATTTTGGCTGCTCACTGGTTATAAAGTTTTCTAGAATTGTTGGCTTTATTGCTTGGCTAAGGTAATTTATCTCCATATGATTACTACATGAGGCTAGAAGGAACTAACTGAGGTGACATGGAGGATATGTACTACTGTGCAGTTGTTTGTGGCAAGTGTGATGATTGTTAAAACAGAGCTCTGGTGAATGGTTTTAAAGAATGTCAAAGCTAAAGGTGCAAAAATGCCAAAATATCTTGAACACAGATGCATGAGTAAGCCCATTTCATATACATATATGATGAAGAGTAATACAGATCTGTGATGGCTTCAAGTTTCTACCAAAGAAGTTGCCTAAAGAATACTAAAAGTATCACTTCTGCATGAAGTGCAGGGACATTCATTTAAAAACACGAGTGGAGAAGGAACTTCATAGCTGTGGATTTTAGTGGCATGTTGGCATATTCGTACAAGAAGTAGGAAAGCAAGGGTTTTGCACTTTCCTTGGCCTGAAGCAATTCACATCCTTCCCTCCCATCATCTAGGAGGATGATGTAGAGCAGGTAGTGCCAAACTTCTTACCGTTAAGAACATTAATAAATTTATGTTCCACTGAGAGTCACACCCTCTCTATTTTATAAATATTCAGTGCTGCCTTTCCCCAGTCTCTGTGAACCTCAGTTGTTCATCAGTTCTTAAATCTCGTTCTTCTGTCCTCCTTATGCATATTGCAACCACCTTGATTGATGCCAGAATGAAAGCATGCTGGTCAACAAAGTTAATCAGCAAAGATTTCTTTACCTGCCAAAGGATTCCACCAAGGATAGCTTGTGGCAATTTAGTTCCCTTAACAGCCTTTGGTGAAGCTCTTTGAAAATCCAAATACACTATTCTACTGGATCCCCTTTGTCCGTATTCTTATTGACATACTCTTAGATCTCCATCAGATTAGTGAGACAGGAGCACTCATTTCCAACACTGTTTATCCATGTGTGTGATCAGTGATCATACCTTTTGATAATACCCAGTGATCTTACTATTTATTACAGACTGTTCCAGAGAGGGAATTCATACTGATTGGTCTGTTCCAGAGTCCTCTCAAGCTGTTTTTGTAGATGGGAGTGATGAGTGATGCTGGCAGACCCCTTCTTATAAGGCATAGTGTCTCTTCATAATGACAGCTGCACACCTTTGCCAGCAGTTCTGCAATTTTGTGTTTGTGTTCCTTCAGAACTCTCAAGTGAATGCCATCCAGGTCCAAATTCTCCATTCAGTATAATGCTTGTGGTGTTTCACCTTGTATTTCTTGCTGAAGAGAATGAGCTAGCTGTTGGAATCTTTCCTACTATGGCTTTGTCACCCCCTTTTAAACTCTTTTTAAACTGTTGTCCCTCCAGTTCTGTAGTTTTTTCATATATTTGGTTTTTCATATATTGATGATATTTAATATATCCTCTTCACTATTTTAGTCATTGTGATGCTCAAGGTGTTTTCTCTTATGAATCCCAGTGATTCTTTTCTCATTATCTGTTAAACTGAGTGGAGTTGTTTTTCATTGTCTGTTAAAAGTTTGGGTTTAAGTCTTGACCTGACTTACATTTAATATATTAGAAGTCCTGATTCCAAATCATGAGTCTCATAGGTCTTGGCTCCAAAATATGCCACTCCCACCAAGCCAGCAGCGTGTCAGTTTAACTCAGGTTTACAATATGCTTGCCAAAGGTCAGTCTGCTTCAGATAACCTCACTGGAGTAGCTCTTAGAGCTTTTGCTTTTGCTTTTTGCTTGTGAATTTTCTTTTCCTAAGCACACTTGAACTGAAACTGGCTGTCAGCTTGGCACTTTGTGAGTTAAAAGTCATGGTCATTCTAAATTAGTTAAAACTCATGCTCACTCTAAATTAGGTTTTGCTGGTAGCTGAGAAACTGTAATAATGCAGCAGACCTCAAAAACTAACACTTAATTGACTTGAGGAAAAAAAAAAATTGCTAGATTTGTTTTCCTTTCCAGTCTTCCCCAAGCTGTGTAATCGCTCATCCTTTGAGTTCAGTCAGTCTCTGAACACAGCAGTTACCTGATTGTTAAATTAGCAGTTAAATACATTGTGCAAGATCTAGAAATGCAATTTCCTACCTAAAATGTTTGTGCTTACTAGATTGTATCAGAGCCTCAAGTTTGACCAGGGTCACACAAGCAATGTTAAGTTTACATTTAGATAGGTACCTCTTGTGTTATAGATTCTACTCAGTATCAGATGACGCAGTGTTTTTTTAGTTTAACCTTCATTTAGCCAAAATTAATGTAGTATGCCAGACCAGCTAACTGTCCCTCATAATGATACCTGGTTTACAGTATTCATTGGTTGTTACTGAAATTAGGAAAATGTTTGACCTTCAGTGAACATCAATGTACATACTTTTTTTGAAGTTAATCAATTTACCCACATTTTGAGGTTTGGATATGGTAGTAATTCTGTTTTGTTGACAAAATACCTTATTTTCATTTAAGTATCAATCCTCTTTTTCCTGAATAAAGAGAAAGGCAGCTTTATTCCTGTGTCAAGTTCTAAATAACTGACAACAGAAATGGTTACAGTTGCACAGTTACTTTGCAGTATATTGTGTTTACTGAAGAAAAAAAATCTCTGGAGTAGAGACTGTATAGTAAGGATGTCAATAATTTGTCTTCAGGGTGTTTACTGTTTTATTTTGGTTTTCACAGCTTCATCACTGGTCCATCTGTAGTTCCTGGCTACTTCTCAGTTGAAGCTGAAAATGTTGTGCTAGTTCTGAATGGAAGAGAAAAAGCAAAGATCACGTACGCCACTCAGTGGTTGCATTACGCACAAACATTAATTCAGACTCGCAAAATACAGCATGTGGTGGTTGTGCTGCTTGGGAATGAGCAGTGCAACAATGAGTGGATTCAACCATACCTGAAAAGAAATGGAGGATTTGTAAATCTACTCTTTGTTACTTATGACTACGCATTGGTAAATGAAGAAGATATTTTCCAGTGGCCTTTAGGAGTAGCTACGTAAGTGCTATAGACACAAATTACAATTGAAACTTAATTGTTATGCATGAGGTATGGAAAATATGTCTGAATGTTACTGCTGATACCCCAAAAAGTCATAGTAAATAAATTGTAGAACATGATCCTATTAATGATTTTCTAAATTGAGCTTTGGAATCTTTGGAAACTACATTTAGCAATAAAAGTGATAACAGGAGAATAATGCTAGGATTTAGGGAGCTTTAAAAAAAAAAAAAAAGCACCCATGTCTGGTGGGGTTTTCTGTTTATTTATGTTTTTCTTCAGTAGATTTGCTCTTGAGGTTTACCATAACTGCTGATGTAATATGTACCAGCAACACGGGACTTAAAAGGTTTTTATATAATCAAGTTCCAACCACTGCTTGTTTAGGAAAGGAAGGGGATGGTACTGGTGGCACTTTTTTTACCTCATGTTACAGCTCTCAAAATATTTGGCATAAAGAAAAAATGGTTTTCTGAAAGTAAGTGAATTAACATTCATCATGCAGAAGAACGAGGAAGGGGCTGTTCCATCAAAATTTGGGAAGTTGAAGAAATTGAGTATGTCTTCAGAAGCATTAATGGCAATGAAGAAATCACTGAATTAAAAGCAGAGACTGCATTTGAAACCAGTAAAGAATTGAGATCAGGGTATCGCTTTTCTTACAAAAAAAACCCCTGAACGACAGGGAAGTAGAAGAATAGTGATCCATCAAAATTAATAATATTAGAAGGAATATCTGTCTTAACTTGAGACTGCAAAGGAGCAGACATCCATCTGTTCCAGAAAAAATGCTACCTTTATGTAATGAAAAAGTTAGTGCTGGTCCTTCAGCTGAAGCAGTGTTTCAATGCCTGTCATGCTGACCAAAATAAGGGATGTAATAAGATTTGAGGAATCAGTCAAAAGAAGAAAAATGCCTGATGTGGCAAAAACCTTTCTAAAGGGATGGCGTTCAGTTTACATTGAATCACAGGACTTTGCATTTGTTTTGTTGAGTCCCAAAAGACCAGTTAAATAGCTTGTATGACACGCTCTTTAGGACAGAAGTGAGATTTTCCTTTGAGAGGTTACCAATGGTAATTTCAGTTCATAAGCATGCCCAGAAATTTAAGGTAGCTGAGACATGAACTCCATCATTACCATTAACCTGGCCATTTCAGTTAATACTAGCGGTTGCATCAACAACAGCTGCTTTTGAAAAAGCATGTTTCTCAAAGATGTTTTCTAATATGCACAAATTATGTCTCTGCTATAAATATATATAAATATAAAGACATAAATAAAATAAAGATAAATATATATAAATATAAAGACATAAATATTTTGGAAAGTCTCTTCGGAGAGTGGTAGGGGCAAAGGAAATCCAACTTTTAGGACGGGGCTTGCACTGGTTTGCTTGTGGGTTTGTCTGTGTTTATAGATGTGGATTGGCAACAAGTAGGTGGTTTTAGTTTTGGAATCTGCTGCAGTAAAGATGAAATGGTGCAAAATGTGTTTTCTTGGACATAAAAAGTATACTTGTGTAATGTATATGTTGTTTTTACAGCTACAGAAATTTTCCAGTTGTAGAACCCAGCTGGTCGATGCTACGCGATCCAAGATCATATCTGTGTAATTTCTTAGGAACAGTTTATAAGAACTCTTCTAGGGAAAACCTAATGGAAATTCTGAAACAGGATGGGCTTGACAAACTTTGCTGGATTGCAGCCAGAGAACAGTAAGACTTTGATTTACCTCATGAAAATATTCAGACTTGCCTGGTTCATTATTACCAATCCTTTCTTGAGTGTTAAAAAATAATACAAATAAAGGTAACCAGTCATAATTAAACCAGACAACATTGCTGAGACCCTTTGTGTAGGTCTTCATAATATAACAGCCTTTCTGTTGCTATATTTTACATAAAGCACATTTTAAAATACATATGTATTTTAAATAGAATTTCTACAATATACTGTATATAAAGACCGTCTGTTTTTTCTTTTATATACATTTGATTATGATGGAAGAAGAAGTACTTGTCTTGCACCTAGGGTATATTAATGTCTTAATAGAAGAAAAAGCTGTATTTTGTTGTGTTCCATACCAAAGAGTGGATTTAATTTGTACAGCATGGCTTTTTATTTCAAGTAGGCAGAACAGATCTTTTGATTAGCAGGAATAGGATTGTGATTGTTTTTTCTTAATTTTGCCAAGCAACACCTGTAAAATACTTGACAGCGGGCACAGCTGTGCTTAGGAAGACCTCAGCTGCCCTGATGAAGAATTTCAGGAGATGGATTGTATCTGTGACATAAACTTTTATCTCACAGACATTCTGAGGCATTTCAGGCAGATAGATTCAGGTTAATGGATTCCTTTGCATCCTTTCTTTTGAAGAGCAAACCTCTACTGATTTAAAGTATTTGAGGCAAAAAAAAAAAAATCATGAAAAAGTCCATTGAGTGTCTCCCTGAATGTCTTATGTCTGAACTGTGCTGTGAAGTAAATTGACATATGCATCATCCAAATCTTGGAGATTTAAAATGGTGTTTCAATTTGCATCTTAAACTTGTAAGTATTAATAATTTCCTAAAAGGACCATATCTAAAAAGTGTTACAATCTATTTTTAACAGTGACATTTTCAATAAATTTTTAGAAAACTCTTTAAGAATAGTTAAGACTAGAAGTAAAACCCCATTGATTGTCTGTGTAATATAAAATCCCTACATTGACAGCATTTTCAGTTTTATAAGTAATTGACATTAAAACATATCTCTCATTGCAGTGCCTGTGGGAAAAATATTAATTTTCAACCCTTTTACTTTCCTAGGTGGCAGCCTCAAGAAACAAATGAAAGTTTCAAAAACTATCAAGATGCCTTGCTGCAGAGTGATTTGACATTGTGCCCAGTGGGAATAAATACAGAATGCTACAGAATTTATGAAGCTTGTTCATATGGATCTCTACCTGTTATAGAAGATGTAATGACATCGGGTGATTGTGGAAATTCATCAGTGTACCACAGTGCTCCATTACAATTATTAAAAACCATGGGGGCTCCATTTATCTTTATTAAAAACTGGAAAGAGCTTCCTGCTGTTCTAGAGAAAGAAAAAAAAATGAGCTTACAAGAAAAGATTCAAAGGAGGAAAAAGCTTATAGAATGGTATCGGAACTTCAAAGCATGGATGAGACAGAAATTCATTAATACCTTGGAAAATTCATTTTTGCCCAGTGATAAAGGATAAATTGTCCCTTTTGAAAATCTAGAATAGATTGAAAGCTTAATTTCCATTAACCTTCCAAGGAAGCTTTTATTCAAAAGTAAACTCACAGGGCGGATGCATTCCTTTTGAAGTCAACGGAATTGCACTAGGTTGGCCAAGAGCTATGTATAGCCCTCCATCCTTAACAATTTTCAGAGGTTGTTGACTTAGCAGGATGATAGTCTGTAAGGATTACAACAATTTTATTACTATTTTTACAGTTTCCATGTTGGTGTGTGACCTGATAATTTTTTTATAGAAGAATATGTTTAAGCATGTGAACTTGTTAAAATCCAGCATGATAACAACAGTTGTGTTTGAAGAAAAGAGAAGAATGAAAGCTGTATGGTAGGGGGTAATTTGTTATGTAGATGAAAGAAGGAAAGTATGATTATAGCAAAATTGCCAGGTTTAGCACAATCACTAAGATATATCCTGGTAAGTGCTTGTTTTGAAAATGTGAACTATTTACTTGATTGACATTTCATTTCCAAGAGAGTGGCCATAAAGCTAATTAAACACTGGAATAAAAGTGTTTATTCAAGGTAAAAATAGAAAACTCTTTCTTAGAAATGTTTCGTAGTAGTTTATTTCCCCTTTAAATTCAGGTATCAAAATTGCTTCGTTTCATTTCTTTTTAGTCCTGGACATACCTTACAGAATTTCTGCTGCAGGAGCATTCATTACCTGCAGTTACAGCTGCACATTCTAAACACCAGGCCTTAAACATGAATCTACTTGGAGCTTACCTGATTTCTCAAGATCTGCTGAAACTTGTCAACTCCAAAAGATGGCAGAAATATAACATTGCATGTTTGTGATGCTACATGTACAACAAACCACTTCAGTGTTTTTTCTGAAATGTAGTCAAAGGGATCCGTTGCTGTTCTTGTACATCAGAAGTGATTGTGTGCTATTATCTGCAGTGTGTTCGGCTGAGCAGTGTTACTGTATACACATCATCGGCATACCAGAGGTGGTGTATTATCCCGTTTTCTGTCTTTAAATATCAGCGTACTATGTGGGTTCCTTCTCCTGAAGGAATTCAAAAGCCCGTGCAACTGTACTGCTAAGTAACACTCATTTGTGTAATTATACTGTCCAGTTCTGGAATATGTATCATGCAAGAGCACTTCTGTGTTTTTTGCAATTTTCTTGCATCCCTTCTGTGTAAAAAACCAAACCAAAAAAAAAAACCCCAAACCTAAACATAGCAAACTAAACCCCAGTGTTTTTAACAGTGGACAATATTCACAGTAGCTGCTCGAGATCTGGAATAAGCTACGTTTCAGAACACAAGGATTTTTGCGAGCTTGCATTCTATGTGCTTAGAAGATACTCAGAAAACAAGTAATCTAAATCCAAATAATCTGAATTGTATGTCTTAATATCAGTTTCCTGTGACTATCGTGCACCCATTTTATCTGAAGCACCATGCAGTTGCAATACAATGCAAACATGCTCAGTTCAGCAGAGTCTGAAGTGCAACTATCACAACTCAGCATTGAGTTGATGACCCCTGCTTAGAGGTGGACCTTACACGAAATTTACCATAAATTTCCATACTGAGGATCTGAAGTAGCCATCTGATGAGCAGTACACTAGTACTTAGAGGGTTAGAGGAAGCTTGAGTAGCTGCAGTAGTGTAATGTGATTACTATAATTCAGTAGAATCTTTCCATAGAAGCTACAAAACTGCAGGGCAGTGATCTGGAGCAGTGTTCTACTTGTAGTCAGCAAATCCCTTGGCATTCCTGTAGGATTTCAAGGAACTGTAAAAAACAGCTGAGAGCAATTTTTATCAGTCAGCCTGGATTCTTATAAAAGAGGCTGCAGCTCCTAAAAAATTTTAATGGTATACAAGTCAAAATCTGAAAAACAGTTCAGTGTGTTTCTTGGTCATCAGTAGAAGAAACATGCTGCTATTAATGTGTTCATTTCTAAGTAAATTGTAAATTTCCAAACTCATGTGGCAATTACGGTTTAAGGGAGGCCAAGACGTGCCAAAGTTTTATCAGAATTTCACATCGAAGCTGTTTGCCTGCTCTTGGAGTTCAAAGTGATGCAATTTACATTTCATCTGTACTTAACCAGTTCTTAACGCTTCAGATTCACCTGCTTCAGTCTAACTGGAACTATCGCTAGAATTTTTTTCTTGTCTCCTATTTTCAGTGCTAATGGAGCAAAGAGAGCAGAACATCTTGCAGATAAAAGTAGGTTCCTAACACATTAGGAACATTGCTGGTATTTCAATTATTTCCTTATTCCACTGTCAAACTTGTAGGGGAGATTGTAGTTCTCCTGTTTTTACTTTCTAATTTTTTCTCATTTGGAAAAATTTTCGACTCTGTGGCCTATTTGGATCCAGAAATGAGCAAGACAACAAAAGGAACCTTGGCAAAAAAGGATGACACAGAGTGAAGAAAAGCAGTGAGAGGTGCAAGAAATCAGAGAATAGGTCTTAGCAGTGGTAGAGGAAGCTGGTTTAAAAGAAGGGAAGCAGTTAAGCCACTGGTGAAAAAGGTAGTTTATCCCCTGCATGCCGCATCTAGACAGGAGTAGATATTAGCTACTGTCAGTGAGAAGATGAAGAATCAATTCAGTTAATACTGAGAGGAGAATGCATGCTCTGCTTTTGCAGTTACCCTGCTGGTTCAAGACTGGAATGGCAAAGTACAGCTTTCCAGAGCACAAAACAAGGGCTTGAGGCCTCTTATAAGTACACGTACTATCTGTAGGAAAGGGAATTCTGCACAGAACCGAGCCTGTCTTGAGTCAAGAATGCCAATTGTAACATCAGGTAGACAGATTGCTAATTATGCAGTATTTTACATACCTTGATTTGTATGCAGAATGTATAACTCCACTGCTTTGATTATCAGAGGTATTTCCTGCTGATGAAGACCACAATTAAGCTGGATTGCCTTGCTATAAGAAGAAAAAGACCTGGCTTCTCACAATTTAGTCTAACTGTTTCTCCTACGTAATTATGAACCCATTAAGAGTGGCTGTTAATACATGGTATAAACTTGATAAAAGATTGGCTTCTAGAAAGCGCTGTGTTTCCAAAGAAATATAACCTGTCTTTGTAATTGTTGGTAATCCTGTAGATAAAGAAGTGGCTTACAAAGGATCTGGCTGCCAGTTGCTTACCATTCTTGGTCATTTAAGTTGTGATTGATAGTGTATTTCCACTAGTTAGGTTTTCTGGTATTTTTAGATACTGTCTTTAAATGACTGAAACTTATACAAACAGTGATACAATTAAGAGTTTTCTAGAAGCCTTTCTCACAGCAATTAAGTAGGATTGCTGTGTGCTGGAATCACCAGTTTCTCTCTTGGCTTACTGCCCTCACCAAAACACTTGCGAAACCACAGAAATAAAATCCTGTTCCTTCTTGGCAAACCTTGCATGTTAGTAATAAACTCTAAAAGCTGGGCAAACTCAGAAGCAACTTCCATACTATAACGTCCTAAAATATTTCCAGGAGTTCTTCCTGCTGGGGTGGGAGAAATGAATGACAGTTGAACACGATCATGTTTATTTTGGCATGTTCATAAAGACTGACATTGGGAGAGACAAAAGTATTTCAAATGTGTTTTGTCAAGCATCCCATGAAATAACATGACTCATTCTCTCAGCCAGTCTTACACAGCTTAATCACAGAAGGATAGTTTTAGGTAAGTACCTTCAAATTGCTTCATAGTTGGTATTCTGCAGTCCCAACTGACAGTGCAAAATTTCTGTTTTTCACATGGCTGCATTTGCCATTCCTATGGTTGACTTTTTTTTTTTTTTTTCATCTTCAGGAATATATCATTTGTAGCTTAGCCTGCATTTTTAAAACAAACATCAGAACTAAAGTATACACAATTTCTATTAAATATGTGTTTTCAGAAGATACAAGATGCAGAATAAATACATCAAACAGAAATGAGTCATTCACTAAGATCCAGATGAGGACACAACCCATTGAAAGACACAAGTTGTGCAGGTGGCCACAAACAAAAAAAAATTAATCTCTGAATGACTGAAATCAGCCTGATTCTTTCAAATGGAGTTATTCAAACAACATAAATCTGTTACATGTCATATTTTGAAGCTTGTTATATGAAAGAAGTTTTGTTCGGTGCCCATAATGCAAGGTTTCTACTTAAGCGATTTCTTGCTTTTCATATTTTCCCCTCTTCAATGGAATTATTTTCTGAAGAACAAGGGTAGTCCCTGGACATGGCTGGAGATCCACCTTAAGTAGCATTTACCTAGAAGATGCTGACACATCTGTGGCTGCTTATTTATTACATTTTAGTATTTGTGGCAACTCTTGTCAGCAATGAGGCTACTTCGGTGCTAGATGCCAACACACAAAATCCTCTGGGATGTGAGATAGCCGGGTTGATGTCTTTGGTCCACCTCAGGCAGGGCACGAACACGGCCACTGCTGCTGCCCAGCTGCCATTTCAGAAACATGACCACGGGGAAGGTCTGTGTTGAATCTCCTTGCTCCTACTTTTAACTGGGGGTGGGTGGGGAGTGGGGGTGTTCCTTTGTCATGGTGAAAAGCTGGGAATAATAAATCTCGAAATTTTATGAGACATGAAAACAATCCTATGCTATAGAAGACAAACCATCTCTGTCTGAAGAAACTTGAAAGACCCAAAGAAATAATCTGTGACAGGCTTTATCACAAAACCTGATTGTATTTGTCATCTCTTTTACTTCTGTTTTCTCTTTCTCATACTAATAATGTTTTCATTATTTCATTTGACATTCATAATGTCAAATAGCATTTCATCAAAATCACGTTACACTGGAATCAATTGAACTATTTGAACAGTAGGATCTACCCTGTAATGGTGGAACACAGCAGCACAGTAGTAAAGTTTGAACCTTGCTTGATGTTAAGGAGTTTTACAGGAGAAGCTATATTCCAAGATGAATATGAAGAAGTCCCGTATTCAGAACAGGATTGTATCACTATTTAACAACCTTTTTTATTCATCAAAATGTGTGAAACCATGTGTATTTTACGAAAGGTGCCATTTCACTGGAATTTAGACTGTTATAATAGCCTGAGCAAATTTAGTAACTGAACTGAACTTCAAGATAAAGTAGTAGATTTTTATAGCCTTATTACTTTGTTTTCTATTAGGCAATTGCTACTTCAGATGTAGCACAAAGATTTATTTATTTATATCCTCAGTCAAAAAGTATTGCATCAGAAACTATATAATTCTTTTTAATAATCTGTTGGCTGCTACCATTGGGTATGGGGTAGTTTGTAGTAGTTCGATTTCAAGAGAGTTTTGATTTCCACAAACACAGCCCAGTGGACTTCAGCTCAGGGATTCTCTTGATCTCCATACTCATTCGCTCTGAACATGAAAATGGAGAATTAAGGATAGCTCTGTTTCCCCTAAGGGGAAATGGATACTGATTAATTGCTGTAGGAATTTAAATGGTGCCTCACACTTCCTTCAAATGCCAGCATAGATTTAAGACAACCAGTGATGTGTGCTCTCTGGTATGCATCCTTTAAATGCATATTCCTTATTGCTGGAGGGTTCCATTTATTCATTTCATAGTGATTTATCAGTCTCTGTCAATGCAGCCCTTTGCTAATGATTGTAGATTATCGTGATTGTTTTACAGTGAAAACTAAGTAGTCTTACTAATGCTAAAACCGAAGACAATAAACCATCTGATGAGTATACAAGCACCAATTTTCCTTACTTCCCTCTCTAATCAGACTCTGATTGTTTCTTCTTGTATGTCTCTTCTTTGCTTTTTTCTTCCTTTGAACTGATTTTACCCAGCTGACCCTCTTTTCACATTGTTATTTTCAGATTATAGCAAATTGCTTTCTATCTGGCAGGGATATAATTTCCTTATCCCCATGGAGAATTTCTACCAGGTACCCAATCTCAGTGTAGATGTAATAAGGCTTTTGCTGAATTTCAGCCTTAGCAAAACTCTTGCTGTTAGACAGCTTGCTGCCAAAATATCTCTCTGTAGGATATTACATCATCTGAGTGCTTGTTTCTTAAACATTTATAGTCTGTTGTTTAAGGTTTTTGACTGTCTGTATTAAAAAGTTCAGTGAAAAGGATTATGTTTGTAGGAGCAGAAAAGAGGACTAACTTCATGTATTTCTTTGCTTTCTATTTTACAGCAAGGAATGCTCTTCATCTGAAGACAGCTTATGGTGTTTGACACCAAAGTCTTAGATATTGGCTCATAACTTTTGAAATCTGAAGTCGGTTCCCCACAACATAGATCACCGAGGGCCAAATCCACAAGAGGATATTCACATCCAGTGTAATACCTAGGACAGGTCAGTTCTGCTTAGATTGATCCAAAGGACCAATTCTTTGAAATACTACTAGATAGCCTGTGGTGCTTGGCTTGCTGGGGAGCCGTGAAACACAACAAAGTGGTCCTTAAAACTGTTCCTTTTTTTGTTTCTCAATTGCAAATGCACACTCCCCACATGCTTTGTTTTGTCTTGATTGACAAATCAAGAAGTCCCGTCCCCGGAGCCTGCCAGTGTTAGTGGTGAAACAAGATCACTTTGTTTGCTACTTATTTTTAGTAAAGCCTTTACAAACAAGAAATACAACTTAAAAAAAAAAATAAATCTATGTAGTAAGTATTTTACTATTTTTTCCTCCAACATCAAAGAGCAGCATGATGTAAGGTGGAGGCTAGGCTCTCCCCCAGCCCCCCAGCTGTTTTGAGCTCCCTTGGTTTAAAACCTGGTAGTTACTCCAGAGCTCCCACATTCTCACCAGTGGAAACCCCTCTACTTCTGCCCTTCCACGTGTCCCTGAGTTTCCTGGTCTGGTCAGGGCTGAATGACTCCGTGCCTATCTCCAGCCAAATGTTGCTCCTCAGACTATGTATTCTCATGTTTGTTTCCCTCGGGGCCCATTACACATGCCCACAGTATGCCTGCTGCTCACCTCTGGGGTTGGATTCTTCAAAAAGGAAAGGCAACTGGTTTTGTTCAGAAAGCAGCACCTCAGAAGGAGGGGATTATGCCTGTTCTTTCATGTCACTCTTCAGGCATGAGAGCACTTCTCCAAGACATCTGAGAACTGGGCTCTGTTCCCTTCCCCACCTGTGAAAACTTGAACTCACATGTTTCAGCTTCCAGAATGAAAAATGCACTAAGTGTCAGCATAAGCTAGAGTTGGCCTTTCTCCATGCAAAGTCATCCCACTCCTCACAAAACCTTCTAGTATTCGCTGGGATAGCGAATATGTGTGTATTGGTTATGGCATCCACCTAGAGGATGGGCATCCTGAGTTCCTCTCTCAGTTCCAGATGTTCATGTATTTCACATGGTATACCATGGTTATACTATAGGAAACCATTAGATAAACACCAGTTCCCCATCACCTGTTGCAACCCCCCCTCCCTGTAAGGCAACTCACTTTTGTAGGGACTTTGATGCGTAAGTCAGTATGAGGGACTCCAGCGCAGAGATCACACACCAAAGTTGAACACTGCAACACTGACCATAACGGCACTTCCATGTCCTGGCCAAACCCAGCCCAGCACACCTCTGTGCCTCTGGTCCGGTATGAGGGAGAGGTGCTGCACCTATATAGCATAAACCAGTGCAGGGCTATAAGCTTAGATCTGGAAACTGTAACGCTACGCCCTTCGTGTGTCCAAATGTGGTGGTATGTCCACAAGCCTCCCAGAGGGGCTCATGAGGAGCAGCAGCACTACGTGCACAGCAGTCCCCCAGCTGGCATGGTTGCCACTAGCTCCTGTTCTTGCTAAGCACCCACAATGGCAATATAAATATTAGAAAGAAACAGAGCAGCAGGAGTACTGTACCTAAAAAGCAACTTAGGAATTCCTGAGTTTAGCTCTGGCTCCACAAACCCTTCTCTGCCAGTTTCCCTGTTTTTCTAGAATAGCACGCTCTCTGCCACCTCCCATGGGTGCAGGTGTTGTGAAGCTGTACCGTATTGATCTGCCCGTGATTGGTCAGTAGGCTGATGTTTCAGGTTGTTGTACAAATTTATATATTCAATCCCTGTGTTGGACAACTATACATTTTCAAACTTTGCGAGTTTGAGTGTGCCTTGCTATTGGTATCCCAGTAACTGCTACTCTTGGTTTATATTTTCTGATTGTGATTTTATATATGGTTTACAAATGCATTAAAAATAATTTTTCTTAAACAGAGCTGACAACTGGACATAGTGTTTTTCTGTTTAATGCATACATCAAGCACTTAACCTGCTTCTGGGACTATAATCAGCAAGATATTTCTGCTGCATACAGCAACTACCAACCTCCCCCTTTTTCTCTGTTGACTTTAATTAGAGTGTTTCCCTTATTAACTGAACCTCCTTCATGCAACATTAAATTGTTTTATCAAAGGATCATAGCTTCTCCCTGTTGAATTCACATCCTACCAGTAACGCCCTGTTCTCCAGTGCCTTGATTGCTCTGAGCTTTCATTAGAAGCAGTGCTCTGGGCTTTGGCTAATTTTGGTTCCTTAGCCTGCAAAGTCGTATGCTGTAGTCACCCCCCCCAAAGCCTACTCATGATCAGGGCTATCCTTCTGCTACCTTCTGCTACAAACAGAGGTAACGGATGATACTGAAGGGAGCCATTGTTTTGTTATGATCTTGGAATGACCATACCTAATATACTTTAATATACCTAATGTCAGTACAAGAAGTATCAATCTTTCAAAAACTTTGTTAACAATTTTTCAGGTGCTTAATGTGGCAACCATAATGTAGCATTCATGGGGAGGGTGTGTTGGATGGCTGACTTGCAGCAGTTCAGTAGGCAGAAAAGAGAGACAAATATACTTACTTACTTATATTTTATGGACTTCCAGCAACACTTGACAAAGAAATATTCAAGTTGCTAAGAAACAAATAAAACTGCACACACGAAAAAAAAAAGAAAAAAGTTTTCAACCTCACGTTTTCTCACTTGTCACCCACAATCACAGAGCAGTCTGAGTTTTTGGTGAAAAGTTTTGGTAGGTTTTGTAGCTGGCATTTCACATGGATGGGCGAGGGGATGAGACTGAAGGAGCAGCAGAAGAACAGAAACCTGAGGCTCCAACAGCATGGGACAAATGAGGATTGGGGACGGCAGTAGCAAGGTCTGCTTCAAATATCTTCAAGCACTGCCCAAAACAGTAGGTTCACTTCCCACTCTAAGAAACTTGGCAGTGTGATACTTCCAGTACCCATATTAAGTGTATATCCTGGAGGCCACTGTTTCCGTAGTTACCAAGTGAAGCGACTCAATAATACAGTGTAAATGCATTCTTGCCAGAGACAAAAGACTGCCAGTGGCTGAGGCACTGAGGATTTGGGTAGATTTTCTGTGGGTTTATCCCAGACACACTTGACCTTCTGGGCTGGGCTTGTTGAAACTAGATACATAGACTCTGAAGGGAGCCGAGATCTCCAAGCAAATAGGTTTTATTTAAACAGTAAATGCATGGCATGGGGGCAGAAGTGGAGTGAAATCGGAAGCACTGAAAACAACCACAGGGACACAGGGGCTCTGGCAGTGGCTACGAGTCCTGATACTCCAGTTTTGCAGAAGCAAGATCTGGGGTCATTCATTGTCAAGGCTGTTGATGACAGGGTGAACTGGAAAACAAAATCTGAGCACTTTAGATGAGTACCAGCCCCTAAAGAGCAAAACAGAAGAGAAGCAACGTGTCTGATAAGATCACAGGCTAAACTGTAATGCTGTATTTGATTTTGGTGATTAAAGAAGGAAATCTTTATAATATTTTAATTAACAAGTTTGAATAAATATTTTATCTCTTCCTGAACTATCTTCTACCTCAACTTCAGAATGATTAGAGGAGAATTCTGTGCAAAATTTCAGTACACCTCTCTTTAACACAATATTGCAGTGTTACTGGCATACTGAAATGGTGCATGTTAGAAAAGCTCCGGTTTGCTACTGATTCAACACTTACAGTAATTCAAATGGCTATGCAGGTCAAAAATGTGAGGATGTAACAACAGATGCTGTGGTGTCCCACTAGTTCCACAGGCAATATTTATATTGCTGCCCAGTGCTAGTCATCAAAGAAACACCAAACATCATTCTGATAATAACCCAGTCACCCTGAAAAGAACCAGACAGGTACACATAGGCAAAAAATATACCAAATCACTGTATGCACCTGGTGTTGATACATCATTAGACATGCCCATAATGAACGCCTTCTAAGAACGTCCCATGGAGCAGAATCACAATAGTGAGCCAGTGTCCCTAAGGCAGGCAGATTTCACAGTCCAGAGCTAACTTCTGCCAATACTTTCCTATGATTAGATCTGGCAAATAGACCTCAGCCAAGTCATTGGTCCTTGGACACCGAGACACTTCAGTCTCCTTCAAGATTCACAAGGGAACAGAAGTCACAAGTGAGAAGTTGCATAAATCTATTTTGGTTTTCAATTTAAGCAGCTTCCTACTGACAAGAAACTTTCTGCACATGAGAAGATGCTTCTGCAGATCATCAATATGTTGAACAATTAGCTGAAAAGATGCTATGTGTGTAGCCAAAGACCTCACATCATGTCTGCTGAGCTGCAGTGGAAGGGAAGGAGGCCTGGTCACACGCTGAAGTTCTGGGCCACCTTTCATATTTGCAGCATCCCATAATTCCATATCCCTTGGGGAAGGCTGTCCACAAACAACTCCAAGTAGTCCACAAGGGAGTTCTTGAATCAAGCAGTGAGTCTTCTGAATGGTACATGCTACCTGCACTGATGACTTGGAGCTCAAGAAAAATATGAAGTATATGTGTTATCCCAAATAAGATCCAACTCCACTGGCTGGAAAATGGCAAAATTCCCAGCAAGTTCAATGCCAAACTTTGGATTTTGGCAGATATTTCTGTTGATAATCATTCTGTCTGAGAGTTTCAGTTGCCTGCTCTTTGGATTTTTGTCGTCATCTGAGGTCTTTCAGAGAAAGAAGAGACAGTTGTTGGAAAGTCTGCAAGGGATGGTCTGTCATTTTTATAATATCCTGGTTCATAATTCTTTTGTCAAGACTAATAACAATTACCTATGCAAAATATTGCAAATACTTCAGGAAATCACATATCATCTGGTGCACAGTAACTGTAATCTTCAAAGAGGCAACATTTTGCTTTCTGGGTCTCATAACCACTGGTGACAGTGATTATTAAAGTAAGGATAAGAATGAAGCCATTTTCAAAATATTAGCTGAACCAATCCAAGTCAGTGTCATGAGATGCTGTCTGTTTATACTAATTGTTAAGGCACAGCAGTACCTGGAACTTCTGATGTCTACAACTTTTTCATGAGCTTTACCCTGCAACAGTAGTTATTGGCACCATTTGAGGAGAAGGCTTTTTATCAGATCAGTGAGGTTTTTATATCCATTCTGAGTTCGGTCATTTCAATCTGTGCAAAGCAATGATTGCTTTGCCTGATGAGTTGTCCAACATCAGATACAGCAAAATAAGATGAGAGCTCTACTACACGTAGAACTTCTCATACAGGGAAAATAAAAACCTAGAAAAAGGGAAAAGGAAAGATCTGGCAATGACCTCAGCATGTGGATCCTTCTGTGACTCTGTTGTAGACTGGCGTAACCAGCAAAAATAACAGCAAACCACCCTTTTTTGGAAATGCCTTGGATCACAATTAATAACAATCATTTAATATTTTATGACTGATTATTGATTTTGTGATCAACCCTCCTAAATAACTCTGTACTCATTTATGATCCTTTATACATATTTGCAGCAGATGCACTATGAAGAACCTTTGGTAAGGCAGTGCCTCTGAAGGCAGGTAATCCTTACTGCTTTACTAGCCACAGATCAGGAGTTATCTGAAATCCATCTGGATGTGAACCATGGCTGAAATCTAATCAGCTCAGCAAATCAATAAAACGTACCACCAGCTGGCCAGGTGGCAAGTTATTTGGCCTATGAAATATAAAATGATTTCTGATTACAGATTGTAATGGAGACACGGACAGTAAACTATGGTACGAGATGGACCACTGATGAACAGGGTGCTTTTGGTCATCCCTGCAATCCTGCTAACTATAATTCTCCAGAGGCTACATGATGCACAGCATCAAGGTACACAAAATGATGAGCTCTGCAAACCATCTGAAGGCCAAGCCATGTCTCAGGTAAGTACTTATCAGCACTGTCTGATACATCCGCATAAAGAGAACCACAGACACGGACACTTGTGGATTGACCACGGTCAGCAGCTAAGCACCCACACAGCCTCTCAGCAGGACAGGGGAGAGAACAGGAGGAGAAAAGGTGAAAACAGTCATAGGCTGAGACAAGAATAGTTTAATAAGTAAAGGAAAGAGGAAAAAGCAAGTAATGCAACAGCAATTATTCAGTCTCCTACAAGCAGACCAATGCCCAGCCAGTCTCCGAGCAACAGCTGCTTTGGAAGACAAAATCCCCCTTTTTCAGTGGTAAACAGGACATATCACAAGGAATATCGCTATAGCAAATTTGGGTCAGGTGTCCCTGCTGTGTCCCCTCCCAATTTCTTACCCACCCCCACGCTACTCACTGCAGGGGAAGGGGCAGAGTGAGAAAAAGAAAAAACATCAACACCGTGCACGCACTGCTCAGCGACAGCCAAAATGTTGGTAGTATCAACACAGTTTTAGCCACAAATCCAAACCACAGCATCATAGGGGCTGCTATGCAGAAGGTTAACTCTGCCCTGGCCACAGCCAGTGAACGGCTTCTGCTGCCTACCTTCCCTGAGCATCTTGCTCCCCTTGAACGGCCAGTGGTGGCTTTTCATGGCTGACTGCTATTCATATTATTTCAGGTAGAGAAAATCGAGGAGCTTTCGCTTCAATGCAGTTATCACATGAATTTCACCGCTGCCAGGTGTGATTTCCGAGAGACACTGGTGAGAAGTTGCACTGGAATCATCCCAAAAGCGTGTCTCTTCATCGCAATAGAAAAAGACCAGTCTTACCTAGTCATCCCTTCCTGTTCACTGGGAACTGAGTCCACCAAGGCTGCAGTGAACATAATGGCGTTTAGAGAAGGCCAGTGATCCAGACAAGGCCTTACAGCTTACCACAACACCCCACGTACAAGTGGTTTTGGCCCGACTCCTGAAGAACTGTTTCTGCACCACAGGTCCAGTAGTAAGTCTATGACAGTTTAAACATCCCTGGCAGCCACAGGAAGGAGAAACAACACTTGGAACAACAAAGGAAGGGTTATAACAGGCATTACACAGCATGAGATCTTTGTGAACTCTGGTTTAGACTAATCAGTCCAGATTACCAGTAGGTAAATAGAGCAGATGGTCAGTTTGTCACATGGGCGGCACTGTAGACAGCACATGCCTGTATGTCTTTCACTGCAAGTATCTGAGGGAGCAATACGGACTCAAAGAAGATGCCAGCTGTGCTCCTGCATCCATTCCCTGTTTATCACCCAACTTTGTTCCAGTTGTACTTCTGGCTGGTAATTCTTGTTCATACTTCTCCTACTGAAAGCTGAATCAGGAATGAGGAAAAAGTCCCCAGAGGTTACTTTTAAAAAGTAATGCATAATTCCTTTCATTGGAAGTAGATGAGCTCTTGCTCACCCTTTTTTTTCCCCCACAGTCTTTTCACAGAAAGTACTGGTTTGCTGGAGAAACTAAATAAACACAAACAGCAGAGAACAGAGCTTTAGCTAGTTTTTATTTTAGCAATAAAAAAGCAATACTGCGATCCTTAATTATAGCAAGTTTGAGACAAATATGTGGTTTGATGATCTGGTAGAACCTCTTTTATTCCAAGAAGAGTTACATTCAGCAAGAAAGGAACAATCGGGGAAATATATCTAGTTTACCTCACAACAGAACCAGTATCATCTGCTGAAAACAGCAGAATACTCCATTTTAGGAACTGCATTCATAGTTACCTTCCCAATTCCCTCTTTGTGCCCCTGAGTAAATGTGCATGTGGTTATTTACACAGGAGTACCCTCAGAAGACATGGAGCTGGCATCATCTGCTAGGCAGCATCTATTCTTACTTGTCACCTCATCCCAGCATCGTAGCCATGCCAGACAATAAATGGCAGCACTGTAGCAAAGCATTGCAAAAAGCACTTGGCAATTCTAGACTACCAGTCTGTGTAGTTACAGAATTATTTCTCAAACTCTCCTTTGCTCAGCTCTCTTCAGCACCTAATCCCCCAGGTCATACATGTAAAAGCTGCTTCTACACAGCAAGGGGTCCTCTGTTTGTACACTGGGAACATACTATCTACCTCAGATCCATGGTATTTCATCAACAGCAACTTGCCTATGAATGCGAATGGGAAGGGATATGCACAAAAGCACTTGCATCCTGCTTGGTCTGGAGATTTTCCCCTACGATGCCCTGAGCAGCTATGACTAGAAAGAGCAGTATTATCCTCCATTAAGATCACACAGAGACATGTGACAACTGTGGCAACACCTTGTGTTCTTAAAGGTTGTTTTGTCCTAAAAGAGGGTGGAATTTGCATCTTACTTTTATATAAGCTTGATGCCTGCCTCAAAGCAGCAGGTGGCTGGAACCATTTAGTCACATTTGTTCCAGTAATTTTCCTCTGATGATCACATTTACTAATGTTTAACTCCTGGGAAACTGAGACATATGCCCATGGTATCAAGAAGACTGTAAAACACTGGGAGAGATGTTCTCTGCCTTTGTGTTTCTAAGGAGCAGAAACACAAGCTGTCCCTGCTAGTGCTCAGCTCAGGTAAGGGGCTTGTGCCTGGAACCACTTTAGCACATGAAGAGCATTTCCAGAACTGTTTTATAATTAGGATTTATAAAGATCATTAAATACATAGCAGAAGAGGATTTTTTGTACTATCCTTTTCTTTTTGGGAATCCCCAAAACTGCTAAGATATTAGATTACAGGTTTTTCCAGAAAAAAAGACATTTATCAGTGGTTACAGGCTGGTCTCAATTAAGAATAGTGAAGTGCAGTTGCTTTATGTTTCTTTTTACCCCAAAATCTGCAAATAGAGCATTTCCATGATGACTATTTAGAAAAATGGTGTGTAGCCAGGCCAGTTTTCATGACACCTTTCCACCAGAGGAAAACAGCACTTTATGACATGGTGCTTTTCAAAGGAAAATGTATGTGTCTTTTTCTGGAAATCTTCTTTCAATGCGTATTTTGGTATAAAACTCATTTATCTAAAAAATATTTACATAATAAATTCAAGCTGTTTATTTCAGAAAGCTCTCGCAGATAACGACTGATCCATGCAATGGAATAAAAAGACCTGAGTAGACCAAATGAAGCAGATCTGATGGGTATCCTGAGAAAGCCTGAGATTAACCTTCACATCTGAAAACTACGCAGTTCTATTAAACTAAACAGCGAGGCTGACTGCTGGCTGTAGTGTTCACTAGGTAAGCTCATGAGATGGGACACACAGGTAGTAACTTTGGAGCTGGACACCCTGCGTGGGGCATGACCAAGGGCAGCTGCTGGCCAAGCAGAAGAGCTCTCCTGGGGTGCATGTTCTGCCAGAAAGAGCAAAGAAAATCATCTTGTGTGGGGTGAGCAGGTAGCAGTAGGGTGCTGAGGGGTTCCTGGGGCCAGCCAAGGCAAGGATGGATGCATTTCAAGCTGACTAAGCAAGGAAGGCTGAGCTGGTGGCCATGTACCATGGACCCTGTGCACAGCCTGCATCCTTGGAAGAGCGTGGAAAGCAGAGGAATATTGAGACCACTCTGAAGCTTCCTCTGTACCTCTATAATCAGAGGAAGATTAAATTCTTCCACAGTCAGTCCCCACGGGATGGGAATTGTTGGTGCAGACACAGCCAGTGCCAGGGTCAGTCCTGGCTTCTGGCTCCTCTCCTTGCCCCCAGTCCCCATCACACACTGGCAAAAAGAAAGAAAAAATGAGCACTTGTTCCACCTGAGCTCAGGATGCCAAGAACAAGAACTGATCTAGATGCCAAGGAATATAAAAGAAAGAAAGAAAGAAATTAATTGCAAGAGGAATTAAAGCTGTTCCTTTAAGAACACAAATTCTGCCTACTTGGTGTTTTTCAAACCTGTAGGATGATTCAGGTGATTAGGCTAATAAAAGGATGGCTTACGGCCTGCTGAGGAAATAGAGAGGGCAAAAAGGAAAATGGAGCAGGTCCCTGTGTCAAACGTCACCATTTCTTTCTGAGTCACTAACAGCTTGAAAATAAATTGCCGTGGTTACATCTAGACCAGTGCTCTGTAAAGGCAGAAAGAGCCTTGCAAGTTGGTGTTTACCACAGATCACCATAACACTTTGGTAGACACAACCACCAGCACATAAACAGCTGTCTGTAACATGCAGGGAGAAAAAACAGCATTACTGTGAGGGATTTTGGTATGAGTGATATAAATAGAAAACTCATAAAGCCAGAATGAAATAGCCTTGAAACTCTTCAGTATTAGAAATTATGATTTTCTAACTAGTGAAATACTACATCCAATATCAGGGGGTTCTAGCTGTGCAAAAACTTCATCTTGCAAAGGAGAGGAGAAAGGACTGTACAACAAAAAAGCAATAGTTTTTAGGTTATACTGACAGTGTTTTGGCCATAAGCAGCCTGTTTGCTGTGGGGCAGCATCTCAGCCAGCGCTGCAGGTTTTGGTGATTGCCCCCAGAAAAAACTCTGTCTGGGTTTGGGGGGAGTTCCAGCACTGAATGTACTTAACCAAGATTGGAACTTTTTCTCAAAAACATGTTCTGTTTCAGTCTGAACTACTGGACCTTAAGCAGCCATTAATTCCTGAAATCTCATGCTTTGTATAATGCAGCAGATCAGCCTGGGAGATCAAAGTGGCTTTTTCTTAATAACTCAGCCTGAATAAGTATGAGTATTAGTGTAGGCTAGTGTCATAATTTACTGGTGATGCCATATCCACAAGCACTTGGTATTCTCAGGGTAAACTCTGTAAGATAAACTGTAGAAATGAATGAATTGTAATGTTTGAGTTCTTCATACACTTCTGCCTTTAGCAGGAGGCACTCAGTTTACATTTTGCTGAGTATTCTATGTGTTACTTAGAGATTGGCAATCTTTTCTAACATCCAGATGATGTGGGATATCATTGTAAATATAATAAGCATCGTTTTCATGTAAGTCACACTGAAAAAGGGAATTATTATCCAGAGTCAATACTCCACCAACAAGTATCCCTCAGGGACCAGGAGCCAGTATGTTTACAAAAATAAAGGAGGAACTGGCACGGTGTCAAGCCATCCTAGAACCTACACTCATCTGTTGCTTGCTTTTGATCATTTTCTTTCAACAGCTTTTTATTCCTGGTTAAAGACAGAACATCAGGTTCCCAGAGCTGTAACCAAATATTTAGAAAAATGTTAGCATAGCTGAATAATAATATATAATTGATAATAATTATGATTATGACAATAATAAGATTCATTGTGCTAAAATAAGATATTAGAAATTACTTATTTTTTTGCTAGAAAAAAATTACTATAGTCTGACATTGTGGGTTCAGCATTCTGAGGATGAACTAGGTATCATCCTGGTTTGGCACTGAGACTCCCATATTTTATAGAATATCACTAAATCAACAACATGTGAGCTTTACTCTCACAGATGAATGTCAAAACGAGCTTGAAAGGTTATTAGAGTTGGTATTTTTATTCTGCTGGCAAAACAGGACCCTGTGTCTATCAATCAACCACATCTGCTAGTCAAAACTCCAAATGGTCTTTCATTTGTCTGCAACTTTTGAACCATTCTTTGAGAAGATTATATTACACTAATCAGTGTAGTGCCACGAGAAATGCTGCCTTGACTCTTGTAGAAACGCCATATTCTGTGTTTCTCATCAGCTGTACTTCCTGAGGCATTTTTATCTTAATCCAGTCACAGGAAAAGATTAAAGCAAAGTTTTACAGAAAACACCCAGGCTAAGACAGTTTGAAATAACCAGGAGTATGTTGGTAATGGTGTAAAGAAAGTGAGCTTTAAGCTAGCACTGAAAAGCATTCAAACTCAATTCTTGCTCAGCGGAGTCTCTTAAATGACATTAATGGGAGAAAAAGTCACATCATCCTGAAGTGGAGGAAGAAAAAGGAGTATGTCCTTTCTGGTAGAAACACTGTTCAGAAGGTTTTACTGTATCTTAGTGATAGTACATTTAACAATGCACTGATATTATTTTTTTTTTTTCAATCTGGCTGATTAAAAACCACTTTTCTGACTGGTTACTGTAGGCCTTTGTGCTACTTACAGTTTCTGTTCTCAGTCAGCTAATAAGCCTAGTCCTACCTGCACGCACCAGAACTGCTGCTTAGTGTTCAAAGTAAACATTTTCTTTCCACCAGCAACATTTGCCCATTCCTCCAAGAAAGGTTTGTTATTTCACTTACAGAGATGAAAAGCAAGCCCTCCTGAGGGTGGGCTTAATGGGTGACAGCAGACTGCACAGGCAGCTGGAGGAAAGGGATGCTTCCCTTGGCATCCCTGGCCCAGCAGTGGTGCTTACAGGAGGGGATGCATGTCACTCTTGGCTGACAAGGAGCCACCACAGTACCTTGCTGTTATATCTCTGTAGAGAAAAAGGCTGGCTGGGAAGTCAGTCAGTTTATCGTTACTATTTTTCAGCTCTGTTTCAAAATATTATATTTATCTGATTTAAACTGAGAAATCCAGTAGATTTCCTCATCTTAGAAATATTCTTCATGTTGTGTATTCTTTAGAGATTAATGCTCTAAGCCTGCTGTAAATTATGACAGGATACGTGTGATCTCACAGTGACACACCTCGGTGCTTAAAAGCCTTTGGCCTCCAGCCTTGGGCATATCAAGGACCAAGCACGTTGCTCTTAGCTCATCCTGTTCCCTCCCTCACAGCTCAGTAACCGGCCCCCACTGAAGCGGAGGGCAAAGCTCTGCCCTTCATCAGTGTTTGCAGAAGAAGTTTAAGCGGTTTAGCACTGGAGACATTCTTGTTTCACAAGCACAGGGTCAAATTAAACACAGGGAACAGCCAGGTAGCTGTTAGCATGAGGAAGATGGAGATGGTGGAGAGAGCCCCAGCCTAGGAACTGGGAGCTCTGATGACAGTTTGCTGTTCTGCCACAGGCTTTCTGTAACTTAGACTTGGCAAGTATGGCTACACTGCTAACCCAAGCCTGAGCTGGCTTGCTGTAACTGTTCAACGGTGCCAGCTCTCCCTCAGCTTCTATTTTCAAGACAGTTAAATTTGCATTCATGCTATAGATGTTGTTTCACGGCACAACTTTCCACATGACAGGTGGTTTTCAAGTGAGATGACATTTTGTTCTAGAGAGATGACATTTTGTTCCTAATTAACGTATGCAGTTCTTTGCTCAGGCTAGGTGATCAAAACAAGCCCTGCCAAGAAGAAAGGAAAAAGCATCCACAGCTTGAACACTGGGCCAGCTTTCCCAACTGTTTCAGACAATTAGTTCTGAAGCTGACATAAAATGTATCCTTCCTTCCTGTTCCACTTACATCTGTTAGTTTATGATTATATTGCCTTCTGCAAGATCACGGACAAGGTGAGACCATTGGGGAGCAAGTTGCTCTGAGTGATCTAAAAGGGGAGGAAGCCTCTCTGTTCTTCCTGTCTCCCTCAATGAATTTTCTTTCTTCCTTGTGTAATGAAAATGACTGCTGAGTTGTCAAGAACCATCAGAGAATTTACAAGTCCATCCATGGAAAGAAGACCTTGAAAGAATAGAACCTTTGCAAGTTCATGATCCCTTTTGGGTAATGGAAACCAGAAGACAGTAGGTAGCAATAGATGTTGGCTGAATCAGAAATGTTCTGGAAAACCACGGGAAACAAGTTTGGGAGTTTGTGTCATTTAGAAGTTGGGAAAAGAGAATTGGTGGAATAGTTTCTTTAGCAAATCCTGGCTTCCAACCCTGACTTTTAGATGACTACCGCATGGTTAGAAGATGCTCCTGCTCAGCGCTTGCATTCACATCTGCACAGCCCAGTGCAGGCTGCTCATCATGAGCAAGAGCTTAACTTTCTTGCCAGGAGCTCCAGTTCCAGAAAGCAAGCTAGAAATGGCTACATGCAGACCCAAGACATGTTATGGCGTATTTTAAGACTGAAGCGAGGCTTAGTCTGCGTGACAGAGACAAAGCCGTTATTCACATGCGAGCGTACAACATGACTCTGATACAGCCTGTCTCCAAGCTCTCCGTGGAGGGAAAGCCAAATACTAGCACAGGCCCAAGGTATCTTCATGCAGTGTGAACGCAGCCAGCCCCAGCTTGGGCCAGGTACACCACAGGCCTGTAAATCATTTGACCCACACTCAGCTTTAAGTATGGCAAAGACACTGCAGCCAGGCTGGCAGCTCCTCAGTCCAGACAGAAAGCACACAGTGGTGGCTCAGTGTCCTCCTGGGGCCAAAGCACTAACTAAAACTGAAGACATGACTTCTGTGTGTCTGATCACTGTTCCTAAATGAGGCATTGCAGAATTTGCCTCTTGTCACCATGCCTTGGCAAGAACCAGTACAGAGAAAGCTTCAGATGCTCAGGAGGTGCCATGGTAGGGGCCAAGTACATACTGCAGATACTAAGTGCCTGTGTCCCTCCTTATGTTCAAGGTTTGTTGCTTCCTCTGAACTGTTCCTCAAGTTGGAGCTTCCTTTAGTCACCTGGTTAGTGCCATCATTTCTTGGTAAATACAGCCAGCCGTGTGCTCCCTGGCCTGCCCTCTGATGAGCAAAGCCTGTGCTACTGTGCTCCAAGGCTTGTAATTTGTAGCCAGTTACTTGAAGGATGCCTTGGGTGCATCTGCATTGTCATCTTTGCTCAGAACATCAGTTTGCAGTCAGCCAAAGCTCCCTGCTCCCTACAGTGCTTTGCCTTGCTTTGTGCCCTACTCTGGAGAGAGCCAACTGCTGCTATGCTCTGTGCAACTTGGGTAGCCCAGCAGAAAGTGGCACTGGTCCACAGGTGTATTCAAGCCCTCTGGCAGGATGGATGCACCTGGTTCTGCAGGTTTGTACCTAGCAGAGGTGGCTTAGCCTCTGCCCACCAGACTAGCCAGGTCGGTAAAGAGACACAGACTACCCATGCTACCCAGCTCCTCACCTACCCATTGTCCCTGCACCACTGGAGCAGGAATGGTGGCTGCTACAGTGATGGATGCAACTTAGTGCAAGTAGCAGAAGACCTCCCTGGCCCCTAGAAAGGGGAACATGCTTCCTCCCCTCTCAGGGGAAGATGATCCTTTTTTACACACAGTGAGAGAAGAGGACAGGGTATGTGTGTAGTGGGACAGATATGGGCCAGAAAGGGTCAGAAGAGGGGCTGCACTGACTTTCCAGACCTGATGACTTGGGCTTATCAGGTACCTGGAGAGTACGAATGGCAGGTGTGTGCCTGTGGAGGTGCAAATACCCATCAAAAGGGAAAATACAGAGTGGAGAGGGCAGCACAAGAAAAAAAGTGAAGCCTGCTCTTGGGAAAAAGAGGAACTGTTCTTCATCTAACTCTGGAGCCTCTCCTGAAAGGGTTTTTTTCTTTAATTCCTCCCACTACAGAAGGAAGTTATTAAAATATGAAAAGATGCTGGGATAAAGCACCTAACATCACTGTGTACTCAGTTAAAAAAGTCTAAATCAATATCCTAATGAAGTTTTAGCTGAGGCACAGCAGTCTCTTCTTCTTACCTGGTACTTTGAGGAAGAGTCTCTTATTTGTCCTCACGGTATGAGTCATCTATAAAAAAGGAGCTTATTGCGTGTGCTTGCCATAATTAATGACACCCACATAAAATGAGACTTTTCCCCCTCTGTGAGTTAAAGCTTAACTTGCAGTAGGATCCTTTTGAACGCAGTGGCGCTAAACTTATCGGTGGCTGAGCACAAAGCATTTTCATCTTACTTTGAAGCTGTTTATGAGGGTCTTGCAGGAGCAGAGAATAAAGTTACCTTTCTCTCCTATATGCTCCTTCATTACAAGTTCCCCAAGGATCATAGAGAAGCAGAGAAAATAATAAATATTCATTTCAAAAAGTTCAGTTAACTCTTGTGCATGAAGACTTTCAGTGGGTTTACGCAAAAGCACATTGGAGACTTGGCTGTGTTGCTGTACATAAACCCCAGAATATCAACCACTCAGAAAGTTGTGGCTGTCTCTTTCTCTAAATTGTACTGCAAGATCTTATTCCTCCTCTACTTCATCTTTCTATCATCAGATGGCTTTAAGTAACTCTTCATATTGAGAAAATTACAGGATACAGTGGACTAAATATGACATGCAATAACCCTTAACAAACAACTTTGCCATAGGACTATGCGTAAAGCAGTCTCTTTTTTATACCTTGAGGAATTCCTTCTTTAAAGCATGTGTTGTCTTCTCCATTAAAGTTAGTAACCATGCTGAATCACATTTCTTTTTCTATTCATATATTATGCAAAATAGATTTTTTAAAAATGTGACTTTACCTCCCATTTGATGCCTCACCTGCCAGGGTTCAGCCCAAGTGCCCAAGCAGTATGACCATCTACTTACTCCTCTTTTTGAGGACTAAAAAATGGAACAAAATCATAGGCTCTGGTATTTTAAACTTTTTCTTATTACTTTCAGCAATAAAGGACTTCCAGTTTTCATCATCTAAGCCACTTTTCATGCACTGCAAAATTGCAGACAGAGCGTATTTTGACCTGGGCCTCCCTGACATCCCTGCTCCCACCACCATCACTTCCATCCTTACCCGTGACGTGGCTGCCTAGACAGTGGAGTCTCCTGATGTCCCTAGCTGGAATACAGCCATTTGGCACCCAGCCCTTTGCTCTTTCAGCTCCCAAACACAGGACCCCTGTCTGTGGCTGACGGTCACAGGGCCACCACCACCACTGCCCCCAGGCTCCCAGCATTTGGGGGAGCAGGGGTCTGCAGATATGGCATGTCCAAGCGACAGGTCAGGCTACAGGCAGTGATCCAGAGGAACAGAGAGATTGACTCTGGCTTGGTGACAAGGTGATTTGTTGGGGGCACAGTGTGACAGGAAGGTGTAAGGGGAATGGGACAGTTGTAAAAGCCCTAGAGGTGCAGCAAAGTGGGGACTGAACTCTGTCTATGGGGCAGAGTGCCAGTGCCAAGAGGGGCAGAAATTGCAGTCACCGGCTCTGGTCCTCAAGGTGGTTGTGTCAGCTGGAAAGAAGGGAGATGGATCAGAGCTATGAAAGCTACCTCCTGCCTTCTCCTCCTGGTCACCCCAGAAGCGACACAGCTTTCCCTCCAGGGAGGAAGTGTGGTGCCGGGAAGAGAGGAGCCTATGTCCCACTTCCCGTTTGGTCTCATCTCACCCACCAAGAATCCATCATGAAAAAAAAGAATTTAAAGGGCTTACTTCTTAGTCTCATATAAGATAAAAGAAACTTTTTGGCTGGCATATAAGAGTTGGACTTTGAAAACATTTGAACAATTCTGAAGAGCAACATGAAAATTGTGGCGTTGTGGCAGGACTCAGTAACCGGGAATGAAATGAGGTCTCAGGTAACTGAAATGAAGCTAAACAGTACAAAAGCCCTGATCCAGCAAAGCCACCTCACACAGGCGCTGCAGTCCCCATGTTCTATCCTGATAGTGAGGTTCAGCTGAGATGTTGTGATTACCATCTTATGTCTGGTTTAATATCCTAGTGAATAAGCTACTGACAGCATAGCTGAAGGTGGAAAATATGTTTTTCCCAGCAAAGACAACACAGAATATTGACAAGTAGAGAACTGTTCTCACCAGATTGTAATTTTCTCTTCACCTTTGAGCCTGCCTTCTGTAAAAAGGCATTAGCTTCACACTCCCTTGGCAAAGTCAGTGGCAACAAAAATCCAAGGTTTCAGCTTTGCAATACATGAACTTTGAAATGTTTGTTTTCAGAATAGTTATTCCACACTCAAATTAAAATTTCAGCTGTTATGCTAAAAAAAAAGGTTAATGAGATTTCTGGCAGTGAAAGAACCATCTCAGATAAAATGCTTTCTAAACATCAGATATAGACTCTTTGTATTCCTTTCTATAAAGGAATATCACGTCAGAGTACCTGCCCTTTCCTCCCAGCCCAAGGTAAGTTGTAGCCTTTATTTCAGAGAGTTTCTGGGTTGACTCTTCTCAAGTTAACATACATACTGCTAAAGAGAAAAGTGACACTCTTTCTGGCTTTTTTTAAAAGCTAATGGAAGACAAGCTGGTTGAAATTCTGTTTGCCTGAGGCAAACAGGTTTTTTGATATGTGCGTAAGGTATTATTAGTTTTTTTCATCTTAGTAAACGTAGGACAAGTAGGACTGTGTGTCTAGGCTTGTAAATTTTCATGACAGCTTTGCATACTGAAATGATTCATGAAATGAAATAATGCTGGAAGTCAATAAAAGAAACACAGCTTCTCCCATCATGCAGATACTCACCAAGATACAGAATCCTATAGCTTCTTGAAGTCAGTATGATGCCAAATGATTTCAGCAGCTTTGGAATATACATATCAAGGCCAAATTAAATTTTCCTTCTATTTTGGTACCTGCTCTTCATGGTGACTTATCCAGGGCATTGTTCTAGCAGAAGGTAAGTAAACACTTGCTTAACACTAAAGACAGAAGAATCACTCCTGTGTTTCATTGGCAAAGTAATGAAAGTCCATGAAAAGAGACAGTTGAGTTCTAAATACCAGTCTGGGCACAGTCCTGTCCTAGAATAGGACTAAATAGTTGGCCAGTGTCCTGGTTTTGTCTGGGATGGGATAGCTACTAAGAAGAAAATTAACTCTATCCCAGCCAAAACTAGGATAGCCAGATACCTAACCTTGCTGCATACACACTTGTCTGCTTAACCTAACCATCCCCTCCATCCCTGCTTTTGGGCATGCAGAGGATCAGACTCATCTGAGCAGCAAATTGGCTGTTCTGGACCTGTAATTAAACATATCCAGAAAACAGAGGCTGGTTAGCCAAAGAAAGAAGAAAAGGAAACAAAAGGCTTAATGTCTACAGTTTATACCAGGGGTCCTCAAACTACAGTCCGCGGGCTGGGTAGAGCCCCCCAGGGTCCTCAATCCGGCCCCCGGTATTTACAGACCCCTCCGCCGGGGGTTGGGGGGGGGGGGGGAACCAAGCAGCCGCAGATGACTGCCTGCCACTGCATCCGCGTGCCAGCCCCCTGGTTAAAAAGTCTGAGGACCCCTGGTTTATACAACGAGTTCAAACTTAAGCACCGCGGGGCTTAATGTTGGATGTCTGAGCCCCAAAATGGAGTCCAGGACCCTGTGCTACAGCTTCATACTGAATGCACAGAGGTAGTCAGGCACCCCATTTCCTCCTGGCTACTCTGTTGGCCTGCTTACACATCAGTTTTGTAGCTCTCCATCCTGATATAATTCTTTTATCCCATGCACTGCACAGTTTCATACCTGACTTTGTACAAACTTGGGAGATGCCTGACACAAGCCTTGGGACTCTGTTTTGCATGCCAAATACCTAAAAGCCAGTACATCATCTGACTCACCAGGGCTGAAGTCCTCCATTGAATTCAGCCAAAGGAAGTAGCAGTTTAAATCCATCAAACATTAAATTGGACCTGAGAAGAAAAGAAAAATTTTAACTGCATGGATAAATGTCAATATGCTGTGGGGCATTTTGGGAAGGTACAGCTGCAGTTGCTGGTGTTCTTGAGGAGTCGGCAAAAGCTGCAGCTTTGCAAAGTGAACCTGATTTGACTTGTTTCCTGCGGCTCCCAGAACTGAGTCATACTGTTCAGTATGTCCAGCTTTGGTACAAAACCTGTTCATTACATCACCTCTAGATCAACTGTGCAAGGAAAATAGATCTGGCACACATTTTTAACTCGCAATGATTGTCTTTGCCAGCTTTTCCTAATTCGTGCAGATTCTCTCCATGACCTATTTTCAGGAACTGAGCAGTTCAGTGAGGTCTGGCTAATAAAAGCCCACACTTTTACTTCTACAAAATAACAAAAAGCTCATCTGTAACTTCAAATTTGCCTTTAGCTGCTGCAAAAAGGTTATAGGTACAAAACAGGCCACTTGTTTTCAAGGTTAAACCTTAAAAGTCCTTCAAGTCCTCAACACTGCAGACATTTTCAGTCAGAGAATCTCTTCTCCATCTCCACATTACTTTATATCTATATAGAGCAAATGTGACTTCCTCACCTCAACTCCTCACCAGACTACAGAGTAAGACTGGTTTTTTTCACTCTTTCTTTCTCTTGTGGTCCTGCCTGTTTGTTCTTCAGTGAACCTTATTATCCTATCTGAACAGTTTAATGGGTGTAGCAGGAATGACTTCTCCAGACATCACTGCCTATAGTCTAGCGGACAGGACACTTTCTTGGGCAGTAAGAGATGCAGCTGTGAATCCCCTGGCCATGGCAGGCATGCATTCTGATGGAGCACTCTAGCCTGTAGGCAGCCACAAAGTGGAAAAGACTGGAGTATGCCCCATTCTTTAAAATAATAACTGTAGGTATCAGACACTATGCCCTGTGTGGCCGCCTGCTCCCACGCTGGGGACCTGCGGGCTTACTCCCATGCTGTGTCTCCTGGCCCACACAAGGCAGCTCCCACACAGCACACAGGACTTTCTGGGCAGCCGCTTCTCCCCGTACACTGTAAAAGTGAAGAACAGCTAAGACTGCATTGCCATAGCGCTTGATTTGTAGGGACTAAAGTCTTACAATGGGCCAATCTGTTCTATCTAAAAGACAATCCCTGCAGTGTGCTGATAACCCTCTATCAATCCTTCACAGTTCTTACGGAAAGAGACATAAAGCCCCCCCAGCCTAACACAATTTCAAACCTAATCAAGAAACTCTCCAACAAAAAAAAGTCTTGTGGTAGATGGTTCTGTTCTGCTCTGCCCTGACTGCTCAGATGGGATGTATCAGCTGCCGGTCCCCCAGCTCCCTTTGGCTGCTTGGGAGCTGCCTGTAAGTCTCTAGATTTAAAAATGGGCTCTTTGCTCTGCTTGCCAGGCTGAACTTGCCAATTTCAGAATCATATCCTATTGCCATGGGTTTGGGTACTGAGATCTATTTTTTCTCTGTCTCTGCAGGTGCTTTCATGTTAGCTGAGAAGGTATGGGGGAAGGGAGGAGGGAGAGACAGGCAGTAACTGGGTCTTCTTGATTAGACTCCCTTCACTATACATTTCACAGAATCACAGAATGGTTGAGGTTTGAAGGCACCTCTGGAGGTCATCTGTTCCAGCCACTCTGCTCAAGCCAGGCCACCTACAGCTGGTTTCCAAGGACCGTGTCCAGATGGCTTTTAAATATCTTCAAGGATGGAGACCCCCTGCGTAACCTGTTCAGTGCTGAATTTAATAATGTACATGTTCATATTCATAGTAAGTTCAGTACATTGCTTATTAGGTGAGAACTCCATACACATAGAAGAAAAAAATAGTAATATGAAATTAGTTTTCAAAATTCTGAGTATGAAGCAATAGTGCCTGAACAAATGTGGCCTTTGTTCTCATGTAACCATACAGTGAAAAAGCTGTACAGAGCTGAGTATGATATGAGGGAGTACTATCAATGCCATCCACTCTAAGATGATCTCCCAGGGCTATTTTCTTAGAAGGAGTGATCTAGCACTCAGTTATTTCTAGAAGACTCCTTAATAGGCAATTAGGTGTAAAAACACCAAAAAAGCACAATCCCAATAGGGACTTGGGCCCATATATAAAATATATATATATATTTAAAAAAAATTGCAGAAAAATGTACTAGGTTTTTGGTAAAATATAGAAATAAGGTAGATCAGAATACCTATGTCCAAGAATTCAATTCAAAGAACTCTGCAGCAACTGGTTAGTAATGCTGGAGGCACCTTACCTCATGAGAAACTTGCCCACGCAACTTGAAAATTCTCGTTCGGTGCAGCTAATTTCCACATGTATCTGGGATTTCTTGCCTATGAGCAAGACCCTCAAACAGGCAGGAGTCCACAAAACAGAGATGTGAAATCGTGACACCCTTTATATCACTCACCTTCAGGTTAGAATATTCACCCCTAAAATAGGAGAGCTACTCCTAATTCATTCCATCAAAGTGGGCTTGAATAGCAGGGTGACTCCTACACTGCTGGACATCCCAGGCAGTGTGCTTCAGGGAACTGGTGACACCTTTCCTGCTGAAGCTGGGCCTGCAAAACTTCATGAGATTTACAATTTCTTCTCTACATATGTTCTTCTCAGAGGCTAGTGCACTAAAGACCATGGATTAGAGTGTGCATCAGAGCTGTGATTTTTATTACTAATGTATTCCAGTCTCAGCCTTTTTAAGACACAGTGCAGTAGTTACAGTTTACAGAAACCTAGCAGTATAGTATATATTGGATCAAATTTTTCAGGTGTACTTAGCTTACCTAAATCCAGATGAAGTATATTGTAAACTACTGATATGTGCCAAGACAGTCTGCAAATTAGTGGCTTTCCTTACACACATTAGAGTTATATATACATATATATATGTACATATATATATATACATATAGAGAGTATATATACAACAGAGCTATAGGAGAGCAAAATAGCCCCAATTTCTTGTCTCTGTGGGTACAGGGACATAAGCACAAACTGATAGAGAAACAAGAAGAAGCAGCATCCCCTGGCTACATGAAGGATGCTTTATAAATCCTTTAAATCCTGCAATATTCAGTGAAAAGAAAACAGCTTCTTCATAATTATCCTTGAACTGCAATTCTGTAATGTGTGCTTGGGAACAACACCAGGAACACAGAATTCTTGATTAAGGTAAGGCATACTGATGACTGGGAAAATGAGCTTTATTTTCTTAATAAATATAATTTCTAAAGTGATCAGGCAGAGTTAGTGTTCTTAATTCTATGGTCATGCAGTATCACAGGGAATAATTAAAAACACTTGGCCAAGCTGGGAGACAGGCAGTTGCCAGGCAACATCTTATGTACCTTGAGAACATATAACAATGCATGTGTTTTGTGTAGTGCTGCTGTTGTGTCTCCAGATGCTGATACCATTGTATCTAATGCAGATCCTCATAGGCTGAGCCACCACTTAGCTATAACCATCATGCTGAGTCTATTCTTTGGTTTGCCAGCACCATCCATCAGCTGCACGCCCATTTTTAAACCTATAGCTTGATTCACTACTTAATATAGTCAGTAATGTAAGTAGAAGTTGGCTGGAAAGAATCGGTAATGAACTGCATTAAACCCCATTACTTTTCCTCTCATATCAAATTATTAATCTAATAATATTAAATTATCAATCTAAAATTATTAATATAGGTGGTGTTTTTACTGTATTTGGGAAAGTCAAGATACTAAAAAAACATGTATGTCATAAGGCATCATCTCCCCAGAAGCCACAAAGATTCTTGGGATATGAAAGTCACACAAAAAATTACTCCCAGAATTAGAAATATTGGAGATCTCCCAGAAAAATTGTTCTGTGTTCTCAGGTTCTTGAAAAGAAAGAACCCATTCCCATTGTCATTCTGTTACTTAGACTGGGCTAAGACTTTGTCATTCACATGGACGTGGCTTCATCCACTGTCACACTTGAAAACCCACAAAAAGAGGCACTGGCTCCTGTAGAGGTTCAAAAATACTGGTACTCTGTGTTACGCAAGCAAACCTACACCAACTCACACATGTTCAAATAAACGACATGCATTTTGTGCTGTATTTGTTGCAGTTATCTGGTGTTGGACAATGACACTTGCAGGATGTTAATACAGGAAACCTTCCTTATCCTAGTCCATCTCAGATGCTGTGGTTTCATAAGCTGTGCCACCCAATTCAACATGACCAACCATCTTCACATGGTAGTCAACGAACTGTTTTGAGCATACATGAAAATTTGGTCCATTTGGGTTAATTTTCTCAGATTTTATACAAATCTTTGGTTCAAATATTATTGTGAGGAGAGAAGAGAGAATCAGCTACTGTATTCGGTGGGGGGCGGGGGGTGGAAAGGTGATTTCAATATTTTCTTGTTAAGTTTAGAAAGCTTTGGGTAGATGTCTGCAGAAACCTCCTCCCTGCAGCAGCCCGCCGCCTTCATCTTCCCACTGGAGGGAGCTGTGACATCTGAAATACATCCGCAGCCTCTGCTGGAAACTGCCTGGAGGCCCCCAGGAAGGATTTTCTACACATCTTTTGTCTTCCGCACTTTTGAAAACTATGGATGATCTTAAACAGATATTGTCAGTTACAGTAAGTCTTTGGACAAAATAAATTTCTGAAGCAGTTGGTGTTAGCAGAAAGCTTTCGGTTATATGTGTATGAGAAACAGAGAGACTACTCTATAAAAAAAAATACTCAGAGACAAGCGTTTGAGTGTAGTTTGCGATATTTGTACACCCAATTATTGTGACATTGGGCTGCCAAACAGAAATAACAGAAGGAAGTTAAGACCAAGAAAAGTACAAACAAATGCCAAAAATGAAAAGAAAAAATGCTTTTGAACTCCTTACTGATTTTCTTCAATGTGGAAGAAACACACACTGGAAAAAAGCTTAAAAGCTTTACTTTGAAACCACAGTTGTGAGGGTCAGATCATTATATTTTACCTTTGAACTACTGTGAGTCTCCTATTGACAAGAGCCAGCAGCCCAAGTGTGCAGAGAGGGTCAGCCGCAACCTCAGGATGTGACAGAAAGCCAGGTCCAATGGAGGATGTGGGTACCCACAGCATCTCCGGCCTCCCAGCTCCCCGAGAGTCCACACTTCTGCAGCAGGCACTTGGGCACTGCCTGAGGAATCACAGGCATCTCAAAATTCACCCCAAAACCCGCATGCTACATGAAGGGATTCTCACAGCCAGGTGATAAGAAAAGCCAAGGACAGAGAAACGTCCAAAGTCTCCCTCTTCCTCCTGCCCAGGACTAGGTGTTTAGCACAGAGTTTTGTCAGGGACACTCAGCAAG
Source organism: Falco rusticolus (assembly GCF_015220075.1). NCBI lineage: Eukaryota > Metazoa > Chordata > Aves > Falconiformes > Falconidae > Falco > Falco rusticolus. Next base: position 37,553,450 of record NC_051191.1, on the reverse strand, counting down.
GACCACCTTTCCTTTAGAGTCACGGAAGTATCAAGTCTTTAAAAGAACATCATTTGGGTCTTTTAAAACCCGATGGCAGGAGAAGGACATTGTGACGCCTTTTAATACAGGAGAGCCGCAGCCTGAGAAGTGGAAGGTCTGGCATCAATTCCTTCTGCAGCCTGAAACCACTCCAGCTGCCACCACACAGCTCACCCTGGACTGGCCTCGAGCCATGCTAGCAGCTGGGATTTTGAAAGATGTTAAACTGGTATTAAGCAAAATGTAGAAATACCAGGTGTCCCCAGGCCCATCTTGGTGCCTGTGTCCTTTCCTACCTCCATTTACCTCGGTATCACCACCTTTAGCCACCTGGCACCCCACCCGTGTGATGCTGGTTTGTCTTTTTGCAACAGCAACGGCAAAAGTAGCTGAGGGAAAAAAGAACTCAGGAAAGCAGCATGTTGCTGCTATCACTGATCAAAAGACAAAATGCTACAGAAATAGCCTTCCTTGTTCCATTCTTGTTTCTCTCCATGTATGCCTTTCTCTTGGGCAAGGGCTCAGCCACAGGGTGGGACAAGGGCCTGAATCAGAGAAATGGCAGCGTGCTGGGTAGACCATTAATAGCAAGGCACTTTTTTAGCCTGATAGGCTGCAGCTGTTCCCACCCCTTTAGCCCACACTAATGCATAAGCAGACTAGCTGGATGTTTCCACAAAAATGAACTAGGCTAGGCTGACATTTGAAGTGTCATTGCTAGGCTTCAAAATTAATGCCCTCTTGAGATAAATGAGGGTGATACACAACCTTCAAACTACTGGCACAGACTGAAGCAGCCCAGAAAGCTGAGATTCTGCAAAATCTGGATGGCCTGTGAAGACCATTTAAGCATAGCAAGACCAGGAGCTGCGTTCCCTTATCCAAGTTCTGAGGGTACAATCCATCAGCCTTATTTATACAACCATTCTAGTTGAAGTCAGATAACAGTAGCACAATGAAGTACACAGGACTGCTTTTTTAAAATACTTAATTCTTTTTTTTAAGAATTTTAAATTTTAAGAATTTTAAAATTCTTACTTCTCTGATGCTGCTTCAAGCAGTTTCTTCATTTAAATTTAACCCAACTTTTTATGTTCTCCACTCAAAATCATTAGCATGAGAAGGTCAGGAGTAATGAAGTAGCAGAAGTATTTTATTTTTAGCTGAGAACTGACAGAACAAACACAAACAATGCAAACAGAAAATTTAAACCCAAAAGTTAATTATCAGAGTTGCAACTATCTGCTCATCAAAGACTTGAATTACCACAAACATAGTCCCTTAGGCTTGCTTGGAAGAGTTCTCTCAAACACACTGGTGTTCCCATACCAGGCTTGGAAAGAAAAGCTGAACCAAAAATGCTCTTTGTGCTTCACTGGATGGCATAGCTGTAAAATTTAAGATAAAGATCCAGAATAATGCTAGCACATGTAAGCTGGCAGGCGTAAGGCACATGCCATTGCTTAAATTTAGGTGTGTGAAGCTTACCAATTAGACACTCAGCTCATTATGTTCAGAAGAAGCGGAATACCAGAGTCTCAAAGGCTACCAACAGGACAAAAGTAGCCCCACAGAGAACACAAACCCTGCAGTGAGGACGCAATTACGTCTATATTTCTTCTCCTTCAAAATGGCAAGACTGCCTCAGACTCTTCTCATTAAGTGAGAAAGTTATTACTCAGAATTCATTCCTCCCTGTAATTACTAACTGGGAAGTGAATAGCAACACCATATAAAAAAAGGATAGCATTCTTAACAACAGTAAAAGGCATAAAGTAGCCTCATCACTTTCTATATATGTTATGTCATTAGTCCTATTAGCACTGCTCAAAACGAACAAGTTAACAAGGAAACAAAAATGCACTTCATGACTGTAAAGCCAAACGACTACTAAATATTGACATACCAATTACTACTGCTTTAAGTGGCGTTAATTTCTTCAAACAAAATAGCTATGAAATGAATGTGGGGAGGTTTGGGTTTGGTGCTTTTCTTTTTGCTTTACAAGAAATACAGTGCTCGTTCATGTCCCAGACTGTATCAGTCCTCCAGGGCTGAAATCTTACCTCACTGAGACAGAAGGATCTCTTTCATTTCAAGCCAGTGATTTGACCTGGAAGATTATTTTTTTCCTGTGATGTGAACAATTCTCTACTGGATTCAGATGTATTTCATACCGAGAGAGCTATCACATGCATTTGAACATGGCAAATTGGCTGTATGCATGCACACACACACACATACAGAAGGTTACCTAACGGTATTTTTCCTGAATCCTCCTTTAGATGACAGGCTGACAGGATTCCTTTCCAATGTGACTGCAAATAGTAAATGAACAAATGTACTCTGCATAAGCTTAGCCGTGCATTTTATTCAGGAGCAAGTGACTATAAATAATAACCATATTCCTGATAGACTGCTGTTAACATTCACCATATTACATTCAGGTTTTATGAAGAGGATGTCATTCCTGTGTTTTATGACCCCTGGTTATGATAGCAAGGAAAACTGGAACAAAATCCATACTAAACAAAGTATCTAAAAGAAGTGAACTGTAGTGATCACCACCAAAGGCATACCCACCTCTCTTGATTGACTTTTGAAGGAGGTTAAATGACTTGGTTAAATGACTCATTTAGATCAGTCATGTGACTTTGGTTGCCTAAATTTAGGTGTATGAAACTCACAAAATGGACACTCAGACCATTATGTCCAAAAGAAACCCAGCAATTGCTCAACAGACAAAACCAGAAAGCTGAAGAAATAGTAAATCCCTAGAGCTCAAAAGTCATTATAAAATCATAGAATCATTTATGTTGAAAAAGACCTTTGAGATCATTGAGTCCAACCAATAACCTAGCATTGCCAAGTCTACCACTACACCATGTCCCTAAACACCACATCTACAGGTTTTTTAAATACCTCCAGGGATGGTGACTCAACCGCTTCCTTGGGCAGCCTGTTCCAATGTGTGACAACCCTGGATCCAGGTATAGCATGCATTTGAAGCCCATTAGCAATTCTACACACTCCACCTGTAGAGACTCTTAGTGTGATTTACTCTGCTTCTGGAAGAGATTGTGTCCGCACGCCCTTATAATTAGTACACCTGGGCCAGTGGTCCGAGTACTGTTCCTGGAAAGGAAAGGTTAGTGACAGCTTAGGCTCACAGAGGAACTCAGGTAACAAACACATCTTCACTGAACTACTGAACTTCGGGCAGCTCGCAATCCTCATTTCATTGCTGCAAAGGTCCAGCTGAATGCTTTAGAGCAACTCTCTTTCAGATCAGCCAGGGTGAAGTCCTGGCTCTTCTGCAGCCTGTGACAAACCCCATAAGCCCAGATTTCATCTCCATGTCTCGGGAGTTCATAAGCATGGAGCAGCATTAAGTGCTGCATTGGTTGGGGGCAGGGGAGAGGAAAAAAGCCTCGCTGGTTTTATATCTTAGATAAGCAACTGTATTTACTAAAATAATCTCATTCCTAAGCAAATAGATTTGATTCTATAGAAATGTGCATCTTATCAGTAACAAACATTTGAACAAGCTCTTTGAATGGTGTCTCTTACTGATTTTTTAATAACAATCAAATGTTTCATTGTTTCAATTAAGGCTTGGTTTTTCATTTAGAGACTTACTGTCCAACTGTAAAATGACTGACTGCAATTATAAAACACGATGAATTATTTTGGTCTTCTTTTCAGCCTAAAGAAAATTAGTGTGGGGTTTTGTTGTTTAAGGGGGTCGATGCATTTCATTATGTGCTCCCAGAGAACAACTCAGTGATATTCCAGCATGGTCTATTTTTATTAGCAGCACAAGAAAGCAAATACTGCACAGCTCATCACACTGTGTAAATGAAATGCAATAATGAAGTTCTCAAGCAAGCAGAATTCAGCATGCCTGTGTTATTCCCTTTTTGCACTGAGTGCATGAAGTATTGCAGGAGCTGCTCTCTGTATAAACACATCTCTCCTCTATCATACATAATTCAGAATTTCCAGTTCCCTGATGGAGTGGATTATCTAACTCCATACACTGAGATACAGTCCACAAACCCTGCATCAGTACTGTACTGCTGCAGTACCCTACTACACTGCATTATTGATATAACTCTGCCTCTTGCAACAACATATGTTCTCTCAATCAGCTTTATCCTAATACTTTTTAAATGTCTCCCTGCCAAAACCTGGATATGCTCTACATGCAATAATTTAGAGTTCACAGAACAGTTACACTGTGGATAAACATGAGTTTTCAAGCATCATCCACAGGTGCGGATGGGTTCACATAACAAGATTGCTCCACAGCTCCAGCACTCGCTGCTGTTGGAAATGATGGGAAGTCTGTGGGCACCTCTTATTGGAACAGGTCTCAAAAGACAGGCATTTCTGTAATAATCTTCTGTGTCCTGTAAGTCACCTCAAACCTGGCATTGCAGAGCCCTGGCAGGGTCTGTTCCTGTGCAATCGCCATCCTCACAATGGGATTGCAGGCTGTGTAAATCAGTGTGGAATTGAGTCCAGAGACTTGAGCTGCCACGAACATCTTAAAAGAAGATTATACCCATGTAATAATGCACAATCCTTTGCCAATCCCTAAAGAAGGGTGGGGCAGGGGGGGAAATCAGATTTCTCATCCAGCTCAATCTTGGTTGTCCTGGAGGCCAACCCTAACTCAGGGATTCACAGTCTGTGCAGCTCTGAGCTTGGCACACTCAAGCCTGCTAGGATATAGGTCCATCCTTTGTTGGTGGTCCTGCCACAGACATGCAGCCCTGAGCCAAGTGGCTGAATGCAGGGAGATCAGTCTCCAGAGCCAGAAGATGGTTTCTGCATCTTCACAGGCAATTGCCTTTGCAGAGTAACAAAAACGCTCCATCTGCAGCCTCTGGTTTGGCTCTGTGGAGCCAGGCCCATCCTCTGGCTGCAGCATCAAGCACAGAGGGAAGGGATGTTGTAGGCATGGGCATTCAGCCTGCCTCTGCACCCTTCTCCTGGGGAGAAAAATCTGGACAGCATTTTCAAGCATATGTTCAGTGGCAAGAGAGGGCTGTGCCCTTCAGCTCCCAGGAGAGGTGAGGGCAGATAACTTTGTGTCTACACCTCCAACCACGTCAGGTGTTTCTCATGCCCAGCTGCTGGGTAAGGTTGATGGGGACTGGACGGGCTGCAGGTGCCAATCTGCATAGCCTCAGGCAAAACACGAGGGGACTTGACCACGTTCTCTGTCCTTACCGTGCTCTGCAAGACCAGCCAAGACTCACAGATAATCTCCAGATAGTGTCCTGTGTCCCCCAGGAACATGGCCCACTGTCTTGTAAATCAGCCTGTCCCCAGCCTAAGGGATGGACTGGAACAGCCAGGAGGCAAGACATGAGCATCAAAGGCTGAGATGAAAAACAGAGTTGTGTGGGATTACAGAGGTGATTGCTCTGAGGCTGGGCTTCTTATTCAAGGGATGTAATTTGACCATCCAGCTTGGAGTTAAATTGGCTTCAGACAATAACCTCCTGTACTAAGATTGCTTTAGGTGATCTGAATTGGGATCAGCACTGCAAAGAGATTGTGCTGGGAGGGCAAGAGGAAGAAATGTAACAAAATGACAGAGAACAATACATGAAGAGGATAAGGGAACAGGAATCCTGCTACCCTGACCCTGTAGCAGGGGACAGCATGCCACCCAATGAAACTGTAAGATGAACTGCAAAGGACAGAAGTACACTTACTGCTCAAATGCAGAGGTATGGTGGTAAACGACTGCAACACCAAGGCAATGTGTTTATAAGAATGAAACATAAACACAGGCAAGAATGCCTGCATAAGTACAGTTAGCTGTGCCATCGCCCTCTGAGGGCCAGGTCCTCATAGCACTAAAGCTCAAACCCAGCCAAATTACTGGGTGGCTGGCTTGAACTTTCCCAGGAGCAGATGAACCCACCATTCATGCTCATTTGTCCTGAAGGGTCAGGTCCTGGCACGACTAGCTGTCCAGGATAGGATCTCTGGGCACTTTCATCACGTGAATCACACTGCAGCCACCTTTGGAAACTCCTTGTGAATAGTTTGCAACTTTGCCTAATCACTCCTGGACACATCTGACATCAGTAGAGCCCTCTGTGCCCCCAGAAAGACCCCTGCCTGCCTTTAACCTCCTCAGAGTTGACCTACCTGCAGCCCAAAGTCTGCAGCTGTGGCCTTGGGGTTTGGCTTTGATCAAGGAATGACAGCCACATTCTTTGGCCATCACAAGGCAGCACTGCCCATCACTCTTCACTTTTTCCATGTTTCTTTTAGCAAGCTCTTCTCGGGCAAAGGCTGGGTTTCAGGGCAGCCAGGGGAAAGGGAAAGGGGCTGTGCAACCTGAATCATGTCTGACTCCTTTTGCACGTGACTCCCAGCCTTAGAGCCCAGAACCTAGGAGGAGTGTGAACCAGGTCTGTGAACCACCGTGCTCTACTCTTGGCATGCACGGCCTCATCTCTGCCTGCAGCCCTGGCAGCCAGCTCACCCTCTGCAGCCCTGAAAGGCTGAGCCAGGTGCCAGCTCTGCAGGCAGAGGAGGCCGCTGTCCCCATGGCTGCTGGAGGTACTGCAGGGGCAAGGGCACCCCTGGGCCACCTCTCCTCTTTGGTAACTCACCCCGTGCTCCCAACCTCAGCTCTTCCTGCCCTCCTGGACCACCTCCTTCCCCTTCTGACAGCCCCAGCTTTGCAGGGAAGGCTGTGCACCATTGCTTGCAGGGCTGCAGTCCATCCTAACACGGACGCTGACCGTGACCATCTGACAGGGCCAGCCACCAGCGCGTGCCACGCACAGCCCTTCAAGGGAGCGGCATTGTGGATGGCCTCCCACACTCTCTCGCTAGTTTCCCCCAGCAGCTGCAGGGCAGCGTGCCGCACACCGGGGTGCTGCCAGCCCTGCCCCCGAGAACATGCTGCATCCGCGGTGGCACACCGTGCGGGCACCGGCGGCGGTGGCAGGACGCGCTGTGCCGAGGGCAGCGGCAGCCCCGCAGGGCCCAGGCTCTGAGCACGCCGGGGCAGCCACGGCTGCGCTCGGCCCTGCCCTGCCTCCAGACACAGCGAGGAAACAGGGGTCCCCAAAGGCCACGTCTCCCCTCCCCGTGCGGCGCGGCGCTGGCGGCAGCACGAGGCTTTAACTTTCCCGACGGATCTAGGGCTTTCCGTCACCAAACCGCCGCCTCACACCCCTGTCCCCCGAGGGCACTCGGCCACCATATGTTCGCTGGGCGGCGGCCCCTACCCGCCCACCCCCGCCCTGGCCCGCCGAGCCTGTGAGGCCTCCCGCCGCGGGGCTGCCGCGGGAGGCGGGCGGCGGGGCCTGCGGGGCCTGCGGGCCCGGCCCGCGGCGCGGTGGTGGGCGGCTGCCGGCAGGGGGGAGGCGGAGCGGGCGCCACCGGGGAGAAGGCGAGCGCGGAGCGGAGGCGGGCGGGGAGGCAGGAAGGGCGGAGAGAGCGGCGGGAGGGCGGGGAGAAGTTTATTCCCGGAGACACCTCTCTAGGGCGCGGCGGGGGTGCCGCCCCGCGCCGGCCGCTGCTCGGGCTGCGGGGCTGGGACATGCGCCTCCGCGCTGCCGCCCGCGGTTAGTCACGGCGGGGCGCCGGCCCCGAGTCCCCACCCAGGCGAGCGCGGCGACGGGAGTAACTAGTGCCTCTGGCGTACGGACGGAGCGCGGTTGCCTGCCGCCTGCCTCCCGCCCACCGCCCTCTCCCTCCTTCCCTTCCCCTCTCCCGGGTGCGTGAGGAGAGATAACAATGGTGGGGCGCAGCCGCCGGGCCCCCGCCCTCGCCTAGTGGAAGCGGGTGCCCCGCGGCCAGCGGCAACCCCGCCGCTGCCCCGCCCTGCGGCGGCCCCGGGCCGCGGACCGCGTTGCTGCCGCCGGCGGTGCCTGGAGGCGATGGTGCCCGCGCCGGGGTTAGCCTGATCGCCGCCTCCCCGCCTCGCTGCCTCCGGTGCCGGCGGCGCTCCCGCGGGGCCAGCCGCCCGCTGCCGCCCCGGCCGCCGCGCTCGCTCGGGCTTGTGGCCATCTGACACAACTTGGGAGCCCCTCCGGAAAAATAATAATAATCCGTAATAATAATTTAAAACAAGGAGAAGAAGGGGGAGAAGCGGAAGAAGCAAGTGGATAATGTCAACCCCGAGCAGATTCAAAAAGGACAAAGAGATTATAGCGGAGTATGAAAGTCAAGTGAAAGGTAAGCGCGGGGCCCCCGGCCTCAGGGGCGCGGGGCGGCGGCGCCGGGGGAGCCCTGCCGGCCCCTTCCCCCGGGCTGCGGGCCGAGGCCGGCCCCGCCGCCACCGCCGGCCGGGCGGTCTGTCCCTGTTGCCTGAACTTCGGGGCGGCGGCGGAGGGAAGCGGGGAGGGGGCGGCGGGCGCGGGCGCCCCCCGCACTCCGAGCGGCGCCGGTTTGTGTAAGGGGCGGGCGGGGGCTGGGGCCGGGGCCGGGCGGCAGCTGCCGCGGTTGCCCGCTGCCCGGCCGAGCACCTTCCCTTCCTCCGCCGGCCTCGGTAACGCTGGGGGGGGGGCGGGTGGTGTAAAAAAAAAAAAGACAGAAAAGGCTTGGCAGTTGAACTGAGGCGAGAGACAATAGTAAGCCATGCCCCTTTCTTATGGCACATGGCTGGTGGCCCCCACCCTCCCCTCAGGGCTGTAGTTTCTGTGCTGGGCTGTAGAAGATTGCTAATAGAGAATTATCCTTGACTGTTGAATGAGCCCTTTCAGCCATCCCGAGAAGTATTTCAGCCTCGCATCGCCCGGCTGTATCGCACCCAACTATTGTGCCGAGGACAGTGCCGGCTTGAGCCATCAGCGCTCCCATACCCTCGAGCTTCCTCTCCTCGCCCAGCGTTTTCCTCCTTGCCAGTGTCTTGGGTGGAACAGAGGATGGAAAAGTAGCAGCATGGGTGGTGCGGTGTGGGTCTCTTGGTGCACATCCTTTTATTCTGGGTGCTGTCTGGGAATATATTGCATAATACACAAATTGCAATAAATCCAAGCTTTGAGGATGGATGCAAACCTGAAATGCAGTGTCAAGAAAGCTATGTGATACCTCTCTTTATTAAAATTATGTTGGTGTGCACTGTACATACATGGGGTGGACCCTCCTTGATGCTACCCACCGTGGTCAGTGATGTGCAGAGACTCTGTCCCCACGCAGGTCCGTGGGCTTCAGGAGCCCTCCTGCCCCACGCAGGCAAAGGCTGGGGACCTTTCAAACCAAGGTGTCTGAAATGAAGTGGGAGGAACCAGTCCTCAGCTGTTCAAAGATTTCTTCACTTTCTGTAATTGCACAGTGGTTTTTGGTCTGTCTTGGTCCTGTGAGATCAAATTTTCAAGACAGGTCTTGGAGTTTCATTGTTTTGGTTTTTTTCTCTTAAAAGGAAAGAGGTAGTTTTTGAGTTCTCTTCTTCCTAAGGGTAACTTCTGGTGAAAAATACCTGTCGCCAATGAAAGTCTTTTTGGGTCCAGGAAGGGATTTAGGCTTAAAATAAGAGACCTGCTGGATGGGTGGGGAGTGAGGGGTTTTCTCTGAACTGGCAGGTAGGCCATGCTTCAGGTGCCTCTTTGACGTGGGCAGGGCTGAGACAGCTCTCACATAGCTGGTAGATTCACCTCGGAGGGCTGGTGCTTCTGCCTCTCTGTGGAGATGGTGCAGATTTCTCTTGATCAGTGAGCAGAAAAAATGTTCAAGATCTTCAGCTCTTTGCAGAGTGTGCAGACTGTTCTTTGGCTCCTCCTAACATGATTGTTACAGACTCAACCTTTATTAACTACAGCCAGTTGCTACATAAGCCGTTCTGTTCTTTTGAATGATGAAGAAAAAATACCATGCCCTTCAGCTACATATATCGGATCATTTCATAAAAAACCAAGATTAAGGTAGAAAGCACCTCTGATAACTTGCCTCTCCTTTGGTGTCATCATCCTCCATGATAATTGCAGAGGGATGTGACATTTGTAAACATAGCTTAGTAGGAATTTTGACTTGCTTTGCTGCTTTGTGGTGGTCTGGGGTGTGTACAGTCTGGTCCCAACTGTCTCACCTGAATTGTTGATTAGAAACTGTTTGAAAAAGTGTGCTGGGCTAGAAATTGTAGCCAGAGATGCTTTTTATTTAAAGCAGCATCACTACAATTGTATTTCAAGTGGCAAGAACTGTGTGTACTAAGACGTAATTCTGCTTGATGCTAGCTAGCTCAGTGATACTGTAACAAAGTGGTGATACCATTGTGTGATAACCTTGAAAATCTTTTTGGTATTGGGGGCTTCAGGGGCTAAGGAATCAGTCCTAATTAATCAGCAAGGTAACTTTAAGGGAACGTGAATGCAGGAAAAGCAGGTCCCTATATACTAGGAATTTCATGCATTAGAATAGGAGAAAGGGTGTGGCCAAAACGCTTTTGCTGCTTATGATTTCTGGTGTTTGCAAAGGCTAGCTGATTTCTCACTGCTGACATATTTAGTTGCCTGAAGGACATGGACAATTTGGCAGCAAACTGGCCATTTGAGGTCCTCTGGACAGGTGCGTGCAAAGGAGTGTAACAGCAAATATATCCCTTACCTTGTTATGAGATTGCATGGTGCTCAGCATGCTGGGCTCAAGTGTTTAGCAATTCAGAAACCATACCACTGACATGTGCATTTGTAAATTCTGCTGTAAGATGTCTGAATATTGATACTGAAGAAAGAGGGGCCTCTAATGTACACAACCTGTGGGGTATGTATATGGTGCTGTATTTGGAAATGAGGATTTAACAGTGCCATTCTTCACATAGCTTTTTCTGCTCTTAACTCCTCAAATAAGAAGCAGTAACAGATGTTAATTGTTCTGCCTGGTTCCTGGGTGGTGTAAACTGACATCTTCTCCTTGGGCTTCCAGTGGTATCAGTAGACTGGCTGTTGCTTTATTGGAGGTTGTACAGGAACAGTTGAAAGCCTGCAAATGTTACCTGTTTCTCAAGCTGAAACGGACAAGATACTTCTGACTTGTTGAGCAGAACTTTTTACTGAACTTTTTCCTTGCAACATCCTTGTTCTTCAGGCTAACTTTTTGTCAAGAACTATCCCAATTGTAGCAGTAAGGAATTGTGTTCACTTCCCTGCACATTATATAGAAAGCAGAAGGATATTTCTTAAAGATGTCTCAATACTGAAGTTAGGTCTATCTAGATGGATACCTATACCCATTGCTTGGGGGATGTAAGGATATTGTGATGGCATTGGTACCTTCATCTGTAAACAGAAAGGCATGTGGGAAGTATTGCTTGTTTCTGTAATTCTTACTTGTTAGCAGTGAGCTATCTTGATAAAATTCAGTTCTAGTATGACCTTGTTACTTGATAGTTTTGCTGAAGCACCTACTTCTCAGCCTTAGGAAAGGGATCAAGAGCTTGTTTATTCAAGAACATTTTGACAGTTCTGAGGAACGATTTATATTGTTAAAATGGCCTGGGCAATGTGCCTTGTAGACTTTCTGCAGACTGTATTGGATTACTGAGCAAAATCACTTCTTAAAATATCCCTGATCATCCAGACTATCAATTGTCTGTGTTTTTTCTGAAGAATGTGATAAGTTTATAGACGTTCTGAAGTAATTAGAGTTAATGGTTTCCCACCAACCTTGCGTTTAGGGTGGGGGATATGACTAGAGCTAGAAAGTGGAGAGAATCCTGTTTAAATGAGCAACAGACTGGTGGTATAGTTAGGAGTTGAGTTTTAACTTTCTGATATGTGAGCCTACTTAGATTTATACACGGCATTCCTTAACTGAAAGCTCGATTTACTATAGTAGCCTATTATTATCCTACCTTTTGTATTCTGAGGACCAGCTGTTCCTTGGTCTGATAACGTCAAATCATTTCTGTTGGTAAAGTTACCGCGCAATCCACAGTAGCGAAGAAGTACTCTGATGGCCCTGTGGGTATCTCAGGTATGGTGAAGGGTGAGCTAGTCAGATCTTGAATACCTGGCTCACTTGAGAAATTTATCCTTCTGGAGAAGAAATGTGTAGTAGTAGCAGAGGATCAGGCGTGCTGCTCAATAGCTTTAATATCATTCAAGTGTTGAACTGGCCTGTTTACCTTCTTAAGACTTGCAACTGGCCTTCCTTGCGCAGCAGAAGTGTGCTTTGAATAGGTAAGCATTGTGCTGACTGATTATCTAGGCCTGTCTGTTCGGTGAGATCCTCTGTACAGTCTGAACTGTTGAATGTCTTTGGAGTTTAGCAGTATTGGCCTTCCTATGCAACTGCATCTCCAACTGAAAAGGAGAGAGGGAAGAGCTACTTACAAGGTTCCTTTTCCCACCTTTGTTTTCCAGTTGGAAGTGACTGGGTAGAAATGTAAGTCCAAATTCAGCTTTGTGAAGGGAGACACTTCCCTAAGACCAATATTTGGATGGTCTCCTTTGGAACAAAATACTCCTATTTTCCACCAGAAACAACCTGTTAGCACTCTGTATTACGTTGCCTAATTAATTTTCATGGAAAATTAAAATTCTGATTTGTGAAACTGAATTCAAACTTTCATTCAAAACAATCTAGAATTAAAAACAACAGAAGCCCTTCTGAGGAAAGGCTGAGTTCTAAAATACACATTAGTTTGACTTTTTCTTGGTACCTTTTTGAAAATATGGCCAACAGTCAGGAAAGCAGACTTTTCCTGGTCTGGCCACACTGCAGCTGGTGTCTCCCAGCCCTGCGATGAAACTGTTTATTATTTTACTTGAATTTAAAGGTGAATAAGGTCCTAATTATTACAGCACACATGAAAGGGTGAGCAATGAATAGATTGTATGATTAGTGTTTCTTTCTGGCAATGTGGCAATTGTAAAGTGTACTTAATATGTACGGTTTGTGTATATCTGCACTTTTTTTGTTAGTCTCTAAGAAAGCCTTCACTTACCTCTGACTCTGAAGCAGAGTCTGACTCTGGATCCTTTATGATCTCTTCTTTAGGGCGCTTTTTCCCTTCAAAGTGTACTTTCTGTGCAGTTTTGCTGTTGCAGAACAATGCTCTAAATCATGCTAAGGTTCATTTAATTTCCTGCCATTATCTTTTATTGGTCACTTTTTTACGAACTCAAGTCCTAGTTGCTAATAAAATTAAACTTACAGCTTTGAAATGGCTGTGGTAAGGCAGAATGGGATGCAAATTTAATCTCATTTTCTTCCTCAAACTTTGCTTGGGTTAGGTTTTGCCTTTAGTGAAAACTGGTCTCCTTGTCAGTCAGAGGTGATGGATGGTAGCACTAGAAAAAAAGTGCTGTTGAGACTGGATAAGAAATCCCCTGCTGACCATTACACAGGCTGTTAGAAATTACTGACCATGACCTGACAGTGCAGCATGTCTAATCTCTGGTTTGGACACGGCTGGATGTAGGGGGGAGCACAAATGGAGCCAGACAGGTGTCAGTGGAAGCTCCTGTTGTGCTTTTCCTTCCCTTTACCTGTTTTTCAAGCCCCCGTTGCATCTAGCTGTCATGCTGTCCCATGTCTAACCTTTCTGGTCTCCCTAGTGGAAATCAGTGCTACCTTAACTTGTATTAATCCCTATTAGAGCCTAATCTACTCTTACTGCTCGGCTTTCACAGAGCAAAATAGGCTTTGGAGTGTGGGGGTTTGGTTTTGTGTGCAAGCGATTAGTCTAAATGTGTACCAGGGCTACTTACGTGCTGTGTGTGCCCCCTCTACTTGCTGCAGGTTTTAGGCTCATGGCAGCGTTTCCTCTGTGACTAGCTTCTCCCACCTTGCCAGTTACTGGCCTGACCTTTCTGGCACCCCCCTGTGCTCTCTGCTCTGAGCTATCTGGGCTGATCCGATCAAGTGCTGGCCACCTTCAAGGCAAGGCTGGCTGACCTTGCTCTGTGCTGGTCAGTCCAGGAGCTGTGAATCATGAGTAGCCTATTCTGCCTGAAGTTACTTTGTCTTTTCCTTCCGCACTTCTTGTCTCTTGGGCACAGTGCCAAATACCCTGAGGTTCAAGAGATTGTGGGGGTATGTATGTGTATATGTATGTATGCATGCATGTGGAGGAAGAGCAACAGCTGAAAACTGGAGACAGTGGTTGAAGGTGTAATGGCTGGCATTGCTGCTTGTGTACCAGTAACAGGCATGAGGCTGGTGGGCTGTGCAGTAGCAGATACTTGGGGTGAAGCAGAGAGGGCCATTGCTGAGAGCATGGGACCATCTCCTGGGTAAGAGGCAGAGCAGTCTGCACAGGAAGACTGCTTGCTGTGTATGTTTTACATTACCAAGACTGTATCTGGCACCAAAACCAAAGGAGTTGGCTATCACTGCTCTTTTTTCCTTTGTTTCCAAGACTTAAACAACTGCAAGCTGTTCAGGCAGTTCGTGTGGTGGCTTGGTCCTGTGGGAGTGCTCTAAGACAAACAATTCACTTTGATCTGGTGTAATGGGAGTGGTAATCCTGAGGCAGCACTTCCTCAGGAATCTACTGTTTTCTGCAGCTTGTGGAAGTTATCTTCTGGTAGACACAGAAGTGTGCCACAAGTCAGCTATAGCCACCTGGTAGGCTAAAGGTGGTGTATTATGTTTTACCTATGCTTTACACACTAATCTATCTTGTCCAGGTAAAACGCCGGTATTCTCAAGCCATTTTCTGTTAGCTACAGCTTAGTAACTGGACAAGGAAAATCCCTTCAATAGCCCCTTCCCTCTTCCCTGTTCGTGTCACTGTTTCTCAGGTATATACCTGCATGAATTTCAAGATGCAGAATTCAATCTGGTATCATACAACCCACTGGAAACCTGGCTTTTACCTGGAGGTGACAGTTTGATAAATTCTGAGACTGAGATGTAATCGCTTTACAGAAAACGAAGGATGTTTTGGAAATAACCCCAGGCAAATCTAATGCTGTTTCCAAGACCATGGCCATGACTTCATATTACTACTCTCTGCCAGCCAGTGAGTGCAAACATTATAGTGACAGTTTGTCTTCTCTAGAAGGAGAAAATGCTTGTTTTAGTTCATGGTTGGCACAACAAAATCATCCCAGCTCTAAATGCGTGTTAAATGAGGTTAGCATTGCAGGTAGGAAGGGAAGATGCTCTTCGTAGTCTTTCACTTGAAACATTTGGGCAAGAAAAGGGCCCAGCTTCGTGTGTCAGAAAAATCTCTAGGAAACAAACACCAGCCAACACACTCTCAGAAAATGCTGTGGAGAAAGTGTATGCTTTATGATTTGATTCTGTAATAATCATATCTATGAAACGCGTTAAGGATGTCTGTGTCATTAACTTCTATATCCATCCAGTGCAGGGCAGTGCAATTGATCTGTTTATAATGAAGTCCCCCCGAAGGTGTGTGGCTACTTGATCTTCATTTGCCTTGATCATAGCGTTTAGGGGCTTGCTTTTAATTACAGTGTGATGAGAAGGGGAAAAAAGCTTTTCTTTATCTATCATTTTTCTAGAAAAAGTTTCAGTAGAACTTGCTTAGAAATATAATCATGGATTCATCAGTTAGAATATCCGTATTAAATTTGTTATGTGATCTATTATTGATTGATTAAAACCTGTTTGAGTTTCAGTTGCAACCTCCTGAGACTTCCCATTACAGACGAAGTGATGATAAACAGGCAAGAGACCTGTATGAGCATATTAACCAAAACGTTCTCAAAATATACTAGACTTACAGTTATTTTTTTTATTGTGAAATAGAACTTACAAAAAATAGAACACTTATGGTGTAGTATTTCTTGTTGACTATATTGGGAATAAAAAGAAATGCAGCTGGCTTACCGGATGATGGCTTCCAGGAAGTAATGATTGTAACCCTTTACATAATTAGCTGTTGTGGGAAACATAACTGGCTACTGCAGATTCATGTAAATGGACTGTCCAGACTCTTTAACTGACTCAGTGCTTACTCATCTGAATTACTGTGTATGTAGGTTCTGCTAGCAGTTCGTTGGTGCTGCCTTGTGCCAGGAGTCTTCAAGATGCTGCTTTGACTTACTTCTTCGAAGGTATCAGAAGTGAAGTGGTGCACATTTTTGGCTTTGCTCTGTCTGTGTGTTAAACTAAATAAAGATATGTGCTGATCCCCTTTCACTTTCCAGTGTAAGTTACTTCATATGGTGAAAGAAACCAGTCTCTACTGTTCTAGCTGGTTCCAGAGTATTTGCTTGCTGAAAATCAGAGGAATCTGCTGATGTGTACAGAGTATAGCAGAACTCTAATAAGATTCAGTGATAGTTCTAGTGTGGCTCTGTTCTTTCAACAACCTGCCTCCTTTCAAGCCTTGCTGTTCTCTGCTTTTCCTCTCTGACTCCAGAGAAGAGAGGATAAACAATCTAAAGCGTTAGTTCAGAGGCAAGATAAAGTAAGTATTCATTCCATACCAAAATGAGCAGGCATCTGAACTGAAACTTTCTAACTCAACAATTAAGCCACTGTTTTAGAAAGCAATAGAGAAATTGAAAGGATTGCAAGTCACTTTATTTATTTTTTTACATGATAGAACAAGATCTATTATTTTGCTTTTTCTGGTGAAAAGACATTTTAGACTTTCTTCATTAACTTTTTTTAGATGCCAACTATTCAATAAATAATCTTTTAGGAAAGATTTATAAGATAGGATTGCCTGTGGTAACAACAGGCTGGACTTGATGATCCACGCAGTCCCTTTCCTTAAAGTTTTGTATTCCTGGCAGTCAGGGCATTGTGTCTGACAGCTGTCTAGTGCTTGTAGTCATTGTTGTTCTTGCTTCGCACGTACACGGCAATACAGATCTCTGTACCAAAACATGCTACGCTAAATTGATAGGCATAAAGTTACTCCTTTGATAATATTTATGCAGCCATTCAAAAGGTATTCTAAAAATAAAAAAGTTCTCACCCTTATTATAGGATACTTAACACACTAAGGTTGTTCTAACACAGCACAGCATGCTCTTCCTCTTGCAAATCACTAATCTGATGATTAGTAGAAAAAAGTGTATAAACTCTTGCTCATAGGTGCCTTGCATATGTGGCAAATTGGTGCTGCATCCTTGGCATAGGTAATACCAGCTCCATGAAGAACCAGCTGTGTAATGGAAAGCTATCTTGTTTGTTTTGTGTTGCAAAGGAATAACTGGGTATGTTTAAAAACTTGATTTAAGATAAGAAATCGATTTAAGAACTTGACGACTATGCTGTCTTTGCTGCCCAGCAGACTACTGAAGTTTAAGACCCAATGTAATAGCGTTGTGTGCATTATGTGCCTTTTTTTAAGGCTGCCTTCATGTATTTGTATCTTCCTAATTTCCAAGTAACTGTGCATAAAATTAGTGAGATTCTTAATGTTATGATATCACCGAAATCAGGAGTAAACCTCTTAAGACCAATATATCATTAAGAAACAAGCATTCTCATTATTTACAGCACTGGATGCAGAAGGGATTGCTCTGCCCAGCGTGCACACCAAGTTACTTGAGGGTACACATTGTATGCAGTAGAGTACGTGCACATGCATAGTGTATTACATGTTCATCTTCATTCACATACAGGGTTGGTTACAAGTTTCTCACTTCTAATGCAAACTAGTATGCATCCTCAGCACTACTGAAGTTTTTTACTAACTATGCATGCTTCCCAAGTGGGGGGTTGCCCTCTGTCAGGGGGGCTATTTGAGTTGGAGGTCACGATCTCTCACTACCGCAATTACCTTTATCTTACTTTCAACCAAGTTTCAGTGAATTGCGACGCTTCAGTAACTTGTCTCCTCTTGCAGCCAGAACTTCCTCACTTGGAGGCTTTTTTCTGCATAACTTAAGATAATGGTGTTCTTTTCACCATCCATTCTTTGTTTTCCTCCTTCCCAAGGCTGACTCCCTTGATTAGAAGTCACTTCATTCATCACTTTTAACAACTTTAGAGAGTCAGCTTGGCCTAAACTTTGTGCGCAGGTCTGTTTAACATACAGCTAAACGCTACATCCGTTTGGTAATTTGGGAGTTTAGACAACAATGACAGAAAATAGAACAAAAGTGTTAGTCTCCACAGGTACCCTTGCATTGAAGTCACAACTACATGCAGAGTGGGAGAAGGTCTCCAGTGCAGAACTGATGAGGGAGCCCAGTGCAGTTAGCCGGTCCCCACCTACTAGGTGCTCCTCTCCTCCCAGGGTGCTGTGGAGGAGCCTGGCAGCTGTGAGTGCTGTTGTGCATGCCTGGCATCACTTCTTCCCCGGCAGCCTGCTGTGAGCAAACTGTGTGCATCTGCAGCTGAGCTCATCGGATTATCATCGACTGTATTGTAATCCTTTAATTGCCAGCCACTTCTGATGCCATGATATTGTAGTTGTGGGTCAAATCCCATGCTTCTTAAGCAGTACGCCCACTGCTGTCTTTAACTTTACCTGTGAGATGGTGGACTACACTACACCTTGCAAACTTGGTCATATGGCCTCATTGAGAAGCAAGTGGCCAGGAGCATCTTATGCCATCCTGTTCCTTGGACCTGACTGAAGTTACTGATCTTCACTGGAGTCTAGATAGAGATCTCTAGCACTGACCTTGTTTAAGCCAGCACCTATACATTGAGAATATGGAATAAAATGATACTTTTTCAGTTTTCTGTTGGGCCAGAGAGGCTATAGGATGTGAGAATTGGGGGGTTTATTGTTTTTCCTCCAACCCTCCTTTGAGACTTCTTCCTGCTTCAGGTGTCTTCTGCCAAGGTTTTAATGCATTATCATGATAACAATTCTGAATAAAGGCACCTTAGGGAGGCATGACGTCCGGTCTCGTGGTGATGTCTCTGGTACTTCAAGTAAAGAACAGTATGAAAATGTTAATAGCAAAACTGAGGACAAGAAAAATAGTCTGTATTTGAGCAGGGCTCCAGCGCTGCTTCTACCTGCTTACATAGCAGAACAAGGGGAAGTGAATGCTGAATTGCTTGTAGCTTTGGCTGACTGTACCTACACACAGAAAACTGGAGCGCCTTTTCATTATGAGGCTGCTTTTATGTCTAAAAAAACAAATGGTGAAGTATATGTATGTTGCGCTAGGTGCAATGAGGCATGCAGTACTGAGACGCTGGTAGAAAGAACAAGGATGATTCTGACTACCAAAGACCAGGTAGTTAGAATGTGTACAATTTGCTTAGCAGCGTTTGTCTGTCCTTCAAAACATCTTTGGGAAACCTTTCCAAACAGTCCCTGATAACTGGTTTTGTAATGCTGAGCAAGAAAAAACCCCTCTTCTTCATATCAAAAGGGCAAAATCGATGACAATAAGAGCCAAAGTAATTCCTCCAATATGTACCACGCTGGCTAACAAATTAGGAGGTTACTGGTGGGAGGGAATGGGTTGGCAGAGGGACTGTTTAAGGAGATAGCAAGCATATGCCTTGCTGGTGGCCCACCAGGCAGCTCAGTACAGCTCTGTGTCATTGCCTGGTGGTTGCAGGACTGCAATGGAGGTGGTCTCTGCTCAGGCCTGAGATAACAAGACTTTTAGGTTACAACAGCAGTTTTCACACTCATCCACATGGACTTAAAGAGGTTTAGGGTGAAAAATATCCTGTGGGATTAAATCCATAAAAGAACTCTAGTTCCTGTGTTTGCCTTTCAGACGCCATGTTTAGTTCCCCTTTGGCTGCTGTCTTACTTCAGAAGTGTCTGTGGGTATGTTTATGTGACTGCACATACTGGCCTACATGTTTATTCTGCAGACTGTTTGCAGGAGTTATAATCTGAAACACAGCATCTCACTGACAATTTCTTTCTCTATAGACCAGAAACTGCCTTGCCTCCAGCTGGCAGAGGCAAGAGGTAAGTGCCAGCCCCATCCATGCTGGTGTCATCTGAGTTGCCACCAGAGAAGACCTAAAAATATTAGCTGCTTTTGCTGAGCCATGTGGAAATATGTGTGAAATTGCAGTGTTAGGAATCTGATCGGTGCATCTGTTCTAGTGATCAGAACATGCATGAGGAGTCTGGTTTCACACCTTGCTACCTTTATCTTAACCAAAATTCAGTCTTGAATCCAGCTCTCCCACCTTGTAAGTGATTGCTCAGACAACTAGGGAACAGAGTATTCTGAGACAAGTCTCCCTGTTTTCTTGTTTGTTGAAGCGCTCCTGCTTTTTCCACGACCTAATGAATATTTAATTATTTACAGAGCGATTATGAATCCATTGCCTGGTAGTCAGAGCAGTCACCTGAGAGGTATGGGTCTCACTATGCATTCCAGCAAGTGTGTGTGTTTCCTGCTCTACTTCTTTTTTGAAGAAATGGAAAAGGGGGAGGGCTGTAGGATTGAGATATTTGTGTCACCATTCTAAATTAAGAATAGTTTATTAATCTGGAAGGGGAAGTATTCAGAGGATAACATATTTATTCATTGCATGTGGTCATACAGTATACAGAAAAAAACCCAACCCTTCCCTTTGTATTGATTTTTAATCTTAACGCCCTGCCAGTGTTTAAAGCAATTTTTAGCAGATTTTCTCTATTTTTGCAGGCAATCTAGGAAAAAAAACCATTTGTTCAGAGTTATTTAAAAGGTTCACTAATGAATGTTTGTGTGAACCTTTGCTCCCATGACTTTTCATGCAGAACTCCTTTCATATGGCACTTTCATGCAGCATATTCAGTCCCCTGTCTCATGGTGTTTCTGCTCTTCAAATGCCTGAGCTCCAGATTCACAAACAGCTTTCACAGCAGCCAGCAGGAACTTGCTCTGCAAATATTCCTGACTTATTTCGTATCTGTGAAGAGTAGGGTTTTTATTTTTTGAAGGTGGAAAAATTGCCTCAACTGATGTTTAAGGAGGAAAGCAGGGGAGTGGGTCTGCAAATATTACTCGGGCAAGTCTGCAGTTGTTAGTCAAATAACAGTGAATGTTTTGGGGTTTAGTGACTAGAGGTGAATGATTACAGTGCATTAATATAGATGTAAAGAGGAGAAAACCTGAAGAACTTATCAGTCATGGTAGTTGATCAGGTTATTTCCTTTACAGAGTTTTGAAGGGCAGCAGACTACTTCAGAAAGCCAAGGTGTAGATGTTGGGCTTTACTTGGGTGTATTAACGTGTCTGTTCTTTATTTGTACTACTTAAGCTGCATGTGGTGAAATGAGGTTGTTTGAACAGCTGTATGCGAAGTACCATAGCTCAGAGTCAGGCAAGAAGATGGAAAGGATGGACATGTCCAAATTCTTTTCAACTTAATTTAAAAAGGGGATTTAAGAAAACCCTTCAGGTATGTTTCTGAATTTGTGCACTGGCATATTTTGTGTTGGAATTTTGGAATTAAGTTTGTTCTTCGTTCTGTTCTGTGCCCCACTTGGTTAGATGGTAATTTATCTAGCTATTAATTTGATTACTTTTCTAAACAAAATTCTAATTGGCTGTTGTATTAAATGCATAGCTAATGCATCCTGAATCAGTAGCAGTTCCTACTGGATAAGAGGATGCTTATCTGTTAATTAAAGGTACTGTAAATAAGAAGATAGAATATGTGTGAAGACTTAATAGAAATGTTAGTTCTGTAGCTAAGTATTTATATGTAATCTGTTTTCTCAGTTTTAACATTTGACTTGCAGAGCACATGCTGTTTACATTATGTAGCTTTGTTTTTCCTTAGCATTGCTTGTATTAGAATATTTGAAAGTAAATTTAATTCAAAATACTTTTTTTAAAATTTATTGTAGGTAACATCTCTGCAATTACTTTTTTCTCAGTTCATAAGATATCAGGAGTATGTTTGTGAGATCATGGGATTAGGTATGGTAACTACCTGTAGTTGAGGAACCTCCTCCTTGCTTGAAGGTCTATTTGCAAGATGCTGTGAAGGTGAGATTTTTAAGTTAGCAGTGGGGATTCAGACCTGTTATTAGGATCATGTGGGTCATTATTCCTATTACAGTTTTTCTATAACCTTGGAATTACCCCTTTGAATCTCATCTCAAGAGTCTGTGATTTTGTGAAGACATAACTCTTCTGTAGTTCTTGTGCAAACAGATGTGACTTGGTGGGAAAAAAACACTTCTAGTCTCTCCTCCAAGTCTGGGAAAGACTGCTCTAACTTGGGCAAGAGCACTTGATTTAAAGTGAAGAAAGATCTTGATTTCAGGTGACTGAATACACTGACAAGAGTCTCCAGAAGTTGACTTAAGGTAGCCTTACTCAAAGCAAAACCCAAGTACCTTGTAATATGATGCAGACTTCACAACACTGAATGAGTATTGAAACTACTGTTTCCCTTTGTGTATTTTATTTTTCCTGTAATGTCTTAAGATTTTTGCCAACATCTGGTAATTAGCCAGGTCTCCTTTACTTTAACTGGTGGCTTCCCAAGTAGTGAGGTGGCCCTTGCTCAAGCAGTGCCCTACGTAGGTGGGGTGGAGCTTGCTGAAACTCCTTGGTTGTGTATAGATACATCAATGCTCTCGAATGAGCCATGGCTACAGGAAAAACTTGAGACCCACTGCTGTAAAACTTCAATCAGTTAAAGCATTAGGCTTTGTAATGTGTTCAGTGCTCTGAATAGTTGCTACCTAATGCAGGGCTGGAGGGATGAATGGGGTGGTTGGTATTGCTTTTACGAGAAGTATGTGTGTCTTCTGTTATGCACAGCCTTGTTTACTTTACACACATGAATTTGTTGACCTCACCAGAGCTCTTAACCTTCCTAAGGCTACTAATCTCCATAAATGTCTGCAGGATTGGGCTTAATTTTGGCATGGAAGTATGCAAAATGAATGAATCAAACTGTGAGTCATCGTTTTTTACAGTAAAACATTCTGACCTAGTCTCACAGTCCACGTGCCTGGCTGATGCTTCCCTGAGAGCTTGTAAGGTCTGACCAATGCTTTGGGAATCCTGACTTCTTAAGTGTAGCAGAGACTGTTCTGAAACAAAGGAAATGTAATGCAGAATACACTGAAGAAAGCAAGAACTGTCACTTGATTCAGATGCAACTCTCAAGATAAAATTAATGTAGGCTGCAGACAAGATTAAGTGCACATTACAGAATGTTTCTGTAGTACTCAGGATGCCTTGTGAAAACTGTAGTGGAGATGTTTTCAATTTGTTGAGTGTTGTTTCCCTTTTTTGCATATAGCTTAACTAAAGTATGGTACAGTAAAATAAACTCACTTTTAAAATTTATCGGAGGCACTGACTTGTGGAGCTAATGCAAATAAATGATGTGAATGTCACTTTCATGTCTGCACTATAAAATGCAAAAGTACAAACGTAGTAAACACAAGGCTTTTTTTGATATTTTAATCTTTTAAACCTTTGAAATGTGGGTGTGCTTGAAAGAGCTTCTAAATCCATTGGTTAGTCTGTGCTATCTCGTATTGTGTTCGAAATCATAGCAGATAAAGCAAGAGTGATCAGAAAGCTTAATGCAGTCAGAGCGTCACGACCTGTTATGTAAAGCAGCATTTGGCAGGGCCTTCCCAGCTGCTGTAAATGAATGTTAACAGCATTTTATCATCTGCTTTCACTGTCTTTATTACATAATCTGAATATTTATGACCCTATTAATAAGTTTAGCTGTGAAATTGCAATATTGATGGAATGAAGGTTCCATGGAAGATTGAACAAGGAGAATGATTTTTGCCTTATAAACACAAGTTGTGTTAATATTAAAAAGCTTTGAGTTCATATTTCAGAGAAGTTTGTTGAGTTGCTTTACAGATGTGGCATGCTATTTCCCTAAACATTGTTGCAGAAAAAGTATTTTGGTGACAGGATAGTGTTGCTGAACATCATGTATGTCTGTGTATGTATAAAATACAGAGCACTGGCAAGAAAGTGGTGATTTTTTGTTTAATTTTTTTTTCTTTTAATGCAAATCCCTGAATCCATAATGATGATATTCTGTAACCTTGAGCAAACATAGCCAGCCTGTGGACCATAGACCAGATCCAGTTTATCAGAATCACCTCCCCAGGTAGGTTTCAGGAGCAAGCTGTGGCCCAAGTTATTATTACAATTTTATTTTATTTAATTGGTTGGGTTTTTTTGGTAACCAAGATCTTGCTTTCTGCCTCACTTCCTCATGACCCTACATGCCCTCCTTCCATTGTGACTAGATAAACTGTTGTCTTGTGACCTGAAATACATGTCCCGTAATTAGGGTATGCATGCACCACATTATATGGCTGAGGACTGGTTACAGATTCTGTTCCATTACTGAATGTGCACTTGCCTGTATTGTGATTGTACTTGGAATGTGTGGGAAGGCAATATGCTTGGTCAAGAGATGAATGAGGAACTGTAAGGCAGTTCCATTGGGAGCCTCTTAGATATTATGCCCCTAAACAGAATTGAACACCACCATTTCAAGAGAGATCTGCAAATTTCTAAGATTCAAGAAAATGTTTAGAGACTCAATACTGTTGTGTTCACTGGCTCCCACCTATGGAATTTGCAAGTGAAGTCAGTATCATGCTTTATCATTCTGCAGGATACATAGCTCAGTTAGCTACAGGCACAATTGTGTCTGCAGGTTGCTTGCAAAAAGCTGAGCTGGAAAAGTAGATTTTGCATTTATTTTGAGTGGGATGAGGTTGCTGGTCTCTTTTATCTTCAAGTGCAAAACTTGTGCCGTGCCTGGGAACCCTCCAGTTCCCATAGCCTGTCTGAAAGCTGCTGTCCTATGTGTCTTGCCACTGGTTATCAGGACTAGAGCTTCTGAGAAATGCAGCTGTTTGTGGAGGTCCCATTTGTTTGCAAAAGTCTCATGGGTGGTAGTGCAAATCCTGTGGTATATTCTGACACTATACCTAATTCTGAGTAGCTCTGTTTTTAGTGGTTTCTACTTCCATCCTCTCCACAGTTCAAACCTCATGAGCTGGTACAGGAGGCAGCTGCACATGAGTGCAGATGTGCAAAATGTTAGAAATGTAAAGATAAGTGTGTACAGGGTGTGGAATGTTACTCAGGAAGAAAGTTTAGATTAATAAATATTTTTAATAGTATTTTGTCCCAAAGCCAGATTTTTATAGTTACTGCAGAGCTCCAAAAGGACTCTCTGCCCTTGTGGGGATTAGAGATTTAAATATGTATTGTTCTTCTGGGCAATACATATTGAGCAGTCAAGTAAGGTTCATAATAGAACAAAGAAACCTTTAATTAGGACAGGAGTTCCAGTTGCATTCTTTTTTGCTTTGTGTAAGAGAAACTTGCATTAAATCAGATAAATAAATAAAACAATGGATTAAGCGGAGGAAGTTTGGAATAAGTACATCTGTTTACAAAGTTAAGTGCTGAGTTTACAATAAACCAGTGATTCTTACTTGGGAAGCTCTTAAAATAAGATTCCCTTTCTCCACATCCCTGAGCATCTGGGTCAGAGTATTTTAAGGAAATGTTTTTAACTTATTCAATGGTTTTGTTTGGGGTTTTCTTGCTCACTTCAATTTTTCATACAGGAAGTACCTTTATTGCAATGTAAACGTAATAGTGATGTTTATACTGTTACCATAGTTTGGGTTTAGGTCTGTACATGCATTATAATGCATTCTTCCCATACTTATCTTTGTACTTAATTTGCGTGATCTAAATACAATGCAGTATTTCCTTCAAATATGAAGAATGACAATACATCTTTTCTGGTCTGTTCTGGGGTGTACATTGCTCTGTGTTGCCAAGGCTCTGAAGTCACTAACCTTCTGCACAGCCACAGCAATTTGCCAGCGTGCAATAAATTATAAAACTGGGACTTTTAAGGAGTAATATGTAGTAGCTTCAAGGGTTTCTTAATTGGTCTATGAAATAACCTTTGGCAAAAATACAAACCATAGTCTCCTCTTCCCAACAGACACTGGTAAGAGGAAGCCTAGCAGATTTGAAGCTGGTTTTCTTTTGCACTGGCTTATCTAATGTTTAGTTGCTTACTATGTGTGATGAGACAATGGAATAATCTCCTGTCTTAATTAAATCATTTTTTTAAAAGGAACACCTTAAAAAGATGGTTGTGATGAAGCTTTGGCCATCTGTCCTATGCCTGTCCTCTGCAGTTTAAATGCCAAATCCAACAATGACAAAAGACTGCTGTTGTCTGGGAAACGATTGATTCTACTCCTTGTTTGGGTGGAAGACCTCTCAGACAGGGCTTGAGATAGTCCATTTCCCTAATTACCTATCTCTGGGTATTTTACAGCCTCCTGCTCTTTCCTATCAAGAGAGTGCTTTCCAGAGCAAAATCCATCGTGTCTCTTAATGGACCTAATCAAAACTCGTGAAATTCAGAAGAGAGCTGCTGTTGACTTCAGTGGACTTTTGGTCAGGCTTTTGGAGGAAGAGCATAGCCCTTTGCATTAAATAACTGATGTGATCTTTGTTGGTCAAAATTTTATTTTGTGGGTTGTTCTAGAAATATAATGTTCCAGTTTTATTGGATGCACAGTGAACTCCATTTTAAGTGCAGAACACAGTGCATCTTGCTTGTGACGGTGCAAAGGATACTTCGTGTTAACAGTATACTTGGAGCCTGTTTAAGTGTCCTGCTCTGACCCATGTATTGCATCCCTTTTACTGCATCCCATACAAGTAATTAATTTGCAGAATAAAGCTATTTTCCTCCCTCCCCTTGGAACAACCTCAACTGGCATGTGGGATTCTTTACCAGGAAGGAGTGTCAGGGACATTCTGTTGCATTTATAGAATGTACTACTAAATGACTCTTCCTGTTGCCTGACTTGATCGTGGCTGTTTCTTGTTTGTCACAAGGATCAGTATGGTAACCTCATGTATGGGATATACTAGTAACTTGAGAGTGGAAATTTAAAAAGGTCTTTTCTTCCTGAATATCAATTAGTGTGTGTTGCTGCTTGTCCTTTGCCTGGGCATCACTGGGAAGAGTCTGGCTCCATCTTCTCTCTTCCCCTTCCCTGTCCCCCATCAGATATTTTGACACATTATTAAGATCCTCCTTGAGCCTTCACTTTGTCAGGATGAACTATCCCAGCTCTCTCAGCTTCTCCCTGTATGACAGATGGTCTAATGCTTTAATCATCTTTGTGGCCCATTGCTGAACTCACTCTAGTATGTCCATCATACTGGGGAGCCTAGAAGTGGACGCAGCACTGCAGGTGACATCTCACCAGTGCTGAGTAGAGACAAAATATCACCCCTCTCAACCTGCTGGCAATGCCTTCCTAGTGCAACCCAGGAGGCTGTTGGCCGCCTTTGCCGCAAAGGCACATTGTGGACTCACGTTCAGCTTGGTGTCCCTCAAGACTTCTTTTTTTTGCCAAGCTGCTTCCCAGCCAGTACAGGTGCAGGACTTTGCATTTCCCTTTGTTAAACTTCATGAGGTTCCCATTTATCCATTTCTCCAGCCTGTTGAGGTCCCTGTGAATGGCAGCATAACCATATGGTATATCAACTGCTCTTCCCAGTTTTGTATTATCTGTAGACTTGCTGAGGATGCACTCTGACCAGTCACCTAGGTTGTTAATGAAAATATGAAACAGTACTGATCCCGGTATCAGCCCCTAGGGTACACCACTAATGACTGGCTTCCAGTTGGACTTTATACTGCTGGTCACAAGCCTTTGAGGTTGACAATTCAACCAGTTTTCAGTCCACTTCAACCTCCATTCATCTAGCCCATACTTCTATCCATTTTTCCATGAAGATATTGTAGGGGAGAGTGCTGAAAGCCTTGCTAAAGTAAAGATAGACAACATCCACTGTTCTTCCCTCATCTGCCAAACAAATGGTCTCATTGTAGGAGTCTTATCAGGTTAGTCAAGCCTGATTTTTCTTCCGTAAATACATACTGACTATTTGAAATCACCTTCTTATCCTTAATGTGCCTGACCAACCTAATAGTCTTCTGTTGGTGGAATGACTAGCTGAGTAGACAAGGGAGAGCAGTGGATGTTGTCTGCCTTGACCTCAGTATGGCTTTTGACAGTGTCTCCCGTAACATTCTCACAGGTAAGCTCAGGAAGAGTGGCTTGGAGGAGTGGACAGTGAGGTCATTTGAGAACTGGCTGAATGGCAGAGCTCAGAGGATTGTGATCAACAACACAGAGTCTAGTTGTAGGCCTATAGCTTGCTAGTGGTGTTCCCCAGGGGTCAGCACTGGGTCCAGTCCTGTTCAACTTGCTCATCAACGACTTGGATGAAGGGACGGAGTGTACCCCCAGCAGGTTTGCTGATGATAGAAAACTGGGAGCAGTGGCTGATACACCCGAAGGCTGCGCTGCCATTCAGCGAGACCTGGGCAGGCTGGAGAGTTGGGTGGAGAGGAACCTAAAGTTCAACAAAGTCAATTGTAAGTAAGGTCCTGCACCTGGGGAGGAACAGCCCCAGGCACCAGTACAGGCTGGGGGCTGACCTGCTGGGAGGCAGCTCTGCAGAGAAGGACCTGGGAGTTCTGGTGGACAGCAAGTTGCCCAGGAGCCAGCAGTGTGCCCGTGTGGCCACGAAGGCCAATGGGATCCTGGGGTGCATTAGGGGGAGCATGGCCAGCAGGTTGGTGGAGGTGATTCTCCCCCTCTCTTCCACCCTGGTGAGGCTGCATCTGGAGTGCTGTGTCCAGTTCTGGGCTCCCCAGTTCAAGAGATACAGGGAACTACTGGAGAGGGTCCAGCAGAGGGCTACAAAGGTGATGAGGGGATTGGAGCATCTCCCTTATGAGGAAAGGCTGAGAGAGCTGGGACTATTTTTCTTGGTGAAGAGAAGACTGAGAGGGGTTCTTATCAATGTCTACAAATAACTTAAGGGCAAGTGTCAGGAGGATGGGACCAGGCTCTTTTCAGTGATGCCCAGTGACAGGCAAGGGGCAATGGGCACAAGCTGCAACACAGGAAGTTCCATCTTCATATGAGGGGAAAACTGCTTTGAGGGCGACAAAGCACTGGAACAGGCTGCCCAGAGAGCTTGTGGAGTCTCCTTGTCTGAAGACTTCAAACCCCACCTGGATAAAACTCTGCAGCCTGCTCTAGGAGAACCTGCTTTAGCAGGGGTTGGACTAGATGATCTCCAGAGGTCCCAACCCTGACTATTTTGTGATATGTTTGGAAATTATTTCCAGAATTACTTGGTCCTTCACCTTCCCTGGGATCAAGGTGAAGTTGGCTGCCCTGTAGTTCCCAGATCTTCCTCCTTTTCCTTCTTGAGGATAGGAGTTGCATTTGCTTTTTTTATTCCTCAGGAACTTCCTGCTAGCTATGACCTTTTGAAGATAATCAGGAGTGGCCTTGTAATGACATTAACCAGCTCTCTCAGCATTCATAGGTGTGTCTGATCAGGTCTAGTTGGACCTATGTATGTCCAATTGTATAAACGTTCCCTAAACCAATCCTCTTGTACCAAGGGTAAGTCCTACTTACTTCTGACTTTCCCACTGGTCTCAGGAACCTGAGATTGCCAAAGGCAAATCTTGCCAATGAAGTCCAAAGTGAAGATGACATTGAGTAGCTCTGTCTTTTCTGTGTCCTTTGTCACAGTGTTCTCTGCTCCATTCAGCAATGGCCCCATGTTCTTCTCTAATCTTCCTTTTGTTGCTGGGATGCTTGCAGAAGCCCTTCTTTTTGCCCTTTGTGTCCCTAGCCAGATGCAAGACCAGACAGGCTTTGGCTTTCCTAACTTTGTCCCTGCATGCTTGGATAATGTCTCTGTATTCTTCCTGTGTCACCTGTCCCTGTTGCTACCTCTCATATGCCTTGTTTTTATGTTTGAGTTTTGTCAAGAGCTCCATGTTCATCCATGTAGACCTACTGCCACTCTTGCTTGACTTTCTGCTCATCAGGGCAGACCATGCTTGAGTTTGAAGGAGGTGATACTTGATAATCAACCAACTGTCCTAGACCCTCTTCTCTCCAGGACAGTATCCCATGGGCTGCTAGCCTGTCCATGAACAGACCAAAGTCTGCTCTCCTGAGGTCCAGGGCTCTGATCCTGCTATTTGTCTCATTCCCTCTTCATACAGTCCTGCACTCCACCATCTCATAGTCATTGTGGCCATGACTGCCCCAGCCTTCACGTTCCTGGCCAGTTCTTCCTTATTTGTAAGTATGAGGTACAATAGGTATCTCCTCTCATTGGTTCCTTGATCATCCATGTCAGGAAACTATTATCAGGGTGCTCGGGAGACCTCCTGGATTGCTTGTGCTGTGCTGCCCTTCCAGCAGTTACTGGGATGGTTTAAGTCTCCCATGAAGACTACAGCCTGCAAACATGAGGCTTCTTCCAGATGCCTGAAGAAGGCCTCATATTCTACTTCCTCTTGATGGGGTGGTCTATAGTAAACACCAACCACAGTGCTGCCCATGTTGGTCTGCACTCTAATACTGACCCATAAGGTCCTAGCTTGCTCATTGTCCATCCCAGAGCAGAGCTCCATACATTCCTGCCACTTTCTCACATGAAAGGCAGCTCTCTCTCCTCCCTGTCCAGGCCTGTCCTTTCCTAAAGAACCTGTATCTGTCCATTGTAGTACTCCAGTTGTGTGAGCCATCCTGATGCATCTCTATGATCCAGATGAGATTGTAGCCCTGCAATTGCAATCAAATCTCTAATGCCTCCTGTTTGTGCTCCACACTGTAAATGTTAGTGTACAGGCGTATCAGAGAAGTATCCCTGTCATGCTGATTTCCCAGAGTAGGTGTGAGCTTCCCACATGATACCATTCTTGTAAGTACTTTATTATTTCTGTGCATACAGTTGAGGTGGCCCCCTTCAACCCTGTTTTGTTGATAACAAGGTCTCTCTTGTCCCCATTACCCTGACCCCTTTGCTTGTCATCCTGGTCTACTACTTCTTCACTGGATTGTAATTGTCTTCTTCCTCCCCTCTTGTTCCAATTCAAAAGCTCTCCTCACTGGGTTGGCCAGAGATCCTTTTGCCACCAGCTTATGTGGGATCGGGATACAGGGATTCTTACTACATGATGATAACATTATGTGCTTAATGAAGTGAAAATACATTACATGAGCACGCTCAAGGACCCTACTGTAAAATGACTTGGTATATTCTTTTACCTTAGTTACTAAAATTTTCCTAGCCATCACCTAGATTTTTCCTCTTCCCCCTGCCTTCTGTACAAGCAGTGGGGAAAAAATTGGGGGTAGGTTGTTTTTTGGTTTTTTTTTAAAGTGTGTTTCTGTTATTAAGAAGCATTTTCTTTGGAAATTAAATGCAACTATGTTTCCATGACCCCAGTCATTTAAAGGTTGCCTGAATCTTCTAACTGCTTTCTTGAAGCTTGCCTTCAGCCTGCAAGAGGTTTCTGTGCAAAATGGCATCACTTACTCTAGCTGCAGGAGAAAGCAGAAGATCCAGGAAGCTTTCCTGATGTCCTTCTGTATGTACTGATTTAAGGTCTGCCACTTTTCCCCTGCTTATCCACCCAGACACGCAAGGGGGTGTCTTAGAGAAAGGGGGTGGCTTACAAATCAGGGGAACTTAGGAATCAATTGCTGTCATGTCGTGTTGCTCTTCTGGAGACATTTTGTCATGCCAGGGCAGCAGTAACATGAGCTAGCTCTGCTGCCCTTGGGTAATTAGCAAAACTGCTCTGTTCAGGAAGAACAGAGAAGAATGTGTGCCTTGTAAAACTCCCCATGACTGCTCCTCAAGTCATCTGTGTAGATGAGGAGATTTTGTTTGTTTGTTTTTCCCTAGCTCTGATTTAAAATCAGTTCTTCACCTTGATCAAAATAGGATGGAACATGTGGTGAGGATGTACTGGCAGTGAATGTGTGCTTATGATGGATGGATTAATGGAGGTAATTAGATTTAATAAAACTTAGATTACATAATTAAAGCAATCAGGAAAATACTACTATATAGCTCTTAAAGTCTGGACTAATACTAAAGATACTGTGAATTAACCTCTGCTTAAGCAATGATATTCCTCAGTAAACTTTTTAAACCAATCTTGTCTTGAATAATTCTAGAATAAGTTCTGCAGGGTGGATTTAGGAGAAAAACATCCCTAGGTCAGTGACATATGCTGACTATAGTCTTTGCAAGAATTTTCCCTGTGAACAACCAAAAAAAAGTGCATCCTCCATCTTAATTGAAGCCTTGAAATTCATGCCTACAAACCAAATGAAAATGGAAACTTTATACATCTTGTCAGCAAATTGCAAGCTATCAGTCACAGCTACAGATGAAAGCTAGCATGACCTACATCTGTCGTGTTGCTACAATGGTGCCGGCATTACAGTTCCATTGTTTAGGTTTAGGGTCAAGCCTGTTGAGACCTCTCTTTATGCAGCTTTGAATGTATCCATTTTCATTAAGTTTTTCAAAGCCATATGAAAGACTCAGCAGGGCAAGATGTGACGATGTCAAACCTAAGTTAGTCTTGCAGCTATCAAACTGTCTTGTAGTCACAGATGGTCACTGCGACTGTCCACACCAGTCTACCACCAGAGCTGCTATTGAAAGGGCACAAAACTGACGGTACAAAGAGACGCCTTTTTTCCCGCCAATAAATGAGCCTACTGTTGCTCTGAGCTGGCATTGTCGGAGGTTTTGTACAGGGGAAGAATGGCTGTTGACAAACCAGTTTCCATGCTGAAAAATGCTACTCTTATTCCTAAACTTGGGGATCTTTCCTTGGGTGAATAACTCTGTCTGACTGATATCAGAGTGGCATTTTGCAAACTATTTTTATTGATTATGTGGATGATGGCTGTACTGGGAGGTCTCATGCTGACAGCAGTAAATGCAAGCTTGTTAACGTGCTAGACAAGGCATGCTTCTGTTTTGTAATTCCATTAGAGGAAAAATCTCTTTGGCTGTACACTGTTAGAAACATTGGGGGCATTAATTGTAATGTTTCTGTGTTGAATCCTCAAATGTTAGTGTCCTTACATAGATTGAAGGAACTCTGTCAGTTGTCTTCCCAAGTCATGGTAACTTGGTTAACCAAATATCTTACTCTTTACACTATAAAAAGTACAGTTTTAGAGCTAGTAAGTAAATCTTCCAAATCCTCCTTATTGACCATGTGAATGTGCTTTTTGTTTTGTTTTTGTCTTTAATCAGAACTGCTTTTTCCAAGTGTTAACTACCATTTTCTTCCTTTTCTGGTACAGTAGGGTGCAAGCTTTTGCACAAGTGACCTGCCTGTTTGTTAGCAGCCTGGTGAAGGTTCTGGTGAGATTAAAATAGTTCTTGCCTGAAAGAACAATAAAAAGTAATAAACCTGATTCCTATTATATGGGATCCTATGTGGCTTCTGACAGATCAGTTTACCACTGGCCAGGGAATCCTTAAAATTCAAGTGACCACAGCGATGAAATGGATGCCTGTTCCTGGATGGAAAATACCAAGCCACTATGGAGACCAGTTGAATGAATCGCCCCATAATGTTTAGAATTTGTATTTTAATTAGGGTGTGGGGGTTTTTTGGTGGTGGGTGTTTGGTTTGGTTTGGATTTTTTTTTTTTGCCACCCTTATACCACTGAAGCTGTCTGTTGGTTAGCCTCCTGTGCTATAGTAGAATTTTTCAGCTCCCTAAGGCCCTCAGTAATTTCTGTGTGGCCTGTTGCCCCACAAATTTTACAGCTCTATGAGTACGTTAATGTTTTATTTGGTTTTTTTGTTCCTTCATCTACACCTGGGAGTCTGTTGCTAGATGAAATGTCTCAGCCAGACAGGTATAAGTTACAGAAGAGTATATTTCTGTGTATGAGAGGTAATGCACCTGCTAATGTACTTCAGCTTGTGGTCACTAAAATTAAATACTTCGGTGCCAAAGATGGAACTAAAAAAGGTGAATCTTCTTCCCATAAGATGAAAATTATTTGCAGGGCGATGGGCCTGACTGTTCCAGAAAGAAATTTCTAACTTCCTTCTCCCTGGATTATTCTGTTAACAAGGGAATCTAAAGAATGAAACTTCTTGCCAGGAAAGAGATGAAAACTGATGATTTTCGTGATTCTGAAAGAACTGAAAGGAATTTGACACTGACCTAAAGCAGTCACTTGTGCAGCTAGTCCTTCTTAATAAATTCAGTCAATGTCCCCTTGCTTCTGTGGTCATGCTTTTTGCTGCTGCCTTGCTTGGGCTCAGCTCTGGTGCATGCAAATAATCCCTAAACAAACATGATGTAAATTACTAGAATTTGTCAATAGTGATTTCCTGGAAGCTGCGTTCTGTTTGGGGGTCGGTTTCTAGGCTGGCAGTTTCCTTTCTTAGCTAGTCTGTGTTTATCATGACATCAGAGTAGCTTGTGCTGTATGTATTTCAGGCAGAAGTTTTTCCCTGTTTCTGACGTAATGGGTGCTGGTAGATTAAGCAACAAATATACTTGAGCCAAGCAGTACAGATTTCACAAATTCAAAGCCTTGTGAAAAAACAGTCAGCCTTTGCAGGCCAGGGACTGTAGAGCTCTGAGGTCTGAGAGTAGGGAGCGTCAGAGGTGGCAGTCGGGTGATGTGAGCTGGAGCCTGGGCCCTCCACTGCAATGTGGAACTGGCCCGGGCAAGTGCTGGGAACAACCATAACTGCTTCAGCAGCCTCTGTGCTAGGCAGTTCTGGCACCTTCTGCACCTACCTGGTGTGTGCTGACTGCCTCAGTTCTGTGCTCTGGGACCCTACCACCTACAGATAAACAACCTTTCAGTGAACTGGTCAGGCACTGGTCAGGTTTAATTACTAGCTTGAGTAATACTAAAAAAGAACTACTTCAGATTTTCCATAGTCGCTGTCAGAACAGAAATACCATTTCAGCCCCACTTTTCATCTTCAGTTTAACTTCACATCCAGAAAGAAATCAAGGCCTTGCCCTGTCAAATGCACTAGAGTCAAACAGAGGATCTTATTGACATGTCCATGAGTTTTACCAACTTAACAAGTGCTTGTGGGTTTCATTTTAAGATGTTGTTTGCTGGCTTTGCACATGGAGTCAAATTTCAGGGGATAAATAAATCTAAAGCAAAAACTTTGGAGTACCAGTATTCTCTGCTGAGGGAGTAGTTCCTGGTACATTTAAACTGGTTGTACCTTCTTTGTCTGGTTTCAGATACAGCTGTAAGTTAGATGGAACAGCAAATCCAAAAACACTGTTAAAACAAGTCTGATGTGATTTGTGTGGTGTTTCCTTTTCTTTTTTTCTTTTTAGCCTTACATTACAATGAAAGGAAAACCTATCCTGTTAGTTATCCAACAGGAGTTAAGGTATTAAATAAAATGTGCTGGCTGCATAAATTATATTGAGGTTTGAGGTTTAAGGTAACAGCAGCATCCTGAAAAAATGGGCAGGCTTAAGCTTTGGATGCATGAAGATAAACCTTCCTCCTTTGTGAGGAGTTACTACTCTGCACTTTAGGGCAAAGCCAAAGTGTTGCTATTCACACTGCAAAATTAACCTCATTTATATTGTCCCAGTGTCATAGGAATATTCTGCCGATTACCTACTTTAAATGCCCAAAGTAATTCTGTATGCACTTCCTTACTATTTTAATGTTTTAAAATGTTACTTTCTTATCCTATGCCACTTATTTTAGAAGATACTTGTAAAATCAAGTTTGCCATTCCACACACAGCAGAATTTGTTGTAACTGTTTTTGTAGATTGTAAAATGGCTTCTGGATGTTCACAAAACCCAGAACAGCATAGGACTTTTCACCTTACCTGATGATATAGCTGAAAGCATCTCTATCACCTTTAGAGACATGTCATGTTCTATGACAGAATTGAAATGCCTGGCAAGTGTTTTGCATGCTGGTTATTACCATCATAGTTTCCTTCAAGACACCTATTTCCAATGACCTATCCTGCTTTATGGCCTTTCTTCAGAAGAGAAGGATAGAGTCTACCCCAGGTAACTGTGGTCACCCAGACCATTTTCATATCATCTAGGAACCTGAGGGATATTTCAGCATTCCAGTCTGGCAGGAGGATACAAGATCCCAGAACTCATCAGCTTGAGGTTGTTGCTACATGAGAGCTTTCAGTGCAAGGACACTTGGGAGTTCGTGACTACTTCTAAGGGGGTCTGGACCCAGAAGGCTAGGAAGGCAAACCTGTTGATAATAGACTTGTATTTGCTGTGTATATACCTCTTCGGGAAAATACTTGTGGAGTTGCTCAACTCAAATGGGGTTGAAATGCAGTGCAGCCAGGGTGCTGCATGTCGCTGTATGCCTCTGCCTACAATTTATTTTAACTGCTAGGACCATTTTTCACTGCTCTGTGATGCTTCCTTTCTGTTGTGTTCACTCCTTTTGCATCCTGTGTCTCAAAGGTGGCTGTTGCTACCCTTTTGCCAGAGGCATGCTGGCAGAGTCCCACCTCTGAGCTCCTCCATGTGAATTCTTAATCAGCACCATGAAAGCAAATGTGTTCCCTCTGTGTCTCACCTGCTAAGAGCGTGGAACTGTGATGTTTGTCTTTCTGTGATGGCTGGACCTTGCCCACTTTGTGTCTGTTTGTCTCTGCGGGGCTTAAACATCTTAGTTTTAAAGGTTTTCCTGTGGTTTTGTGGTGTTTGCTATTGGTTACCAGTTAGGTAGTTCTGCGTGACAAGCCACTGCTGCTTTTAAGGCTCCTTTTCCTCCATCCCTTGACTTCCTTTCAAAAATATGCCAAAAAAAGCAGCAAACATTTCAGGTACTTCTGTTGTTACCAATGCAAACGCTTTGAGGCATTCTCCTGAGAGAAATTAGCAACACCTTATTCAGCAGTGTACTTGACAGTATCGCTGGGTTGCGTGGTTGTTGTTTGGTTACTTTGCATTCCAGTACAAAGGATAGGGAATACAGTTTGCATGATTTATGAGTGGGTTATATCAGCAAGAACTGAAATTTGCTTTCACTCTTCAAGCGTATAATTCCTTCATAAGTTGCTTATTAAGTTAAAAACTAATTACAGCTGGAGCTTTACATGAAACTGAGAAGTGGCAGAGATTGAGACTTCCAGTAACACACTGAAAGCGGTACGTTGCAACAGAGGCTGGAATTGGGCCTCATACTTCCCAAAGAGGTGGCCATACCTCTGTGCTTTAAGTTCATCTTTCATTACCTTGACTCAAGAAAGAATTAATTTCTTTCTCCACCTTGATGTGTCGTACTGTTTAAAAGTAGCTGAAGTTTCTTTTTTTAATTTTTTTTTTTTTTTAGGTGGAGTTTAACCTTAAAGCTACTCAGTATGTTTTTAAAGAAATATTTTTGGGAGGTACGTGATATAAAAAGCTCAAAATAAAAAAACACAAAGGAACTTCTAAGTGCTTGAGCTGCATATGCTTAAAGTTTATGAAAAGAGGTATTCAGGGACAGGGTGCAGTGTTGTCTCTTGCATCCTCAATGCAGCTGCTTAGCAGCGATAAGGAAGCAATGCTCTATTCATGCTGACCTTGTTTCCAAAGAAGCCTTGTCCTATGAACTACTGAAAATAAGGAAGAATTTCCTGTGACATGCTGCTCGTGTTGGCTTTTGAAGGGGAGTAGAATGAAATCTCTGAGCACGATGCATACAGTATCTAACCACACAGGATTTCCTGTGCTGGAATGGAAGCTTAGTGGAAGCCACGTTTTTCTCTTCCTCTTAATTCATTCAGAAAAATAGAGGTCAGCATCATGAATTGATATGGCTGTAGTTGCTGTTAAAAGCTGCAATCAGTAGTTGCTAATGGATACATAGTGATGCCAAGAGGACTGCAATGCAAAATTGTTTTGCTTTAACACAATAAAACCTACACATGCTCTTGATTAGACTTCTAAACTCTCGTAAGAGAAGAATTGTGCAATTAAAAATTCCACATCAGTCAAGGTCAGAAAAATAATAGATACATTGCATTAGACTTCAGTGTCTTTTGGTAGTTTTCTTTTTTTCTAATCAAAATGAATTAAGCTATTGGTGAACTTGTGAAAGACACAGAACAACAATTGGATTTTGTTTCTAAAAACATTGCTGAAGCTGAAAAGGGTTAAAAATATTTACTTTTTTCCTTAAATTAGACTTTATTTTATAATACTTTAGTTAAATAAAATTCCCAGTGTGCGGCCAGCAACCAAGCACCACACCACCCGGAGGGGTGGGGAGGAGAATCTTGAGGGTTGAGATAAGAGCGATTTAATAATATAAACAGAATAAAGACATAAGAAAAACAGTAATAACAATAATAATATTAACAGTTAGGATCGAAAGGTGGGGAAAAAGGGTAAAATCCAAAGGAAAAGGGAAAAAAACCCAAGTGATGCACAGTACAACTGCTCACCACCCGCTGACCGATGCCCAGCCAGTCCCTGAGCAACGATCCCCTCCAGGTAACCCTCCAAGTTTATATACCAAGCATGATGTCCCATGGTATGGAACACCTCTTCGGCTGGTTCAGATCAGCTGCCCTGGCTGTGTCCCTTCTCAGTCTCTTGTGTCCCTCCAACCCTCTGGCTGGCAGGGCCCAAGAAACCAAAAAGTCCTTGACTTAGTATAAACATCACCCAGCAACAACTGAAAAATCAGTGTGGTTATCAACATTGTTCTCACATCACAGCCAAAACACAGCACTGTACTAACTACTAAGAAGAAATAACTCCATCCCAGCTGGAACCAGGACAGTGTTTTTTCTGTCTGCTGCTGATTTGCAGCATTATCTTCCTGGTAGTGTTTCAGTGGGTTTGACTGGTAAAATCGCAGCTTCCTGTCATAACCACAGTGAAGTTAGGAGTCATGTAGCTGATTTTGATAGGATAGAGCGCATATATTTTTAATCCTGTTTAAAAAATAATCACCCTGTTTTCAGTAGATCTTCAGAGAGTGAGCTAACAGCCTGTGCCTTTTCCTAATGTCCTGCCTGTGCTTAATGGCAAGTCATCTAGACACGCTCATGCTGTAGGACCATGGAAGCTCACTTTGCTCTGGAGCCAAGCTGACGAAACAACCTCCTGACTCTGCTGTCTTAGTGGTGAACCCAGAGCCTCCTTGGTGTTACTTGACTTGGGTGCAGTGCTTTAAGTTGCTAGCACATTTTAATTCTTCCCTTAGTCCAAATTGTGGTGTGGTGTCATCCTGGAATATGGGTAAAAGTGTGTTTACTGACTCAGGTTGCTGTATGTACCCTGTAGAAGTCTTCTCCCCAGTTATGGCATTCATAGTGGAGAGTGATTCATTCATCTATAGTTTTCACTTTTACTTGAGTGATGTGATTTCTATTACTTTAATGTCATCTGGATACAGATAATGTGATAATGTTATCTTCTCATGCCCAAGCAATTTTTTTTTCCTAAGTAGTACAAGTTTTCTTACACCTGGAACAGTTCTTCTTCCCTTTAGCAGTTCTGAGACATCTGTCTTAAAGAGCTTTTTTTGAAAGGGGAAAAGGTCAACTCATGGCACACCTGCAGCATTTCTACTTTGTAGAGTCTTTGTACTTCATTTTCTTCCAAAGTATTCATAGCCCGGTCCTGCAGTCTCTCAGTGTCATGAGAGCCAAAGAATGGTATATGCAAAAGATCTACATGGATGGACTTGACCTGCTTTTTAGCATGGTCCCACTTGACATGTTTTCATGTTATGCGTACCAACCTAGCACATCAGCTGTTTCTATACAATGGCTCTGCAGTTCAGTTTTTACTTAAGTCAGGATTTCCATTTGTATATTACTGAGAGGATACTTGGCTCTTGTTATGTCTTGATTAAATATTTTAATCTCAAAGTAAAATCATAAGAGGCAAACTATTAAGGAATTTTTGTGTATGTTTTACATGAGGACTTCCTTCTGTGCCACTTCACATATATTTTGGTTGTGTATTTATCTTGAAAGAACAGAACAGTGCCCTGGAGCCACTACAAACAGATGGGTATGTAAACAGTTTGCAGAACCAAATAGAACTTGTAGATCAGAACATTTCCACTCAATGATGATCTGTTAAATAAGGCAGAATGTAAAGGCACTTCTAAACAAAATGTGTGGGGTTTTTCCTCTCCCTATCTCTCCCTACACCCCCAGCTTCTCCTTGGATAACTGTTTGAACAAACCTACTTACTACTGGAACTGGGTAGTTAAAGAGGGAACTTGATCTGTTTTGTTTTGAGTTTGCTATAAAACCTATTGAGTTGCGTAAAGAAAAAGTAGCATAGCTTTTAAAAATATATTTTACTCAGAACACAAGGTATCACAAGTTTTTGAAGTGTCAACAACTTAAAAATACTGTGTATCTTGCAGCATAACATACATAAATCAAAGTAATAATGTCTTCTATCTTTTTACCTAAAAGGAAGTATTGTTCACCTTTGGTTTTCATATCGTACTGCATGCTGTACTCTGGGTGAGGATAGTCGCATATGTTGTTCAGTTTGAGCAAGACTGTACGTGTGTTGATCCAGCAGGAATACTTTGGCAGCTGGGGGTAAGTCCTAGAAGTACTTCATTGAGAGGAATAGAGTTTTCTTGGCTCTTACAAAGGCCTTCCTAGTTGTGGCATCATTTGCATGCTTCCTGTTTCTCTGGTCCCCAAAGGAACCACACTTCTATTCATCAGGTTAATTTCCTCTTCTGAAGAATATTTATGAATTTGCACAGCACAACCAAAACTAAAATCCAGTATATATGGGTCTGCTGTGCACTGCTTATCTCAGCCTACAGATTCTTTTACTTGCCAGTCAGCATAGTAATGCAGCTTAATTCCAGTAACACGTTTTACCTGGTGTGTAGGAAAACACCTAGTGCATTTATAATGTGTTTTTCTGAACCTTTCAATTTAACTAAAACTTAGCTAAGAGGACACAAGCAGCCTGTGTTTCAATTTATGGCTCCTGGGCTTCTGCCTGACAATTCTTTTGAAATTCTGCAAGCAATGGTAGGCACAGCTTGGCATACTCTTATCTGAATTACAATTTGACTTGAGTGTAATTTTTTGTAGCTATGTACGAAGATAGGTACAGAGCATAACTATCATGCTGCCTTTAAGGAAGTAAAAGTAGTTTTAAAGTGACAATTTGCCATTAGCAATAGTCTGATAAGGTTCCAAAGTTGATAAAACCAAAAGGGAGATATCTAAAGCTACACAGCAAGTGCAGGCCTGTTTATCCTACTGACTTAGAGGGAAATTGTACTATATATTGCTTACCACATGCGCTAAATTTATGTCAGTGAGACCTCAGTGCCCATTACCCTGGTCATTGGTCTTTCTTTCATTGCTGCTTAATGAATGAGTTGCAAAGAATAGCTTTGCATCTGCAGGTTGTCAGTGAAACATTGGGTTGCATTTTAACATGATGGCCTTCCTGTGTGGCATTTTGGTTGCCCAGAGACAGTAACCACACTTCCTTTTGATACCTAATTTAAATACATACATACTTTTGTGTGTATATATATATCTGTGAGATATATAGTATGAGGATGCCATTTTAAACATATGGTGGTCTTTGACTATGTTTGTGGTAACCCAGAAAACCAGTTAAAAAAAAAAATATCTAGTGTACTTGAGAATCGTACTGTAAGCCTGCTGTATCAGCACTTTCCTGACACTATTTGTCTGGATGCATGCTGAAGGCTGCATGCCCGAAGGCTGTGAAGGGGAAGGTGGGAGGTTTGCTGACCTTTCTGGGTATCAGACAGACTGTTACTGAGCGATAGTGTTTAGTGCTTGCTGTGAAGATGCTGAATGGCAGATACTGAAGATTATTCCAGTTCACCTTTCTTTGTATTTTTTCCCTCACTTGTTTGAAGACAAAAGAAATTTGGGTGGAAGCCCAAGAAGCCAGTCTGACAGTGACTTGTTTGCTTGCTTGTTAAACAGTTTATCACTCTTGCCCATCTGGGAAAGGTGCACTAGCACAGTTATCTGCAAAGGAAAGAAACACTTATCAATAGAACAGACACAGTGGAAAGAAGACAGTAAATATTCTAAATGTCACTTTAAGCCTTTTCAGTTTGAAAATATAAAATAATTGCTGTTACTTTTCAGTGGCAATGATTGTTTCATGTTGTCTGTAAACAGAAAGATTCATCAATAAACATGTCGGTCTACTAGCAACTGCATTTGTGTTTTGTGCAGGTACTTACATATGATAAATGGAAGACAAGAAAATATCCCTGTATTAGTGTATAGGGAGTAGTAAGGATATATTGCCAGAGTTAAAACTGGAGAATATTTGTAGAATAATAGATGAAGCAAGGAGAGAGGAATCATTTTGTGTATCCACCATAACTTGTGTGTTGTGCACATGCAGAATAGGAGAAGTTGCACTGCTGAACAAACCTTTGAGGTGGAAGTACCTAATAAGGATTTCAGGACTTATTTGGGTTAATACTTTGTATTTTTGTTGCACTTGTACTGAGACTTTATTGCTGTTAGCAATTAAAACAATTGCTAATCTCCCTAGAGTCACTAGTTTTGGTTTAAGTAGATAGGATCATCATCTTTTACCAATTTCCAGTTTAACCATTGGAATTACCCCAGTATATTCTGCAAGGTCTTCCACACACACACACTTTGGTAAGTAACAGACAGCAGGTGCAGCTGGTCACAGATCTTACCAGATTTGGCTGTCTGGTCAGATTGATGATGTTATTTTGAAGCAGTGACATGGAGTGAAGTGTTCCCTGTGCCTCTTCAGAGAGCTGATGCCTGTCAGGTGCCTAAACATCTTTGGCAAGCTGGAGTCACAAAGTACCTGTGGGCTCCCTGGAGAAGACAAAATCATAATATATATTCAGGGAGGACTGCATCTTCTGGTAGATTGCTTATTTAAGAGAGATGCAAAACTTTCTTCTATAAGTGCTCTGTGTAATTTTATCAAAGTAATCCCCAGCGTCCACAGCCTGCACCTTTTACTTTCTTTTCTGGACCAGGTGGAGGCTAGGTTGCAGACCGCAATTAGTCATGACAGATCATGCTGTGGTTTCTTCTATCCCAGGGGGAACAATTTCCCTGCTGACACCACCGAAATGTTAACTAAGGCTCTCCCATCATGTGCTGGGGAAAGACACCTGCGTTTCAGTAGATGGTAATTACAAGCAACTTCCAGTTGTATGCCCAGCTGCACCTCCTGCCATGGCTACCAGGTATCTGGGTACAGGAATGCCTACAAACTATAGAACTTAACACTTGTTTCTCCGGAAGGTTTTCCCTAGTGGAGGAATAATACCTAAAGCACTGCTACTCTAGCCAAAAAATTAAAGGTATCCAGGGAAGAAAATACACTATCGTTACACAAGTGTTCATTTTGATTCATAATCTGTGATTTTTTGCTACATTAACTAAACAGCTGCAGCAATATTTAAGTAACTTTGAAGAACAGAAGTCACAGAAGCTCTTTCAATATCACATTGGGTTACTTTTCATATATTGACCTATAGCAGCTTTTAACGTCTTCTAGCCTTGGATTCTTTTTGTCTGGCTTTCAGATAAAGTGAAGCTTCTCAGGATAGTCCACACCTCAATTTTTGGGACAGCCTTGCTCTCATTTCTTTCAGACAGAACTTCAACCTAGACTGTGTCATGCTTGGTGACCAATCTTAACAATAGACTTTTGAATATCATTTTCTTTTGCCTGTCTTTCTTTCAAGGAAGAGTTAGAAGTTTGAATCCTCTTTTGAAGTGAATGTCTGAAGTGTGTGTATCTCAGTTCAGGGAGCTGTTTCTGAGCCTCAGATACAGCCCCTGCAAACTCCCTTCTGTTTCACAGTGGAAGGCAAACATCTTTGTCCTGGCACTGGGAAGCAGCAGAACTACATTTGCATGATACTGTGTTAGAACAAATAACTCTTGCTTCCCCTCCCAACCTAAAGATTTGGAAAAATAAATCAATGCAAACAAATACACACTTTGGTATGATGTCTCTTCTACACTAAAAAGTATAAAAAGATTATCTGGGAAGAACAGATAGGAGAGTTACCAGTTGTATCAAACTGCAAAGTTTCTTTCTAACTCACAGTCTCCTTTAAACAGAGCACGTAAAACCAGGTTAATCAAACCAAGACCCAGTCTGCTTCTATCCAAATGTCAAACCCTTAAAGCTAATGCTGATGGATTTGAGTGTCTGGATTTCGGTTAGGATACATTCACAGTGAGTATCCCAGAAGTTGTAATATTGGTTTGTATGTCATGATAAGAGTAGGTTACACCATTAGGGTAATGGCTTTGTGCTTTAAGGAAAGTGAAACTGGATAGCATTAATAAGCCAAATGTATCAACAAGTGACTCAGTCCATG
This sequence comes from Falco rusticolus, assembly GCF_015220075.1. Classification (NCBI taxonomy): domain Eukaryota; kingdom Metazoa; phylum Chordata; class Aves; order Falconiformes; family Falconidae; genus Falco; species Falco rusticolus. The sequence goes on along the minus strand of NC_051191.1, from coordinate 37,509,311 downwards.
TGGATAGAAATTAAGTGAATATATAGAAATATCCTGGCAATATACTGGCCGTTATGACACAGCGCGGTGGATAACAGGTGTTAATGATGCAGGATACAGACAAAGAGGAGGATTGCTGTGAGGCTAGAAAACAATAATGACCAGAGACTTCAGTTACCTCTACATACACAAAGGAGAAGTCACAAAAGATATGATGTAGAAATAATGGTCAAGTATAAATGACTTTCTTAGAGAACCCACAAGAAAAAATCTGATTTTGTCCTGGTGCTTCATTCACAATTTATATACTGAAGAGTTGTAACAGACAATGTAATTATTTTAATTCAGTTTTCTCATTAAAAATGAAAAGGCCTTAAAAAAACCCTCTTACTTCCCACTATAATGTTTCAGAAAGGAAGTAGATAAAAATGAGGAAACAATCAAAAGCATATTAAAAGGAGCAGCTGAAAGGGCAAATACATAATACAATATGGATTAAACCATGGGTTAACCTATTAAACCATGTGTATGGTTTAATACATTGTCTTTAAGTGTTCCAAGCTACATATCAGAAAGAGTCTGCTATATAAATAACATTGTATATGGTTGTAGTAACTCTTTATCTCAGAAAGAAGGTAGCATAACTAAAAATGTACAGGAGGTGGTCAGAAGTATGGAACCACTTTGGTGCAAAGGTGATTCTATATAGCCTGGGCAGAAATGGCTGGGGAGAGAAAGGGGAAGTTGTGTGTGACTAAAGTCAGCAAAATAATGAAGGTCATGGAGAAGATGACTAGGAATGACTGAAGTAGTGACATTCTGGAACACATTCTTCCTGGAGATCGTGAGTACAGAGGATGCATAGGATTGGGAAGGAATTAGACAGTTATTAGCCCTCCTTAGAAGTGTCCAGTGTGAATGGTGGTGATCTCTAACTTGGGAAGCAACTGCCAACTTGCAAGTTCTTCAGCCACCAGTGGTCAAAGATTGGAATCACATACAGGAGCCAGTCTGCATTTCCTGTTTCTCCACTTACCCTGGCTTTTGTTAGAGATAATGTACAGGGCTGCACAGGCTTTTGGACTGAGTTGTTAGGGCTGTTCTTCTATTTTTATGTAATGTTTACAATGTTGAGTTTCATACAGATAACCTTGGTTCCTGCAGCCTGTGGGCATGAAGCGTTACAATTCATAGGCTAAAATGACTAGCTGATGGAAAATTCTTTCTCAAGAAACTTTTCATGAAGTGTTAAGTAGGTGGGAATATCTTCTGACTGACAACTGAAAAAATTGCCTCCGTACCCTATGAATAGGATATAGTTATGTGTGCTGTGTTTAATTCCTTGCTAAGAAGAGAATATTTAGTTCAAGGATAAAACCAAGTATTGGGAACGCTAGAAAGCCTTGTTCTATGAAAAATGTCACTGACTCAAAGTTCACAAATTGTCTGAAAATATTGCTTTATAATAGAAATGTGCATATCAAATAACCATATTTAACAGTCTCTTTGTTTTTCACACAGTTCTTTACAGAACTCTTTGTATTCTCTTAGGGAGGTTTCAATGTCTTCCTGATCCAGGCAAATTGTATGTACAACAATATTGAGTATTTTTATTTTGAGAATTATTTTTCTTGTTTCCAAATGAGTTTAGCATATGATTTTGTTTATTTGAAAAAAAATTTCTGACTTGTCTAAAGGACTGTGTACAATGCAAAGAAGAGTTCAGTTAAGTTTTCTTTAACTAATTGTGTAGCAAAATTATTATTCAGAAGTAGATGTACATGAAGAAGAACATGTACATTTGCTTTGCTGGTGAAGATGCAGATTATATTTTCAGTGCCTGTATAGAATCGTGCTATGATTTAGATGGGGAGGCTCATCTGGAGGGCATCTAGACCAGCCCCTCCAAGCAGCCCCTTAGATGAAGTTGCCCAGGGCCATTTCCACTTGAGATTTGCGTATGTCCAAGGATGGAGATTCCACTACCTCTCTAGGCAACCTGTTCCCTTGTTTAACCACCATCACAGAGCAAACTTTTTCCTTACAGCTAATAAGAATTTCTTGTCATGCAGTTGTGTCTACTGGCTCTCCCTCTGTCACTCTGCACCTCTGAGAATAGCATGGTCTGTCTTCTGTAATGCCTTCCCATTAGGTAGCTGAGAACAGGACTTCCCCTGTGTTTTAGTCAATGATTAAATGTGGAAAAACATTCAAGTTGCCATTTTGTTTTCCTGTGGCAATTGTAATATGGAAGTCTTTTGCCTCAAAAGTCCTTTGTCAGCTGTATTTTCTAATTATAAGATTTTTTTTGTCTTCCTTTTTAAGGCAGTGTAGTCCAGTTGAAGTTGTCCATTAGATGGTAGTGGAAGGTATAAAGCACTTGAATTACATCTTCCTGAGAATTACAATTCCATTTTGAATCCAGGTATTTTCAGCTTGAATTGTTTTGTTCTTTCAGGCTCTCTTCCAACAAAATATCAAAATCTTGTCTGCGTAAAGCAATGTTTTATAGGAAAAACTAGAGTTTTGCCATTCAATACAAAATTTGGTTTTGACTTGATTTTGCTAGAAAGCTTTGAAGCAGATGGTTAATACATCTAATACATCTGGATGCATTTCTACTGCTGCCAGAGGAATTGTGCTGTAGTGATTTCTGAAGATGATGGCCTTATCATGTTTTCCAAGACCTCTGGAAGTTCATCTTTGTATAAGTAGTAGCGGTTTCTGATGTTCCAGCCAATTTTGATTTGGTTGGAACTTTTGACTCTTTTTAATAACCAAGTAATTTTTCTTTACTACTACACAAAGAAGCATAAAATGGATGTAGGTTTTGTGTGCTTTTCAAATACTAAATTTGAACTTGCTTTGGAATATCCAGAAAACAAAACAAAAAGGCAGGAGGAGTTGCTATACTGAACCATGGTGGTTGATTCTGTTATAGTGATGCCAACAGGTTTAACTGCTCAAAATATACCACGCATAAGCAGGCACGCTGTGGTACTTTTGACAACAGGACCTTACTTACCTTGGTATTGAACAAGCTAGTTTTACTTTCTAAGGTTTATAAAGAAGCATTTTGTTGGTTGGAGGCTTATATGATTTAAAGCATACGAAATGCTTGTATTTTCAAATTAGTAAAAAGGAAAGAGAATTGAATATGGTTTATATTGGCCTCTCAAACAGTGTAACTCAACTTGTTCAGATGCATGAAATGCAGTGAGATTCTTAGGGCCCAATGTTTGAAGCTAATGAACATAGCCCCATGGCTTTCATTTAGTTAGCATCACACCTTGATGTGTTTGACCTGGTTTGAGCCTTTTAGAGGGACAAGGCACCTTCACCTTCTCAAGCTCATTCCTTGGAGAGCAAGCTTTGAAAAAAACTTTTCATCTTGGAAGGTTTTAAAATAGCTCATTGTGGCAGGCAGAGGCAAACCCCATCTGGTGCTTGGGCTTGGATCCCCAAGGGAATTAAAATAAAAATGAGAAGAATTTTGCAACTTATTTTTTAGGGGTAACAACATTGATAAACGTTAATACAGTGAAGGTTAGAAGGACTGTGTGAAAGCACTAAAAATTTCTTTTTAAGTATTTCTCATGAAACACACTGAAAGTGCTCATAGCAACTATCACCAGGGAGACCAGTGAAATCCTGAAAGATCTTAAGGTCAGATGTGAATACCAGGAGACATTCCATCTCAATTAACTGGCCTTTGGATTGAGCAGTCCCTTTCCCCCCTATTTCAACATTTTTTTAAATGGCTGAAGAACAACATGCTGTAGAATAAAGTAATTCTTCATTGCTGAAAAAAGTTACAGACAGTATTACATAAGGCTTGCGTGGGGTTGGCGTCGTAATGATCTCAAACCTCAGGGTAAGCTGTCAGGATATGAAATGGCTGTGAAAAGCAGTTGTGATGGGCATACACTTAATGCATATTAGGCATAAGTCCACAGTGTAACAGCTTGCAGCTTCTTTACTTTTGTAGCGTATAAATGGTCACCTCCTGCAGGTGCTGCTTTTTTTTTCTTTTTTTTTTAACTTAACAGGGAATTTTAGGTAACATCGACAAATGTCTGTTTTGGGTACTATGACAGAGTTGTTAAATGCACAGCTTGGAGACATTCCAGAGGATGTGTTATTTGTGTTTGTTTTATTTTTAGCTTGTAAATTGGGAGGAAGTATTTCACAATACTGTTACAAATATTAAGTAAAAAAGGATACTGGAAATTCAAAATGTTGAACTGGCAAATCCTGGGACAATTGTTCCATAATTTTTGAAAGGGTGACTGCTATATCCAAATGTCCTGTTTCTCTAGAAGCAGTTAAATAATGGGTATGACATCCTTGGTGGCAGTCAAGAGATTTTCTATTTGTTCTTATTTTCTTACAGTGCTCTCTTGAAAGAGAATACCTTTTCATCTACTTCATACCGCTCAGTAGCCTCCTTTTTTTAAAGTTTACTTTGCTGAGTCCAGGACTTTACTCTATTGCATTATGCTAAGTCTTAATGTATATTGCTGGCTTGAGGTTTATATGTAACTTTTGCCAATTTTATACTTGGGTTCTGGGAAACACGCACTGGTGTATGTCACACCTTGGCTCACTCTCCAGCCAGTCACCATCCTTCACTTGTCTGACACATCTTCTGTTTTGTGGCCTTTTTATTGCTGCTTTTTAAAATGAGAGCAATAAATAGGCCATCCAGCGTAAGAAGTAGAGATAGCTGTTTTCTGCTATCGATTAACTTACGCATGACCACACTTTTTAATTTGTGTGGCTAAACAAAAAAGAAGCAGCCAAGCCAGCAGCTCATTTCTTATGTAACATTTCCAAATGAGTCTCTTTGGGCTGCAGCCTGGGTTGGTCGGTCAGGCTTGTATTGATGAAACTTAGTGGTAGTAGAAAGATGCAGCAGCTGTTAGTGTTCTAACTGGCTTCACTGGTCTGTGGCCTGATGAGCTCTGGGTAAAACAAATGGTTAGAAAAGTCATTGGGATTTGTTCTGGAGTAAGGGCCTCCTTTACGTTCTGGAATAAATTAGATCTCGCTGTAGTGACTGCTATATTTAAGTTTTTGCTAAGAGGGTCTTCAAGGTGAGCTATGCTGCTGTTAGCAAGCAGGGTGTGAGGTTGCAGACTGCGCTATGTGAATGCCAATGCACTTATGCTGCTGCCTGCCTGCTTCCCCAATATATGCCTCAACAAGCTGACAGGGTTTTCAAGTTCCTGGGAAGCAGTCACCGAGCAGCTCTGCTGGCTGCAGCCCAGCCAAACCCATGGCAGTCACAGGGCTTCAGTGGGGACAGAGTGCTTTGTGCAGAGGTGACCTGTCCAGGAGAAGCCAGCCCATGCAGGAACAGTGGCAAGGTTGCAAAGAGGGTGGCAGAGGGTGCAAAAGTCTGTGTAGAAGCAGGTGACTGCCCGTGCTGTGTTCTTAGAGGGCTGGAACAGACCTGCTTTCCTTGGGATGACGGTTGTAAGAAGAAGAAAGCAACAAAAGAAAGCAGAATGCATTCTTACAGAATGGACCAGATCAAATGTCTTAGCATTGTATCACTTGCCCAGTGTCAGGATGAGGTGCAACACTAGCGAGAAAGAAGTACCTGTTTTAAGAACTACGCCTGGTGATGCCTATGGTTGCAGGGAAAATACCAAAGAATTTATGGCTTTTTCCACAGATTTCATGCTTATACTCCTAAATTGTTCATCTTTGGTATACAAAAAAAATAAGTGTAGTTCAGAGCTGTCAATGTTTTCAGGGATATTTGAGTTTTAAATCAGCAAACTATCCCTAATATTTTAAGTGTTGCCTTAAAATTCATAATTCTGTGGCTTTCAGATGCTGCTGGCATCATCCTAGTTGTGTTACATGATATCCCTACTTGCTTTTGTGCTGATCTTAGTTTCAGCTTAGAACAAGGCTGAAACTTGTCACTGAAGTTAATAATGCTCTTCCATATACACCACCTTATTTCAGGCTTAATAAAGGATTGGAAAGTTTTCAGTAAAAGAATTGATTTTTTTCTGGAAATGAAAATGGTTTTAATACTGGACTTTCATACTATATGAAAGAACAAATTGATTTGACCTTAAAATTTGACTTATGTAAACCAGAAAAAAAATCTGAATTTTCAGTACCTTTTATGTAATTTGCAGAGTTTGGGGGTTTGGATGGGTTGTTTGGTTCGCCTTGGGTATTTATAGTAGAACTGCAAAACACAAGAGTAGGAAATAACTTTTTGTGAGACTTCTGTAAAGGCCTATGATACGCCTTTAATAACAGTATCCCTGCCCATTCTAAGCAAATAAATATCATGGCATTTGCTGAGAAATACATCCTGTACCATTTACTATTTTAGCTTCATAACAAAATGCTCATAAAAAGAATGCAGAATTGCATAAGAATATGCTCTTTCCTCTCAATAATAGGAGGAAATGCTTGTGAATTGAGACATTTTTTATTCTTACTGGTGGTGATGGTGGAAGTATGTTCTGCAAGATGATAGTCTTCTTGTAGAAGATAGAAAATAAATCTTTCATTTCACTAATTTGCTCCTAAACCATCGGTTTCTTTGCCAGAGTTACAATATTCAGGTAATCTCAATATGGAAAGAATTAGGTTGCTTTGTTAACTTTGCCTCTTAAGTATTTGATTCTCTACTGCTTTGATTCTTAATGGGGAGAACATGGTAATTCTGCATTTAAAAGGACTAGGGTGGCAGTGTCACCTTATTGGATCATTTATAAACATTATCATTTACTTAACTGAATTAATTACATAGGTAATTTGTATGTTCCTAACTGATGACAGCAGGGATGGTTTTTACTTCGGAGGATTGCATTTGTTCAGACTTACAAGCTGTCTTTCAAGTGCTTTTCTTCACATGGGCTTACACTGAAATCTTGCTGGTCAGTTTACCTCCACATGTATTTATAGCAGACTTCATTCAGGTTGTATGCTCATTTTGCTTCCCTCAGATAATACTATACGATGCAGTGACTGCCACAGAATGCACATCCCGAAAAACCTTGCTGTAGCCAGCACCTTGATTGCTGGGTGGGCAGCAGCCTGCCTGTGCCTTCCTGGCATCTCCAGTTATCCCTGTCTGAGCCAGGAGACCTTGAACCTTCTCATCTTAGGGAGGAAACCTCTAACTCTCCCACTCTTAGGTGGTACCCTGAGTTTCAGTCCTCCAATTATAGACTGTGGTTTCCTCACCAAGCCTAATTTATTCCCTAGACTGTGTAATTTTGTTCTTTCTGGAGCAAGGACATGCTGGTTTTAGAACAAAACCTGCACAAAATAAGCTTTAGCTTTGAAATCATTAAAATGGTTTAAATGCAGTGCATGTTTACTACATGTTTAGCCAACACTGGATGAGCTCAGATCCTTCTTTGGAGCTTCCCTCTTTGCTACCTTGTTTCCGGGATCGCTGACACTTTGAGGAACTCCTGGCAACCCATCCAACCTTTGCAGCAAAGGTGCCGTTTATCCTGTCGGGTAAGTCTTTGGTCTGGTTGTGCCAGCTCCTGCAAAGCAAGATTTGCACCTAATTGGAGACAGAGGAAATCAATTCCTTGAAGCTAACAGCTTGGCCCATTGTATTTCAGGAGTGTGCTTAAATGTTCTTATCTGGGAACCCATTGTGTTGCTTCCATGTTTGCTCTTCCCACAGCCCTATTGAATTTCAGCATTAAGACATACAATAACTGCTCTGTTAGACAATGCTGAGTTACGGAGTCTCAACAACTGGCTTATGCTGCAGTGCCTTAACTATTCTTTTGCATAGCAGCTTTCTTAGTATTCATAGTTTTGTTGTGTATTGCTTCTATTTCACAGCTTATATCATCCATCTTTTGAATCATGGTTGATATATTGATACGTTTGTTACTGCAGGGGCATATTATGGTCCTATCATAGCATTTCTTTTAAGTGTGCTGGACTTACACAACACAGTGTGGTTTTCTTTAATAGCACTTTGCAAATTATGTGATATTTCTGTCTTCAAAAAAGCAGAGAGCAATCTCTGTGCGTCTCCTGGAATTTTTTTAAGACCTACCTCTACAGGTAAGCTGCTTCCATCATCTCCAATGGAATGGATGTTAGTAACCATTAAAAGAAGCTGCTCAGAACAAAGCTTAAAACACTTGCAGCTAAAACAGAACATGACAAAATCACAAGGAAATGTGTGATCTGTTAATAGTAAGTAGGGAAGAATTTAATGAGCCACTTTGAGTTGAACTACTGGTGACTCTGAAATGACAAATAACTCATTAATGTGCCACAATTTAAAAAAAGAAAAGGGGGCGAGGGAGGGGGAGTGAGCAGGCAGTACAAGGGGAAGAGGGCTGAAGGAGATCATACCTTCTGAAGGACATCATCCTTCATTTTCCTACTAGTACACTAGTAACTCTCACAAGGTAAGACCTCTTAGTTTGATCCTGACCATGGCTGGAGGTAGACATTGTGTTGTGGTTAAGTCATTGTATCAGATCTCTGCAGACCTGGATTCCTTTCTCAGCTTTCCTGTGTGGCTTGAACAATGTAAAGCAGGGATGGTAGTTTTGTCATCCTGCTGCTGGTAAACTTTGGGAGAATATTGTGTGTTACTCTATATTTGTACATCATTTAGCACAGTGGGGTTCCTTCTCAGCTGGGGTTTCTGGGAGCTTTTATACTGAAGGAATGAAATAATTCTGTCTACTTCAATTGTTCAGCCATGCACATCTTCAAAAAAATGAAAATGATAGCTAACTTTTTTTGTGCCATGGAAATAAACTTAATACACTTAACTGTTGTATTTAAATATACACTTGATACTGAAGAACATTAACCTTGAACAGAAATACCCCACTAAATCTTTTACACTCAAAACCTGCTTTGAAAGAAAAAGAGTTTGTAGTCCTCTAATGTGGAAAGAACTGGGCTATCAAATGATATTCACAAATCTCAATAAAAAATTAATTCAAGATTCTGTCAGTATCAGTGCACTCCTGGAGTGCTTCCATCAAAGATGTTCTTTGCAGGGGGTACCAACAATTCAGGTGAACTATTGTTTTTTCCAATTGACAGAACTAGGCAAAAACTTCTGTCTTAATTACAAAACACAGTGGAATCTTCCGGGGGATTCCAGTGAAATCAAGCTTCCCATGAAGCTTCCTCTAGAAAAGCCTCTTGCTGATTTGCATCAAGAAACCCCAGTTCTTCTTGTCTGTAATTTAATGAATGAGATATCAAGCTGGCATGTTGTACAGTCCCATATGTTCTTCAGGAGGTCGCTGTGGTGTGTTCTTTTCTGCCTACAGAGTCAAGCCAGGAGCATAGTGCAGGCTGGATTAGCTGTTCTGCTAAAAGCAACCAGCTCTGCTTTCAGCATGTAACAGAAGTGAAGATGGTCTTCATGCATCGTTGCCATTTAGGGAATCATAGAATACCCAGAGTTGGAAGGGGCCCATGAGGATCATCAGGTCTACCTCCTAACTCCACACAGAGCAACCTAAAAGTTAAACCATAGATCTAAGCGCATTGTCCAAATGCTTCTTGACCACTGAGAGGCTTGGGGCTATGACCACTTCCTTGGGGAGATTGTTATAGTACTTGACCACCCTTTCAGTGGAGAGCTGATATCCAGCCTGAACTTCCCCTGATGTCCTGCTGATACAGAAGGGAAAGGAATCGGGGAAGAAGGTGACAAGGAGCACATTTCCATGAAAACTGCCCATAACTGCAGGACACTCAAATGGCAGCTGGGAGGCAGCTACACAAATCACTGTGATGGCAACAGGCTGTTCATGCCCAAGCTTCCTCCTGGAGCTCTCCTGCCCTGAGCAGGGAGGAGGTATGGATTTAACAGTAGAAGCATGTACTTGTGCCCAGTCATGTGTGCCCTTTAACTCGTGCTCACAGGGAATGACCTGCAGCACAGATGAAGGGGACATGTTCTGCAGACACATGAATGACTGAGCTTGCTGTAAGGTGGAGGCCACCATGTTTCACCCTTTTCTCCTGTTAAAGGCCCACCACAACAATAGAATTTGGAACTACTGTGCGGTCACCTAAACTGTACTTAAAGCTTCTGTGATGGGCTTCATGATTCTCCAGTTATAGCTGAACCCTTTGAAATGTTAGGCATTTCCTGTGCAATATCAACTCCTACCTGGTAAAAATCATGGTGACATCTAGAAGCTGTTTCAGGCTGTTTCCTTTTCCAGTTTTAATATCTCTGATTGTATTCCACAGTTGTCCCTAAGGTGGCTATGGCTGTGCTGCTTCCTCATACCTGAGATTTTAACCACAGGTACAAGGCAGTTGTTTATAGGACATTTTTTACAATTGCTGATGGGAAGTAACAAATGTAAACAGTTCACCTTGCATTTATTAAGAGGCTGAATGTTCAAGTGTGTGTTCTGTCTTTCAGCAAGTTTCAAAGTGCATACTTGTTGGTTGATAGTAACTGTTGCATTCACATCTATGATTGTGAATCTCCTTTCTTGTTACTCTTTGTTTAGGACAAAGAAAGATAATGGCATTTGTAGTGTTGATGGCTAAAGGCATGTCCTGGTTCTGGGTGTTACTAGTTAAACTTGTGTCTCTACAAGGCTTGAAGATCAAGAACCACAAGTGAGGACCTGATGCCATCTCCAGCAGAGTCAGCAGTAGAACTTGCTTTGATTCATTGGTGCAAAACTGGATCTTAAGTGAACAGTGCTCTTTTCATCCTTATGTTTGTCTTGGCTTTAGTTTTCATTGTTTTCCACACTTAAAATTTTTCATCTAATAGTAATTCACAGCACTGAAAAAAAAACCCCAAAACATCGAAACACAGCAAGAACTGTAATCTTTGAAATATTGAAGAAATCACGTACTGGATTTGTATTGAACTGTCAGTGGTGCCTTTTGCAAGACTTGTGTCTCTGATTTGCTTGTCTTGGATCTTACAAGTGGTTTTGCATAAATGAAAACTGAGAGACTTAGGTGATCTGTCTGATTAACTAAATCCCAATGCATTGAAAAGTTTCCTCTTCCTAAAGCTAAACTTTCAATGAAAGAAACCATTACTATTTTAATTATTCTTGTTTTATTTACTTGACTTTTTATATAAAAATACATGGTGGAATCGCCATCCCTGGAAGAGTTCAAAAAACGTGTAGATGTGGTACTTAGGGACATGGTTTAGTGGTGGACTTGGCAGTCCCAGGTAAATGGTTGCACTTGATGATCTTAAAGGTCTTTTCCAACCTAAATGATTCTATGATAAAAATGTAAACATAGTGCTGCCTGGAGTGCTTGGATGTCTGGCTATTTTTGCTCTCATTATATAATATTGATGGGTCATTCTGTTAAAACTCAAATATTCCTGTTGGCAGTCTGGAGCATCCCTTCTTGCGCTGGACTTGGAAAGCATGGCCTTCTTTTTTGTGAGGTTCAGGCTTTTCTGAGTTGTTGACTACAAGAGTAAGCTTGTGTTTCGTGACTGCTTGTGTTATTCATGCTGGAAATGTATGACTCTTCACAGGGTCATGGCTGTGTAGGAGATTTTGATATTATGCATGAAATTTTTTGTTGTGGTAACAGCCAGTGGGTTTTGGTGACATTATTGCTGTGAGCATCAGAAGTAAATTATGGTTTAGAAAATGCATATCACTTCAGAGTTTAAGTTCATGCTTCCTTTTCTGACTTTCTCAGCGTATTGGGATTTTACTATCACAGTTGTGCTGGCATTTTGAGAAGCTGTCTTAAAATTTTGAGTTCTTAAGTACACAAAGCTACCCATCAGCATTCCAGTTTGCTTGTCTTTTCCAGCCAGTTCCCATTTCCCTCTTAAAAGCCTCAGAAGATAATTTGTTTTCTCTCAGTATAAGAGGAACGTGCTTGTTTGTGTTTCTTTATCCTTCAGATTTTTAACCTGTTTTCCCAAGGAGACATGTACCACGAGGTCCTGCTGTGTCTCTCTGCCCGGCTGCCTGTCCTCCTCTCTCCAGCACCTTTTGAACTGGCAGGCAGATCTCAGCCACACGGGCCAGAGGGTCAGCAGTCTGAAAGACAGGATGCTCCTGAGAGCTTTTACAATATGCATAGCTATCTGTAGGAGGGAGTTTTTATTCCCATTTCAGCTGAGGGATGTGCTAATTAATTAGCTCATCTTTCATTAGCTATCAGGAGACAGAAGCAAACAGGTTTCATCCCTTCGGCTTTTATTTTTTCCTTTCCTCTGCCCTTGCTATACTTTTTCACCATTTGCTTCCCCTCTCTGAACAATGCCGCTCCCTTGGGAGATCCTGTTGTTTGTCATCCTGTTATTTTGACCAATACCTTGTCTTTGCTCCACAGCTGCTTATCTTTTGAACTTTGCTCACCTAAAAATTATTGGAGATGCTGCAGGGAGGCCAGCTGGGAGTCAGAAAAGCCATTGAAGCTGCAAGGTCTGTCAGGAAACAGGAAACCCGAGTTGTACAGGGCGGGGGGTTCTCTGCTGCAAGGCTGCAGCCAGGGGAAAGTCTAATCCTGCCATCCTTTGCTCAAGTGACTAATCCTAGTTCGTGTGCTCAGGCTCTGGGAAGTCAGCAGAGGCAATCTCTGTGTGTAAGGAGTTGCTGGACCAAGTCTTTATTTTGAGAGCCAGCTAAATTGCTTCTTGCCTTTAAAACTGGTGCCAGCAGAAGCAATCTGTGTGTGATGAAGTAACAATGTTCTTTGGTGGGCTAATCGCTTCAGTGTTCAACAAATGGCAAAGTGGTAAACTTTGAGCAGATCATGTTTCACTGAATTGTTTTCCCTGTTTGTTTTTTAAAATGTTAAATATATCACAATGTAATTTATGAAGACATGCCTTCAAGTAGAACCACAAGCATTTATAGGGACACTTGCTTCAGACAACATATGGCACATCCTATGAATTATGCACAGCTGACATACGGAGAATGGAGACAGCCTAAGGAAATGATTAGACCTGTTATTGTAGCAGTGACTGTACATTATTTTCACTTGACTGGAAAAAAGGCAATTTTACTCTAGATCGGGGCAGAGATTGTTGCTTCCAGGTGCAATATATTAACAATGCATGTGAGTATTTAATGGTTGCTAGGAAAAGTGGTCGTTTAGTTTTGGCTACAACATTAGTTCATTGAAAAGCTAGTTCTCTTCTGTGCTGAACTCAGTGTTTCTGATGTAGCTGGTACAGTTCTGTTGCAGGAGTAGTGGCATAAAAATAGATCTCAATTTTTTTAAGTGTATTATTGTAAAACATAAGTTACACACCAGCAAATATCATACTCCAGATGGGCGGCTTTCAGCAAGTTTGAATTTACTGAGTCCTGCTTTTCTTGATCTGAAAAGTAGATGTTATCATTTTACACTCAGGTTAATTGCATTGTTCCACCAACAGGATTTGCTCATCCTCCAGCAGAAATGGTATTAGTAAAATGCTGATAATGTGGAGTTTGAACTCTTCTGGTGTGAAAGGCCCAAAGGTTTTTGATAAAAATCCTGGCTTTGCTTCTGAAGATTGTCAGTGTCTTCCATAGCATTTACTTCCTGGAAAAAGACCTAAAACTGGTTTATTCCACTGCAGCCTAGCCTACAGCGTTTCCCTGCAACCATACAAGTGCCCATGGGTGACAGGGCACCCAGGACATTTGGGCCAGCCATAGCAGTCAATGTTGGGTGGCCTTGATGCTCCCAAAATTTCTACTACAGTTAAAAAAGAATTCTGGAGGTGACATTTTAAGTTTAGATGGTTCCAATTTGCATTGCAGAAGTAAAAATCTTCTGGAACTTGGTGCACTTTAAGTATCGCAAAACGCAAGAAGCAGAAGCTATAGAAAAGAATTAGCTTCTTTTGCCCCTTAGGGTTTCCAGCCAGACCTGCCGTACGCTAGGAACCTGACAGAAGCTTAAGCATCAGACTGCTGCTGTCAAGCTTATCTGTAAAGCACTTGTCCATTATCTCCTCTTTTTTGATAGTGTTAGGCATTTAATTCTTCCCAGCTGACTGATAGTTAAATAGGTGTTCTTCAGCCTCTTAATTAGATATGTTTCCCGTCACGCTTTCACCTAGCCAGCCTCCTAGAAAGAGCTATGTGCTGATAATGAGCTAAATCAGAATCCATACTCCGTTTTAACAGTCTTCATTCTGCCACTGTTGCTTTCAGCACCCTATATATTAGGTGTGTGAACGTATGTTGGCTAAAGATATTAAAGCATCTAGTTCGTACACACTGTAAATCCATAAAACTCCTATGCTTCTGAATTGTTGATAAAGCTTTCTGGCTTTGCCTTCCCTGATAACATCTGTCAGAGCGCTATTTAATAGCTTTCACCATAGAGAATTCACAGATGCTTCACAACATTTCTATGCAAAAAATGTATGGAAAAGTTTTTACCTTTTCTGTGGAGGGTGAAGAGGAAAAGGCAGGAAGTGTCTCAGTTGAATGATGAACAACATTATTCATTTTGGAAGGGGAAATTTATAGATAAATCTTCATGTCCTTGTGTCTAGGCTATATGGTGAAAGGTATTTATCTGATTATTCTCTTTCTGGAAATCCAGGGCACCTTCCTTTAAGAGAAGCTGGAGTGAACATAACTCTTCTCCTTTTGAAATTATCAAGATTTAGAGCAGTGCTGCCTTGCTTTGCACAGTTAAGGCAACTGTGCCTATAATGATGTGAAAAACCTGATAGATTTGGATGTCACATGCAGCTGTAGATGATGTAACTCTTAAAAGATGTTGAATTTATTCAGCTTGATGCCTCTAAAAGTTGAGATCAGGGCTTGATCCTAGTTTTACTATGAAGGAGTCCAGAATCCTGAATGTTTTCTGTCTTGTTTGTCATATCAGCATCTGTAGAAATGGATGTCCGCACTGCAGAAAGATCAGGCCATTAAGCCTTGTAGTGCATTGAACAAGATCTTTGTACAGTTGGTCGAAATTGAACATAAAATTTGAAAGACATAAAATCAGAACAGAAAATTTTGATAATGTCTTTTGGAAAACTGGCTGAAATCAGCCTTCTCCTGTGTTATGTTTAGTGGAGTCAAGGTTTTATAAGAGGAAATGTATTCCAATGTCTTTTTTCAGCCACCTTGGCTTTTGTTTGTTGCTGCAACAGTTCTGCTGAGCTGTGACTAGCCTTAAGTTGTGGATGTCTTGAAAAAAATAAGTTTCTGAAATGAGGTTGTGTTTGTATGGTAATATATCTTGTTAGATACCCAGATCATTGAAAACATACAGATGAGTTTTAGGATGTAAAGATGTAATGGACTCGGAAGGAAGCAAACAGAAAGCTTATTTGTCCAACAGTGGTTTTATAAGAGGCACACTGACCTAGGAGCTAACCCTGCAGCTCTGCTGCCTGCTACAGTGCAAGTCACCAGGCAGGCTTGTAATCAGAAAAATGTCCTTTTACTTTTGAAGGAAATATGTTTTTCCTTTTTAGGAGGCAATAAGAGTGTCACCCTACATTTCAGAGGCACTTTTTAATCAAGAGTCACAAAAGGCTTGCTTTCTTTGAGTCTGAAGATTTGAACTTTAACTTAGGGATTTTCCACAAGATTTTCTCCACTCTGTAAAATGCGGTCAGTGTGCTGAGTTTCTTCAAACAAGTTGAAAAGTTTCAGAAAGGCAGTTTAATAATAAATTTTGTTTGTAAACCGGAATTTACTTTAACTGCAGCTTTTATCTAACTAATGTATGCTTCAACTACTTTCCAGATCAGATAGCATTTTTCAGACAAGAAGCAGAAAATCGTAAACTTTGTATTATTAAAAACTACCATTAAAATTTCTAGAGTTAGAATTTTAGACTTGCAGCCAGAATAATACAGAATAGCTATAACTTCATTTTGGAGCCTTCAGAGATGAGTAAGGTTACAAATGGGCAACCTTTAATGTAAATGTAGATTGGTTGAAGTGTTGCCAGACAGTTTATAGCAGCTCTTCATACTTCCGATGTTTTTACATGACTGTGGTCTAGTTGTGTCATTCCTCTCTCATTTAGGCATTTTGCCATTATAATGGAACCTCATGCACTGTCCTCAACAGCAGCACTTATTTCTTCTTGTAGCCCCAGCTGCTGGAAGTAGATGTAGACAGCTGTAGGGCTCTTCTGCTTTTGAACTTGGACAATAAACCGCTTGTGACTATGCAGATGTTTGTTTTGCACACTGAAAGCAGGGTTGCACACAATTTCCTCTCTTCATCCTACAGAAATCTGCATATTTGAGTTGTGGAAATGGGCTTCTTGACACCTAGAACAAAATGTTTTCCTTAGGAAGCAGGAGGAAGTTATTAGTATGCAAACCTGCAGCAGAGCTTTTAAATGAGCTGTTTTGAAAGTACTGGTATGCGGGTAAATGTGTCTCATACTCTCTCTATACCCTAATTGTCTACTCCTGGATTTCCTTTACCATCGATGCCAAGCCTTGTATCTGTCAGTGTGCTATGGGGTCGAGTCTACAGCCATCAGGAGGAGGTAGTTTTGGTGTCAGAAATCTGCTCTCAGTCACAGCTCCTTGTCCTGGTACTCAGCTGTTTCTTCAATGCCGTGCCCTCGTTTCCTCCAGTGGGACCTCAGACAAGTCCTCCTGCCCATGCCTGTCTCGGTTCCCCAGGCACCACAATGGCATACCAATAGCAGCCCGACTTTATACAGTGCTTTGATAAAGACAGCATAGGAGTTCACTGTAGTATTAATTGTATGTTGTTTTAATAAGGGCTGCCTCTGTGAGTCATGGCACATGAGCACCTGTAGCTTGGAGGCTCGTGTTAACCACAGGAGACTAGAATAGAGTCATGATGGGGGGGAGCAGCTGAGGAAGGAGAATCGATTGTGAGCTCTGACAAGGAGATGTACGCTAATCTATGTAGCTCTCAGGTCCCTTGTGCCCAACTTCATTAAGGTCAGGAGAAGGAAAGAAGATACTCTGATACACCTTTCCTCCCCTACTGCTGTGTGTATAGAGTGGCAAAACCACTCTCCTCAGTATATGATGGCAGCAAGAGGAGAGAGACCGTATCATCTCTTTTTTACTCCCTGACAGCAGGCAGACAGGAAGACGTGAGATGTATAAGCCTTCTCCCACACTCTGTCTGTCCCCAGTAGCCCGAGAAAGCTGAGTAGGAAAAAATGAGCAGGAAGGAGGCATAAGGGACTGAAAATGAGCTTTCAAGAATGACTGACAACTGTGTCTTTGGAGCACAAAAAGCAGAGGACGTGGGGGACAGGAAGAATAACACTGAGTTAGGAACAGCAGTGTAACACCCCTGACACCTGGCTGTGTGCAATAGAGCTGCTCTGAGCCGGGGGTCCATCACACACTCTGCTTTGACAACCAGCAGCCAGCGCAAGGTCATGGCAGACACCTGGAAACAGCAGCAGTAGGTCCTGGAGGGGAACACTTAGCTCAAAAGTTTAGAGGGGGGAAGTGCTTTTCATTTTCTTGGCTTTTGATCCCCATGTATTTCAACACATAGTTAGATTTTTCCTCCTTTCTCCTATGGCATTGATTCCCCAGGAGCCTTTTCATTTTTTGTTGGTGAGGATGTTTTTAATATGTCAGCAAAAAAACCCTCCAAAAAACCATAAAGTCACAGATCTTAACCTGGGTGACTCTGTCTGGCAGCTTGGAGATTGGCTGAGTTGGAGTTGGTGGTATGCCTTTAAGATTGGGAATGCTAAGGGAAATCAAGCCAGGCCAGCTGAGCTCTGCAGAGAGGCAATTCTGGGAAGATTATTGCCCCATTAGTGTTTCTCATTCTGCCATAGTTATGGACTTGTTATTACTGTGGTTTTCTAGCTATCATCTTACACCTGGAAAGCATTAACAAAGGATTCAGTTCCTTGTAGAATTCCCTCAAATGCATTTGTTTGTTATCTGTTGATTTGATGTGACATTTATAATAATTATAATTCCTTCCTCCTGAGACAGATCCTTGTTTTGTTCTTGTGAATGTTTTTTTGCCATAGCATTTCCTTTCTGATATATTTGCTTTATAGTTGTAAGTCTTTTTGAACAGAAAGATATTTTTGTTCCTTATTTAATTGCCATAACTACACTTTTTCCTGACTAGTGTGTTTGTAGGCATTCATAACTTCTTTTGTGTTAGCATTCCAACATCTGAACTTCAACATCCTTACTGAGTGCCTCTGATCCATAATATGTGCTGGATATCATCTTCCATAGAGCTCTTACTGAAGTAGTTGCCTTGGGACATCAAAAATATTGCATCCTATCTTCCTAACAGAGAAAAAACCAACTTGGAAAGACCAGTAGCAATAAGGGAAGTGTTGCTGTAGTTACAAAAGGCATCCCACTGGTGCAGGAGAGGTTGTCTCAAGTCAGTCTGCTGTGGTGCACAGCAAGGAGGCATGTTTCTACTCCCTCAGAAAAGAGCAGTATGTGTCCCTGTCTAGCATATGTGTATTAGCCAGCTGGTGACCTGGCCAGGCTCCTGCTTGGCAAATCTGTCCCTTTCCTGCATTGATGCATGGGCTAATGTTGTATCCAGCCTTTCACATAAAGGGAGAAGTCTTGAGCAGTCCTATAGATGTGTCCTACCTCTCTGGGACTGGCCGTTTCAGAGAGCCAACTCCTGTCGTGGGAGTCTTTTTCTCTCTCCCCAGTAAAAATAACCAGACCTACAGGATATTTCCTTTTCCTCACAACTGAGTAACATCCTGACACTTCCATGCCTCAGGCTTAATGCACACGTGAAGAAGCAATTATATGACAGACCATTTCCTCCTCAGCTTCCTCCATGATTCAGTTGCACATGGGAATCCATGTTCTCCCCGTACTGGATTACCTGTCCCTCATCACAGGTGTCCAGGACCCTCAGGATTAGGAACCTGCCTAAAGTTGGTGGAGGAGGTATTCACTCTGGGAATTGTGCCTGCCTCAAATTCCCTGCGGGAGGACTCCTCATGTAGGAGGAATAATTAGATTCCTGAACATAGGTACTGCTGTATCTGGCTTAGATATCCAACACAAGTACTTGCCCTCCTGAGACCACAGCATCCTGTGGACTGCTGCTCTGTACCACTGCAAACCCAGTAGTGAGGTGGATGTGTGAAATGATGGTCTGATCCGCAAAACCAAAAGGAAATTCGTCCACAGGAAATGAGATGAAATATGTGGTTGTCTGCGGCAGGCTTTAGGCAAGAAAGTAATTTATCAAGGAAGAAGCTGCATCATCCTTCTTGGTAATGCTTTACACATGCATTTTTACTCAAGTGCTTGACAATATCCATTGTAGTTTATGGCTGACAGTAATAGAAATTGTCCCCGTGCTGTAGGGTTTGGACTGGAAGACAGCGAGCCCTTGGCATTAGTGCCATTACTCTTGCCAAGGCATTGGAGCGTCATTTCTCGGGAAATGTATCCTTGCAGGTACCTCACCAGGGTGCCTAATGCACAGCTGACAGGTAAGACCGCGCCTGTGCCAGGCACTGTGAGAAATGGTACAGAATGCGATCAGGTGACAGTGTAGAACATAGGGCAAAGAGGGCTTTTCTTGACCCTTTTTTTCTGAAACATGTGACCGCACATCTGAATAATTTAAGTGAATTTTTGCCCATGTGCTGCTGCACCTGTGTGCCGTTGTTTATTCAGCCTCTCGCTGACTCACTGGCATGGAGGAGCTGCCACTTGCCATTTCAGGTGCTACAGATCTGTTTGCTGATGCAAAAAAATGGATTGTATGGAGACTAGTGGTTTATAGTTATCAAATCTTTTTGGAAAGGGACTGGTTTCTCTGGGTTCCCTCTGTCGGCAATGGAGAGAGGAGCAGCTCTCCCAGGGAGCAGACCAGTGCACATGGCACTTGACTGCTGCTCCGAATCAGTGGCTGAAAGAGAAGCAGGGTGGAAGATGAGCTCTCCTAGGACAGAGTGATAATGCAACCCTAATATAAGGGAACTGGCATGGGTGGAAAACAAACCTTACTCTCAATTCCCTCTCCTGCTTTTTTTTTTTTTCTGGCTGGATTCAGGACTTGGTCTGACAGATCAAGGAGCCACATGCATCTTACCACTGGAGGGGCTAGTGGGAAAGAGGTGGGAAGAGCAAGCAGGGAGAGGAGGGAAGGTGAAACCATATATTTCCTCAGCAGCCCACAACTAGTCAGCTAACAGAGAACAGCCGAGGCTTCAGTCCATCTGCACTCTAGGTCCCATGACCAGTCTGGTTTGCAATAGCCACCTTAGCCCTCATTACATGTTCTTGCCTTCTCTTTCCTCTCATGCTGGCAGCAGTGTGGTTGTACTGATATGAAGGATAATCTTTTTACCTTGTTAATTTTTAGTGAGATCAACACCCTGAGCAGGCATAACACATGTTACAGCGCAGATGCGCTGCTTTAGATCCAGCTTGGGTCAGCTTAAGTTGCACCTCTGCGGTGTGCAAAGGGCAGAGTCAGATGGAGATTTAGCAGCAAATGCAAAGATAAGCAATAAGGTTTCCCCTCTCTCATAACACCAAATTTGATGTACTATCAAAACCAGAATTGTTAATAATATGTGTAGTAGATAGGGTGGCTGCTGGGGTTTTGTTCTGCTGGATTTCCTTTTTCCTGAAAGAATCTCTTAGGTCTTGCTTTCAGAACACAAAAGTAGACTCATCCTCCCGCTCCTTTGCTTTGTCTGAATGACAGAGCTTGGGTTTGCCTCCATGCTGCTGTCGGAGGTCAGCTGGATTTTAGGCAGCGATAAGTGGCCCATGGTAGAGAAAGCACAGCCAGATACAGTCCTGTCAAACTGAAGTTTTTTTTCTTTTCATCACAGAGACCACTCCTAGACAGCTTCATCTTGAGATAATACTCCTTCATTTATAAGTGGTTAAAAAAAAAAAGTATGTGGTTGTCTGCTTGGTAACAATCCAACTTCAACTTCGTACTGAAATGCCTTTCCCCTTATTAAAAAAACACCAAACAACCCACACTTTTTTTTTCCTTTCTTTGTTTTTTTTTTCCTTTTTTTTTTAAGAACTTCAAAAATTGAGGGTACAAAAAATGCTTGAAAAGGATGGATAAGTTGCAGTGTCACTGTGAATTCAGTACAGGAGAAGGTAGATCATCTTCACCTTAGATCACATGAGAATTTAGTGAAAGCTGAGAATAAAATTCTTGTTTCCCAGCTTTTGTGTTTGTACCGTCTTCACCCTCAGCCAGGCAGCTCCTGTCTTGCCTGTCTGAGTTCTGGCATGGGATACTTAACGCCGGGTGAAAAACACATTGTTCCTGTATGTGCAGCATTTGTCAAACAGTGGTTTGAGATTGAGATGGACATGGTTGATAGAAAGGTCACCATTATGTACCACACAAGAATGAGCATAGCTGCACATCCATTCATTTGATCAATACAGCTGCTGTCGTGAGCTGTAAATGGTTTCCTTGACCAAATCTTAACAAAAGATGTCTCCTATTGAAGGGGGTGCAATATTCTGTCTTTTTATGCAGGGAAGGAACAGCTTTCTGAGCTGAGCTGACCTTTTTTGATTTTTTTCTTAAGTAGCACACCTGTATTCAGATGTTTATGTCTACAGGCTTTAATAAGGAATGTCCTTAATATCACAAAGCCTTGTTCTTTATTTTTGCAGAAGTTTTTGAACTGAAAGATCAAAAATCTCATGTATTTATCAAGTAGATTCTTCTATCCTCTTCTGCACTTTCAAATGTTTCTCGTATCAGCTGCCTGCAATGGAGCAAATGATTCCACTCGTCCAAATTTATTTTTAAAAAAACCCAAAACATATGGGAAATACAGAGTGAGCATATGCCTGCTAAGTAAAACATCTTGGTAAATAGAGAGGAGCGTCCAGCAAATCAGTGTGGTTTACGTATCTGCCTGTGTAAAAATGTAATGAAAGGATTTCCTTTTGCCCCCAAGCACTTAAGGTTCTTGCTGTCCCTCCCTCCCCACGTTCACGGAGCATCAATGGAGGCTCTTGAGCAATGGCAAAAGGTGTTGGGGTATCTGTCTAGGGCAGGAGAAATACAGGGAAGGCATCCAAAAACCCATTTCCAAAAGAAGACCTGAAACTGATACCAAGGTAGTTTTGGATTTGTTTGCTTGGGAGCACTGTACTGAAGTCACCCATGCACAGAGTTCAGAGGAAGGACGTAGGTGGTGGTAAATCCAGCCCGCAACAGAGGCGGATATATTTGGCATTATACGAACAGCGTCCGGCCAGACAGCGTGTTCTCTTGCATAGCTAAGATGTGAACGAGTGCGGGTTTCTAATAAGACCAAGTGTCTGAGACGTGCCACGGCGCTGAGCTAGTGGATTATGTGCAGAGTGACAACACAAGGAGCAAGGACGGCACTTTTTCTCATTATATTTCAGTGAACAAAGGCATAGATCTGAAGGTGCAAACTGGAAAAAGTCTGGGACTTGTGAGAATGCTGACAGGTTTGTCAGGTATCCCCCCTGCCAGATGCAGCCTCTGTAAGGTTGCTGCTTCTTCTGGATCCACTATTGTTACGTCACTGATATTTTTTATTCCTTCCCTTAAATTTCCTTTGGCAGCAGTTGTTTAGGTCTTCTTAATTGGATATTTAAATTATAAAATTTCTGTCTAAATCATACTGACTAATGAAATATTAAAAAAAATGATCATAATTTCCCTCCTGCAGGAAATGAGAATATTTTGAACTTTTGTTTACATCTTAATTACAAGCTTTTAATAAATCAAAAGACTGAAAATTTGCAGAGGAGGGAAGTTTTAATTAAAATCATTAGATGTTTTAGAACTGGAATGTGTTTGTTCTCCTTTGTTGAATATGAATGCTTAACAACTTTGCTGATTTGTTTAGATTATTTTTTTTTTAATCACTTTTGCCTACACTGTCCATGCACCCTCATGGGTTGAAATATACTTTGAAAGTTGTGAAAGCATCTTTCCTTTTCTTCCACAAAGCTGGTGGATCTGCAGTGCTGGCAGTGGTAGTGTTGGTAGGAGTGAGCCGCAGGCAGGCAGTGCCCGGGAGGAGGCAGGCTGGCTGGCTCCTTATTCCCAGCAAAACACCTGAGGGCCAGAGGCAGGTGAAGGTGAGCAGTACCCTTGATAGGATGGCAATGAGGAGTTTTTTTGAGAGGAATGATCCTTTTTCAGAGTTGTAAGTGACCTACCCTGAAATTGAAATCTGGTATGTTTCTATCAAAATACAGTTTTTACATCTAGCCTTAATGATGATTCAAGAAACGATTATTTGTAAGTGTTAAACTGTTGCAGACGTGCTTCTCACTGAAAGGACGTGAGATAGGTCTCCAGTTGTCATCTCCTCACATTGCTTCAGTCAGAGACTACACTAATTCTGGGCGGCTTTGCTGTCTGCTTTGAGGATCTTGAGCAGCTTCTTTGGCCCAAGTGTGAGCTGCTTGTAGGTTTTCTGGAAAACATTTTTCCTAGCAAGCTGGCTTACAACCAGCTTTTTCTTCTTGAGCTACTGCTTTTTCTAATCTGAATCTCTCCTTCATGAGCGCCGTATACCTGTGCAGTTAGAGCACTCTGGCTATAGCTTGCTTGGCTGGTTGGGAGGAGGAGGCTGAGCTCAGCAGCCTGCCTGGTGCCATGTGCAGTGATCTCCCAGACCAAGGGAGGCATTTGCCAGCCTCTGCCTTGCAAGCAATTTTGTAAATCCATCTCTGGGGCAAGGAGCAAATGTCTAGTTGCAACTTCTCAGTAGATTTCAGTTGTATTTGCAAACAGTTTCAGGGTAATTGACAGTTTTGGGCAGGGTTGGTTGTTCTCCAAACAAGTTTACTGTTCTTTGGAGGTAGCAAGAGGGTGTTCCTGGTGAAGTTAGCTGGACTCATTTGCTGCAGGATTGGGTTTCACAGTTCTGTTGAGTTTCCTGACCAGCGTTCTTCGTGCATTAAGTTCTTTTGTTTTATTATGGCTAACCATTAACCAATGCTAATTTGGGATGGAACTGAGTTTTACCGACAAGGAAAGAACCATTACCTTGAACAGTGTGTCAGAAAGACTTGACTTGCAGCATGCTTAAGTACTATCAGAGCACTTACTGTTGTTACTTTCCATTCTGAAAAGTTCATTTGTTTTCCTCCTATTAGCAGTTTGTTCCTTCAAAGTAGAAAAAAGCAAATTATATTCAAAACCCTTTTTAGCATCTTCTGGCTATCTTATTCTTGTTCCTCATAACCTGAGAGTTTGTGTCCACAAGTAAAAACGTGTCTCCACACTTTCTGATAAGACTGTTTGGTTTAGAATTTGTAACTTGCCTTTCAATCTCAGATGCTTAGACCTTGTTATTTGTAGTACAGTAGTGTTTATAAATACAGTGTGGAACATCAGGATCATACAATTTCCAGCCCTGTGTGGAGGTACAGTCTTGTACCTTTCTGAACTGTAGTTGTGCACGTGCTCATAAACAGGTGTATAGTGGTGAGTCAATTATAGACTGCCGTGGCTTCACCTTTAGTGTTCGATGTGTGTGGTGTAGCTGCCTACAGTCACATCTGGGTTTGGCACTTTGTTCAGCGCTGTGCAGGCATGCAGTAAGTTGGAAGTAGCGGCTGGGTAATAGATGGCTGTCCTGAGGAGAGCGCAGCTAGCTGTGAGATGGTGGTTGGCTAGAGAAGCCTCAGCGGGGGTCTTACAGATGGTGCCCAGTTTGGACACAAGTGATCTACCATTTTAGACGTGTCAGATGTCTGTGATGCATGTATGGAGCCAACTAGGACAAATTTGAACTTCATACAGATGTAGACTCTTCATTTCTTTGTGATTTTTATGTGGCTGGATTATGACAGATTACCACCAAAGTACTAAAGCAGTAGCTTAACACTAAGGTGAAAATGTGTGTCCAGGTAGAGAGGACAAGACTGATCCTTGAGTAAACACTCCCTCTGTACTTTGACAGACTAGGTGCAGGAAGGAAGCTGCAGCCAAAGTGCAGGTTTTCCAGAAATGAGGAAGATTAAATTCTTTTTACCTGGGTTATCTGTATTTTCTGTGCCCTTAAAGGTTTGTTGATAGATTTTAAACGGAGCAGTAATAGAATAATTTGAGGCTAAGGACTGCAGGTAACTTGAAACTGGAGGTCAGCTGGGTTTAAGTTATCCATTACCTGTTGATAAGCTCGAGTAACTAATAGCTTGCCACCCTAATTTTATTTTCCAGGGACTGCCCTGGTTTCTCCTTATCTCTCTACCTACTTTTGTTTCATAAGTATTTCTGATGAGAGCTTCGTTGTGATTTGCTTGCCTAGAACACATTGACATCTCTCTCTGTGCCACCTCACCCTTTCCAGGAGATGTTCTCCAGCCCTTTGGTCACAGCAGCCACTTCTGGGGTGAAGGACACACGAACATTCTTGTCATCAGTTTGGCCACTGCACCCCTGGGCTCATCCAGGCTGAGTGGGTGTGTGCTGCCCACATTTGGAAATTTAGCACTGCTGTAAAACCAGTATCAGGAGTATTTAGAGTATTCCTGTCATCCTTAACTGAGAATAAAGCTTCCTTTGGCAAATTGTCAGAAGCCTATGAGACTCGTATCATTTGCTGGCATGTCTAGTTTGTCCTTTCGAATACCCTTGCTTTTTTCCCCAGTTGGTGTCTGTTTACTGCATTTATTCTTTCCAGAAGTTCCCCTGGTTTTTTTGCTCAAGTCTGGAGGATGGGCTTGTTACAGGATGGAGATTTCTCCATCTTAGTTAGTCAAGCTTTGATTTCTTCACTAAGTTGCACACTTCTTTCTGTGAATTACCAAACTACATTTTTTTCCCAGGATAATAGATAACTATTTCTGCAGGTTGCCACTTTGCCATTCAGCTGCTATGGCTGCTACTGTGCTTCTCAGAGCTGGTATTTTGTGCATATGAAAATTAAGTTGCTCAGGTTCAATTTCAGTTTAGCCCCCAGAAAGCGTCTAGGAGCTACTGTCCTGCCCTGCCCGTTGTAACCCTTCTCCTTTACTCACTCCAGCAGGGTTTTGCTACCATAATGTCTACTTCTAAGTGGAACTAAGCTAAAAACATTGCCAATAGTTGGGTTTTTTTATGACCTTTTTTTTATAAAGGGATCCTAAACTAAGTAGCACATGAAGGATTTATCCCTTGGCCTTTCACTGAAAGTGCCCTAAGTGGCACATCTGTTTTCTACAGCTGTTCTTGGTGCCTTTGCTTCCATAGAGCAGTCATTGGAGCCCTGCTGGAAACCCTAACCACCCATATGTCTCTCAGAGAGAGACATTTGCTGGATAGACAACCCAGTGAATTAATGCAGGAAAACGATGCAGATAGTAGGTTCTACAAATCATCAACTTTAAATTTTGCTGGTTCTGATATGTCATCTCATAAAAACAAATGTGAGTAACTTTTTTTTTTTACAGTTTTTTTTAACTTCTAACAGAGTAAAGGTTGTTTCCAGGGGAGCTGGAAATATGCAGATGATTTTAGCCCAAAGTTCACTTACTAGCAGATACTGTTCTTCCTCTTATTGTTGAGTGAATGAGCAAGAGTTACCTACAAGCAGTCTCACATTGGATTTTTTTTCTATTTCCATTAGCAGGAGCCTCAGGGGGGGCTTTCTTCTTCTCCTACTGTAACAACTGAAGATAAATTTAATTAAATGTGGTCCACAATCCAATTTATACTTCCCTGTAGCAGGAAGATGGAACAAAGAACCCACTCTGTGACACTGAAGATTTTTTTTCCCAGCTGCTGTTAGTGGAATTTGGGGCTGTGAGTAATTGGGTTCAAACTTGTCAGAAAACCTTCCTTTGAGGTAGGGATTTTATTTTCACACTTAGAAATTATATATTTTACCAAATCAGAGCAGTATGTAGACAAATGTATTTGAAATTTGACAGAATTTATATAATCTTACTAATTCAGTGACATATAAAAATACCTGGCTGTTACTACTATTTGTTTGATATTTATAATCAACCCACATGGTGATTGTCATTTTACATTTTTTAAGATTCCCACAGACAGAAGTAGTTCTTCCATCATGATAGAGGTTATTGGTTTGTTTAATTAGTAAAAATACTAACTTATTCTGCTCAAAGTTTGGCATATGAAACCTTTTTTTCATTCCCAGAATGTGATGTTGTCATGTTTCTTAAATCATCTATTGAATCAAGTTCAGTATTATTGGCTATGTGAAATGGAGACAATACATTAAAATATATTTTTGGATAGCATTGTAGACATGCTCAGAGGACCAGTAATCACACACTGGGGCTTGCCTTGCACAGGCTCAGGCCATGTTTCTACTGAAAGATGATGCAGATCAAGGTCCATTTGGTCTGGCAGACGTATTTCCCAGCAAGGCTTGCATTTGTACAGATAAAGGAGTATGAAGCATGGTGATACGATTTAGTTCAGAAATTTATTGGATGGTAGACCCCGTCCTTTGCTCAGCACTGAGTGGGTAAGGGAGGAGCTCCAGTCCCCCACTGCCATGGGGCCACCTCATCGATGCACGGTGATGGGGACAGTCCCTGGTCCGTGCTGTCTTCTGAGCCCTGCACAGCTGGTGTGAGCGAGGAGGGTGCTTATGGACAGGGGCTAACACTGTGCCCAAAGGCGTGCAAGTAACAAACCCATACTGTCCAGCTCTGGCCTTTTCCCCAAGACAGGGGTTTTTCCCCCCGCTTGCTTGACTGGAGTCAACAGGACCTTATGCAACTACAAGGATGTACTCAGGTGATAATTAGCATGGGATGTGGACATCAAGTTTTAAAACTGGTGTTGAAGGCATCACAATAGCATAGATATTTGTCTCAATGAAGAAGGTCTGTCATGGATCTTCATAAGAAGAAAACCACAAAAGTAATCACTATGTTAAATTTGCATTTTTGGGGAGTTAAATGTATGGAAGATAAATGAGCCATAGTGAAACCTGTTAGGCAGGTTGGGCTGAAAAGGGATGTGGGTAAAATCTTGGCACACAGAGCACAGATTGCAGTTTCTTTTTTTGTCCTTAAGTGGACTGTGACTTCACCTTGGGACTTAAAAAGCTGTCACTGGAAATCATGGCTGGGTCAAACGTACGCTCTTATTTATGGCATGCAGTGGGGTGTGTGTTGTGCTAAAAATGTTTTACTGACCTCCTAAAGGTGTGCCATGCATGGAGAACCATTTTTACAGGATGTAGGGAAGGCATTTGCTCTAGTTACCAATTCCTGAGTCTTATTGCACCAATAGTCACCAATGCAGGAGCGGCCATTTCTGATGGCTGCGCAGGTTTCCTGGCTATCTCGCTTGTCCTGCTGCTCAGGAGTTCCTGCCCTGCACTGCTGCCAGCATAACTCTTATTATTTTAGCAGCTATGTCACCTGCTGGAGGGTCAGAATAATTAATATTTTGTCAAGAAAAGACACATCTATCAACATTTATTTTCTAGAAAAAGCCTGCAGACATTTTCACTTGTCAGCTGTCCACCTGACATATTAAGAAGGAAGGGGTTTATTGTGGCAGAGCTTTACAAAATGAAATGTCTGTGTGGTAGGGTGGTTTCTGCTTCTCTGGAGGTAAAGGATGTGTACCAGCACCAAGCCTGGATCATTTCAGGGAGGCATCAGCAGACAGGTGGTGCAGTCTCTGTTGCAGAGTGGACGCTACTGCACTGCCCAGAGTCAGCTCCATCCTCAGCCTTGCAGCAGCCAGGGTAAGGACTTAACCTGGCTTCACCCAGCTTACAAGTAAGGAAGCTGATTAAAATCAGTAGGTTTTCATTACTGCTCGGATCATGACAAATTGTGGGGGGGGTTCTGCTGCGTATTTACCTTTATGCTGTGTTTTGCACTTTGAAGAAACTTTAGAAGAACCTTCTGAAAGCAGATGCTGCAGCTACCAAATGTTTTATGGTTAGTGGACATACATATGCAGCTTGTTGAGGTACTGGTGCAGCTTCTAGTAGTTGACTACTTGTTTCTGTTTAATCTTGCCTAGGGCAGAATGATGTGAACTGTTCTTTGAATTGTTGCATTACACCTTTCAAGAAAATAAACTTTTTGAGTTTGTGGAAGCAGGGAAGAGAAAGGGCATCTAAAACTAGGGTTCTGAAGGAGTTGCCTTGAATTATTTTGAGGGTAACTGGGAACTTGCTTTCACTACAGATCTTATTTTCTAACTTGCACTTGGATGTTATTCTGAAAAATCATAGCACTGTCTTAAATCAGTTTTAGGTATTTTTTACCATCTAAATTTAGTGAAAGGAGTCATGAGTTAATAAAAACACTACAATAATTTCTAAGTGCTAGAGAAGAGTGAACAAAGTGGACCTAAATCTGCTGTGTTGAGATAATTAAGCAGCGTTGGGCAGGGCTGAAGGTTCCCCAGTGCTTCAGCAGCTCCTGCACACTCAGAACACTGTCTCCAAAGTGCAAATTAAAATGGGGAAAAAAGGGACTACCGCATCTTGTCAGCCTTACAATTTTCTCCTTTTTGCTGCTGCTTACAAGACAAATTGCAAACCCAAATATAGCAGTGACCAAAAATGATTGCATGTGGGAAACAAAAGACTATCCAGAAGTCCTCCATGGCAAGAATGGATTTCTTTAACAAACTTGCTTGCATTTTAGTGTACAGTCAATGATGGTGATCTCAGAGTCTGTAAACCTGCATACATCCAGCATTGCTTTTATATTTTACCATCAACTTTAAGACTACCAGCTGCTGCTCCTGTTCAATTTCTTGCCATTTGTTGCTGTAGTCTGATGGGTACATGATTCATGTCAGAGGAGCCCTTTGGAGGGCAGGAGTCCACACCACCTCATAAGGAAATTCTGTGGCTAGTTGACCACCACATCTAGTAGCTGAGAAGTTTAGGGCTGTGGGCCCAGAAGTACCGCCGGAGGTGGGGCACTGGGCCTGGAAGCTTAACTGAAATCAAACTGTTTTGGGGAATGCTGATTAAGATATATTTCTTGAACTTTCATGGTCATTTTCCATTGGCAGAGGCTCAGTGATGGTTCACATTATATTGCTTATTTCATTGTACAGATAATTAGCTCTATAAACAGTGCCCTGAGTGGTAGGAAACTGTAACTGTGTTCTCAAGTCTGTTCTGCCTTTAAAAGAAAGTAACAAAACACAAACCGAGGAGAAATTATTATACTAATTTTAAAAAAGCAAATATTACGAGTTCTTCATTAAAATAGTGAATTCACAGACTGAAAATTTCTACAAAAATAAGGAGATTTTTTTTTAAGTTCCAGGTGACCTGAATTAGAAGCACAACAGGTAAGTGTTATACGTACAGAAAGATAAAACCTGCCAGCAGTTTGTCTATGAAGAGCAAGAGAATTGACTGTCACTCAGAAAAGTGATATCTCGTAGTGTGATTTAATTTGCAGAACGGATACGGCATCTTAGGAGCAGTAAAACCACCCCACCTGTCCAGCAGTGGTATGTTCACATCAGAACAGCTTCTCTGCTGATCCCCAAAGATCATCCCATTCATAAGGCTGAGCTTCCCTTGCAGTCCCAGTCTTGCGGCAATGGCATGTGTGTCCCCAACTCTGCTGCTCCCCAGCCTGGCCACTTCCACCCCGAGCACCTGCATGCTGCCGTCAGTGCAAAACAGGCAGCCTCTCCAGAGAGTCCGTGCATGCTCCTGCCAAGCCTGGGGAGAACACAGTATTTCACTCACCAGTGTAAGCTGCTGCTGGGAAATTATGTTGGCTATACCTACCAACTTTTGGGAAGTTTTCAAAAGAGGCTGAGGCTGATCTATGATGACACTGACATGAGTGGTCTGAGCTGTGCCCGCTGTTCTCTTCCCTGCTCTGAAAATACTTGTGGAGCATGAACTGACAGGAAACACTTCTCCCGCTATGGATTTTTCCTTCTGTCTGTAGTTCTAAAGAGAAGTTGTAGATGGGTTGGGGGTAGGTCTTTTCTCCCAGGTAACAAGCAATAGGACAAACAGCCTCAAGTTGCACCAGGAGAGGTTTAGATTAGATATTAGGAAAAAATTCTTCACTGAAAGGGTGGTCAAGCATTGGAACAAGCTGCTCAGGGAGGCGGTAGAATCACCATCCCTGGAAGTGTTTAAAAAATGTGTAGATGTGGTGCTTAGGGATGTGGTTTAGTGGTGCACTTGACACTGCTAGGTTGATGGTTGGACTTGATGATATTCCAGCTTAAATGATTCTATGATTTATTGAGACATGGTGACCTGGGAGAGTTGTGTAGCCTGGATGTTAGAGGGAAGAAGACTGCCTGCTTTGACAGCAGTATGTCTGTTGGATGAGCATAAGCTTCTTGTAAGTTTAAGTAAAGATAGTAATCCCAGCCTGAGTAAAGTTAGTGACAAATCTCTATTTCAGGGAGGTCAGAATTTAGCTTACAAGCCTTGATCTTTTGCTGACGTGAATTTTCTGGGAGATGTGATCTTGACCATCGGTTGATGCTAAAACCGCTTTTATTGCTGTGGAAATGAAGGGGTTCTTTTGTTCCACATTAAGAAGTGACATAGCTAAAATAACATTTCCTCAGATGCTAGTTAAAATGTAGAATTTAAATCCAAACAGACGAGAGCAAGTATGTAACAAGAATACAGCACAGAGCATGCACTGGGTGAATTCTGTTGAATAGTTAAACACAGTTTGTGTTCTATAAAGAAAGAATTTTCTATACAGAGAAAATAATCAGAAGGAATGATAGATTTCATCTACCAATTAGAGCAATCAAGCAGTCTATAATAACCAAATTAAATAATAGACTTACAGAAATCTGTGGCCAGTAAGGGGTATGGTTTGGGGTTTTTTTTTGTATAGAGTGCTCATGTCAGTCCAGCATTCCAGACATTGCTGCAAAGAATTATTCAGAGATCCATGAGTCATTTTTCTGTGCTGCTGGCACATACCTCATTGTGGAGAAGAGAAGGCATACTTGGGCATACTAAGTTTCCTTTTAATTTTCTCATGTGCCCAAAATTTAAGACTGCAAGGAAAGGCTCATGGTAACTTTAACAAGCATAACCCCCCCACCCCCCCCCCACCCACCCCCGATGGTCAAAGCCCTTTAGAAGCTTCAGAGTAAGTTGTCACATAGATCTTGACAGTTTGGATGGCCTAAATGGCTTTTCAGACACCTACTGCATGATCGCCTGTCTGTTTGGCAGACAGAGATTGCAGAGACTCCTCTCTTCCTCCCCTCACCTTCTTTCCTCTCTCAGGCTGCAGAACTTTGCCATGAACGCCATATCTGGGGTAGTTTAGGCTTTGTTTTGTTCTTCTTAGATGTGTTTTGTGGCTTACTTGATGTGGATTCTTTGTTTTTCTTTTGTGTGCTGGTGGTTTGCAGAGCTCATTTGCCCATTTGGAAGTGGGGCAGCTGGAAAAAGCTAGAGGTGTGTCAGTGTGTTCAGGATCACCACTTAACAGCAAAGACCCACGAGCAGATTTCTTTTCATGTTTGCTGAATGCAAACTAAGCTATTTAGATTGTATATTAGGGAAAATTTCTTCACCGAAAGGGCTGTCAGGCATTGGCACAGGCTGCCCAGGGTAGTGGATGGAGCCACCAGCCGTGGAGGTATTTAAAAGACATGTAGATGTGCTTAGGCATATGGTTTAGTGGTGGACTTGGCAGTGTGAGGTTTATGGTTGGACTCGATGATCTCAAAGATCCTTTCCATCCTAAATGATTCTACAATTGCAGGAGAGCATCTGCTCCTGCAGCAGAAAGTGAGCGCTGGATCACACTGGTGAAAGACTTTGCATCAGACCATTGAGGCAGAGGAGGCATCTTTTGCTTTGCTTGCTTGCTTCTCTTCCGGTCAGCAGTGTTTTGGGATGAGCTGGGATTTTACTGTTGAGCAAAACAAATTTCTTCTCCTCTGAGGGGTAGAAGTTTTTGTCCTCACAGTCCCAGCTCCTGTGACCAGAATGACAAAGTATGCCATGCTTAAGGTTTGGTAGGACCTGGTGCCAGCACTTAGTTATGGGTACAAAGAAGGAGTTGCCACAAAAGCAGTGGCACTGAAAATGTGGTGCAGGCAAAGTGCCTGCTTAAATCCATGGTCACTTGGCAGTAGGGTTGTGGCAAGAAGTGTCCTGCCAAGTTGTGAGCTGGCATGCTGCCCTCCATTCAGGCTTGGACTGTAGGCAGCCAAGTGATCAGCAGCTGTGGCTGTGAATAGCAGGAGGGCATTAGTCCAAGAACAACAAGAAGAAGAGCTTCTTTAGCTATGTATGGAGGTTTTCTTGGCTTTTCCAGAAATGCCTTCCCATTTCAAGGGAACTGAAAGGTGGAAGGTGACCTAATGCATCCACCCCTTTGGATCCCATCCACTGGGATACCCAAGTTACACGGTTCTGACTGGGGGCATGTTGTTGCTCAGTCTGAGGCTGCAGTAGCCAGGAGTGTGTGTGCTTGAGTGTTTAGAACAATGTTTGCAGCTGCAAGGAGAGAATTCTTTGTTTACTCTCTTTGTTTCAGCACCACAACTAAAGCAACCGGTAAACAATTGTCTTCATCCTGCAGAGGACGTCTACACCAGCTTTTCTGCTAATGGCTGCACAAAGACTGTTTTTATCTTTATGCATGCCAAAGTGCTTGAATGAAAGAGGTTTACAGTTTTTAAAGGTGTTGACAGATGTCAACAGAGGCTTCAGATTCCTGACCCTTTGTACAGCCCTTCAGATACCAGGTGTGATTCTCACACCCCATCTATTTCCACAAGCTACTACAGCCTGGAGATGTGTTCTGTTGAATGCAACCTCCACCACATCCCCAGAAACTCCCAAACAAACAAAAAGTCTGAAATAAATTCTGTGGGAAATGGCACGAAGCCAAACAGTAAATTTGTAACTGGAGTGTGTATTGCACAGTTTTCACTTTAAGTAGGAACATGCATAAAGCTGTATGCTCAATGTCCTAAGTGAAGTCAGCTGAGCAGTAGGGCAAAGTCACAAAAGTCCTGCCTCCAGAAGCTCAAGGGCATCACTGTCTATGCAGCCACACTTCTTAACTTGCATGTTGAACACAGGGAAGTGATTTCCACTAGTTTGTCATAGAAAGTTAATGGTGTGGGACAGACTCATGATCTATTTAAAGGCATTTCTGCAGCAACCTGCGAGATTCTCACCCCAACATCTCTCATCAGCCTTCAGGCTGGTGGAATTTCCTGCTTGTGGTCCAGGAAAACGGTAGCGAGGACCTGGAAGACAGTGTGAGCCAGACTCCCTGCCAACCACAGAGGTTCCTTGCTATTTGTCATAGAAACACTTAAATAGCTGTCTAGCCATTGCTCTGAGAAATTAAAACTTGTCCAGTACTAGTATCTTTAGGCTGTGTATCTCAGACAGGAGTATCAGTAGCTGGGCCAGAGCACCCACCACAGGGCTGATACCTCTTACCATCTTTGTCTTGTCTGTTGACAGGAACAACCCTGGGAGGTGTGGAGGCACTGATCCTAGGAGTGACGCAGCATTAAGGGCTACTAACTATGCACAGGGGCACCTCCAGGCCCCTCTCAGTGACTCCTGCTGCGGTTTCTCTGCCAGCAGTGTCCTCAGTGGGCTGGAGCCAAGTGCTTTCCTGAAACAAAACCTAACTGCAGATGTTGGCCAGCTGTGTTCAGCTGGACCAAAGCTCTGCCCATCTCAACAGAGAAGCCAAAAGCAAGTCCTTAAAAAGGCAGAGAGCTGGGGTGAAACTGGAAAGATCAGCCCTCCGCAGTGCAGCACCCCAGCTTCTAGCAGCAGGCTACGTAACTAAGGCACAGTGAGAGTCATGTAAGACTCAAGTGTCTTCAAGGAGGAACTGCAAGATGATTAATGCTCCAATATCTGCTTAATTACAAGCACATGTCAGTCACCAGATGATGTCTGGACTGAATTTAAGGACTGAATATTTTCCTATGAATTATGATCTGGATATCATAAATGTGAGAATGAGGGATGTGTGTTGATAGCTCACTGGGGTAAGAAAATTACTAAGTTGTAATGGTTTGGAAATCAAAGTCTAAGATATCGTCCTTAGTGCAATATTTGATGAGACATTTTTGAGTGTTCTAAAACTGATCTAAATTTTTTTGGTGTGTGCATGAAAGAGGTATTTAAAGAGAGATGAGAGGTGATACGTCTTTGTCTGAAGTTATCCAAGGAGACAAAACCTGCAAACATAACAATGCCTTGTGAGAGCCTCTTTGTACACTTCTGATGGGCTACTTGCTTTTGTAATCGTTTTCAGGGTGGGACCCTGAGGCTCTTTGTGTTATTATCCAGTAGCTGCGCTGGATTAATGTGTCTGCCCCATTTGTGTATTGTAATCCGTGCTGGGCGTAGTGAGGCAGCTGGTGGGAGGCTTGCAGTGCAGCTGAGGTGGCGACTAGGGAGAGGTGTATGGCCCTCCATCACCTTCCAGAGCTTTCAGCAAACACCCAAAACCATGGCAGGGCTGCTCTGCAAGCAAAAAAGTTAATTCTTCTTAAACAGGAGTTCAGGGTGGCAAGCTGCACCAGCTGTTGGGGTAGCTTGGCCAGGAAGCAGCTTGCAACAGGCATGTAACAGCACCTTGAAGCATTCATTAGAGTTGCTTTGGTCAAGAGTTAATAAGGAGGGTTCATGGTGGTCTGGAAGGTCTCTGAGGGCTGACAAGACCATGCACAGCCTAGCATGGTGTGGCAGGAGTGCTGCAGCATCTCAGGGCAAGGATGTGGGCATTGCAGTGGACAGTACTGCGGTAGGGTGGCAGTCTGCGTGCATCGTGTTGATCTGACAGGGGTTATTTTGGTTAATACTGTGTATTTATGAAGTGTCCAGCTTCTGAGGTCAGGAGGGGATTTCCTGTGGGTTTTCAGGATGTCTGATGGAGCCTGGTGCTTTGGTGTGTGTGGAAGTGAACATGACGAGTTTTGTTGCTTGCTGGTGTGTTGCCAACGTCATAGTTGTGTGTCACATTGCAGTGTATCTCACCACAGGGGCCTTCAGGTGAGGCACTGGCCCGTAACTGGTTACACATATCTTCCTCAGGATAGTACAGTATATGACTGCAGTGCTGTACGTCATTATTTGTAATACTCTACTGTGTGCAGAGAGGTAACCTTGATGAGTTTATTTCTGATTATGATTTGGGTGATGTCAGGAGTTCGGCTTCATCTGCTCTGTACTTAACTCTCAAAACAGCCATAATCTTGTCTCCTTTTGTTTTTCATAGTGTACTGATTTAACCCCTAGTCAGAAGAAAATACAGATTTGTTGAAAAGGTTAGAGTTACATATTGAAGGCTGCCACAAACAAAATCTAATTTTATACTTAATGCAGTAATTCTAGAGCATGGTGTCAATGAGTACATAATTGATACAATTTTAAACATGAAAATCTTTAGAAAGAAAACTTTACACAGAGGTTATTGATTTAATTATGGTCACATTACCTGCTTCCTTGCTTTAGTCATGTGTGCAGATCTTGGATGAAGGATGGGTTGTTTTATTTTCACTTGATGTGCATGCAGTCTGTTCGAGCTCCATTTGGATGGGATTTCTTTAGAACCAGTCCTTGGCCAGCAAACCAGTAAGCATGACTCAAAGCTGCTGTACAGAGAAGGTGTTAATTTGTCCAGGGTTTAAACGTGCCTGTTCCTGGCACAGAATAGCCTGACAATTATTTGACATCAGACACCCTGCAGAGCAGAATAGGATAATGTCATTGTCCATTACAGCTGGTATCAGTTTGACTTTGAATTTAAATTGTGCCATCAAAGACAGGCACTCTTCTGTTGCCTGCTGCGCCTGTGTCTGTATCTATGGAGTTTGGGTTTTACTAGTTTTTAACTCGGCACCTTCTCGGCATGTTGGGTATTTATGTTTTTTAATACAGTGCAAAAAATTTCCATGCCACTCTTTGTAGCCCTAGGGAAATCACACGTGGATTGGTTAGAGAAGAAAGTGTTGCCTTGGTGCATTTTCCCATAGCAGCAGGTAATGGGCAGTCTATGTTAGTTAATAGTACTTGGACAGTTGTTATTTTGTGATGCATAACCTGGCTGTCTGCCTGTTACGCCATTGTTAGTTGGCGGGGGTGGGGGGTGGGGTGGGGTGTTAGGTGTGGTTGTTTTTTTGTTTGTTTTGTTTTTTTGTTTTGTTTTTTTTTTTTCCAAAAATCCACAGCTTTTTCTTATCAGAGCGTAAAAAGCACAACATTTGCTGTTATGATTTCTTATTCATTGCCATTTCTTCAGCCTGCCAGTAAGGCATTCCATACATTATTGGTAAAAGAATTAAAAAGTTCAGGAGCAGAAGAACGTGAAAGACAGGAAAGAGAACTGCTATGCTCAAGTCTCTTCTGGGCAGACTGGTCAGCTGGTATGAGTGGGACGTGTCTCCCCTTTTTCTCCTCCAGCAGGAGGCCAGAGGCTCAGCGTTTTGAAGCCAGCACGCTGGCTCTCCTTGCCGAGATTCAAATAGCCATGAATTGTGGAACTTCCTTCATAAAGCTGCAGTCCCCCTGTACCCCTAATTTACCACCTTACTCAGAGCTTAGACACCTCCAGCCACCATCAGCTTTCAGAGATCATGCTTCGATTTTGTTTTCTAGTATACAAGTTTGAAACAAGCCACGACTGTCCACTGGAAATCCAGACAGTGTCAGAAAGCTAATGCAATTTCTCATATTGTATCTGTCATCCCTTATTCATTGTTTCTTGTATCTCTATTCATATATTCCTGTTTCTAAAATCTTTCTCTCTCCTGTTGCTATGGTAAAAGCCTGCCTAAAAAGGAGGAATTATAGCAGCAAGATCCACTGACCAACAAAATAATCAGAACATAGTTGCTCTGTACAGACCTCTGCTTTTAAAGTAACTGGCAGAAAATCTGTAGTGGAAAAGGGAGATGGCCAAAGTACAGAGACAATGTACATGGATTTAAATTTAGTTAAAACTCCACCTTATGAGCAAAATTGCTGCTGCTTCTGATTAGTGAATCTGTGCAATTCGTTTCCTATATGCAGGAATTTTCTATGCTTGCAATATTAAAAGGAGCGGACACCCAAAAAAGCAGTCTTGGGTTTTTGTTTCTGTTGATAACCTTCTAGCTCCAATGTGAACTTCTTTATATACATGAATGTCATTGATAATAGTCTTGTATTACAGTGGCTTATCATTGCTGGAGGCACGATCCTTTTCCAACTAACTGATTTGAAATTAAATGAAAACTGAACCATGAGTTTTTTGGTTCACCTCCCAGCCTGTAAAAATGGATGGTCTCATTAATGATTAACACAGCAGCTGGTAGCTCAAAGGAGATCTGGAAGAAAACACTGCAGTGTCTCCCTCCTCCAGTAATTATATTGGCTTAACAGTTTTCTGTGCTCATATTTCCTTATTTCAGCGTACACATTTGAATCCCAGCAGAGTGGATCTCTGCCTTCATACCTGCTTTAAAATCAGTAAGGATGCATTAGTTCCTAGTTGCATCAGATAATTTTTGCAATGTTATTGCTACTTACTGGTTTGCAGTTCCCTGTGATATTAGCAGTGCTGTTTAGAATGATTCCCTATTTCAAACCAGTGAGGCATCTAAGATTTCCAACATCTTCTTGCCCACAGCATGGTTACATCGTTAGGAATCAAGTAAAAGTTCACAACAATTTCGCATTACGCAGACATCACTTCTGGCATGTTGTTTCGCTATCAATAAGTCCTTGTTATAGCATTAAAGTGTTTAAAAAATATATACATATATTACGGTCACAAAATGTTTACTCCTGTGTTTACCCCACAATGTTGGATTACACTGTGCCTGGGCAGCTGGCAAAACTTTAATGAACCAGTCTCTGAAAAGAACCAGAGGGATGTTTTTAGACTAAGTGTTCCCAGAATATGATTAACTGCTTAGCACTCAAGAAATAGAAGTGCTAAAACAAACCCCAAACCACAAACAAACCCAAAAAGAAAAACCCTACCACATAGCAATTGTGCGTATAGCAGTGGTAAGAAATCTGGAGGCTTTTCCCTGTTACCCTAGATAATAATTGTAAGCATATATTCAGTTCTAAATTGACTGGGTTTGTTTTATGTTAATAAATATACCACAGTCTCTGGATCATTGTGCAAATTTTCAATAGCTATCTCTAAATATACGTACACTTTTTCCTCCATATACACTGTAAAATATTGGTGAATGCATGTATAGTACACCAGTTCCCTCCCTGGCAGAAATGGAGCAGATACAGAAATTCATCTGTGCACAGTTAAGATGGATAATGCCTCCGGATTTTATCATAAGATTGTTTCTGTGGCGTACATGATGATACCAACCAGCATGGTCCACCTGGGAGTCAGTCAGCAAGCTGATCCCAGCCCAAAGGGTGCTTGTTTATCCTGCCATTTTTCAGGGGAGCAGAGGCAGCTGGTGCTCAAACGGTTGCACACCATTTGCTGCAAGGAGGTAACTCCAAGCCAGATGTGCTGATGCCAGAGGCCAGCAAGAGATGGGAGAGGAAGGAGGCAGCAGTTATTCTGCTCACATAAGCCCAGCAGAGCCCTTGCTGTAGCCACTTGTGAGACAGACCATGGGTGGGAGGATGCTGGGGCGTAAGCATGTGGTGACAGAAATGAGAGCTGCCACTGCTGTGTCCCACCACAGGACCTGAAATCCAGGTCCAGCTCATGTAGCTATGACGCTGAAGTACACTGGAGTATTTGTGGTTTTGGCTGGTAACGTGCAGTTATTTGTTTTTGCTGACCTGAGTGCCTATGTGCTTCTTTCATCAGAGATCCGAGCTCAACTCATCGAGCAGCAGAAATGCCTGGAGCAGCAGACTGAAATGAGAGTGCAGCTTCTTCAGGATCTGCAGGATTTCTTCCGCAAGAAGTCAGAAATAGAGATGGAGTATTCACGAAACCTGGAAAAACTGGCAGAGAGATTCATGGCAAAAACAAGAAGTACAAAGGATCATCAGCAGTACAAGTAGGAGAGATTTCCTACCCCCTCACCCCCATGTTAGCCGTTGCTGGAGTGCTACACCACTCTCTGCTTCTGCTGGTTTTGAGTACCGCTAGGTTGAGCCCAGGTTCAAAGGTATATTCTAAATGCCCACCCCTATTTAGCAGCATAAGAATTCTCATTGCTGTTGAAGGTACACAGGTGCCTAAATACTGTTTTGTTGATTTGGCCCTCTGCAATTATTCGTGTAAGCTTCTGACAAGTTTCTTAAAAGGTAAGCTGCACAAATGTTATCGCTAACCTACCATATGGAATTTAAACCACCCAAAATACATACAGTATCTAGAATAGATGCAGAGCCCCAAAAGGGGTTGAAAGCTGTATGCTGATCTGTTGCAGTAGAGTTGATAGGGTTTGGAAGTGTCTAAATGAAGGTCAATCACCATTACAAAAAATAATAATAAAAAAAGACAAGAACTTTGGCAAAAAAAGCCATTAAGAAGAAAAACTATTTTGATTTGTTGTTGCATGTGACCTTGTGCTACCTCTTGACTCCTCTTACTCCTGGAAATGAAGATGATGTGAATGTTATGCCTTGCTTACAATGTAATGTATCCCTTTCATGGCCTAATAACTTGTATGCAAAACAAAAGGGTCAGGTAGTGTCTGGCAAAATGTGCGTACAGCACATTTTCCAAAGTGTTTTAGATGCATTACTGGCTGGCATAGTCTCATGGTTATTTTCCTGACTTGAGCTGATTAATGAATGCATTTGCCTGACCCTGTTATGCTTTTTTTATGCTATATTTTGTGTTTGTAAAACTGAAAAATGAGTACCTTTTTCCACTGTCCAGTTAGTGCTGTGCTAGAGATACACAGACAGAGCTTTTGTTTCACAAAAAAAGTCTTTTCCAAACACATCTGGCAAAGGAAAGGTTAATCCAAATACATCTCGCACAGTTCAAAGAGTAGTAACATATATTTCTTAAAATTCAGTTAAGTGACTCAATGCTTCTCTGAAATAACCAATGTGTGCATATGTCACTACTTCAGAGAGCGAGCTCTGGCATTTATTCAGCTTGTGGCAAAATCTTTTCGCCTTGCTCATACAAACATCGTTCCTCATTCTTAAACATGTTAAATCCAGACTGGCAGATGTGCACAGGGGTTATGACTGGAGCCCTGCCTTTGGCTTTGTTCTGCAATTCTCTGCTTTGAGAAGAGGTTGCAGCAAAAGTCACTTTAGCTGGTGGTCCCCTATGCTGTTCCCACCATTCCCTCCAGAACAGGCAGGAAGATATGTGGGACTGGCTTTGGGACGTGCAGAAGCTTAATGGTCAGCGCAGCCCTTCAGGGGTGCTTCTGTTGGCTGACCTGGCTGATAAAACCCTGAAGCTCCTTGCTGTGAGTAACACTGTTAAGATGTCCATCTCCAACCAAAAATGGGGAAGTCTCCTTAACTCACTTCTGATTCATAGCAAGGCACTGATGATTAAGAAAAGGCTTTTGTCTATTAATCACTTCTTGTTGCTCTGATTCTGAGGATGAAAGCTAAAGGTAGACAATGAGATGAGGAATTAAAAGGCATATTTCTAACAGTGAGAACAGTTAATTATTAGAACAATTTACCAAGAGTTGAAGGAGTTTCTCCCTCAGTTTATCACCACCTCTGGCTGTTTTATCTTCATGTGCTTGATCCCTTTGACTATAGAAGAAACCTGCACAAGACAAGGGAAGAGAAAGAAAAAAAAAAAAAAGAGCAGCAAGTTTCTAGAGCACTTAGTTGCAAGGCAAACTTGAAATTAAAATTTTAATAAAATCATAACGTACATTTAAAAGCACATAAATAGGCTTTTGTTGTTTGTGAAACAGTTGCTGAAAGAAATGAGAAGTCATCTGTGATTTCAGTTTTTGTAATATTAAAAGCTTGGCGTGGGCCTCCAATGCAAAAAGTCTGTCAAGGAAATTCAGAACTGGACCGCGGTGGAAAAAGTCCAGTCCTGCTGATTGTCTTGTAATTGAACCATCTGGGACTGGCAGTAGCAGTATATTTATGAGTGCTGTGAATTTATGAACGCTGATCACAGAATATGTATGCTTCTGATATTTCCTTCTACTTTTATAGCAGTTATACAAATCCGTCACAGTGAAACAGCTACATCTGCAATTTTGCTCATGAAGGATTTGGGATGCGCTTGCAGTGCTTACCTATTTCTAATGTCAAAAATTAATTACTGTTGCTCTTTCAGCAGTGACCTTTATTGATTTTGAGTGTTTATTGATTTTGAGTATTTATTGATTTTGAATATTTACATGGGCTCCACCTGTAAGCAGCTGTAATGTTTGTGGCAAGGGTTTTTTTAGACTCTCAGGTGGCTCTGAATTCTTACGGTTTTTCTATATTTTTATATCCACGCTTCATGGGATTTGTAGAGTATGTCTTAAAAGTGATCTGAAGCTTACCTAACCCAAGTTATTCCAAGAATGGATTATCTGACTGTTCAGAAGCAGCCATTTTTACACAGCAAGTTATGACTGTAAATGTTAAGGATATGTTTGTGTTAATAATGTAACTTTTTCATTTCTGTACATAATACATGTGTATCTCCTCCTTAGGAAAGACCAGAACCTCTTGTCACCAGTGAACTGCTGGTACTTACTCCTGAACCAGGTGAGAAGAGAAAGCAAAGACCATGCAACATTGAGTGATATCTACCTGAACAATGTGATCATGCGGTTCATGCAGATAAGTGAAGACTCCACCAGAATGTTCAAGAAGGTAATGCTTCCCCTGCAGTCCTCCAGCTGGGCTTGTGAGATGCGTGAGTGAGGCAGAAGTGTCCTAATAGGTAGCATTTGAGGAGAAGATTCAGCACACGTAGCATAAAATCTGTTTTAGCACACATATAAATTCTTCATGACTGTTCTCACAGAGCAAATCCTTAGTGCTGAAATGTCTGGGAACCTGCTGTATATGCTGGTGACCTTAAGAGCTGAATCACAAATATCCAAAAGGCAGGAAAAAAGGCTGTTCTTCTCTCAAAAGCATGCTTGTCTACCCATGCAGAAAGGGAACAGTTTTCACTTAGGACTCCCAAAATAGTAATGCTGTGTATTAATGAATTATTTGTAAAAACTGTATTTCATTGTAACTCTGTCATGAGAGAAATGGATTCAAGCCAAAGTAAGAGTGTGCCTTGCAGTACCTTGGCGTAAAGGTGGTAGTATACGCTGCAATTCTCCTAAAAGCGTTTTCTTTCCTTCCCAATATTAAATATAAACATATATTTTTGATAACTACTTCTATTAGATCATTTAAGCATTGTCTCTGTACATTTGTCCTTGTACATGCCCATTATGTGTTTTCATAACACATACAGTGTGTAAATCCCTCTTGTGCTACGCAAGCACTCTAGGCAGCCTTAGTCTGAGATCTACATAATGTGTTTGCAGTCATTGTTGTTATAATGTTCCGAAATAAAAATAGATTATAAATGCATATCCATCAGTCACAGTGGGATGCTGGTAGGCAAGCATCATAGAAAATACAGTTCAAAAAGAATAAAGGTTAAAGAACGTAAAGTGTGTGACTAGATGACAGCAAGGGTACCAGATTAATATTTTCTAAGTAGGGAACTGATTTCAAATATACCTGACCACAATCCTAGATAGATAGCAATGTGGTGGGGAGAAGAATCATTTAGGGAGCACATAGGTTGTACTTGGAGGAAAAAAAGGTAAAAACATGAATCAAATTCATTGGTGTGGATTGAAACCTGTAACAGTGATAGAGCTGAGATTTATAGTTTCTCAATCAGTAACGGTCTGTTCGTACAGTAGGTCTGATGCATAAAACTGTAGCTCACAAACTACTAAACTTATCAATATGGAAGATTATTATAGAAGTTGAAGAGATAACAGGAAAAGCAATTTGAGTGTGCTACAGTACTGTCTATGTGTAGCATCTCAGACTTGCTTGGACCAGTAGAAATTTTTAAGTAGTGAATCTGGAATAGTTTTTCAGTTGTTTATGTCATACCTCAGAAATCTCTTCTTCACCAAGTGTGCATTATTAGACTAGCTTGTTCAGTTCTTTAGCACTGGAAATCTTGCTTTTCCTTCCCTTTCCTCCAGATGGACTGTACAAAAA
Organism: Falco rusticolus; assembly: GCF_015220075.1. Classification (NCBI taxonomy): domain Eukaryota; kingdom Metazoa; phylum Chordata; class Aves; order Falconiformes; family Falconidae; genus Falco; species Falco rusticolus. The sequence continues at coordinate 37,465,313 of NC_051191.1, read as the reverse complement.
TGCCTGAAGTTTTCTGTGAAGTGTGTGTCCTTCTTTACTCCTCATAACTTATAAATGGAGATTGCTGCAGCTTATCTCTCAGGAGGAGGAAAATACGGGGACATTTTCAGTGCATTAACAGGAGGCATATCATCCCATCTTCCTGACAGGCTCATCTCTTCACTCCATGTTGTGTCCAGGAAGGTGCAACATTTCAAATTTTCTCTTCCTAGCATGGTTTCTTGAAGAAGAGCAAGTAGCTGCTCTTGCTTTTTTATTCCTGACTTGGACCTTCTACAGGGAAAGAAGAGAAAGGAAATTGAGGGAGTCCTGCTGCATACAACCTGGAACACACATTAGTGGAGCCCAGATTCACAACAGCCCTATCTTACCCTTCAGCAGGGTTTGACAGCTAACACTTGGCATGATAGAGTCACATCAAACAGTTGTTAGCTGAGGTGGAGGATGGGCAGAGTGAGATCACCAAGAGCCGCTTGAAAGCACCTGAGCCAGACTGATAATGTGAGGGGAAGGCTGGCAGGAAGACACGCCGCACCTTGGCATGGCGTAAGTGAGCTTCATGGGTGTGTGGCCTGAATGTGGCAGCGGCTGTTCACCAGTATCAATTCTGAGCACACATTTTTAGGACAGTCCATCAGGAATCAATACTTGTTGGAGAAGGCTGGTATTTCCACTGAGTCCCAGGGTGCACAGTTCTCGCTGTGGTGCTTGCTGCATAGTACTGGTGATTTATTTGCTGTTAGTTCCCAGCTGCTTATACCTTGCATGATACCAGCTGCTTATGCCTTGAATACCTTGAACTGATTATACCTTGAATGATGATGAAGCTCTGGTTTCTCTTCTGTGAAAAGGGAAAGGAGTTATAAAATGAGGTGAACAACATTGGACAGAGAGAAAACCAAGGCCTGTGGAGGAGGTGAAGCTGTTGGCAAATTGGCTTGTTTTATTGATGACGAACATAAGCTGCCTACATCTATGTTTAGTCCAAATGGGCAGCTTCAACCATAATGATTTTTAAAGGTCCCTTTCAACCCAAACTATTCTATGATTCTGTGGTAATTTCTGTCAGATGTGAAAAAGCATCTTAAGGTATGTCACAGACTGTCTCAAAACTGCTCAATGGGTGTCCACCAGGCAACAGAAAGAGATCAGGTGCAAAACACATGCCCTGTACTATAGTCCCCCTTACTGGAAAGAGGTCACAGAAGCAAAGAGAAGGGGCACTTAAAATAAAAGAGATGACATCCAACACTCTTCTCCATCAAAATCTTATTCTCCCTGAAGAAAATGCTGTGGGATTTGTTGAAGATCTGTAAACATGAAATAGAATATTTAACCAATTTATGTCACTTTCTGTACGTTACTTTTGAAAAAGACTGGATTTGGAATAAAATTCTGTTGGAGAGAACTATAATCACTCTCAGTGGGTGTCATCCCTATGAAAGCCTATGGGATTTGTTCACTGTTAGCAGATTGCAGATTGAAGTAAAGACCAACCAGAGACTGCAGGTACTTCTACATTGGAGTCTGGATCATACTGTTCTGTGAAATATGTACTTTCTCTCTTATAAGTAATAAAAGTCAATATAACAGCAGTAACGTGAAGATTTCAAAAATGAAGGTTAACAAGTGCATGCTTAATATCTTACTGCAGTCCATGGTCAGGAGCAGGAAATACACCCTTCTAACATATCTATACTCCTGGGTTTCACAACATTGCACATAGGAGCATTTAATATCTTTCTAAGTAATTTCCAAATACCAGCTAATTAAGTTTCTCTGTATTCAATAATTAGGTCATTTAATTATGTATCTTCCAGTTTATCAACCTAATAGTATTATGCATCACTATTATCACCTTGGTTTACTTCTCCCTCAGTCTTGGCAGCAGCTTCTTGCATCTTTGGAGATGCTTTAACTCTACTTCCAAGTCTGGAGAGTAACTATGCCAAGTCTACAGAGGAGATCTCCATTCTCCTGCTCTGAACCCTCAATCTGCCTGTTGCAGAAGGGAAAAATGTCTCTGAGTGGATTGCCCTATTGCTCACAAGAAAGATACAGAGAGACAACAGCAAAGTCATTCTGAGCTTCTTGGCTGTTTCTGCTCCTTCTTTTTTCTCCTCCCCTCTCCTCCCAAGAGGATGAGGCTTCTTACTCAGCTTCTCGGCGGCAGCCCTTAGTGGCTTTTTCCACCTCACTGGTGGGCACTTAGGTCCTCAAATGAAACTTTTCCATGAAGTAAGCCCAACATTTTCTAGAGAGATACTGTTTGTATGCTAGCCTAAATTGAATTGTCGTAAAGAAAAGATCAAACAATTTCATCATTTCCTGGACATGCTTACCAGTAGAGTATTGTTTTGTTCCCTCTCCTGCTGATGTCTCCTGTGTGGGGTAGAGCACAAAGTCATTTGTCTGTAGCAACCCCTTTCTGTAGTCCTGTAAAAGGTGTGTGTGGTACCCAGTGTTGGTTTATATGAAATGTAGTGATGAGGAGTGTCTGTACCCCTTGGTCTTTGTACATTACCCTTGTCTCAACTGTCTGTTCTTCCTCATTCTGGTTCTTCCTTTTGTGTGCATCTATACATCTGTCTCAACATTTGGATTGCTTTGGTGAAGTCATCCCTGTTGGTTCTACCATATATGTTCTGATGGGCCAGGATATTTTGTATTCAGGCACCTGGTTGTACATAGCTTTCCTGTCTAGACTGGTCTGCTTAACATGTAGATACTCATTAATTTTGTTCTCCCAGGAGCTCTTTTTTCCAAGGGTCAGGAACCAGCATCTGTTTAAATGTACTAAATGCAGGACAAAGATAGGATCTAGTCCAGAGATTTTGTGGCATTTATCTGATGATGTTACGTCAGGCCTCATACTTCCAGATAGGCACTTAAGTTCTTTTTAGTTGCTGGCATATAAAAGCAGTACAGATTGCTGTTCATGCCTGGCCTTCATGCTGCACATAAAAATACGAACATAAAGTAGCAGAGTTCAAACCTTGTATGCTTGCGTGTTTCTTCAGGCAGATGGGGTGGATGGCCTCATGGGAACAATTAAAGAATAAAGTAATAAGGAAAAATGTCAAGCAGAAGGGAAAAGTATTATGCAGAACATTTCATGCAGTGATTCTGGTTACCCCAGCATTAATAATCAACTGTATAAACACATACCCACAAAATCCTTAAGCAGATTTGTATATTTATAATTTATAAACATGTATTTTCTTTGGACAGAAACCATAATGAGCCAAGATGAACATATCTTCCAGTGTTTACAGTAAAAGATGCTGGAGAAGCCAAGCACAATAAATATTTTAGTTCCATAATCTGGCTATTAACAAGGAATATGACTACCTGCCAAATCTATTTGATGTTATAAAAATTGTGGCATATATTGAGATTTTTTGCATCTAAAACATTTTCTTAAACATTTAAAGGTTTAAAAGGATAGCAGAGCTATTTGTTGCTATAGACCAGCAAATCTGGGACAAAATTTTACTATAAGTTGGTTCTGTCAGTGTTAACGCAACTCATGAAAGCTCCTTAAAAGAAGGGTTTGCACATCACTTCCCCCAGGGACCTACAGCAGACTCATTTAAAAGCAATAGTCATAGAATATTTTCCCTAAATGATGTAACTGCGAGTAGCATTGTGTGTGCTAAATACAGACACTAAAGAGTTCCAGGAAGAACTGAACTGACTCTTAAATTTCACTGAAAAACCCAAAAGAGTAAAGTTTGGGTGCCCAGTTATGCTCTAACTGAATTGGATGGGAAAATTCATACATACTTCAATGAAAGGGTATTAGTGTGGAGTAAAATTTGAAGTTTCTCAGGCATTAATCCATAAATGTAAATCTTGATAACATCAGTAGGACCGCTGATGTGTTGAAAGGTAGCACATACTGAAAGGGTGGTTTAGGTACACTTATTTGTCTGTTGCATGGGCGTGATCTATCCTACTAACAGGTGAAAAAAATATGCCAATGTTTCTTAATGCTTTGAACCAGATTAGTAACATATGTAATATTTTTAGCAAGAGTTTGCATGTGCTCTAACATTTTTATGTTCTTTCTTCTTTTGGTTAATAGATGCTAATACATTTCTCTAAGTCATAGTGAGTAAAGAAGCACCTCAGTGATTGATTGTCAGGTTTTAATAGCCTGATCAGACCTATCAACTCAGCTCCAGGAAAATGCGTGCTGCATCTTACATTCTATTGTTTGGCTACCCTGAGGATAGGCTCCTAGAGGAGCACACAGTTCAAACATACTAAAGTACTGCAGGGAATAGGTAGCATAAAAGAGAAATAGGAGAGCCATTAACCACTGAAAATAAATGCACTTCTTATCTGGTGCTCTAACATGCTATATATTACACACTAAAAGCTGTATCATTTGCCACTTGAGTCAGTATTTCTTGATCTTAAATGCTAATGTAAAATGTGTTGGTTCTTTACAGTAAATCCTTTTTATACTGCTAAGCTTAACCAAATTTCCTGATCTTTATTGGACAATTCCTACAAAATCTTTCATCAGAAAGTGGCAGCAACTGACATGTTATCCATCACTACAGACACGCTCTGCAGGTTGGATCCCCAGATGAACTGGTGGAAGGATAACTCCTCTGTGATCCTGTGGCATTGCTAGGCTGTCTCTTCCTAATTTTTACTCTTTTTGTTGGTCACCTCCCTCCCTCCCTCCCTCCCTGTCTTTTTGCTTCCCATTTTAAAGCCTACTTTCCTTTCCTAAAAATATCTCCCTCCTTCCTCTACTGTGATCTTTTCCCTTCACTTCAAATTTACCATCAATCAACATGTTACCTGGAAGAGATCATGTATGCATGGTAGCCAGTAAATCCCGGGGGCTGGACTGCTTGTGCTTCAGTGCGGCATAAAGCTCTACAAGAGCAAAGAGAAGAAATGGGTCCTAGCAAACAGTGATCATTCCCCAAATCCTCAACTCATCCGGTGTCTTATTTGCGTTAAGGTGTAACTGAAGAGCAGAAAAGAAGGATGCGTCCTTCGGTGAACTGCTGCATGCTTTGCTTACAACAAAATCTACAAAAGGGAAAGAGAAAATTGGTTTGTGGATTTTGGTCTCATCTTCTCAAATAAACTTTTGCACTGCTAGGTTAAGGCATGCCGCCTTAGAATCTGTGTTGCTGTATTTTGGGCTTGTGTTGTCATCAGCTTTGAGATGGTAGTGACCAATAGTTGAAAGAGATAAATTGCTTGAAGATGGAGTTTGTCTACAGTTTTTTTCCCTACACGTGTATGCTTCCATCTTCCAGTCTTAATGTCAGCCATCTTATTTATATGTTTTGTCCTTCTTTCTGATAAAGTAAATTACAAAAAAAGACCACTCATATTCAGCACTATAGAAGCAGCTATCCAAGAGAAAACAGGTGGCCTCTGCTTCTTGGGGCTTTGAGGAAATGTGTAAGCTGTGTCAGAGCTGTGCTGCTGACTTTTAAAGGCAGGGTGCCAATGTAAAGCAATGAAAAGCAATTCAAAATTTTTGCTGAAGCTTTTACTATGTTCCCCTACAGCAGCTTGCAAGTCTGCAGTCCTTTTACAATTCTTTACAAGCACTCTGTGCACTGTTATGCATATGAATTTTTGTCCTTAATATTAGATGAAAATAATCTGATATTTGCAAAGAAATGTCAGTAGTAAGCCTTATGTTTTAGATAATTCAGTAGTAGAGCACATGAAAAACACCAGACTTTGAAAAGTGTGGGCAATAAGGAAAGTTTCATAGTAGTTCTTTGTAACTTGGCTTCAGAGCGTCTCTCTCACTGTGCCTTAGCTACTACAGCTAATGCCCTTGGGAATACAAGAATTTCACTGAAGTTTTTTTTAATTTATATTCTAGGTTCTTGTCGGTTAAAAATCATCTTGCGTATAGGGACTGGAGTGAATGCTAATAAGGGATATGGCTAGTTCCTTAAAATATTGCCCAGAGTTAGGAGTATGACAGTAGGAATAGGAGAAAAAAATCAAGATTTTCTATTCCAGCTACTGTATGTGTCTGTTTCATCCTCCTGGAAGACACAGTGGGTGGGATGTGTGGCGTAGTTCCTCCTCGTACGTGGGTGTTGCACTGGAAAGTCTCATTCAGAAAACATTAGTCCTGCAGGTGTTTTAGTGATGGCCAAGTATGTGTTAGCAGCTTTGGGGATGAGTTGTCCCTGAGGATTTTCCTTTGGCTCCTATACATATACAAAGTACTTCTCATAGCTAAGGCCATTATCTATCATGAAATTGGAGTTTTTAGAAGCTAGGCTACTTGTCAATTTATTCACAGAAGAAAAAGCTGACGTTTCCAGCATGGATGTTACAACTCTGAGAGTAGCAGAAGAAACACAGCCAGGCTGTTTGCCAGGTCCCGTAGCTCTATTCTATAGCTGTTTTCCAAAGGCTGTGGTACAAATGCCTTCAACTCTTGCACAGTTGCCACAATTTTCATCTGATTGAACTGCTATGGACAGCTAACAAAGGAATATATTTGAATGAGACTCCAATTAAATACTCATATTTTGACAAACTTCCTTTCATTATTAACTGCTGCTAAGCATTTCATTTTTTTCTGGGTCAGAATGAAAGTAAAGACACAGTCCAGAAAAGCTAAACAAAGCTGTTTCAGCAGCCCACTCTGTGGAATATTATGCAGTTGGGTATCTGTTTCAAAGATGAGCCACAGTTATTTCTTGCATAAATATTTAGATAGTTGCATGTGCTGAGAAACAAAGACTATTTTAGATGTAAAATTGGGTGGGTTGTCCCTCTAGAATATCACATTCCACATGGTTTAGTTTTCGTATGTATCATGGCAGTTATAAAACAGTACACAGTTTGTTCCATTAAAAAGGCTTATAGCATTAATCCTGAACTTCACCGTATCTGTTGGCACCTAACCTTCCTGGGAAAACCTCTCCAATTACTTCTGGGTTTCATTTTAGAAGTCTTCTAAATGTTATGTTATCTGTCTACCTCTGCATCCCTGAAACATTATTTTTAGCGTACTGTAATCCTGTCAGAGCAGTGTCATCGCGACCAATGTTGCATTCACTATCTAGGATGAACAATGAGTGCGAATGTTAAGAAGCAAATGTACGCTGCAGTTTTGCTGTGCCTTTTTCCTGATCATTTCTTTCTAATTACAGAGTAAAGAGATTGCGTTTCAACTTCATGAAGACTTAATGAAAGTACTTAACGAGCTTTACACAGTAAGTACAGTTACTTTCTTAGGTTATCTTATACAAATTCCATATCAGACTTCTGCTATAAGCTTTAAGTGGCCTTTTATACCCCTCAGTGGAGATGCCTATTTTTGTCTTTTACACAAGTCTAAACTATCTCTTTTGGGAAGACTGCTCACTTGTTTAGAATACATATGCTAATGCTTTCAGGATTACTATTTACTTCAACCCTTTTTCCCCCCAGACTCTGCTAAGCTAGTTTATTATAAGTTTTGTTGATTATTAATGAGACATTTCTACTCAGAGCTTACCAGAGCAAAGCTTCCTTTTCTGCCTTGTTTTTGTCCATGCTGACATCCTGCTTGGTTTAACTCATGGGCTACACTCAGTAAAAATCATAGGTGCTTGCAGATCCAGTGCTGTGCTGTCTAAATGTTACCTATGTGCCCTTCCGCCTCCCCTTCCCCCCGCCGCCTGATAAGGGATAAGTAAATAATGAAAAATAGAGGGTTGTATACCATACCATTTAGAAAGGTCAAGAAAAAAATACCATGAGCATTTTAGCAAGCTGCTGCCAACCCATTGAAAACTCTGAAAGGAGTTAGGTCTAAAGTTGTTTTCTTATTTGAAACCCATCTACACAACTTGTTACTACAGAATGATGTCTTGTCTACCTAATAACTATTTTCCCAAATACTTTTTGAGGGGGTACTTTCTGAGAATGAAGAAAGCAAGAATTACTGGGTGTTTTTTAAACATAGCTATAAAATGAAGAGGAACTGGTAACATCTACCTCTTATAAAAATCTGTTGATTCCTGCTGGTTAAGGTTGTTGTACATCTAAATTATCTTTTCTGACTGGAAGAACTGAAATATCTATGCTCCAGTACCCTGCATAACAATTCTAAAGTGCTCCCTTCCCTATCCTCAAAATTTGTGGGACCATCCCCCACCCCCCATTTATATCAAGGAACAATTTGTGATTTTAAGGAAGTTTAGGAAGATACCAGAGACCAGCTTCCCTCAAGCAGAGATCAGTCAAATGTTACTTTTGTACATCTTGTCAGTTTTTCTTTTGATCTGGGGAGAACTGTGCATCCATCAGTGGATGGGTTGAAGAGCATTGGCACTGAAGAACAACTTATGCAGCAAAAAGGAGATCCAAAGAAAATTAGACCTCTCTCACTGCCCTGCATTCTTTTGGATTGTAGTTATGCACAGCTGGAATATGCCTGAGCTTTGTTTGTTTGTTTGTTTGTTTGAGGGCTTTTCTTCGGGGCTGTTTTTTTTCTGAATCACCACTGATTTTGTAGGGTGTAATACTGCAAAACCTTGTTGGCCGAGGCCTGTAGTCAGTGAGGTATGCTGGGATCAGCTTCTGCAAAGTAGTGATAGCCGCAGACAGCTCACAGCTGCAGGGGATCAGCGACTATAGGAGCCATTGCACAAGTGGGGCTTCAGCGGTGAGTAAGCCCTGAAGATACAGTCTTGTTTCAATTAAACAGTTGCATAACTCCAGTGCCTAGCGAGGCGCGGGATTAGTGCCTGTGCTCTCAGGGTAGGAAAACAGTGAAGCATGTGCTGAAATACTTGCTGAATCACCAGTGAAAATCTGCAAGACCGGACTTCGGTATTTTCACTCTTCTTCTTCTTCACACTGGCGCTGTATCTTCCCCCTGATGGCTACAGATTTATTCAGATATTAACTTCCATGTTACAGCTTCCAGTGAATGCTAATTCCTTTCTCAGAATTTTAAGATTTTCGTAAAATAAGAAGTTTTTTGAAGTTAATGAAATACAAAGCACATGCACAATTCGAATTAGGTTACTGCTGCATGATGGTTTCTTGGGATGGAATTTACTTAACCTAATTTTCAGACATCTGCAGTGTAGGTACAAATACCATTGCTTGCCTTCTGGATTCCAGTTATAGTCACTGGAGGTCTAATATGGGGAGATCAGACCCCTTTGTCTGATCAGATTCAAGCATCTGCTTCAGATGAAATGATTACACTGTTAACTCCATTGTCCAGCTTTTCATTGATTGCAAAGGACTTGCTCAGGTGTAGATGCCCACATTTAGCCAGATACAGCCCACTTTTAGTAAAGTGACAATATGGTGCAGGGTAGCATCTGTTCCATTGCTTGCGTGTTTAGAATGATCATCAGCATATGTGTATTATAGCTGCTTGTGTACATAAAGGTAGAACAATATCTAGACAGATGGAAACCTCATGCACAGGTTTTTAATTCTGTGACATTTACTATTTACAGAATAAGATCATAGTGGCCTTACCAAAACAAACGTCTACAATTTTAATCTCCAGGGGGTATGCTTCTCAGTCACTTACGAAGAGAAATCATGTTCCTGTTTGCCCTATGATTTATAGGGGGTGGGTGGGGGGTGGTGGAATTCAATCTTACTATTGTGAGATAAATTTTTGTGTCCAAAAGAGACCAAATTAGTTTCAAGTCTGTGAATAATGTACTGATATTGAAGTCTCTCCCTACTATTTGGTTCTGGGTTGGTTTTTTTTTTAAGGAATGGTGCCTTCATGAAGTGTAACTTAAAATATGAAGCCTTATTGGAGTTTAAATACATCTAAAACTTTTGAGTGAGGAGAATGTATCAGAGCTTTTAATGTGTTTGAAGAAGAGTTTAATAATTTGTTTACTTCTTATCATCATTCCATATCTTACAAGAAAGGTCTAAATTGAGGTCCCCTTTCAGAATTAAAAACCAAACAGTTGTGCATAAGCGTGCATTGAAGAGAATGAAAGAAGAGAATTGAAATCGCTAAAAGCTAAAGTAAGAGTACTTATTCTGAGGCACAGATATGTAGCCAACGTAAGGAAATTGCATGTTTTATTTGTTACTCCTTGAACTTCTCGGATGAGGAGTGGGTCTGTTAGACACACAAATTAAGACGGCATGTTCCTGAGTTTCTCTAATGCTTTGGGATCAAGGCCTGGATTAAATGCTTGTTTCAAACCCAAATGATGAGAAGCTTTACCACCCATCTCTAGCATGCCAGACAGACTTGAGGCCTCACCAAGACTTCTCAAGCACGAGATATCTCAAAACCAGTTTATCTAGAATGATCCAGAATAAACAGGATGTTTAAAGGAATTGCTACTGGTTTGGTCCAGATGTTTTTACTGGGTGGGTTCAAATACAAGCTACTATCAGAATAATAACTGACTTTTTTTTTCTGGTGATAATGTTGTATCAAGTGTCCTAGTCTTTTGTATCATAGAAGGTGCCAGAAAAATAAGGTGACTTTGGGACCCATCTCTGAATATCTAGTCTTCCACTTCTGCCTCAGAAAATCCTGTTTAACCTGTTCATAGGGCCAAATCTAAAACCTGCTGTAGTTAGGGAGTTGTGTCCATTGGTTTTCACAGGGTTTAGATCCAACAAGTCAATAAGCAGTGCTGTAGATTTTGCAAAGAAGAAGCTGCTCTAAGAGTAGAAAATAAGAAATTACTAAGAAATTGTAGAGACATGCCACCTTCCACTAAGAGTACGTTATGAATATTTTCAATTTAAAAAACTTTCTGCTCAAATATATTTTTTAACTTGTGAAAGTTTTAACCTCTGCCTTTTGAGAGAGACTAGAAAGCATTTTGGCTGCTTATTTAATGTGGAAAAACTCAGAACTGCAATGAAATGTAAAAAAAAATAATCAGATGCTTTGAAGTATTAAATACCTACTGTTCTTTAAAAATGCACACTAATAAGAGATCTTTCTCCTTGCTTACACTTTATGTAACTAATTCCTTTTCCCATTTTCATTACTAGGAATTATTGTGGAAATAGGAAATTTGTACCATAGGTCTTCATTTATTCCCTGGGAGTAGCTTAGCTTGTGTTGACGTTGACGTTGACTTGTCCCATCCTCATTAAAATTACGCATCATGTATCGGATTGTTCAAAAATAAGAGCAGGAGCAGGTGAACCACAACTTCAGAAGATATTCTGAGAACCTGTCAGCAAAGCAGGCTTACTTTGCTAGAATAATCAGAATTTTGTAAGGGAAACTTTTTCATTTTCTATCTCTTTCACATAGAGAAGATTTTCTTACACATTATGTTACTTATTTATATGTTTTCTGTGTGTTATATGACTAGTGAAAAATGCATTTTAAGATTATATTTTCAAATGTCAGTATTTTATGCACTGGTTCTTAAATTATGATTCAAGTGATCATGCTAAAAACAATTGAATAGCTAAGCTTCATTCTGTATCTTTGCAAGTGCAATAAATCGCAAGTGGCGAGTACTTCCAATTATGAATGGTTTCTCCCTGGCGGTGCCAGCCAGTCAGTATTTTCAGGTGGCATCCCAGCTGCTGCATTCCTCTCTTACTCCTTGCCCTACTACACATTAACCTGATGTAGACTAGTAATTAGTCCCATGTTTTATGTAAGGATATAAGCGATGGAAACTAGAGTGAGGTGTATCTTTTGAGTGAGCGTGGATGGGGAAAGAGGAGCCCGGTTAGTTGTGTGGTGTCACAGAGCAGAGTTTATTTCCTGGAAATTACAGGGGGAAAAACTGGTGAAACTGAAAACTGTAGGAGGTTTGGGTTGGTATTTTTTGTGAACAGAGGGATTTAGAAATCTTACATCTTGACTTGAAAGAGGCAACAAGTTACTGATTTTACAATAGATCATCTTTGTGAGAGAGCACTCCCCAGTCAAACTTCTCTTCTATTTCTCTGGAAAGCTAAAATACCTTGTATTATCAAACCAAGGACTGGAATATGGCAATAACATCTGAGTGATTGGGAATGGTAGGAAACAGAAGGTAGGCAGACTCTTTGCTTGCAATGGAGGGAGGTCTCTACTGGATTTTTTTAGGTGTCAGGACATACTCATAAATGACCTCTAAAGGAGTCATGGAGGGGTATCAATGAGGTGGCAAGTTTGCTAAAAATACAGAGCTGCTTCAGTAATAAGGGTGAAGCTGAATGGTGGAGAAAAGTGATGCACAGATTAAAGATGCATCTTCATGTCTCCCACTTGGCTTTCCAAATTACTCCTACTGGCATCACTTTTCACAAGCAATACAAATGTAAGGCTTTCAGAAAAATGAAGAAGTAGGGACAGTCCAAAGCAAACAATTCAATATTAAGCAAGACAGGGCTGCTTTGCCTCTTGCATTTTCCATTGCTTTATCTTACTCTTTAGAAATCTTGGCTGTTTTATTTCTCAAGGTAGTTGCTGCCAGATTTTCTTTTTTCTTTGCTGAAATAACACAGAATCTAGTCTCTTTACAGAAAAGTTAAGTTCAATTTACTGTAGCACACCAGAGATCTAAGAAGGTGAAATCAGTCATTCTGTATTGGTAGTAGTGTATCTGTGACAATTCCTAGAACCACATCAGAGGTTGGTTTGGAAGTGAACAGGATGCTGAAAACAGCTAGTGCTGAGCCTACTTAACTGCTAGAGGCCACTGATGTAGTAAAATTTGCATGAGATTTTACTTATTTCTTGGGGAAAGTACTGGCTAACCTGAATTACAGAATCCCTTGCAACTCCACCTTCTAATAAGAACTCATAAACTTAGCAGAGACAATTCTGAAACAATTCAAACACAGTAATTGCAACAGGCACCAACTACTGTTCTGGTAAACGCCTATTTCCTGAGAAACACTGTGAAAAAGCTCTTAATTATGCAGTTTTATTTAAAAAATAAAGCGCATGGTAGGACATGGTAATTCCAATATATTTTAACTTTGTAGCATTCAGTGTTAGTACCTTGGGTTAAGAAGTTTTGTAGAAAAGAAGTACTCATGTAGAAAAGGAAAGCCAGCGCCCTGCTGCGGAAACATTCCTCTCTTGTAGCCCACAGAAGTACAGCACTAATTACTGTCTTGTTGATGTATTTGTCCAGATAACAATTGTGGGTTTAAATGAAGTAATTATCTAAGGGCTTACTCTGCTGTGCCCTTCACTGTGACAACTGCTATCTTCTGCCCTAAGCCTGCTTGCTGAGGTCTTACGAATGCTGCTGGAAATTTGGCACACAAAATGAAACATTTATATCACTAAGTGAACAGTCTGTCACCTACAAGTGGGAGAGTGTATAGTTTGGGTAGCATAGTCTTTTTTTATCTGCTTGTAGTCTGACTTGGCTATCTGACAGAAATCTATATTTTACATCACTGGATCTGCAAAATAAACCTGCTAAATTAATAGGAGATAAACTCACCATTTTATTTTAGAAAGATACTAGTACGCATTTGGCAATTCTTGTTCACTATAGCAGAGAAGTGCAGCATATGCCATGACGACAGTTCAGCATCTGCAAAATTACGACCTTGCTCTCTCTTTTCAGTGCATGCTTGATGGCTGATCAATAAGCACTTTGGGGACTAATTAAAGTCAGTTCAGTGATGGATACTCTCACAAGATAGTCTATCAGTTCAGCAGTTTGGTGGACATTTGACAAGCACTGTTGCTTATGTCATTAGATTGTTTGTGGTTTGAATAACGGATCTATGGTTCTGTTACATATTCACGGATCGGGCATCTGTGGATCTCAGAACTCTTCACACAGTAAGTCTCTTTACAAGAACTAGGCAAGCCTGTTACTGTCTTTTACAGTATCTAACAATCTTTTAAAAATTCCAGGGAGAAAAGATGGTATAATGTTAAGGCAAAGGGTCATATATGCAATTTAGCATCCAAATTCTAAGCTAATTTGTTGAGGAAGTGTGCACTAAAATACTTCATAGCCAGCTCCCTAGCCTGTTCCCATTTATTTTCCATGTGTGTCTTTCTAGTGCTTTCTCAAGTTTAAGTTAGCTGCTACAAAATTAGCTCTTAAAAAACATGAACATGGACAAATCATGGAAAAGGCTGGAGCTGTCAGCTTTCCCCAGAGGCTTGCAAAACAATGATGTCACTAGTGCATGAGATAAGCACGGCTATCAACATAAACTGGACAGGAGTCAAATACATCTCTGTACATAGTTTGTATTGATTTCTAAGCTAGTGTGGCTTGGGTAGAACTGTTGTCCAGCCCTGTGAACACTGCCAAAGGGAGGGCTTCTTTTTCAATTTTAGTTATCTCAGGAATTTGTACCAAGAACTTGTGCACAGTTTGTTGTGAGAACATGGATTTCAAGTAGACATCTTGGTTCCTGATAGAAACTATAAGCTCCATGTAGTTCTCACACAAAACTTGACTTTCAAACAGTGTGGAGTGAGACAGTCTGGATTTAGTAGCATATTTATTGTAAGCAGGCAGTGACGGGAAGAAATACTCTTCAGTGTTGTGAGGTTAGCAGAGTCAGCATGGAGACATCTGAGCCTCTTGGTGAGAGCTAGTAGTGATACACTTGTATTCCTTAACACAACAAGGAGGCAAGCTGAATTCTCATAGCCACTGCAGGGGGACATTTATGCCTGGCTGGGTAGGCTATGTGGCACTCGGAAATACTGTTTGAAAAACTTCAGTGCTTACTGCTTTTGGCAAGCAGAACAAATCCTTGCTTCACCACTTAAGTCAGATGCTTTGAGATGTGCTGTTAGGAAAGTGTGAGATATTATTGTTCCCTTTGCAGGCAGAAAAACAGAGAGTACAAAAGAAAATAATTTTTCTAGGTGGTAAGACACATGGGTTAGTCTTGTCCCACCAACTAAAAAGTCTGTGGAGCTGACACAGAACAAATGATAAAAAAATAAAAGCAAACTCCTGTAGCCTTCTGTAAAGAAGCACTCAAAAAACTGAATAAAAAGGACAAAGGAGAAGGACAAAACCTTGATTTTAATTTCCTTTTCCCATAATTTTTAATAGAGACATATCTCTTGTGCTTCTCAGAATTACTTTATAAATCATTTCTTTAAGAAGTGCATTTCTTCTCTTTGCAGTAATTCTTTTATTTCCGTGTGGCTGTATGAGTTAGAACCCCAAGGCACAGTTATTGACAACTTTAGGAACGCCTTTGTAACAGTGCAGGATACAGGAGGCTGAACATGCCGTTTGGTTAAGCCAGGAACCGTGCAGACCTCAGCTCTGCAGGCTTGCCTTCTCTTCCCAGCCTGGCTTTGTTCATCTTCTGGTTGTTGCATCATCCGTGTAGACTGAGCTGCTGGGGCAGCGGCTGTTCCCAGCAGGTGCAGGCAGTGCTCGGGCAGAGAGCTCTGCACTCCGGTCAGGCCTTGAAGCACAACTGTGCTGTAAAATAGCAGCAGCAGCAGCAACACTAAGCCCTGCTCCAGGCAGCTTGGTTTTTTTTCAGCAGAGAGCTGTAAACATATGTTTCTAAAAATTAAAACAAGGCCACTCTTTTTGATGGGCGTCTCCAACTGTTTTACCTTCCTACAGAAAGTTACTGAAGTTGCCTGTTTAATTTTTAATATCAATACTATTTCAGTTGTATCATTAGCATGGCATCAGTATTAAAGTGGCATACACAGTTATGGTATATAACATAGGCATAACATACGTGGTTATGCAAAATTGCAACTCTCTAAAAGGTTCTTTCTGTTGCACAGGACTTTAAATATGCATCAGTTCAGCCATCACCCAACACAATGTGCAGTTGGTTTGTGTCAATCCACACTAAGCCATGCTGCAGTGAACTTGCACTATCTAGCTTTAGTGTCCCCCATGTTGCCACTCTATGGATGCTCCTTAGCCTGGCCTGACTACTCAGTTACAAAAAGTACTCCTCTCCCTAGGGAGTATTTCAGGGCAGCTCCCCAATCTAGTCCATCTCTGCCATGGGTCACACAAAGCTTTGCTGAGGAAGGAACAGCCAGTTTGATTCCTCCCTGACTGTGTCCTTTGGAGGAGATGTAAATGGCTTGCGTGGCCTTGGCCCAAAGATAACATCTGCTGGTGAGAGCTCTGGCACCCTGTGAAGAAAAGAGGAGGCTGCCATCCGCCTGAGGATACCTTCCTGCTTTGTTCCTTGCTTGAAACTTAAGACAATAACAACAACAACAACAAAACAAACAAAAAACCCCCAACAAAATAAAGCAAAAGGCTGGGGACAGTGGAAAGAGGCTTTCTTTTCTGGAAGGGGGCAGAGACAGCCCTCCCCAGCAGAGGTGGGTGGTTTGTGGTTGCTTGCTGCCCACTACACAGCATTCAAGCTGAGGCTTTTCTTGCTTGAAAAAGAAAGGGTGGACTGGGCTGAACCGGTCCCTCTCCTTCTTTGTGGTCTGTGCAAGCGCATATTTGCAGGCTATCAGCCCAAGCTCTCTTGGCTGCAGAGCCAGCATGTGTGTAAAGGGAAGATAATGGTATTAACTGGGGGGCTATGGGGAAAGTGTCTGACATATTTACCAGGAAACTCCTTCTCCAGCTCTCATCTGGTTTTACATTGTGCCCAATCTGCTGGCTGCACAGTTGGGAGCCACTTCATCCCAGGCTGTGGACAGCCACCCAGCTGGCTGGGGATGTGCTCCCAGACCAAAGCTTCCTGTTGGCTTCCTGCTTCCTTCCTCTTTCCTCAGTGCTGACGGTTCTTCCGCTTTCAAACATTCAGTGTCCACAGCTGAGCTGTTAACTTAGCTCTGAGGAAGTCAGATAGATATGGCACTGATATGGCTTTAGTTTTATTGCTCCTTATTTCAGGTTTTCACTTAAAGACAATAATCCTGAAGTTTAATAAGAAGGATTTTGCTCTTCCCTATCAGAGCAATGAAAAAAAAAATCCCTATTGGTATACTATTAAATAAATTAGAAAAGATAAATGCAACCAGAAGTCCTTAGTCTCTGTTGGCTAAGAAACTTATCCAAGGTTCACATGTATAAGAGAACATTTTACCCAGCAACCCCGTGACTTTTTTTGTAGATACCTTTGTATTTTCATTTTCTCCTAACTCTCCTTTGACTCTTGTCTTTTGCAGGTCATGAAAACATACCACATGTATCATGCAGAGAGCATCAGTGCAGAAAGCAAACTGAAGGAGGCAGAGAAGCAAGAAGAAAAACAGATTGGGAGGTCAGGGGACCCTGTTTTTCACATTCGACTAGAAGAAAGGCACCAGAGACGGAGCTCTGTGAAAAAGATTGAAAAAATGAAGGAAAAAGTAAATATTCCTTTTATTTAGATTCATTTGAAGTAAATTCAGTGCATTTCTGACATTCTTTAGCATGATTTTAGACAGAGAAGTCCAGCTGAGAAATAAAATCAAACAAGGTACACGTAATAAACTAGCAGTGAGTTATAGATAACTTAATTGCAGTTCAGAGAGGGGAATACTCTATTCCCAGTATAATTCTTACAATATGGTTTGTCACATTTGAAACAAAATACTAAGTTATCACTTTGCATTACACTTATATGCATAACAGGCTGGCAGTTCAGATTCTTTCTTGTTAATAGGAATATGTGCTTGAATTGTTACTGGTTTTGCTACATACGAAAAATGAAGTAATTCAAATACATTACTATACAATCTCTTTCCTAGCGTCAAGCAAAATATTCTGAAAACAAGCTGAAATCTATTAAGGCCCGTAATGAATACCTGCTCACCCTTGAAGCAACCAATGCATCCGTTTTCAAGTATTATATTCATGACCTTTCAGATTTAATTGACGTAAGTATTGGCACATTTGTTTTTATGGTTGTTCTGTTCAGGAATAATACTTTTTTCTTTTTTTTCATTTTCAAAGGGAATACATTAGTCATATGGTTTGCTTACAATATGCTTATCATTTATAATATTTTATGATACAATCAGCAGATTTTCCCTTTAGCTTTGTATTTCACAAAATAAAATGTCAATAACGTGCTGAACCCATTCCTTTAAAGTTAGAACATCATGTTTTCTCCCCATGCAACAAGAGAAAGTTTGGCAGGAATAACACAAGAAGGTAGAAATTTCCATTTTGTACTATAAAAGGATTTCTGGGGTACAGATACTTTTTACGAGTTAATCTTTGTAAATGGGCATCTAATAATGGTATTTAATTCAAAAGAAGGCATTTCCTCTGTGATTTCAAAATAATTTAGTTTCATACATTTACCCATTTAATCAAATATATAGTGCTTTTTCTTCTTATTTCATGCAGTTTGCAGAACAGACACAATCAATCCTGTACTCTATACTGTCAACAGAATTGTTACTGATTTTCAGTAAGTTATTCCTGTGAGAACATCCTAGGAGAATAAGGTTAGACACTGATGTTAACTTGTACCAGCATTTGGTCTCCAGAACCTGTATCACTGGCATTTTTGCATGATACAGAGGGAGTGTCCCACATTCTATTATGTCCCACCCTCTTCATAATTTGACTACATATTTGGTAGAGAAAAATTGGAGACAGCAAACGCAAGCTCAACAGTATTCTTTCACAAGCAGTGTAGTGTTAAGTAAGTTGGTGGGTACAACCCTGTGCCCCATATGAAATCATAGATATTTGAATATACTTTCTACTGCAACAGTAGTTACAGCAGTAAGCGACATTCACATACAGTCATTTCTGGTGGGATGTTCATCACATAAATAAGCCAGCTAAGCTCTGGTTTATGATACAGCATAAATTAATAGAGCATTTGACAAGAGGTTTCCTCATTTCTGCTGTCTGGAGAAGCAAAGCTTGATAGAGAAAGGGGAAAAAGCCTGTTTGAGATGAATGGACTACAACAGCTGCATATATGTGTTTTATTATATGTTTTCTAAATGCTGAGAGTGAGTTTTCGTTGTCATTTCTGTTTTTTCTGTAATTTATAAAATCTTGCCTGATTTTGTTATAACATTTCCCTTTTCCCTCTCAACGTTTTTTCCCTGGTTTTGCTTCATTTTTTTCTTGCTTTCTTATAAGAGATGGCAATGTATCTTTTTTGTGTTTTCAGTATTTCTTGCTGTCTTTATCTCAACATTTCTGGATTCTTCCTCTTTCCTACTCACCGTTGCATGTTTCGTCTCTTCTGATTTCTTCTGGTTTATTGTGCTGTATTCTGTCCCTGTCTAAGCTACACCCATGCACCTACTCATCCTGCTCCACCCACCTGACCTGCCCAGGCAATGAAAACATTTACCAGGATCCCAATAGACAGATGACCAGGGCAGAAGACTAAGGACAAGCAGGATACTTGCTAGGGTACCACCCAAGTGAGTTGTCCCTACCTAAGGGAATGTTTTCCTAATACTACTTAAAGGATGATGGATTTTTATCCTCTGGTTAGGGTGTGTCTGATAAATATGAACTTTATGAGTTCTTCTTGACTGCTGGAAGGAAGGAAAGGTCCCTTTCCCTCTCTTTGCAGCACCCCTACCCCTTCAGAAGCTGGAAAGATGCTCATTTTGCTTTCTCTCCTGCCTTCCCTTTTGGAGCTCTCATTTCCCAGTGCATGTCTCCATGCATGTTTCTGCTTGGTCAGAACTTTCTCAGGTTGGAAAATGCACCTGGTTCTTAGCCATTTCATTGATGTCCACAGAGGTTGCCATAGCAGTGAAAGCTGAGGAGAGGAACCACACAGCCCTGGAGCTTCAAAGAATTGCAAGGGGAGAAGTGAAGCACTCTGCATACATATACAAAGGCAATACTCTTTGGAGTTAGTGTATGTAAAGATATTTACACAACCATGAAGACTAGAGCTTTCTAACTGCTAGTTTTTAATATAAATATATATTCTACAATATTCAGTACCACAGGAAAATGATACCTACTTTGTGTGGCTTTTTCCAGCTGTGGACCAATGTAGACAATAACATTCTTTTGGCAAAATGGCTTTAGAATTACTCTTCCCTAAGGAATTTAAATGGAAAGTCTAGCTGCCCTTTCCATCACTGTTTTGTAAGAGTAGGCTGTAAACATGTGCAACCAGAATTTGCTTCAGAGCCGATCTAATCCAATTGTGAGCTTGTTTAAATGGTGTCTTTCAGACATTTGTATTTAATTAGAATATGCTGTGAAAGTGTTGGTATCTAGACAGAGTGTTTGCTATTTGACAAAGGAAACGCTTTTTGTAAATGCAAGAGTCTTGGCAAGATTTTGGGGTTATATCATTGGAATGTGAGACGTGCTTCCCACTGGCCATATGTTGCAACAGTCCAGGCTATCTCAGTCTGTAAATCTATTAATGTCATGGTACAATTTGGAGTTTTCAGAGCAGTAGTGGCGATTTCATTCTTTGCCCTCTCTGTTTTGTCCCCATCTGCCTGACAGACTTTCTGTACTTTCCTGAACTCTCTCTCTCTGCCTGTGCAGAAGGGGATTACCTCTCCTGTGTCTGAATTCCAGTTAACATGGAAAATATTTAGATCTCCCTGAGCTGTTGGTGTTGCCCATAAATGAAACGGAATGTTTTCCTACATTACTGAAAAATAAGTCTGATAAAAGTGGGATAAATACATGAAGGAATGTGGTGAACTGTTCAGTGATTTTTTTTTTTGCAACAAGATTGGGGAGGGTTGTGGGACTTATTTTTTTACCAAAAAAAAATTACTGTTTTTTCATTTGGTTTCCACTGCATTTTCCATTTGTGAGGCTCATATGGTGAATCCTAAATTACAGTTCCTCAGCTGAACTCGGTCTGAACTGATCAACCCCTTCATTTCATTAACAAGGCTCAGGGCTTCTGTCTTAAAATGATGACGTGTTGTTCATCTTAAGCTCTTGTGATAAAAGCAAGATAAAAATATTGCTGGATGTTTAGTGAGCTGAGGGTTGGGACCAACATTTGCAGAGAAGTAGGGAGATAAACAGGATTTGATATGCACAGTATATCCTTTGCATATTGTACTAGAGGAATTGGAATTTTCTGTTGAGTATTTCTTTTCTGCTGACAATGTAGTAGGATCTAGTTCAAATAGAGGACAGGATTAGTTTTTTTCTTTATTTGTATCATGTAGAAAATAGTAAACGTTACTTTTTAGCTAAATTAAATAAGCTTTGCCTAGTATGTAGATTATTTTTTTTAATTGTGGGATTCAGAGGAGCAACAGAGTACATACCTCTGCTAATCTGTTAGTACCGACATCTGTCTGTATGGCACATACTATTACTCATTTAGGTGAAGATTTCCATGTAATTGGGTTTGTTAGATTTATCTGGGTATAAAAGGAAGGTAGGGACCTTTTTTCAGACTTAGTGTGCACTCATATGATCTGAAAATAAATGCTAGGAAATAGTGATCAAAAACAATTTGACTATAGTCCTGCTGCTGGAATAAATAAAATATTCATGTGTTGATCTTTTTTGAGTGGAGTTTCTGAATCTCTAATTGCAGTCTGCATGCTTTGGATGGTTAAGAACTTAGGGAGCATTTAGCTATTATGAACTTAATTTATTCTGTAAAGGTTCTTTGTTTATCATTCATGGAACCAAGTCTAAAACTAGGGTAAAGTGTGTGCAGCTCGCAATCTTTATTACATAAGTTCTCATAAATATGATATGTGCAGCCAGATCCCTTTGATTTGAATGTTGATGTCTGTGTAACAGGATGATTAGAAAGTGACTTACTCAGAGGTTAAGGCTTTTTTAATGAATTTCTCTCTGCATTGGCATTAGAATTTTATTATTATTCCTGAAATGAAATGAAGAGCAGCTTGGTTGTTTGGTTGAAGCTCTGTGCTAAGCACTGCAGTTTGTTTTGTTCAAGCCTAAATATACTCTGGGGTACAATAAAGACAGTAAATGCTCTTGAGACTGCTTCAGATTTAATTCCAAATAAGAATAAAATGCAAATTACAAAATTAATTTTTCACACATATCCCAAATGCATCACTCATCTCCCTCCACTTTGCCCAACCAAAAGTCTTTATGAGTCCAGAAATGCAATAAAACTCGGCCTATGACTTCATTCTCTCATTTCTCATCTTCATGTCTTACTGCAGCAACTGACATCTCTCTAGCCCATAGGTTGGTAGCAGATCTCATTAGCCATCCAGCCTGTAGCCTTGGTATGCTGATTAGTCGACCTCAAAAATTCATATTTGTTTTGGCTAACAGTGTGGTTGCTTGCTTCAGCTTTACATATCTTTCTACAAATCTACAGATTTTTCCTGAAAGTCATATAAATGTGCATGCAGGTGTGTGTGTTTGTGTGTATATCTGCGTACATATGTGCTTTTTTGCAACACCAGAAAGGTTGGTGATGATTTTTTCCAAGCGTGGTCAGACAGGATGTGGTGATGACAGCAGTTTAGTGGCAGTACCTTAAATTTTTAATCTTAGTAATGAACAAATACCCCAAATGCCATCTCTATTATAGACAATTCTCTTTCTAAACCATCACTAGTACTAGCAGATTGAAACAATACTTTTCTTTCTGAATAGCCATGAGTTGATACTGTGACAGAGCCGTTCCCCAGTGAAAATTATCTTTGTCTCAAAATTTTTGAGAAAGTGAGCTATGGTCTGGCAGAAGTAAAAGTTGTGATGTCTGAGTGTTTATTTTTGCTTTTTAAAAATAACTTCCTCATACAAATTCTATTTTTACTGAAATTGTTGAAGCAAAATTCCAAATTCAGGCATTTTAAATTCCATTCAAAGAGCGCTGGTGATAAGGCATTAGTTCAGGTTCTGGATTTAGTTCGTTTGCTCTGCTGGCATTGACATTGCAAGAAAATGCCTTAGTTTGGCAGGATGTTCTGCTTCACTTGAAGAATCCTTCTTGGCCGAGAGGCCGTCTTTGTTACCCTGTTCAGCTGTCATCACCTGTAAAAGATGACCATGGTGATAGTTACTGAGTAGATTAAGGGTTAAACAATGAAGTTCTTGGTACCGTCACAGCATAAAGGCTACAATCTTATATTCCAACTTGTAAAAATCTGCATCAGAAACCCAGACAGCTCTAATTGTAAATCGGTAAACTTTCTATTAATACTCAGATTAATCCTCTAGAACCAAAATTTGGGCTCTAGATGCCTGTAGTTTCATAATGCATGGATAGTTGGCCATGCTAAAACTGGCATTGCCCTCTGTTTCTAATTTCCTCTCAGTTTAATCTTCCATGAATTCTCTCTGAAACTAATGCACATGAAATAAAACAGCTGTCCTGATCCACTTTGTTATCAGCACTTTTAGCCCATCTTTTTCATCCAAGATAGTGAATTAAATATGAGATCTTACTTGGCATCGAACAAGAGGAAAACACCAAGAGACTTTTCCTTTTAGAAACAATTTTTTTAGGCTGGAGGTCTTTGAAATATGGATGTGCTTTAGTATAGAAGTTGAGTGGCTGCTTTAGTAAGCGTAGCACAAATTTCCATTCTATAAATGCAGTAGAGAGTGGTTAACCTATGTGTCTTTGACTGAACATGACATCTTTTTTTCCATTTTCTTTAAATGGTTCAGCAGATGTTTTTTTGGAGAGCCACTGTCCCTACCTGGAGGCTAGGACTGAAAGCTTGTTTTTTCTAGAAGCTTTGTTGTGAATAAAACAGCCCTCTGTTGTCAGACTTGGGAGGGCAGTTTGATCACTAGTCATTAGCACACCTAAGGCAAGGTATGAGGAGGGGTTCCTTTCTCTTCTACACACAGGTTTAGGTATGGTGAACAGGTCACATGATTGCATGAATCCTAAGGGTTTATAATAGCTGTGAGGGAGGTATGCATGTAAAGAGTCTACATATAAACCAAACTGTAGTCTACATACTGGTCACACAAACTGAATACAGTGTACAGCGGACTGAATTCAAACTACTTCTTTACCCAACTGCCTCACTTAACTTGTGAGTCCTGCAGGGAGGGATGATTTCAAACTGCGAGTGGGCACCCAGGACAGGGGGCTGGGGGCTGAGGGGTGCCCTGAAGCAGCGTGCTCTCTGACTGCCCTGGGCAGGCACTGGCCTCTGACTGGGACAGATCTCTCCTGTTCACATAAAGAACATTGCTCTGTTTGCAATGGTAAGCAGACTGATGTGCCCCTGTTGGGGTGACAGAGAGGTTTGCAGTAGGTCTGCCATTATCTGGAAACTCACTGAGCAGAAGCTGAGGGTATTGTTTGCTGTGTAATGTGGGGAAAAAACTAAGGAAACAATCACTTGATATGTTACTGCAGTGACATTTTAAAAATATATTCAGCTCTTCCTCTAAAATATTAACCAATCATGAATAATGCAGACCAAGGATGTTTAAAATTCAAGAACAAACACAACTTTATGTTCTACCAATTAGGTTTCAATTACATTCCAGTGTTATTCTCACCCCTAGAAAAAAAGACACAGATTATGACTTTCTGCATTTAGTAACATGATGTACATTGCTGGCTCTGTCTGAGCAGGGGAAATAAGGTGTTTACAGTAAATACATTTTCACTGTCGGGAAAAACATGGTAAACCATTCTTGTTGCATCAAAAAGCATCTTTGATGGGTCACTAATGCTAGAGGCAGTTGTGGGTGTTTTTGTTTGGGCAAAGACATTGTGAGCAGGAATTGCTTAATTTTCAGCTTGGTGCTGGCATTGACTTCCATGGTAGATTTATGTCAGGCTGGGTTTGAATAGATGGTCTGAGGCTTACATATGACAATAATACTGAAAAGCCCCTTGTGTGGAGTCCCAGATCTTTTCTATGTAAATACAGTGACTGCACATCTGTATCTGATAAACAAATGCAAACATATTGCCATATATGTACACTTGATCTCCTTTCTAAAACTGTCCTTTGATCTTTGAACAAAATGAGGATACTAAATGCTTACTGTCTTGACCCCAGTGTTGTATTTTAGTTTAGATTATTTTATAAAATATTTCAAAGGCAGAAGAATTTCAGGACAGAAAATTTTAGTGTAATTTGTGGCTTGGAATATTGCAATGGTGTTCCTCCTTTTTAATTTGTTTTCTTTTCCTTTTCTTGTGTTTTTAGTGTTGCGATCTTGGATACCATGCTAGTCTGAACAGAGCCCTAAGAACATACCTTTCTGCAGAGTATAACCTTGAAACTTCAAGGCATGAGGGCTTAGACATCATTGAAAATGCAGTTGACAGCTTGGAGCCACGAAGTGACAAGCAGAGATTCATGGAAATGTACCCCACTGCTTTTTGTCCACCAATGAAATTTGAGTTCCAATCTCATATGGGTGATGAGGTCTGTATACCAACAAGTATCCCCATGGTGACTGTTTCTTTTTCTGTGTAACAAGATGGAGAATTAATCTGTTTTTACAAAGAGTTCGGTAAAAGCTGTTATTGCTACCCAAATGCAAGTGGATCAGCTAGCATTTTATAAAACTGGCAGCGCTTTTCTGAGTTTCTTCAGAGTTCTCAAGTAAAAACCATTGTGTGATATTATATTCTGTGTTAATCATAATTATATTGCTGTGAATTTGCTGGCCAGCCTGTGCTCAGCCCAGCACTGGTGTTAGTAAGTGACTTTGTCTTCACTACCTGCCTCACCCATAACAGAGTTTGTGGGTGCTATTTGAGAGCAACTGCAGAGCTGCTCCAAATTATACATGCTGTAATGCAGTCTTTTCCCCTTCTTCCTCCACCATTTTATCATCTGGAGATTTCAAGTGTACAGGGTACCCCAGCTGTGCCCTGTTCTGCTGCACCAAAGGCCAGTGGTGAAGCAGAATGCAGTCACCCATGTACACCTTTTACCTGAAGGTAACTCCAGGGTTTGCATTTCTGTGTGGTAAAGCAGCAATGCAAAGCAGCCATACAACAAGGCTGTGCTCTCTAGTTGTAAGGTGTGGTACATAGTTCCACACCTGGTAATACATAAATACTTTAAATCTGGATGGACATATTTTATTGTCTGCTTTATTAAGTTTTAATAGATTTGGTAGGCCAAATCTCAAACCTAGTTTTAAGGACAGCAACCACAGACTGTTGACTGTGTCTTTTAACTCCTTGCATCTTACAATCTTTTTGATTCTTTGTTAGGTTTGTCAAGTCACTGCCCAGCAACCCGTGCAAGCAGAGCTTATGCTTAGGTATCAGCAACTACAGTCGCGATTGGCCACGCTCAAAATTGAAAATGAGGAGGTAAGATCTGTGTTTACAAGGGCTATGCATTGAACGCCATTTTCAAGAAGGTGCAGTATTTTCTACCTTGTCAAAAGCCTGTAAGTGACCCTGAAATGGCTTCAATCTATATGAGCTGGTTTAATTTTAAAAATCAAATACTGGCAAATATACTAAGGTAGATCCTTGTCTGCTTTATAGAGGTTTGGAAACTCATCTTTCACCTGTCCAGCCATTCATGTTAGTTCTATGTTTTGCAGACACTTCAGTGTAAACTTGTTAGAGCACATATTTTTAATGTTTGAGGGGCAGAAAGCCACTGAGCACAGTTATTGTCTTCTGTGACCACCCTCTGTCCAGTCCCCAAGTTGCTACAAAGGAATTTGGACTGTCTTTTGTGGTAGCTGAGTCAAAATCTCTTATGCTGTCAGCTACGGCTATTTATAAATGTGAGTACTGCATGCCTGTGATGAGAATAGCTCACCTAGTACAATAAAATGCATTTTTTTGTAAAACATAGCTATGCTGTTCTCTTTGCCCTGCTCTGGCAGCAGAGAGAGGACTCCCAGTGTGTGTAAACTGTACTTTTATCACATTTAAGGCAATGTGAAAGGCCCTTGGTTTAAATGAGACTCTGTTCCTAAATTAACACATTGGAATAAATTAATTTCGTGGTGCACTTTATTGATCAGTTTTCAGGACTCCAATTTTTCTGATTCTATGTTATGTGCTGAATGCCTAAAACAAAGTATTAATGTCCATGAGACAAGCACAGTAGTCTAAAAAAACCCCAACACTTGAAGTCAAAAAGTATCTCAAGGTAATAAAGACAAAAGGAAGGAGAAAGATAATTTCTTTCAGTAAAGTGAAGTGCAAGGGCATAGGGGGAGAAATCATGTTGGCAGACACAGAAGGGCTGTTTGCCTGCACTGAAGATGTGGGTATGACTTGGTTAAGTTGACTCTACTAGAGACTTTCCTAAAGCAGAACTGGGAAGTAAATCACATCCTTGTGAATCTTGCCAGTTAATTACTGCGTTGTGGGAATGCTGCATCCATGGTTCCACAGCCTCCATGCCCTGGTTTCCACTTTGAGCAGTGGTGCTCTGTAGTTCGTAGGAAGTGCTTTGAGGCTGGTGTAAATTGTTCTTTTTTCAGACTCCTCCTCCAGCTGGGTATTCCACCTCTGCAGTCTAAACATCACTGTGTTCCCCACCATACCACTCCACAGAATGGTGTCACAGATATTTTTCTTGGAAGACCATGTTGTTCTGGCAGCCAGATCCTTGGATGTACATATTCAATCTAACATGTTGACCACACTTAGAAGAGTTGACCCTTCAGAGCAGTGTATCATCTCTGTTACCTCCCAGATTAGGGACCATAATCAAATCATGTCACATTTCGATTCTAATTTCAGGAAACAAATGCTTGAGAGTGTTACCAGTCAGCACAAGAGTACAACCATGTTTGTGGATTGGAGCATGGTAAAGCAGAGAACTAGATAGGAAACCTAATCATGTCATTCTTCTGTTACATAGGTATCTGTTATAGTATGCCTAACTTTTCACATTCAAACACCAGTTTGTTTGGGGGAGTGTGCCAGAGAATTATTTTGGGTAACGAGCCTCCTTTCTAAACTGTTCTGATCTATATTTGTATTGTATTTGGCAAACTGTGCTTTTTAACACCAGGTGAAGAAAACGACAGAGGCTACCCTGCAGACCATACAAGATATGGTCACCATTGAAGACTATGATGTGTCAGAGTGTTTCCAGCACAGTCGCTCAACAGAATCTGTGAAGTCAACAGTCTCTGAGACCTACCTGAGTAAGCCTAGCATTGCAAAAAGAAGAGCTAACCAGCAGGAAACAGAGCAATTCTATTTCATGGTATGTTGA
Source organism: Falco rusticolus (assembly GCF_015220075.1). Taxonomy (NCBI): domain Eukaryota; kingdom Metazoa; phylum Chordata; class Aves; order Falconiformes; family Falconidae; genus Falco; species Falco rusticolus. The sequence continues at coordinate 37,437,331 of NC_051191.1, read as the reverse complement.
TTGCTTCCTCATTCGTGATACAAGCCAAACACCTGAAGTAAACATTAGGCAGAAGTTCCTGGAATTTATGTACCTACATAGTAATAGATTGATCTGCATCTCTACAGAAATTCAGAGAATATCTGGAAGGTAGTAATCTCATCACAAAACTTCAAGCAAAACACGACCTGCTGCAGAGGACACTTGGAGAAGGTAAATATCACATGATAAACTGAAAAGTGATTCCGGACTTTACAGTGAACCCACTGAAATGCCAAAGGTATGCAGGAAAAAAAACCTTTAAAGCTTAACTATCCAGTAAACATAGATTTGACTTTTACCAGTCATAGTTTTGGTGCAATGATAAGGATAAGCACTATAAATTGATCTTATTTCTTCAACAGATATTTATTCCTACTGTGCAGACGTTTAGACAAGTGACTATATTTGGAAATGGAACTGCTGAATGAAAAATCTTGTGTCTGAATGGAGAGCTGACACAGTCAGTGCAGGGTGATTTAAGAGCTCTGACAAATGTACTGTTTCTACTTCCTAACAATTACTGTTGACTTGAGTTTTTTCTAAGAGTTGGGGGAGAGTGATATTTTTTTAAGCTTACAAAATTATCCAGGGTGCATCTCTTACAATGTACTCACTAGTTCAACATTTCTGACACATGGACATGAATGTCCTTCTTGCAGCCTAACAACTCATTTATGAAAGGTAAAAGGTGAAATCCTGACCTCACTGATGTCAGTAGTGAGATTCGTATCAACTTAATTTAATGTTGGGTTTCTACACAGTATTTTCATGTTGTGAACTGGAATAAATTAAAACTTAATGAATAGATGTATACCTGTTGATTAGAATTATTCCATATAAAATTATTGTGTTACAAATTATGATAGCAGAGAATTATCTGTTGTCCTGAACACTCTCCGCAATTTTTAAAAATGCTTCTTAAAATATAAACCAAGTCAGCAGATGTCCATGCTCAAATACAGTAAAGCTGAATTAGGGCAGTAATGAATCAGGCACTAAACCAAGCTCCAGCCCACCTCCTACAAGCCCTCTCAACAGGCACTTCCTCATGGACCAAAGGGAAAAGGAGGATCACCCTGCAAGCCTTGAGGAGTAGCCACACAGACTGTTTACAGACTTGAGGGGAAGTGAATTACACCACAAAGAATAAAAATCCTCTTCTGAAGGTTAAAGACTATAATTCAAAGTTCAGACTCAAGAAAGAAACTTGTTCTCTAAAGAGTGTCTCTAAAGGATGTGTCAATTTATTTTCTTTTTGCTGCCAAATATCTGTTGTTAATCAGGTCTCTTCTTGCTTTTAATACAAAAGCCCAGATCCACAAATTCAGTTGTGGATGTGCCTAAAGAGCTATTAACAGTTCAGTGGGTATGACCCAAACAAAGCCCCTGGCCAGGGGGTGACTGAGGTTGGGGGTAGGAAATAAACAGCTTTTTCTTGCAAAGCTGGACTGTAGAATATGGTAGCTGGTTTTAGACAACTGGCTATATTATGTTCTTTCTCATGGAAGTTTTCATTGAATAGAATTTTTTTTTAATGTGTGCATTGAGCAGTTTATTCACGCAAAAGAATGCGCAGCTGATGTTAGTCAAAAAAGAGGAGAATTTTCCTCTAAAGGCTCACAGAAAATGTATTTGGAAAAATAAAGTGAATGTTATTTGGAAGCCCGGTAAAATGCATAATCATCTACTGAAGGGAGAAAGATAAAAGGCAACAGAATCTGTTGCCTAATGCATGTTGGAAAGAAATAAGGAAAGAGCTGTATAAAAGGAAATCCAAAGAAAAACTTCTCAGCAGGGTGGCCTAAGTGATAAACTGACATCAGGCTTGCAGCTATTCTGCCGTGCTTGGGCATGCTTGGACTGTTCAGTTTGAAGAGTTCCCTTCGACCCCCCCAGCTGTAACCCCGAACAGTTGATCTGTGTTGCCCACAGTGGTTTTGCACATAGTTGTCACATCATCATAGCACAGCACAGCACATACAAATAGTACCCCAAACATCATGTTCAAAGATGGTATTTGGAGGAAAAGCCGTCATTCTTATAGATAAAAAAGTTGAAGTACCCCCTTCTATTGAGGCATGTCCTGCATTAAAATGCATGTGCCTGGGAAGGGGCACCTGGATTCTATACATTCCTTGAATGGGGATGATGGAAAGGGTAGAATTACAGTGGAATTATGAACATTATTGCTGTAACTAGTATAGAAATGAATTTGTGGGAAGGGGACTGCTCCCCTGCTGCACTCAAACTGCCTTTTCTGGGAACTTTCACGTCAGCAAGACAGCAGGCAAGTAACATGGGGCACTGTATTTAAGTAATGCAGGGAAGAATTAGGGAGGGGGGAGAGGGTTGTCTGAACTGCAGGTTTTCCCTTGGCATCCTTGCTTGCTTTTATTCAAACCTGTACAGTGTAAGGGCGTAGGCTGAGTAAATCCAGATTACCATCTGGTGTCCACAACATTGACAGCATTTGGCTTCTGTTCCAGCTCATCACCTGCCTACTACAGTCTTTTGCTGTTTATGGACATAGAAGATACATATTCATGATCTGCACAAGGGAGAGAGATGAGGTGCTTTGCGCTGAGTCTGCACCTACAAATCTGGAAAAGTAAATGAGAAATACTAAATGAAATTGTTACAAAGCATAGGAAGCACACTGATACTTATATTAAATCTGACCCAAGGCTCATCTATTGAACAAACAAATGAGCAAAGCCGAGGGAAATGCAAGAAAGACAATAAGCAGTTATAAATTAAATTGCCCCTGTGTCCCAGATAGTTTTTGCTCTAATGGGTTAAATATCAAAGATGTGTTTAAAATCCCCCAGACTCAGGATTTGTGACATCTATTGTTTTACTAACATTTATTATTGGGATTCTTAGTCTCAATGAACTTCCCTTGGCTACATGAGTAGGGAGAAGTCCCTGGCTTACTCTTCTTCTGTCATAGGTTATTTTACGTACTCTTCTTTCATGCCTCTTTTTCACCTCTCTTTGAAATTGATGCCAACAATCTTCACGTGTCTTATTAATGCCAGAGTTTTTTCCCAGAGCTTATTCTTTGTGCCATCTTCTGCAGATCCCCGCTCTTCTGCTCCCGCAACATATATTTTCAGATTAGGGTTTTCAGTACTGTGCAGTATTTCAGGTGCACCTGGACATTGCCACATAATGTTATGTTTTGCAAATCACTGTTTTTCGTTCTTTCTGCAGTCTGACTTTTTTTGGTATCACTTTTGAAGTGAGCGGTATGCTTAGACCTAGCCTGAGTGACGTTCAGACTGATTTTCAAAGTCAGTATAATTACCTATAGTTCTGTTAGCTGCATAGGCGTTTAGCTCTTTCTTCCCTAATATCTTTCTTGAACCTGTTGATACTGAATTTCATTTTCTGTTGTGTGTCTTGTTCGTTAATGTGGTTAAACCCCTCTGAAGGGCTTCATGGTTTTTTCAGAACTCTGATGCAAAAGTATTTCAGTCATCTGCACAATATTCTGCCTCCTTAGCTGCTCTGATCTCCCCAAGACATTAATAAATGTATTATGTATTACGTAAATGGTCCTAACGGGAAGGCTTGAGTAAATGAGTGTTATACTTTGTCATGATGAAAAAGATCGTTTAATTCCACTTGGTTTCCCTTTTCTTCACTAGCTTTTGATCAATGAGAATATTTTGCCACTCAGTTCATGGCTGTTTAGTTGCTTTAGTCGCCTCTTGTGAAGAAACTTACCAGGGGCCTTTGAAAATCTAAGTCAATTAATTCAACCGATTCTCCTTTATCCAGTATTTTACTGACATGTTCAAAGAATTCTAATAAATTAATAGGGTACAATCTCCCTTTGGGAAAACTGGGCTGGTTGGAACTTATCATACCATGACCTTCATACTGTTTCATTATTTTACTTTTCATTATCATGAATTGACACAGTGCACATGCCTGTCTTACTGGTCTGCTGTTCTGCAAAGGTTATCCAGGAACCTTTCTGGAATATGGTATTTGCTTCCTCACAATTCTTCACAGTTCTATGTGGTGTTTCCCAGTGGTAGTGTTGTATTTTTTCCCTGCAATACACAGACAAAAGAGCGGAAGGAGTCTTGTAATAGCAAGCCATTGATGGCTAGAGCTCTGGATTTTCAGCACTGTACAGGTTTATGCACGAGGGGAGATGTAATCTAATCGTGGTGCAGCTCTTATTTCCATACTGATTTAGCCATTAAAACACATAAGCACAAACAGTAGACATTGTTTGGAGTTTTCCTTCAAATTATTTACAGTATCAAGTGACTCTCTAGTCTATGGGCAGGCCTCTTAAAAGTTGTTCCATAACATGGGTTGTGTTTATATTTTACACGTATCTGTGGAGATGGTAGGTAACTGAACTACCCTGTTTGTTGTATAGTTGTCTATCTTTTGCTGGTAATGTGAAAGTTAGGGTTAACGGTAATTTGCCAAGCATAGTTTAGATACAAAAAAAATCTGCCTAAAACCTACAAATGATTGTTTCCTGTTTATTGAACTTTTCTAGGTCACAGGGCTGAATACATGACAACAAGGTAAGATATTTTTATTTGACTTGATTTAGTTGCAAATGTAATAAAATCATAGGAATTAGAAATTTTAGAATAAGTCCATAAGGGTATATAACATTGTTGTTGTTGCTGTTGTTACATAAATTGTGTCCAGGCCCTGTGTGCTTTAACATTCAGCATTTCTGCTTCTGCATGCTGAAGGGTAAAGGACCAGAATATTCATTTTCCTCAATTGTGAGCTGCTTGGGCCATTGTCAAAGGTGGGACTAGATGGGAGGCCTTTAAAAATATTTTGAGTCACACAGGAAATTTGAAAGTTGCAGGGCGCTTTGCTTCTCACGGTTTGTAATTCATTTGGTCAATATACACAGTTCAGAAGACTCTGATACAGACATGAATTTAGGGGATAGGCTGCATCTTTGATAACCTAGCTCTGGACAGGAATACCTGCCTCCCCCAACATCCCTGTGTTTGATACATGAATAGGTCTCTATATTCACAGAAGAAAAGGGATACAGGAGTAGATCTCCCTGCTTTGTGCAGCACATACTTTTTCAGTTGTGTAATGCCTGTACATCTGCAGTGCTGCCTCCCAACATAAACACGGATGCTGAAGCCCCCAGGGTATCAGGCCCTGGGCCGGCAATGGCAACTGTTTGGATTTGCAGCTGCCACTTGTGTGTATCACTGCGACAGACACCACCCCTCTGGTCCTGATGACAGCAGGAACATTCAGCCCAGCTTTCCTAGTCCCACTCTGCTCTTCCCTTTCCATGCAGTACATCCTTGCTCAGTGCCTCCTCTTTCTCCTTTTTGCTTCCTGGTCATGAATGGCTTTGCCACCACCCCTCAACTTTGACTTAAAAAAAAAAAAAAAAAAAAAAAAGTCCTGTGCTCCAGCTAAGAAGTTTGGATCTGGCTCTGCCTTTGCCGGACCACTCGATTTTGTATAATTTCTTGTGCCTGGCCCCCATATTCCTGGGGACAACTCTACAGACTTCAAGCCAGCCATTCTCCCACCAGTCCATGGTCCATTTTAGCTCTGTAGAGCTGAACTTACCATCTTTCCTTACATGACCCCAGTTGAAAAGCAGTAACAAATCAGAGCGTTCTTTCCAATTGCTGACATTAACTCTGAGACCTGTGCCTTTAACTCTGCCCCCAGATGCTACCAGGAATGCGTGAAAGTCAGCAAGCTTATGTCCAATCAGAAAAACATTCTTGACTCCAAAGCAGGTGACTCCTCAGGCTCACATCATCCTAAATTCCCTGCTGTGTAAGCAGCTGAAAGAAGACGATGGATTTAGGCAGTGATTTTACCTTAGTAAAGTGAGGGAGCAGCTTCAAACCATTTTACCTCCTATATTCTCACAGCTGGTCGTTTACAGAGAGAAACTGAGCGAGTAAGGCCTGCCCACCCATTCCTCAGCACGAGTTCCCCCACTGCAGCTGGGACCTGCCTGTTGCCCCAAGGTTCAGTTAAGTTTCCAGACTCTGAGACATGCAAACAGAGATGTACTTCAAGGTCAAAGTTAAATTGCAGAAGGGAAGAGGATATCTTTAAAGATGAGTTTGCAAATACCGGATAGTACCCAAACAGGCCAAAGTCCCAACATTAAATACTCTATGTGTTACTGTTCTCACTGTTTCCCCAGAAACATTTGATTTTTTGCTAATTCCTGAAAAACCTATGGAAAGATTGGACTCCTGGTGCAGTGGAACTAGGGAAGCTGTTGGCATGTAGCTGTTGGCATGACATGCGCAAAATAAATTCTGACCTAGAGAACAATATTTATTCCCTTTAATTTCTTTCATTTGTCACTATCACATGTGTAACACACTAGGTAAACATTTTGCAGACCAGTTTTGTGTGTTCTTCCTTTTTTTTTTTGGTTATGCTGCTTATGTTTATTTGTTTCAAGTTGATGGTATTCTTTTAATTCCTTTAGCTAATTTGCAATATGTTTCTTTTCATGGGTGAAGATCTTGATGGTTGGATGTAGAAGGCTAAAGCTGTTTAGCCTTCCTGGCTCTAGTTGAAAATGCAGATGGTTTGGTTTTGAAGTATCTTAGGAGTGTGCTGAGCAGCTTTAATTTGCATTTGAAGTTTCTCCAGTATGAAGCAACTTTTCTGCTTGATAAGAGGTGCTTGGAGTGGCCTGTGTTCTGCCATGGCTGGCAGGATGAATTCCAGTGGTTGCTGCACATTTCATGCATGACCGCCACAAAAAAGGCCATTCCGATTGTGCAGTGTTTGGAATAAATGTATATGGTAAAACTGCAAAGCAGTGATTCATAAAGAATGTCATTATTTATCCATAAGTAATGCATTTTTCATGGGGGAGTTCTCTACTCTTTAATCACTGTTACACTTAAATTTGATGGGAAGTCTTTATTTGATAAGTACTGTGTTAATTTCTCCCTTTATAATGTTCTGTTGTTTTGCCATGAGCTTACAGACATTTCGTTTTATTGTGTCACTTAATTCTACCTTGCTCAGTAATCATATTCCCTTCCCTTAGGCCTCCAAATCTTCCCCCTAAGCCCCAGAAACACAGGAAGCCCAGACCCCGATCACAGTATAGTGCTAAGTTGTTTAATGGTGATTTGGAGTCATTCATCAAGGTACTGGCACCAGCCACACCAGTGGCTGATCCTAACACTTCTTACTATAATGGTCACCACCTCACGTGAGCTGAGGCAGATCATTATGTTTAAGTCTGTCCTGGGGCTCTTTTATTTCCCGGTTGATCAATATAATACTTCCTGAAGTCAGAGGGAAAGAGGAATTTCTCACATTAGCCTCCCTACGATTTTGTTAATCAAGTAGGGATAGTATTTGCAGCCTGGCTTTATTAGGAAACTTAGCATTGTGTAGAAGATAGGATGTAGTGGTGCATCCCACGACTCCGCAGAATTTCCTGCTTGCCATCTTCATTACATTCAGTATTCAAAGTCTGTGGAGGCAGTATTGCCCTGGGTTTGATATCCAGCTTTTGATTGCCTATGACTTTAGGAATGTATTATATTGTGTGAAATTGTGATCACCACTATTCTGGATCTTGTATCTTTGCTGTATTTACTATCTTCTTCTTTCTTATACTTTTATTCCTAATAATGCTTCTAGCCGAGGCCGAAGGAACTCTCACACAAGACATCAGGTATAGTTCTGGTGACAAGAGAACCATCTCCACCTCGCTCTCGGGTTGCATTCACGCCTGGCTCAAAATTAGTTCTTCCACGGAGCTGGAGGGAGAAGTTTGCATTAAGAAATGAGTGTACGAGTACAGTAGGCAAAACTGAACCAGAGCACAACTCTGGAGTGATTGTAGTCTTAAATGATGGATATTTCCTTATTCATTAACAAACACCTGCCCATCACAATCAATTGGCACCTCTGGACACCAGCTGACAGAGCTAAGGGAAAGAAATCTTCAAAAAATATGTAACAGTGCATTTATAAACACAGTGAATTAAATTCTTGACTGCAAGGTCTGTGCATTGGGTTTGAATGTTACAGGCATTTGTTTTTCTTCTTCCTGTGCAGCATAGCTAGTGACAAATTTTTTGCAGAACAAATGCTGTACTTAGTGGCATCATATCAGTTTAGCTGTCTTTGAATCAAGCTTTCAGCCACCCTCAGTACAACTATAGCAAAAACTATTATTATTATTATGCAGATGGTGCTGCGAGGTGTAAAGACTTTCAGGAAATCATCACGTGATGTAAGAAATTAATATCATGGACAGTTTCTTGCTCAAGGATGAAAGTAAGCAAAGAAGCAGAAACTCCCACAACAAAAAGCCCCTGGATTAGAGAAGCACAAGCAAATCAGGAGAAATGGTACCCCATCATTTTCTCTCACAGAGAACAGGGTTATGTTGCATGGCAGTGTGGGTGACAGGGCTTACTTGCAAGTGGAGAATCCTACATGATTAGCCTTTCAAAAGGAAAGAGGAAAAGAAAGCTGGTAGCCTTATGGCAGGTTTGCTGTTGTGGGAGCTCACCTAGGAAAGCATCCCTGCCCGAAGACCGAGTCATTCCTGATAGGGGTGAGTCATTTTGACAGTCAGAAAAGGATTAGCGCTAGTGAAATACAGTATTGCACCAAATTGGTTTTTGTTACGTTTTTGCATCATAAGAAATTAGAATTAGTCCCAAACATACATTCACTGACTACACACATCAGATTAAATTCACAGCAGCAGTAGGGTCACTGTTCTTGACATTTCACCAACACAGATTGTTACTTCAAATTACTTTCCTGTCACCAGATCCAAAACACAAAGCTGTTTAGATTATTTCAAGGAATTGATTAACTACAAAGTTGTGCGCGGTTGTGAAAAGATTCTCCAAAACCAGGTATGAAAGTAATATATTTTTGTTTTAATTTCTTACTGCAAACGCTATCTTTCCCAAGGCTTTACATTCTTTGCATGAACCAGTGTACTAACAGGAGATACGGGTGCATGTTGTGCATGTTTTCTAATACTCTGCTTTTTTGGAGAGCCAGGCTGCTCAGTGTTGGTGAAGATGGAAGTATTCCTGGGTTTAGCAACTGACCTGTTCCATGGGGGTGGTTTTATTCAGCTGCTACTGAATCACAATACAACTCAAACAGAAAATGCTCATCCAGACATTACTGGCTCTTGGCTAGCCAGTCTTTGCTAGGTTTTAAATTAAAAGACAAACAAGCTACAATTTAAACAGCATAGTTAGTGGTACAGTCTTTTGTAAGCCCCACTAAAACAACATGGAGTACACGGAAGATCAGGACTTAGGTTATCTCAGGAAGTACATTGTTTCATTGCTTTACTGTGTGTTATTTTTCAAACTTTTTTTAGTAGTTAGCTGTTCTTCTACTTGGGCTTAATTCATAAATTTCCCATTAGTGTAATTTAGCATGACAATGAAGTACTAGTTTGTAAGAGGAAATGTCTATTCTTAGTTACAGGGTGCTTTTGAATTCATGGTTTTGTAATACAGACTGGTTTTATATTAAACTTCCAAATGAATTAGTCAATTCTCTGAGCTCTTACATAACTGAAATTCATTTTGAAAGAAAAATTATAGCTTCCAAGACAAGAATTTCAGAGGTACCTATTATTTATGAAACAGTAATTTTTCCAGCATAAGCACCAACTTTTCTAAATAATTTTTAATCATGTGATTTTTCTTTAATAGATATTTGATGACTTGTAGTCATTAATGTGCTTGTGTTAAAACAAATTTTTTAAAGTGCCAAAACACACAAAGGACTGTGATAGTTCTTCTAAAATGCTGATTTTCCAAAAGTAAAAGACAACTCACTGAAAACTAGTGTATAGTCATCTTCTCCCCTCCCATCACAAGCATTTTTTCTCTTTTATTAAAACACTTCTACTTAACTGAAGATGTAGCTGTAGACGTGCTGCTGTATCATGGCAGAAGCTGGGAGCTTTGATTCCTGAGCTCTGCCAGTTGCAGGCAGGGAGGTGTAGGCTGTGACGTGCTTTTCCCGGGACCTCTGTGCCTACAGAAGAGGCAGCTGAACCACACGCTCAGCTCAGAGTGGCTGAGGTTTACCACCAGCATACTACCAGCTAGTTAGAGCAGTCTGAAGCAATGTGCCAGGCCATCATCTGCCCTATGCCACACAGATCAGCACAGCACATGGGAGCGCTCTCAGGTGTGGAGGGAGGCACCTGGTACCCCATGCAGTGTCATGTGGTGGCTCTGTTTGTGATCAACGTTTTTTACCGGGTGGGGGGGAAGTACCTCAAGGAATTAGGTCCTGTGTAATCCTGTGTAATTAGTTCCGTGTGGCATTTTCTCCACCAGGAAAAGAAAGGTAAGTTAAATGGATGCAGAGTGATCACCTTCATTATGAATTTTTATTCTTAATAATAAAACTTTTTAGAAGGCAAATTCACTGCTTTAACTCATTTGGCTTCAAAATTCTAAAACACATGCATGAGCTTTTGATGTCACATACAGTGTTAGCCAGATACAGTGTCAGAGGTAGACAGTGAAGTCTCTGAATTTCCCAAATCAGTTATTTTAATGAAGAACTGTAATCCTTTCTCTTCGCCTGTTCCTTTCCCTCCCTCCCTAAATGGGAAGAGAACTCTGTTAAAAATGGTATTTTCTTATGTGTTTTTTTGCCAGCACTGTATGTCCATTTGAATTGACCAAGAAAATGTATTTTCACATTCAGTCCAGAGTAGGGAGGTTTCCTCTCTCCAATCTGCAGTTCATTCTTGTTTTTTCAGGATTCAGGACAAGTCATTCCTCTCATTGTGGAAAGCTGTATCAGATTTATCAATTTATACGGTAAGCTTTGAAACATACTATGTCATTTCACTATTGCCTGACTTTTTGTGTATCTTTTGCATAATGCATTTATCACCACAGCTTTGTTTTTAAAATAGAGATTAAAAGTATTTTAAAAACTAGATTCATTTCTCACCACTGTCTCCCATCTTTGCTACAGGTCTTCAGCATCAGGGAATTTTTAGGGTGTCTGGTTCCCAGGTGGAAGTCAATGATATTAAAAATTCATTTGAGAGAGGTAATTGCATTTTCATTTATTTGAGCACCTTACTAACTGATATTTAAAGATCTTTTAAATTCTAATTACTTTCTTGGCTGTTTAAGCAGTGTGTGTGCACTTTGTATACTGTACTTAAAACTTTGCACCGTCATATGCTTAAAGATGAAGTGTAGTGATGACGTGTACATGCTTTTCCTGTTATGTCTTAAGAGCTTTAGGTTGTTTTTAATTTTTTAGATGAGACATATGACTCTTGAATCAACTGTAAACTTTAGTCTTTTGTTAATGATAAACTGCAAGTAATAGTTTGTCTATATTTTATTTTAAAGATCCTCAGAAAGGAAAGGTTGTGGGTTTTAATTAGATTCAAGAGACTACTTAACACAATTTGAGAACCCTGTTACTTGATCTTCTGCAATACAAGTGCTCATCTTTCTGGTCCTTCTGCCAAAGTGGAATCATGATCAATGAGCGTACAGGCTGTGAAAGAGCCATTCCATTTCCAACCACTGTTTTCATTACTGAAGGTAAACTGCAGCCCTGCAGAAGGAATTACAGGAGAGATACCAGGAAGTGAAAACAACTTTTTAAACATGAGTAGCTTGCAACACTCAGCCTAGGTTTGCTCTGCAAGGGGAGCCAGGATCCAGCAATCCCCTAATTGTGTTAAAACAATACTAGTTACATTTTTTTAAAATCTTACATTCTCTTTTCTTGGGTCTTAGAAGCTGGTTCTTTTATTTCGAGAAAAATCTTTTGCATATCATCTGCTAATGAGAAAACCCTTGGAGCAATAAGTCTTGTGACTAAAAGCATGAAAAAATACACACAGTATTTTTCTCCCCAAGATTAGTTATATATCTTGTTAAAGTTGATCTCATCTTTGACAAGTCATATGAAACAAATGTTTTTACAAGCTAAAGGAAGCCACATCCTCCTATTCTCCAGCTTTTAAATACGCCTTATTGTTAACTGCTTCTCCTATGTAGTGTTGTTCTGGAAGGTACGTACATTTTGAACTGTTTTAAAACAAAGATTAAGTCTTTAAAATGGCCATGGCTGAGGTTTCAGTTAGGCTTTTGGGTTCCTGTACAGTGTTTGCACAAAATGGTTGCACATATTCCTGAATGGTTTAATTTTTCAGAATGAAAACAGGTTTCCAATTCAAAGAGTTATCTAACTCAATTTTCTTTATGTAAGCTCCCAAAGAATAGTCTGAGAAACCCTATTTAATTAAGAAAATTTGGCTTTTCCATTTTACTAATTGTAAATTACAACATATCCATAAATACCTAGTTGGAAGTTCAGGACCTAGAAGATCACTAGGTTATGTAATTTAAAGGAAGCTTAATTTAGGATGCTAGTTTTGGTTTACTCGTAGCCTGGGATTTCTAAATCAGTGTTTATTACCTTACTTGAATGCTTCTATTGCCATCTCCCACACACTAAAAACAAAAAAAATCCCAACAACAACAACAAAACCGCCAAAAAACCACTCATAAAAATTTTGCATGCAAAAATATTCCTGCGTGTGTGTTTCATTCGCTTTATTTACTTTTCAAGGTGAAAATCCTTTGGCAGATGACCAAAGTAACCATGACATTAACTCAGTTGCTGGAGTACTGAAGCTCTATTTCCGAGGGCTGGAAAATCCTGTCTTTCCTAAGGAAAGATTTAATGATCTTATTTCTTGTATCAGTAAGTAGAAATCTCTGTTTCTTTCTCAATAAAATTTTACTTTCACATATACAGTAGCGGCCTGAAAAAAGCGCTAACTTCACAGATTTTTCTAAGACAGTTTGTTTGCCATCTGTAAAGTCTAGGTCAGTTATTAGTCATACTCGCAGCTGTGGTTGTTCCCTTTTTCCAGTGGGATTAATGTACAGTACAACTCTTTGTTTAATAGGGCAGGAAGAATATCTTTTGGTATACAGGAGATAGTTAAATTTAAATGCATTATTATTTTCCTCTGTGCACTGGGGCAGACAGAAGGGGATGAAGTCATGACCATGCAAACAGCCTACGTTACTTTTCACAAAGGTTTTCATGCCCTGCAGCTTGGAGTCAGCACTGGTGAATAAGTAACTAACTGCTCAACTTTGTGTGTTTCCGGACCTTTATTGTGCTCGGGTTAAAAACCCCGACCCAATCAGCAGGAAAACCCCTCAATGCGAGAACAGGGGGGAGCAGCTAGATGTTGTCTGCAGAAGAGCCCAGTCTGCCTTCCAATACACAAGTCGTAATGGGATGTGTTGGAGGAGTGGTGCCTGGGTCTGTCTGTGCACTGCTGGTGTTGGTAGCCGGACACAGAGAGGCTGTAGTAATTTAGGAAGTTCACAGTGGATGAGTGAATTGCTCTGGCATGCACAAAACCTCTCCCAGTTCACAGATCCCGGCAGATGTTGAGGAGGGGTGAGGCTGAGCCAACCATCAGTAGGCTTACTGTTCCCAGTGGGTCCATTAGAAGCGGTCAGAGGTGCTAGCTTTGCGGAAAAATTTCCTCCTTTCAACCTTTCCTTTATAGCTTGCCTGCTTCAGCCAAATGGAGAAAGCGGCAGTTTCACAGGTAACGAGGGCCAGCCCTTTGGGATATTAATTAGGGCAGGCTCTCTCCAAACCATGTTATTTTGGCAAAGGGGTCTCAGCCCAGCAGGCAGGACCGCAGATCGATGTGTGCACAGTGTCCTTGGCTGGCCATCAGATGGGCCTTTCTGCTGCTTGCTGGGGGAGCCCAACATGTGTGGTTTCCTTTCCGCACACGGAGGATTGCAGTAATTCAGTCTGGAGGTTACAAATACATGGATTGCTTTGACCAGCTCTGTGTGCAATACCTTGTGTTTCATTTTTTGCGGGGTTTTCTGCAGCTGTTGCTATTTACAGACTCGGTGGTACTGAGAAGTCCTGAAGGACCTCAAAACTGCAGTTTAACAGTCGGATCCCTGATGCTGAGGGGCACGCTGTCTCTTTAGGAACCATGATCTTGGTTCTACCTGAGTTCAGCTTTAGCTAACTGCGGTGCCACAGCCCAGAAAATGTCTGTGAGTCGTAGAAACTGAAATCTAAAACCGGATCATTTTGACTGAGTGATTTTCTGCATGACAGGCATGATGGAACTTTACCTAATAATCCTGCACTGATTTCCATAACTTCTGGATGAATTAAAGCGTCTGTGCTGGAAAAAAATTATTGATTTAATGGCTTCAGTTGACAGAAAATCTACGACATTCTTGGATAAGCTGTTCAAATGATTAATCACTTTCATCGTTAAACATTTGTACCACATTTCCTTTTCAAAATTTCTGCTGTCAGATTCTGCCCATTGGATCTCTTGATGACTTTATTATTTTGACTAAGTATTAAGAAAAATATAAGTGGCGGTTCTTACATGTGGAGATGGTATGGCTATGTTGAAAAGCTTTAAATAGAATTGTAAAATATCAAGAATGAGTATTCAACGTACAGAGATTGTACAGGTGAGTGCTAGGAGATGGAAAAATATTTGCACAGAACAACTTTTTAAATGTGTTCCAGGAAGGGGAACCTGGATAATTTCAAAGAGTTTCAGTTCACCGTTGAAGCTTCTGAAGACAGGATGGAGTATTTGGACAGAGGGGTGGAAGTTCAATGTGTACTATGTGTACGTGGCACCTGCAGAGGCAGGAGAGATTCACCAATCTCTCAGAGCATCACTGTCTGAGAGGGATCCAGTTCAGGTATCCCCAAATGGTCTTTTGTTACAAAGAACCTCAAGAAAAACAGCAATGAATACTAGATCCTTAGCGTTAGGCCTTGGTTTCCTTTGAGCATGTCCAGCTATTGCATGTTCAAGGTAGGCAGCAGATTATTTTCTTGCAGAAGAGTTGACAGCCTTTCTGTTGAATAATAGTACCATCCAGCAGATTTGAAATCGGTAACGACGACTAGCCTGGAACAAAGTTACTGCCTTTCGATGCCACATTTTACAATGAGACAATTATTGGGAAAGAGGTGTTGCCATCTGATCCTGGTTTAGACTGGCTGTTTTTGGAGGCTGTCTTAAGTCTGGATTATCATCTCTATGACAGTTTGTCAAAACAAGGTGTAACGACTGAGTAGTTCTGCTAGGTTTGACTTCTGCTATTGTTGTTGCAGAAGAAAGCAGAGGATTTTCTTCCTGATAATGTGTTGTAAGAGTCGCAGATCTGTCTGGCAGGTTTTGGAGGAAGCTAGGGTAGGATGATTTTGTTGTTTGGTTTGGTTTCCACAAGGTTATCACGAGGGGCACTCTGAAATGGTATGTCAATACCTGCCTCCAGCAGAGGGAGGAGCAGTAAGTTTGGAACACAGCAGGTTTTCACTTTGGAACAAAAACCCTTTGGAAAAGCAGTTTTTGCTTTGAGCACATTGGGATGAGTTGACTTTGTGTTGTCACAGTGGGGGGCTTGAATGTTGTATGAGGAGGGAAAGAAACATCTCTTGTGCCTTGCATCCAC
The DNA here is from genome assembly GCF_015220075.1 of Falco rusticolus. Lineage (NCBI taxonomy): Eukaryota > Metazoa > Chordata > Aves > Falconiformes > Falconidae > Falco > Falco rusticolus. The sequence continues at coordinate 37,421,777 of NC_051191.1, read as the reverse complement.
AGCCAGCCCCAGACCTGCATGCTAGGAACAGAGAGCTGTGCATCTGCATATTCTGATTATCTGAGAAGCCTGAGGTGGAGTGTTTTCACAGCTGTGTACCTAGTCTGTGTACTTTGTTAAGTGGTCTACCACTTCCAGGGATAAGATGCTGCTTTTAAAAAAACAAAACAAAACAAAAAACAAACAAACAAACAAACAAAAAAAACAAACCAAAAAACCTACAAGAGTTTCAGAATAGACTACCTGTCACAGTTTAGTTTAAATAGCACCTACTTGGCACATACTATCAAAAACTGTTGGTCTCAAACACCCATTCCATTGCTATCTTTTAACCTTAGTGCTTTGTATGTCTGGCAAAAAGGAAGAGAGTGCAGGCAAGATTTTTCTCCCAATTCAGACTTTGAACCTGTTTGCATTAATTTCTTTTTCTCTGCTCATGTGTCCTGAGTGCCTGAGAGCACTGTAACTTCTTTAGATCACTATTGATATGTAAAGTCCAGAAAGCTTTCAATTTTTAATTAAGAGGGTTTAAATATTCTTAATTCATATTGCATTCACTGTCTCATAAACAGTGAGGATTTAAATACTCTTAATTCATATTGCATTCACTGTCTGATAAACAGTGAGGAAAGGAATAAACATTAAGTTGTTTTTGAATAGTTTTTCAAGATAAATGTCAGTGTGGTTTTCCTAATCATTGGCAGAAATTGTTATAAAGGGGGGGGAGTGAGAAAGCAAATTCATAAGGTTAATGTTCACATAAAACTGTAAAAGGGCAGAATGTCACACATTTTATATGGAAATGTAACGTTGCCAGTGAAAAACCCCTTGAAACTGAAGTACTTGGTTATGGATGTCAAGCATAATTGAGGTTGCAGCTGCAAAATGAACCTTTCCTCAGTACAGCCACTGAGGAATTCTTTTGCATTTATGCATATATTTCCAAATGAAATAGAGCATTGTGATTTAATGCTTTCCCTTTTGTAAATACAGTCGAAACAGTGCAAAATGACTGTGACTTTTAGGGCAATTTGTATTAATTACACTCATGAGAACAATGTTACTCTGTTTGGGTTTATGAACTGTTTTAGATAAAATTTGGGCTGAGTTATGACTTCTCATAGGACAGAACGTAAAGAATCCATCTGATTACGGGCCATAATTCTGCATTGTCAGCAAAAGCAGTGGCTACTATTGCTCCCAGCAGCATCTGGCAATCCAGAGGGTAAAATAAGGCGGGGGGGGGGGGGGGGGGGGGGGGGGGGGGGGGGATGTTGCACTGCACTCTTTTTTCTGCCCCTTTGTAGAAACAAGCAAAATATTCGTAACAGAAGTTAGGTGAAGACAGAAGATACTGAAGCTGTGCTTAGGGCTGGCCATAATTCACCTTCACTGCTGGGGGACTGCAGTTCTTCTCCTGTGTCAGTTCTTAGACATGTGAATTACAGTTCACATTTACATACATAGCTGTGCAATGCAGCAGCAGACACATCTCAGCTACCCAGACTGTTTAGCTTCTGCTCAGGTCATTATAATTCTTCATGGTTTCATCTCCCTTGCCCTAAATTTGATATACTAAGATGCCAGGCTGGATGAAAACTTACATCTTTTTTCCTTCTGATTTTCATTTCAGTCCCTTGCTGCCAGCAATGCCTATTTACCTAAAGGCGTAAATGTTATGAAAGGAAATTATTTTATTGCTTTCTCAGACTATTGCCCATTACTTAAAAAGCAAAGAACTATATTCTGAATTGTCAACTCTTCCTGAAAAAGTTTCAACAAAATGACAACAGCTTCCTTCCCTAAGTGACAGTGGAGACCGTTGTGTTTGTCCTCCTGTAATGCCTTCTTAAATAGATCTGAAAGAGCTGTAAGTGGCATTGCTGAGTTAATGTATACGTATCTTTGAGTTGGATTGGATTCATCTACCAGAGTGGAAAGAGGCACAAATTGTTAACTTCAGCACTAATACATATTCATGAAGATTACTTGTCAGCTGCAAACTGATCATAAAAATTACATCTGCAAATGTAACTGAGTCCCATGTGACATCCAGCAGGTGTGTAAAATACATGTTAGGCATTCATTCTGTTCCTAGTAGCCACCACACCAAGTGGAAGTAGCAAGTGACCCCCACATAGAGTTATCACACTGGATTTTATCCTTCAAAACAGTGGTCCTAAAGGAGAGATGTCTTACATTACCATTGTTTGCTTGCTTCTTCCTCCTTTGTGCTACCCTTGCCTGTGAAATATGCTTACCTTGCACAGCACCGGCTGTTGATGTAGCACAATTCATTCACTGCTGACACCAGCTTTCTCCTTCCACGTGTTCTGATTGGTAATATCTTCCCTTTGCCAAATGTTTGCAATCCTTTTGTTACTACTGACCCATGGGGGCTGTCTGGTAACACAGGGTGGCAGAGCGTACACAACGCTCATGTTTCTGAGCTCTGACTGCTCCCAGGCTGAATCTTCTTGTTGGATAACCATGTCTCACCACCAGTGCAGGAGAGGCCATGAGTAGACCCAAGACCAATGAAAGTACAGTGCTTTTGTAGCATTTTTAGCTGAACCAGAGTGATAAAGGCACATAGCTGTCCAGTTGGCCCAAAATATTTTGTAACCACCAGCAATTGCTCTCTTACAAAAGTCTCTTGTTCTCCATCACCAAAGCGCTGCATTTATATATTTGAATATTTATTGCCTTTTACATGCTCCACTACTTCAGGATTACTGCTTAATTAAACATCAATTTACATTTTCTTAATGTTATTTAGGATGATTGCATCCCTGTCTTTATTTATAATTTAGTTTTGTTTTATTTGTATTTAGGGGCTTATGTTAGTAATCATGTTTGCTCCCCTCTCAGCTTTCCTTTGATCTTCTGAGGCAGATGGTTCACTTTTGATCTGTTTTACTTTAGAGTCTGCCTTTGCAAAAAACTCATCGTGAATGACCAAGCGGTTAAAATGTGTTATCTCTCGTGGAAGGGAAAAGTGGACATTCATTGATTCTGTGTGTCTCTGCAGTAAGCAAAGGTGACACCACCTCTCCAGAACAGGTTCCAGGGTTCTTGGAGGCTGAAGATCACACCTTTTAAGGCTTGAGTACTTAGCATTTATGCTTATCTCATGCTATTGAGAACTGCTTCTTAGCTCATGGCTGACAAAGTGGCAGCTAGCTGATAAGTAATTCTTTCATTTACACAATGACATTAGTCTCATCTGGATTCACTCATCCACGTGGGACATGAATAAATAATCCTTTTCCAACAGCAATGCAAGTTTGTACCTCAACAGATTTTCTTGTGAGGGTTGTGATCTGCCTCTTTGGAGGATTTTATAAACAGGTTGGACAGCTGTCTCTCAGAGGTGATTAAGGTGAAGTTGAAGGGTGAGTTTGTAGATTTAAATGACCTCTGAAGAGTCCTTTGAGCTCTCTTTTTAATGTTTTCTGCAGCAGCTGGTGGAGGCTTCTTAGATCCCAAGTACCTCTGATGCTTAGATGCCTAGATAATTTTATGGATACACAGAAAATCAAGGTCCTTATATTATTAGGGTGCTTTGTTCCATTATTGTCTGATAAAGATACATTAATAGGTTTGGACATAGGTGCCCAGCTCTTGCACAGAGTGCTATAGTCATGAAGCCCCAGAAGCTGGCCTCTTCCCCTTCTCTTGTTTCACCCCACAAATGTCTCCTGTGCTCTGGGCTGCACTGTAGCTCCACTTTGACAGAAGCACAGTGTTCCCACACCAAACTCCTTCACGTCTGGCTGGCAGAAAGCTCTTCTGCTTGGGGGTTTGACCTCGGTGGCTGAGACGGGTCTGGAAGGCAGGTGTGTCAGACCGGAGCTCCAAAAGTTTTGCTCTGCTCTGAGAACTGGGAACTAAAAAATAATAACCATTTATATTTGTGATGTTTACCTGATGGTAGTCTTGATTTGTGGTTGATATTCATGTGTCCTTCACACACATCTCCCTTCCCTCCTTCACTCCACAGTCAGAAAAAACATGTTAGTTCTCATTGTGCTTGGCCTTGCCAGAGGCTTGTCCTGTTGCGTGTGTTTGGGAATGTGAGTCTTATTGTATCATTAGAGTAATGAACCAGTTTTCAAATCCCCTGATTTCTGTTTCTGCTTGGCAGCTAATTGCATTATTAGGACAAGTCGTGTAATATCAGCACTTCAGTTTTCTTAGCTGAGAAATGGGTAATACCTCACCAGGCACTGAGGTAGGGCTAATTACAGTTCTTGAAAATCAAAGTAATGAAAAGAGGGCCACGACAGAAGTGCTGTGAGAGGGGAGACACAGCCAGCTTTCTGCAGTGTTGGGCCTGCCAGTGGTTCTTCACAGCAGCAGCTCGTAGCTTGGATGGCCGCTCTGCCCTGAGGTGCTCTTCAGCAAAGCAGAGCCTGTGGAGGCAAAGCAATGCTTTCTCTTCCCTCTGCATGCGAAGCTGCAGAGCTGCAAATTATTTTTGCCTGGGTGCAGAAAGATCACTCTGTTTTCATTCTTCCTTCCTTATGTGCCCAAACACTCACACACAGCATACACGCAACTATGAAATCTGGCCCCTCATTTAAAAGCAACATACAAATACATGACGTTGTTACCTATCTCCTTTAAACCAAATCAGTGCTGTGAGAAAGAAAAACGAGCCTTTTGAAATAGCATGGAAAGCACATGAATTTACCACTTGGCAGTAGTTTGGATTTTCAATAAGGGGGGCTTTCATGGAAGCTGGAACTGGGTTACCAGGAAGGTATTGGAAATACACACACCTCATTCCAGCATGTATAGCTTGTAACTGCTTCACTGTAGAGGTGACCTGCTAATACTTCGTACTGATCATGCTCCTAGTAGGGCAGCACAGATAGCTCAACACATGGCCATGCAGCCACTCACTGTACCTACTCTGCTGTGTCCGTGCTGCCTAGTGGGACCAGTTCCTGGCTCATGCACCCTGCGAACCATGTCTAGGAACTGCTTGGAAGAGTTGTAGTTGGCCCAAACCACAAGCACAGCGGAGAGTGTAGTAACTACTGTGTTAGCTGCCTGCCAGTGTTAAAGAGTGTGCCCCATCCTGGTTTAGCTCACTGGTTTAAACAGAGCTATTGCATCCAGATAGGCAGCACAACTGCTGGAAAGAGCTGCTGGACCCACCGGGGAGCCCAGCCAGTGCATTTCTCGGCTCTGATTTGAGTTCAGCAATGACTGAACGTGGTCCAGGGCTGGTCTCCAGAAATGGCTGGAAGAGGCAGGTCTGCAGCACAAGGCATTGGCCAGGAAAGACTGTAATGCAGAAGGCAGGTCCAGGTGCTGCATCACGACTTCCCTCCAGCTTCCCACATCCAGCAGAAGGGCTGGAGAGGAGCTGTGCCACAGCACTGCACGGCAGTGCTGCTGAGGCGGGAGTGCTGGAAGATGTAACAAAAGCACCTTTGGACGTGCCTCCCTCAGCCCCACTCCAGAAAATCCACCTGTGCACATGCACACAGGCTCAAACCCACATAGACCAGGGGTCCTCAAACTACGGCCCACAGGCCAGATACGACCCCCCAGGGTCCTCAGTCCAGCCCCTGGTATTTACAGACCCCCCCGCCGGGGGTTGGGGGGGGAACCAAGCAGCCGCAGATGACTGCCTGCCACTGCATCCACGCGCCGGCCCCCTGGTTAAAAAGTTTGAGGACCCCTGGACTAGAGTTACAGCTCTGTGTACAGAGAGTCACAGACAGGCTGGTCAGGGGGAAGGTCGGCTGAGCTGGAGACCCACAAGGTGCCCTAGCTGTAACAGCAGCTGCTTTCGTATAGAAGAACGGGGACTGCAGGTGCAGGCAGGGTTCTTGCCTGGGTGTGGTTTAGTTTAGGCAGGAGGAGAAAGGCCTGGCACTAAAGCTAGTGGCTGGGGGCTTTGCAGAACAGCAGCGTGGCACTACAGTGCAGATGTGAGGGTACATAGCATTGATACCTGCAAGATGTGGTATGCACCAAAAAAGGAGAGGAGAATCGTTGCTCTGTGCAACAACCTTGCTGTGCAGGCAGCTCCCAGGCTTCGCATCTCCCTGCCATGGACTCCTTAACCAGTGACCAGAAATTACTATTTTTGATTCATGCATGAATTTCAGCTTAAGAAAATGTAGTGGCCTGAACTGATTTTCAGGTAGAGTTTGTGTTCAGTGTGACTCACTAGGTTATAAATCATACAACTTGTTAGCAGTCCTTTTTCCTGCCAGCTCTGTGGCATCTCATCAGGGACACACCATTCCAGCCTTCAGCTGCTCTGTTAGGGAATAGACTTTTATCTCCTGTGGGAGTTCCGCTTTGCTGCTCCTGCAGTAGATACCACAATCCAAATGGACTTTCTTCTTGCAAGCAGTGGTGGGCTGTTCTCCTGCAGAAACTCTCAAGGAGCTGAGTTTCATCCCATCCCTCTGTTTCCCAGCGCACTAGTGGTGTTGAGACAGTGGAATCTCCTGTAAGTGCAGATGTAGGAACAGGTTTCCCGCACCCACAGTTTACTACGGTGGCATTTCCTAATGTACTATAACACTTCTGTGTGGTAAACAGAAGCATCGCTGCCAATGTGCTGTGCTTATGCTTAGTACTGGGTACCAAAATACTAATTACTAGACACCAGTTGTTCTAAGAAACATAAGTCAACACACATTTTGCATCTACAAATAAACACTGATTGGTAGAAACAGCCATAGCAAAGAGCACAAATAAACACCAAAAACTCTGTTTACAGTTAGCACATTTTTATGTAATTATTCTAAATGCGTACTCTTAAATACCACATTTTGGGGTACAAATGGCTTTTCAGCTATTGGAATCAGCTTCTGTTTCTCATCTCCAGTTTTTTTAATAGCCATCTCAGTGCCACTCGACAGTATTTCTTATGCAGTCTGCTAAGATTTCCCCTAGATGTGGTTAATTGCAGCATTCTTTCCTGGCTGACATAAAAAGCATTACTGAAATTTTAGGTTGTTTCTGACAGTGTCATTTACACAGAAAACACACTGAGTAAAAAATTGAGATATTACTTATTTTGAAAAACAATTTATGCTTTTATCCCATCACTGTCCCACTTGCAGCCACATCGTTCTGACCAACGTAGAGGATAATGTATCCTTGTTATAAGACATTAGAAACTGATGCTTTTATTAAGCTGACCTTGTTTTGCCTGCTTCAGAAGAATTTTTGTGGACTGCTATGAAGTCATTTGGGAAAATACATCTGGTCTTTGTGTTTGTTGCTTACACACCGTAAGACATAAGGCCTTTCTCCTGCTTAGCCATTAAGAGAGTTATAGCTGAAAATTTGATTAAGAAAACTCATTAGAGAAGCTTGGTGATTGGAATATTATATCTGATATGAGCGTTCAAATAAAGAGAAGGAATCTGTATTTGAAACTGGTGGCAAACATCTCTCCTTGGTTCCCTCAGGTTATTTATGTACTGATACTGTGGTTTTGTGAGCTGTCTAGCTTAAGCAGTGGCCAGAATTTGACTTAGGCAGATTTGTGACTTCTGATATTTAAAGATGTTCCTTTTAAAACTGTGGTTTTAATGAGAGAGAGAAGGACTTAGATCTTGTTTTTCTAATAGGCCAAAATGAGAAGATACTGGCTACGTCCATGTGATGGTAAAGAGTCGAAGTAAATTGAGTAAACCGACTGAATGCTATTTTAGACCATTATATGAAAGGGAACTTAAAATACTTTCTTCTTTTTTCAGGAATAGACAATCTCTATGAGAGGGCTCTTCACATCCGCAAACTCCTCCTCACTTTGCCCAGGTCGGTCCTTATAGTGATGAGATACCTCTTCGCCTTCCTCAACCAGTAAGTGCTTTATAATTCCCGAGGTACTGTGTCTTTATCTGCCTTCCTCTGCTGGAATTGAAGTTCTTGGGGTTTACTCATGCTGTATGTAGAACTTATATTTAAGCTCCATTTAACACAAAAGATGATGTTCTAATAGGCAATGAAAATAGAAGGAAAACACCAGTTTTCATTCAAATTAAAATTCTATTTGTCCAAAACTGAGCAAGGTTGTAATAAGACAGATTAAATTGTTGTCTGAAATGGGGAGGCTACAGCATTGAAGCCAGTAACAAAATAAGCTGGTAAGAAAAATAACAAATACAAACTGTATCTACATTAGACATGGTTTACGTAATTTAAAAGTAGAAAATTTTTTTCCGTATCTCAAGCTGGATTTAATCTCCTAATGGGAAAAATAAACAGTATATTCAAGCAGCACAGGCACTACAAGCTACCTATTTGATGCCAGGAACTGCTAGGGTGAGACTTTGTGTTGCTGCTTCTATTTTCTGGCGATAGGGCTACAGTACAGAGAACATGCATCCCCTGTGTATGCTTCGATATAAAGTAGCTTGGTTCTCACATTGCAAAACAGAGGCAGCTGCTGGAAGGAGGGTTGTGTGAGAAAGGGAAAGTGGTGTTCAAGTCTTCATCATCCCAGAAAAACTTCTTCATTCTCAAAAAGAAAATAAAAGACAGGTTGAGCAATTACACTGTGTTTCTCCCTCCAGTCCTTCACAGCCCTCTCTGGTTTTGCTGACCCCCGGTATTTTCACTGAAAATTTTGCTTCTTGTGCACTTTGCCCTGATTCTAGCTTTTCTTTTTCTGCTGTCATATTGTCTGTTTCCTTTATATCTGATTTTGTATTGCCTTCTTCCTCTTTTTTCCCTAAATTTGCCCTCTGCTGATTCATTCTGTCTTTATGACCTTCCTCATTTCATTCATCCTGTCTGTTCCTATAGAAACAGGGTCTTTCAGCCCGGTTATGTGTGCATGCCTGTATTCACAGCTGTTCCCATTTCCTTTCTTCTAGTAATTTGTGAACCACTTTCAAGCAATATTTAAGAGAGGGGCAGAGATCTACAGTTTTATGAAAATAACCATTCATTTGAAACATTAATTCATCCCCCAAAAGTGACGCTGTGTAAATGTCTCAAAGGCTTATATCACAGCTTCTCCTCTACTTAGATATACAGATTGACCAGAGCTGTATGAGGTTGTGCTTGTTACATGGTCTTGTTAGCTACATCTGTGCTCTCCACAGGAATGCAATGCAGAAAGCAGCCTAAATCCCTTACTGCCTCCAAATTGCTCTTGGTGCATCCACAGGAAAAACATTCCTCTGACTTTCTGCAAATCCAATTCTGCTTTTTGCATATGCAGTTATGCCTGCTTGGCCACATGAAGTCATCGGACCTCATGGCAAACCTCATTTGGTCTAGCCTTCTGCTTAAAGTTTCTAACATTAGAACAAGTTGCTCAAGGCTCTGTCCAGTCAAGAACCTCAAAGGGCAGAGAATCCACAGCCTCTCTGAGCAGTCAGTCCCAGTGCCTGGTCACTCGTATAGTGAATATATATATATATATAGTGTGCACTTCCAATTGGAATATCTCTTGTTGTGACTTGAATCTATTGCCTCTCATCCCTTTGCTGTGCACCTATGTCTGACTCTCTCTTGTTTTTAATTTTGATAGTAGAAGATTGCAGCTAGATTCCTCAGTAGCCTTCTCTTCTTAGAGGCTGAACAAACCTAGTTGTCTCCACTTCACTTTATAATCCACATGCTCCAGCTCCCTAGCTGTGTCAGTAGTCCTCTGCTGGATTTGTACCAGTTTGTCAGTCTCTCAAAACAAGACACAGTACCTCACGTCCAGCTTCGTGAGCACCGAGTGGAAGAGCGATAATCAATTCCCTTGGCCTGCTGGCTTTGCTCTTCCTAATAAGCCACGTATGCAACCAGCCTTCTTTGTGGGCGTATGGAATTGCTGCATCACATCCAACCCCTTGTCCAAGAAGTGCTTTTCCCAGTGCTTTCCTTTGGGAGCTGCTATCCAACAGTCAGCTCCAGACTGTAATAATACATCTGATTATTCCATCCCATGGGCAGGACTTTGCATTCATCCTTATTGAACTTGATGAATTCCCTGTTCATTCATTCCTCCATCTTGTCAGGGTCCTTCAAAATGGTAACCCTGACGTTCAGCATATCTACTGCCCCTCCACAGTGTGGCATCATTTGTACGTCAGCTGAGCGTGCACTCCACCCCATTGTCTAGGTCATTCACAGGAAGATGTTGAATGGTATTGGCCCCAGTATTGAGCCCTGAGGAGCACCACGTCTCCAGCCACCAGCAGAACTTAACATGTTTCACAATGATAGATACAATCTTTTTTACGCATTCTTGCACACATAGAAAGGCAAAATCACCTTATAAAACAGTACAACAAGATGTCTCCAATTAACACACAGGACATAATAAATCACGGCATAAAAAAGAGGAGAGCATGATGAATTTTAGTTATGAGAGGAGCTAGTTATGAGGGAAGTCATTTAGAAGGTTTGCCTCTTCAGTTTGTATTATTTGTACATGGAAAGCACTCTCTAAAATGCCCTTTCTAAAGGGAATATGATGCTGTATTTACATACAACCAGACATAATAATTCATATGCCTTACAGAGTGCAGAGCAACACTGAGGCAAAGGACATCCCAGTGCTTCAGGTTCTGTTTGACTGGCCCTGAACAGAACCACTCAAAAGCCAGCATTTCCACTAGAAATGTCAGTGCTTCTAAACAAAGAAATAAATAGCAACTTTTCATTCAAAATCAAAATTGAAAACTAGTAATATTTCATTTTCTGGCGGAAAGGAGAGCTTGCAAAAGTTGTTTAATAAGAACAATCAAAGCCTTTCATTTGGACACTTCCAAAATGAAACTTGTGGGAGTTTGTGGGCAGAAGGCAACATGCTCAGGGATTTTGGGTTGTATGGTAAAAGCAAACCAGAAGTTGCAAGAGCCTCTGCCAGATCCAGGAACTTAGTTGCCTCCAGAAGACAATCCGGTCTGCCTAAGTTATATAGCCAGTTGATGGGAGAGATGCATTGAAGTCTGATGAGAAATGATAGGCATGTATACCCACTTTGCATCCTGTCTTCTTGGGCCTCCAGGGATAAGCACTGATGAGAGAGAAGCAGCAGCAGGTCATGCATTTTACATTAGCCCATTAGATCATAGTACACTAAACACAATAATGTGGGAACACATACATATGCTTACATATATGTGCTCTAAACTCACTTTATAATGTATATAGCCTATTGAAAAAACCCTCTTTTTTTGTTTTGTTACTTTATGTGGGATTAAGTTTCAAGGAAAACAGGAGATCTCTTAAGCTGTGATGTAAAATAAAGTTTCTCCAGTTTTCAGAATAAGGTTAGTCACAGTGGAAAAGTCAATTTTTCTTTATTTTTATGTTATAACAGCCTTTCACAGTACAGTGATGAAAACATGATGGATCCGTACAACCTGGCCATTTGTTTTGGGCCAACCCTGATGCCTGTTCCAGACATACAAGACCAGGTATCTTGTCAGGCACACGTGAATGAGATAATCAAAACCATCATCATCCATCATGAGGCTATTTTTCCAGATGCTAAAGAACTTGATGGCCCAGTGTATGAAAAATGCATGGCTGGAGATGACTACTGGTAAGTCAGAGTATTACCCTTCTATCTTATCCTTAAGAAAATCATTAGGCTGCTTGTCTGGGTAACTCCTGTAATACAAAATTACTTTCGCATGCAATAGATTTATGAAGATAAATGTGAAGAGCATTTAGGTTTGCATAGTAAAGTGTTAGCTATAAAAAACCATGAAGCAGCCAGATGCAGCCAGAATTCCAGGTGTACCGTGCAGAGCACACAGCCAAGTAGGAAATTGGCTTTCTGGCTGTGAACCACCTTAACAAATTTCAGCTTATGATGCCTTCCCCCTGCTCCTTTCCTCTCTGTCATGGTTTAACCTAGCAGGGTAGCTAAACACCACACACCTGCTCTCTTACTTCCACCCCACCAGTGGGATGCAGGAGAGAACTGGCAAAAAAAAGTAAAATTCATGGGTTGAGGTAAAGGCAGTTTAATAGGACAGAAACAGATGGAAAATAATAATAATAACAACAAAACAACAACATATAAAAGAAGTGATGCACAATACCAAGTGAGCAAGTCATGCTCACCACCCGCCAAACGATGCCCCACCAGTTCCGGAGCAGCAGCCCCAGGCCAGCTTTCCCCCTAGTTTGTATACTGAACATGACATCATATGGTGTGGAATATTCCTTTGGCCAGTTTGAGTCAGCTGTCCTGGCTTTGTCTCTTCCAAGCTTCTTGTGCTGATGAGAAGCTGAAAAGTCCTTGACTTAATGTAAACATAGCTTAGCAACAACCGAAACATCAGTGAGTTACCAAGATTATTCTCATCCTAAATCCAAAACACAGCACTGTACCAGCTACTAGGAAGAAAATTAACTCTATCCCAGCCAAAACCAGGACATTCTCTTAGCAACATACACTTTTATAAATTCAAGGATTCAAAGGTTCTGGGAACTTCTTAACTGACAATGTTGTTTGAAGGAGAGGTGTGTAGGCTTCTTCAGTAATTGTACATTCATAGAATGTCATGAGAATTATGTTGCACATAACGTTATAACATTATAAGAATAATTGTAAATAATCTCATAGGGGTGGCGTATTTTTGATACGTGTGGTTTCTCTCTCTGCCTCAACCTTCTGTTTCCCTTCAGTGACAGCCCATACAGTGAACATGGTACATTAGAGGAAGTGGACCAGGATGCTAGTACAGAGCCCCATACCAGTGAAGACGGTATGTCTGTTACATTGCTGTGCCTTCGATGGGAGTAAGTTTTACAGGTGCTCCATGCGGGAAACCTTCTTCCTTTCCTAATTTTGTCCTATTTGAAAGAAGGAGATTTCAGTCCTGGTGTTCTGTGGCAAAGCCAGCATCTTTAATCTCTGTTTGTGTGCTTTTTCACACTGATTCATCTGTGTTTGACCAGCTGTTTCCTTGTTCTCTCCTGATTTGCCCAGACACAGGAAGGGCAAGAGAGAAACTATTTCGGTCAGCACATGTTATTTTCTGATATAATGTTAACATTTTTAGTGACTGTATTTCGTCCACAAAAACTAAACTTATCAAAAGTGTCTTTAAATACTTCAACTAAGGTATATATGCCATTCAGTGGGCTCTATTTTTATGTGAATTTAAAAGCTGTTCCATCAAAGGGATTTAAAATGACTGAAAAACATGTGTGTATCCCCCACAATGAAACTTTGAACAATAGTCATTTGCTGTACCTATTAATCACATTAACTGTGACAGTTCTTGGTATGATAGATGTGAATGAAAAATTTGATGCATCTCTATCATACCAATTCTTTTTAACCAAGTTTCCTGAAGGTGTATTTGACTGACATATTTCAGTTGGACCATCCTTCAGATGTCCCTCCCAGTAACTTCTGCCCAGTTTCAAGAAAATGCAACAGATGGGAAGAGGTGTCAAAATTGTTAAATAACTACAATTTTCCTGACAATCAGTAGCCAGTTAGAAGTGAAGGATTCAGAATAATGCTTTCTTTAGAGAATAGCTGCAGTGTGAGCTCACTGCATATCTGGCCAGCAGGCAACGCAGACAGAGCAACCAGCACGTGTGCACTTAGCACCAGCAGAAACAAAAGTTGCCTCTTGTCCCTCTCAGAGAATGCATGGAAAGAGGAAGAGGAAGAGACAGAGAGGGGGAAAGGGGAGGAAGTGAGCTACAGCAGAGAGGGAATTCTTAAATTTTTTTTAGAAGGATGTCATAAGGGATACTGGTTAGGAGCTGGGACAGTTGCCATAAGGAAGGGGAACAGGAAGGTGTATCTATAGGAAAACTGGCTGCACTGGTCCCATTGCACACAGAACAATGTAAACAATAGTTCCACTCTAGCTGTACCCGTCTTTTGTCACGTAGACAAGCTGTCAGTGACAGATTGCCTGTCTCTTCCCCTTTGCTGCAGTGAGGAGGGGCAGGCAGAGTCTATTAGTGCAGCTGTTTGGAGAGGAGGGACAGTTGGGTGGGCAGACACCGCAGAAGGGAGAAAAACTGAGAAGTCAGTGTTAATCTTCCGCTTGGGGTGTATACCCATGCCTGCACCCACAGTAGGGAATACTGACAGTTTTATGAGGCAGCTTTTGCATAGGTTCCTCTTGACCAGCTCTGTAGAGCTAAACCCACCGTCTTTTTCCAACACAGTGGCACTAAGTGATATGAACAAACTCATAATTGCACTTTTTCAAGACAGTATAGCTATACTTTTATAAGAGCTCCTTCTTCCATTAGAGGTATGAAGCAAGAGTGGAAGCTGAAGAAGTCTGTCCGTCTGTCATTTAGAACCCAAGTGAAGTAGTGAAAAGCAGGCAACACACCAGTTCCATATACTGCGACCAACTTTGGGGTCTCGTGACCAAATTGAGGCCCAAGCAGGCATGAAAAAGTGGTACAGCTTTTCAGCAGTAATCGAAAGCGGTTACTTCAAAACCACACCTAGGAAAGAATGAAACATCAGCAGGATCCAGGGGAGCAGGACCATGTCATCATGTAATGCATCACCCGTGCCTCGATAATCATGGGCTCTACCCCACCACTGCGTTGTTATAACAACAGTTTTACATTCCTGTTGTGGTGCTACCTGTGTTATGACTGTGCCACTGGTGAAGACAAACCCTGAAGAGAATAGCTGTCGAAAGGACAAAGTTCTGTTAAAAGATTTCACTGCTCGAGAAATGTTGTTTTGTTCACCAGATTGGCCAGCAATTTAGTTCTAGTTGCCCCATCACACCTTTTTAATTAATTCAGTGCTGAAAGGAAGTGGACATTTGTGTTTACAGCAAAATAATTGTTAGCACAAAAATATTTGTAATCTAGGGAAATACTGCTGCAAAGATAAAGATTAACAAGCCTGGATCACATACAAAACAGTGTCAGTCTTCAGTTCCTGCCAGCTCTAACCCATTTTTTTCCATGGATGCAGCTTTCTGTTATATAGCACATTTTTCTAACATAGGTTACAGGCTTTAAATTAAATGCATTCATCATCTCTGCACATATATTCATATGTTTGTCCTTTGGACAATTATTTTAAAAAAAATGTTCTTCACTAGGTATGAGAATAGGTGAGAACTTTTCAGTTTGCATATTGAGCTTCAGGAGAGTCACTGATTGACCTGTGGTGGACAAAAAAAAAGCTTCTGTTAAAGGGTCTGGAGTATTTTGGGGGTTTAATGTGAATGATTCATTGATCATAAGCTGGATGCATCACTGCCAGCTGTATGTGGAGAGAGAAAAAGAGAGGCATAGCATTGCTGCTGTATTGATCAGACACATGATACTTACATATTTCCTTCTGTTATGAGATGGAAGGAACGGGTTCTATAAATGGAGGGGTGGTTATGTTGAAAATCTGATTAATTTTATGCTGAAATGTTGTATATGCAAGACGAAGCAGCTAATCCCATAGGAATTACAGTTATTGAAACATAATTGAGAGGCTATGACCAAAAGTGAAGGGATTTATTTTTCTACTTTATTCTTGTTATAAGAGTCACTTGCTGTATAAAGTTAAACTACAAATGACTCTCTCTGTGCCTACTAGAATAAAGCCATCTGTAGGGACTGGCTCAGTAGTGCTAGGAATGTTTAGTTACAATTTAGAAAACACAAGAATTATTAAAATTAAATTATGTCTGCAGAGTTAAAATCTGGTAGCTTGGGGAAAAGAAGATGGGAACTTATGATTGAGCATGTAAATACTTAATAACTGTTAATTTTAAGCATATAAATTGCCCTTTTTTTCTAAGGTTACTGGTGTTCTATATTTCTGTTGATCACTGGAAAGGGAAGAGTGAAAGAGAAGGAGTTGTATTTTACTGCAGTGTTTTCAGTCTTTCTTAAATGTGCAGAAAGTATCCCTATTAAGGAAAACACATAAGTTTCTTTTTTTCTCCAAAATGTGGAAATGAGATTTAATTTGTGAAGTTCAGAACATCTGGGCTCAGGCTGAGGCACAAAAAAAATCTATCTGTAATTTGGCTGCAGAAGAGTCTTTACCTGCAAGTGTTTCTGCAGTAAAGATTCAAAGGATGTTGGTCGTGTTTCGCTGAAGCAGTTTTTAGCATATTTCCTTTACCTTCAGTTTGCTGGAGGTTTTTTATTCTTGTTGAAGGCATATGGAAAAGGGTGAGTAGGTTTGTTTTCAAAGGAAGTAAGAGAGAATTTCCTGAGGAAGTTGAACAGATGGATTTCTCCTGGGAAAACACATATAATTAGTGTCATACTGTTCATAGACATCTCATGCACATAGGGTAAAAACTGAGATCGTAGTTCTGCTGGGAACAAAAATTGCAGGGACATGTAAGACTGTTAAGTTACTGTTGTGTCCCCAACACTTAGTAATTTTCCTGCTTTTCAGTAGTGCATGCTGTGATCAATGTTTTGCCAAATTCTGTTCTGTCAACACCTTGCAACACTTCTCTGCTTTTGCTGTTCCCCAGTCAGAGAGCTGCTGTCCTGAGGGCAGGACTTTGAAACTGCAAAGCCGCTGTTCTCTGATGGGGTGCAAGAAGAGGATGGAGATATCAAAAGATAGCATCTTCCCAGGGAGTTCAAGGACATACTCTTCCTGACAGCCAGGGTACATCTGGGAGAATTGAGGAAGAGCAGAGCAACAGCAAACTCCCTACAAAAGCGCAGGGGATGGTCTCCCCCATTTTCCTTAGCTCCTTGTACCCTGAGGTGCAGAGGGCGGTGCGGTGCCACTTCAGTGCCATCACCTCTGTAGGGAGGCTACTGCTACATCTGGCACTCCAATCCCAAAATCAAAATTAGCACTTACGTTTCTTCTGCCCTTTCTGCTCTTCCAAGCAGTGGAAGATTTTCCCACAGTTCTTCAGTTTGTCCTAATTTTTCACTTCCATAGCATTGCCTGAGTCACTAGAGATGATAGCTGGTGAGATCCTTTATGTCGTCAAATACTTCTTGCTATTGTAGGCGAATGCCCCCAGGAATGGATAGAACAGCGCAATTACATTTCCTCCAAGGTGTCAGTTGTACAGTTAGACATTCAGTACCACACAAAATTTGTGTTACAGATCCCAAATCTAGCTTTCATCACCTTTGCTTTTTTAGAAAAGCTTGTCTGTCATTCAGTAACCTTGATATTAAATGGCTTAACTTTTCAAAATGCATTTATTTCTAGGAGTAATTGTCATGGTACTTTGGTTTTAACTATTAAGGCTTGACCTGTAACAAGGTGAATTACTGTTTAAGTAGTCTCAGTACTGTTTGCTATAGGGAAGTTCACTCCATGTAAAAGCAACACTCGAGCAAAGAAAATGCCCCTTTCAAGACAGTAAAACCTGTCTGAACTGATTTCTGGTTCTATTAAGAAAACTGTGTGAGATCTACTGGGCACGCCTCCCAGTAGAGGTGGGATTTGTTACCGAGGCGATCTAATGAATGTGTCTCAAAAGCCACACTTGTTATGGGCACATTACCAACTCATACAGCTGGTTCCAGTGGGGCAGCTTCCTTCAGACCTCTGAGAAAGTGTGTGAGTCTTGCAGGCGACGGAAGGATACAAAAACCAGATTCCTGTCGTGCACCACACTTAGATTAGTGTAACTCTACTGAGGGAGGTAGAACTATTTCAAGTTTAGTCCATTAATCTGTAAATAAAAAGACCTGTATACAAAAATGTGGGATACAATATGGTCTGTTTAAATTAGCAGAGAAATGGGAAATCCCATAGTTAATCAGCATAGGCATCTATCAATCAGTCCAGTACCCATGACTGTTACCAGTTACCTTCAGAGAATGTCAAAGGAAAATAGGTACAGGAAATTTGGGATTTTCTTTCTTGATGTAAAGTTTTTATAGTTTGGTTGGGGTTTTTTACATTTTAAAGTATTACTGGCTAGTGAGTGTCTGGCTCTCTGAAACCTGGGAGCTTTTGCTTCTGAATTCTTGACCCGTTCTTCCATAGCCCATAACTTACCTGCAGTCTCAGAACAGTGTGTTCATACAGATGTCTGCTCCTTCTGAATCCTACCTGATTCCAGTAATACCTTCTTATAAAGAATTCCACAAACAACATGCATTAGGTGCATTAAGAACAGCATTCTTTTGTCAGTGTTACATTATTGCTATTCAATTGAATATTGTCATCTTCAACACGATGGAAGATAAACAGGCATGTTCAGTTTTATTTCTTTTCATTTGTCAATAGTGTCTTTCCATGCCTATAGTCGCTTTGTCACATCTGTACTCTCTGTTAGGGATATACTGTAAACAGAGTATCTAGAAATGAAAACAAGATTGTATATTAGAATATACACACCAGCATTAAAGGTTTCATTTTCCAGAACGTTTCTTTCTATGTCATCTTTACCTTTTCTTCGCTTAAAAACATAAAACCAAGAAATATATCACCACCCACCCACCAGGGAATGCCTGTAGCGAGCCATCCAGTAAGGATGCATTTTCAGGAATTATTACTATCATTGCTGGGTTCTTATTTGCGTTTATATAATCAAAGTAATTTCTGCCAGTGTACATCACTTTTGCATTTGTAACAGTGGATTCCTCATACCACTTTATGCCATTTCTGGAAAGTTTCCAAGTTTATGACTCCTGAACACCCTGGAGTTTTTCACTGACAGAAGCTCTTAGCATGACTGCAGAAGCAGCAAACCACAAGGGAGCCTTCTGCAGGCTGGGCAAGTTATTAAAAAAATGAGCTGCAAAGTATAAGCTCGGTAAAGGTGCTATCATTAACGTTTTCATGCTGCAGGATGAAGTTAATTTTAAAAAGACATTCCTCTGCAAAATGTTGTCATAAAGGGACAGTGGCTTTCATTACCAGCCTGGTTCTTTAGGGAATTACAACCTCAGCGATTTTAATTTGTACCAGACAGAGAGTTGCTATATTAGTCATTAGCCCAGATGTTAATTTCCATCTAAATATTGCTCCAATTATGTAAAGAAGTTCGTCATTTTGGAGACTCTGGGTTACTGGAATCAACAAAGCGTGTGATTTTTAAACCCGTATTTTGCAGGTTGTTCATTATGTTTTGAGACCGTGATGATAAATTTTGATCTGTTTGAGTGCAGGTGCTTTGGGTTTTGTGCAGAAGAAACTACAGGTTGCTAAATTCGCAGCTGTTTTATTGATGTCTGGGCACAGCTCTGAAGATACCTGCAGGCAGACGTTCAGCAGGGACCCTTCACTGACATCAGTAGGTTTCTGACCCAAGCATAGGTTACAGGATGGAGTCCATTACCAATGTAAGGCTGAATTTACCAGCATACTGACAGGACTGCTGTAACCAATGTTTGACTTCAGAAAATACCAGCAGAACCAGAGGAACTCAGGATGTTGGAGCAGGCAGAGCTGCCTTAGGCAACTTCAGGCCACACAGGGACTGCCCCCATGGAGTCATCGTCCTGAGGCAGTCTGGAGCCATGTGCCTCGCTCGGAAAGAGTGTTAAGGAAGAGATTAAAGCACTAGGCTTCAGTGTTGTGTAAAACACTAGGTTTTCACTAGGTCTGCACACTCATCACATAAAAGACAGAAATCTCTTAGCCCAATTAGGCAGAATATCCCTGCACAGGGAAATCCTGTCTTCCTTCCTTTGCCACTGCAGATGTTACAGGCACTCCTGTTTACTTTTCCTTTATCACACTGGTTCCTCAAGCCTCTGATGATTCATCTGAGTTTGTTCATCTTATTTTCAGAGGTCTTCATTGTCTGACCTCCATCCCGCTCCCCAGCCATGAAGGAGCCCTTGCAGCAGGAGGCAGAGGCCCTTTCCCAGCTGCAGCTATTGCAACTTTTGAGTATGCTGTTATTTGCAGCTTGCAAAGCAACCCAGATGTTTCACACATGGGGCACAGATTGATTATGTTTCTTTGTAAGAGACGTAACTACTGCCTGAAGTCTGCCTTAGCTGAGCTGATGTCAGTCAGCTCTGCTCAATAAGAATGAGCACTGAGAAAATGCAATAAATGGGTTTTATGAAAGCAAAATGAGCAGATAAGCCAGTGTGGAATCTGATTATCTGTTCTTCTTCCCTCCCTACCCAGAGTGCGAGCCCATAGAAGCTATAGCCAAGTTTGACTACATTGGAAGATCTGCACGAGAACTGTCTTTCAAGAAAGGAGCTTCCCTTCTGCTCTATCACCGAGCATCTGAAGACTGGTGGGAAGGAAGGCACAACGGAATTGATGGCCTTGTCCCTCACCAGTACATAGTGGTGCAGGATATGTAAGCAGTGTCTGGTGTGACTAAGTTCTTGGTGGGGTGTAAAAACATGCTGAAGCAGTTAACAAAGTGACTTCCAAATGGGACAGTGGTTTGAAGGCTCAGATAGATTAAACATTTGCCTTCCGTGCAGGATGCCTCTGTCTTTATTGCCCTGAATTGACAGCTCTTAATCAAAAGCTACCGTGAGGTTAAGCTGATTTGTTTATGGATATGTTCCCAGAACATTAAGAGACAGATGCTGCTGCACCTTTTTTAATTTGACTATCTCTTTGTAGCAGTTGCTGACATTTAATTTCAGAATAACAAGGGCTGGAGAAATGCAGCCCTGAACTCTTGTTTTATAGTATTAAGAATGTGCTTTGCCAAGTATGACAAAGTTGTTCTTTACAGAAAGGTTACACTCAAAATGTAAAAAGCTCAATAAACAGAAGGATTATGAGCAATATTTGGAGACATGGAGAGGCTTCAGCGCGTTGTAACATGCCAGCTTTTCTTAAGGGGGTTAAAATCTGGGAGTGCCAAGGTGCTTTCTGTCACACTTAACTCACTGACTTCTCACCATGTGTGTTCTGTTTAGGGATGATACTTTCTCAGATACACTGAGCCAAAAAGCAGACAGTGAGGCCAGCAGCGGACCCATAACTGAGGACAAGTCATCATCAAAGGACATGAACTCTCCTACTGACCGTCACTCTGATGTGTATTCAGGAAGGTAAGCTTGAGCATAACATGTTTTCAGTAGTACTGCTCACAGCTCAGGTAGCATAGCAATTACTTCTCCACATGCTTTCGGTGGGTCACTGCAACTTGTCCTGTAACCGCTTCTTCATTGGCGCAGGCAAAGAAAGAGATCAGAACCTCCACCTCCTCTAAGACGCCCTGGCAGGAGCAGTGATGGTCACTGCCCAGTACACGCACCTCACCCTCTCTCCAACTCATCCGTGGAGCTAGGTTCCCCCAACCTGGCAACTCACTGCAGTCCCAGAGCCCTCCTTCAAAACCGCAACCTCAATGCTGACAGCCCTGAAAGACGGCGTAGACCTGGGCATGGCAGTCTCACTAACATCAGTAGGCACGATTCTCTAAAGAAGATTGATAGCCCTCCAATTAGAAGATCTACATCATCTGGTCAGTACACCGGTTTCAATGACCATAAACCACTGGACCCAGAGTCAATAGCTCAGGTTTGTGTCTCTTTTATTTTACGTCACTCTGTGATTTTCTGAGAAGAAAGCCTCGGTGAATAGCATAGCACAGAGCACAGACGCTGGTAGGAGTGCGTGTGCAGGAGAATATCCTACTTAGCTTTCCAAACAGAGTGTGTGTGGAAGAAGATGAATTAAGGGGTCTCGGATAGAAGAAGCACAAGGGGAAATAGACATTGCAGAAGCAATAAAAAGAAATTATTTTCCGTTATACTGTAACGAAATTGCCTCAGCCACACGGAACACCAGGATGGTATATGATTACAACAGCTACGTAAATCACTGCTCGGATGAAGGTTGGCCTATTCTAACTTGCATGTAATTAGTGTTCAATTATGTCTCAGTATGATGGTATTCAGAAAAGTGCTCTGATGGTGAGTAGCAACCATTGCCATTCAAAGCACAGATTTACATTCCAGGGCCTTGTGGATTTTACGTAGTTTTCATATAGTTCATATATAGGTCATACCGTATTTGATTTGGTGCTTATAGTTGAGCCTAAGAACATAATGTGCAAGATGATGTGCATGCATAAATGGTGGGCCATCTTATCTCTGTGTGAACACACACCGGTCTCATTCCTGGCAGTGAAGAGTTGAAAAGGATGGACTAGGGAGCACCCTGATCATCAGATTGGTCTGGTGTACAGAGCTGGTAACAGCTCTTGAGCAGATAGATAGCACTGTCTCCAGAGCTAGCATTTTGTCTAGGTAGAATAACATGATTACTAGGGGCACCCTGTGGGTGCAATATGATTGCAAAAGTATTTTACAATAACGCTGGCACTTGTATTTTAAAGTTCAATGTACTGGTAATGCTTACTTTCAAACTCTGCTTCCAGCGGAGGGCAGAAGGGTCATGCTTGCATCAGAAAGCTGAACCATGTATTTGAGTTACAAAGTGTAAATGTTGTTTTTGTTTTATTTTCTGTAATTTATTTGTTTACTTTCCTGGAACTACAGACAGTGCTGTTTGGCTGAAGCTTTTTATTTTTTATTTTTTGCCTTTTTTTTTTGCCTAGACTAGTGATCATTCAGCAGCGAGAGAACCCAAACTTTGATTAAACTGTGTCAAAGTCACTGTGAGCAAGCAGGGAACACCAGATATTTTAACCGTAGTTGTATCTCAGTACCACTGAAAAGTAGTAAATTAGTGTCTTGGTGCATTCTTTTAGCATTTGTGCCAGAAATCCTGATGAAGGAAATAACTTCTTAGGTAAGTTCACTGAATGATATCTTGCAGGTCTTTTCTGATTAAGATGTAACTCAGAGAAACAAGAGGAGAGAGGAGCTGATAGACACACAAGTTTTGTTTCCTTACAAAACCAGGTCTTATAATCCATGTGAGGGAATACAGATCCTGAATGCCTGAGGCACTAGATAAGGGGAGCAGTTAGCAAGTGGACTAAAATCTTTACAGCTGTCAGTGGCAGAAATCTTTACAGTTAAAAACACTCCTAAGCAAATATCCATTGTCCTGACAGTCATTTAATGAAATGGCTTGCAGGTTGATTGATTTTTTTGATTCCGTCATGTAAAAAGGTTAAATATTTGTAAAGTCCAGCCAAAGCTACCATCTTGTCAGTCATAGTGTCTTTCAAATAAATCTGGTGGAAATTGGTTTTAGCACTATAATATTCGTTAAAGAGAGGATGGTTGGCAACTTAATTAATGCATTTTTCACCCCCTCCCATTGCTCTTCTGGTGCTTTGCGTTCAGTAGAAATTCAAATGACCTGCTGCTCTCTCTGTGCTCTGATCCAGGACATCGAGGAGACTATGAACACGGCACTGAACGAGCTCCGTGAGCTGGAGCGGCAGAGCTCAGCGAAGCACGCCCCCGATGTTGTGTTGGACACCTTGGAACAAATGAAAAACACCCCCACCCCTGCCACCTCCACGGAGTCACTCAGCCCTCTCCACAGTGTCGTTTTAAGGAGCTCCGAGCCCCAGATCCGCCGTAGCACTAGTTCTTCCAGTGACACCATGAGTACTTTCAAGCCCATGGTGGCCCCTAGAATGGGAGTGCAGCTGAAACCTCCTGCTCTTAGGCCAAAACCTATTGTTCTTCCAAAAACAAATCCTAGCATAGGGCCTTCCCCTCCTTCCCAGGGTCCAGCCGACAAATCTTGCACAATGTAGACAACTCAGCCACCCACAGTGCCCAGCTGGGGTATGCTAGGGAAAGGGATGGATTAAAAATAAGAAGTCAGGGCTCCATAACATTGTTTGTTCATGTTTGTAACTGGAGAGGCTTTGTTTTTCAGTGTTTTTGAATGTATTGTCTGAAACTAGCTACATTAACATGGGCATTTGTATTTTGTATGGTTTCAATTAAAAGAAAAACTGGACAATTGTGCATCGTTTTAAAAACAAACATAGACTTACTTGAAAACTTGATGCTGCACCATTTGTAATAAAAACAACACAGATCACAAACAGCTTGCCACGTTGTACCATACTTCACAGTTTTGCTGTAGCTATATAATAACAGATCCTGCACGAAACTAAGGGGCAGGGGGTCAAGGGAGGTGGGACCTCTCACTTCTGGGTCACCAAACCAAATCTCAAGCAGGTTAGTAAGAGCTGAAATTTAGCGTGTGAGGATTAAGTGTCTGTGGAATGTCTAAGTCATCTCAGGCCACAGTTCTTATTTAAGACACACCAAAAAAACCCCACCAAACCCTCACAACTCTTATAACTGGCACCAAGTTTTAGCTTTCCCGTTGGCAGTCTCACTAGAGACAAGCGCTAGATGGATCTGGCGATCACATTGCTCTCACCGATAAAAAGCAGCATTCCAGGTCACAGCTAAGGCACATCTCCAGGATAGTATCTAGAAACTCCTTTTGCAGCCCTCTGTAATAGTGTCCCTGTTCCTATGAAGCTAGACCTTCTTTCCCTGATACCATGTTTTTCACAAAAGCTAAATTCATTTAAGTTCATAGTTGAGCAAGCCAGGCTCTGGGGGAGTATGTGAACCTGTTGGTCCATTAGGCAGGCTGATAGGCAATTGAAAGGATCAACTACACAGTAATTCAGCCAAGTATCCCACTGACTTTATTGCTCAGTGTCCAAGTAAAGACACAGTGTGAGTCATCATGGTTGGAGTTTGAGCTGACCTAGCTCCGCTGGCTGCCTTGCGCAGCGCAAGCGCTGCACCCGTCCTGGGTTATGCTGACGGCACCAGGACAGGGACTCTCTGAAGAGGGACAACCTCCTGCCAGTGATGCAGGGGTCACTCACAGGACAGATAGCTGAGTTTCGACTGCCTAGATTCAAGCTGACTAAAGTTTTCCATAACAACTTCCCCTCCTTCCCCCCCCCCTTTTTTTTTTTTTGAATGACAGAAACCAGTACCTTTCTTCTGTCTGTGAGTGACAACTGTTAACTTTGCTTAGAGCACTGTTGTTAAGCTTTGTTGGGCGTGAACTAAATGTACAGCTGTTTTGCACATTGCAACAGTAAGCCATAGTATTATTTCTGTGAATATATTTTCCGACATCCAATCCATAAAATAAGTTTCAGTGAAGAAGATGGGAGGAAGAAAAAGAATCTGTTGTGGTCCACCAACAGGAGTACAACTGGCTTTAAGTAAGATCTGTCTTTCCATGGGTTCTTTAAGATCTCACTGTTGGAAAGCTTGGAGTGGTACCACTCGCTATACATAAACAATTAAGTCTGGGAGAAGAATAACAACAACATTTGACAGGCATAATTACTGAGGTGATGGGAGCAGTTTCCTGTTGTTTAGGAACAACTTATTCCTGCTCTGGTTTACACCCTGTAGATAGCTAATGCGAAGCCCCAGGTGTGAAAAGTACCTCATGAACTGCCTCCGACACCCAAACCGCTCCTGCTCTTTGCAAACCCTTCTCGATCCAGCTGCAGACTTCATGCACGTCTAGGTTAAAGGCAAAGTCTTAATCCGCCACAGTGGACTGTGCTGCATCAGTCAGCGAACCTCCAGCCCTCTCGACCATACTGCCTAGTCCTAATGCCGGGGCAAGAGCCTAAGCCAGGGCAGCCCCAGCTGCTGACCAGCACTGATCTATAGGGTCTGTTCACTTGGTCAGGACCAGAGATATTTTCAAGTAGTTCCCCAATTTACTAGAATCAGTGGAACAAACTGGAATTTCAGCTTTCATTCACATGCAGTTTTAGTCTAGCATTTTTAAATTAACCCACCTGGCATAATTGAGATGGATACCTGTATCTTTAAATTGCATAGGGAATTTTGTATGTTTAAATAACTGTACTGGACTACATAATGCTTATATTAGAAATTGTTTAGCAAAAGAAAATATTAGAAACAGTGCATTTAGTGAATGCATCCACTTAGTGCATTCACACAGTTAAATGTGTAGTTTGATGGTTATTATAGATACTTAAAAGTATAGTAAGTGGATATGTAACAGGAAAGACTGCTACAACTACAGACGTACTAAAGGGTAACTCCTGCACACCTAATCCAATCAGTATTGTCCTTTACTGTCAAGTTTGATGAATTGCAGTACTGGTAGCTTCCTGCTTGTTGACTGTTACCTAATTGTGTCAATGTACATCTGTAGTATGTACATGTGAAAGTGCCTTTAAATTTTAGAGGAGCTTTAGCCTTGCTCTTGTACTGTTGCATTTCCATTGCATCCTTCTCTGTTCCTGTATGGCTGCATTCCCATTGCATTCCTTCCACTCCTGAAAAACAAATAAAACCAAGGAAATTTCACAGTTCTGGAAGAGAAATGTACTGTTAATCTGTTGTGACAATGCACTTTTATGTATAGTACTGTACATTTTTGGCATGTACCATTACAAGCTTCAGTATACATTCAGGTTTGTTCCTCATAGTGTATCTTTATAATAAAGAAGATAGTTCTGTCTGTGCGTGTAGTTTTGCTGGGTAAACTGCCGTTATCTTCTAACATGGACTGCCAATCTACCTTTACCTTCCACAGAAAGGGAAAACAACCAGCACCCCCAGCCACCCACACACCCCCCTGCATCAGCTCCCATCATCGTCTCGGCCTGAAGAAGTCCTTTTCCCCCGACAGGCTCAAAAAGCACCACCCCCATAAACTCGCTCAAGTCCCTCTGTAGCTGGAGATCCCCCCACAAAGAGCCACCAACCTCGTGCGGTTCTGCCTGAGCACCCATCAAGGGTGGCCCACCCTGCTCCTGCTGGCTCTGGGAACTGCCTGCCACCCACCCACCGGGCACCTCACCTCAACCCTCCTGCTTCCCGCAGGAAAAACAGGCACACGCCAGCCAGCCCGGCTCCCTTCGTGCTGGGAAAGCTGCTGTAACGCAACTGTTTGTTAGTGGGCTCATCGATCAGCCCGTGGTGTCAGCCCTTGCATCGCCCTGTCCAGTGACCTACTTTGAGTATTTCTTCTCATCCCCTACTGCACAAAAGCCGACTAAGACATGCAGGAGGGGACAGCAAAGGTCATTCATTGCTCATTCAAGGTCCCGCACAGCCCGGAGGATGCATAAGCCAATTTCCACAGTCAGCCCATACGCTAGTGAGGAGAGAGGCTTCTGGTGGCCTTTCATTCATTTTAAAATAAATAAGGACACACAGGAAGAGGGGTCTCCTCCTGTTGTGTAACGTGATGTTTCGGTGTTACACTGTGCTGCCTTCTTAGCTTGCTTCCAGGTTTAGTAGTGGGAAAAAACACAGCTCTCACAGAGACAGCCAAGGGGTTTGCCAGGTGACTAGGGAACCACTGATTTACCAGTACTCAGAAACGCAAAGGGGCGGTGAGTTGTTTTGCTGGGAAAACCAATTAACCGACCAGAAAACCAGCAGCAGCAGCAGCGGGGTGCTCAGCTCTCGGGCCGCTGCCGAAAATCGCTGTTTCAAGCCACATGCAGCTCCAGGACACGGCACTGCCACAGCCCACAGAAACACACACCCCCAACCGGCCCAAGGACACAGCAGAGGAGCAGCCCAGGTTTTAAGTTCTTGGTAGAGACGCAGGGTTTGTTACTTACTCTGTGGCTCGCAGGGACTTATCCTGCCCAGAAGGATCCACGGTCACTCTGTTCCATCACTGCTAGTCTGCGGAACAGGCCTTGACATTAGTCTGGATGGTGCTGGTATGGGGAACAACTGAAGCCAGCTGAAGCTAGCGATGGTACAGGATCCAAGTACCATTCTTGTAGGTAAGAATATTGCTTTTCCCATGAACAAGGCTCTTGGGAGAGAAAGGAAAGAAAACAATCTATAATAGATGAAAGCCCAAATTGATCGACAGACTGCCACAGCCTCGGCCTCAGCCTGGCTCACACGGCCCCCCCAGCCCCCTCCCGGCACGCAGCCCTGCTGCACACACACCCCCCCGCCACCACCCTGCTCCCCAGCAGGGCTGCAGCCCCAGCACGGTGCGCCCGTTCCCCTCATCCAGCCACCCCGCTGATCAGCGAGGCCAAAACTGGTGGAAAGGAAAACAGAACATGGCAGGTCACCAACCAGGCCATCTCATCCACCATCCCAGCCAGATGGGAGAACAAAACTTGTGTGGCAGCGCTAAGCCAGACTTCGGGGAGAAAAGAGCGGTGTAATTCCTCACCTTCCCACTCCCGTGGCAGATACAGCGGGAGCCAGCAGGCCCACGGGCTGGAAGGTGACACGCAGAATTTGATGCTGACTGAGGGATTCAATAGCATTAAATAATATTTAATAATCTGGCTCTGGCTGAGTTGGACAAGTCTCTGTAGGTTTTCTTTCACCTTTCTCAGTACGTACGTGCAGATTAAAAAAATGCAGGAATACAGGTTTTACACTTGACCCTGTGGTCACCTGAGCCGGTGCCCCACAGCCGCACAAGGACGGTGCATCCCTCAGCTGTGTCTGCGCCATCTCCCAGCAGGGTCAGGCCACACCGGTCGCTGCAGAGACCCAGCAGCAGCTTTTTGTCTGGGGTCGGAGATAGTGGGTTTTCCTTTTTTAATTAACAAACTGCATTGATTTTTTTTTTTTTCCAGGTAGCATAGTAATGGAGTAAGACTGGAAGTACAAGGCGTAACAAATTTGGCTGTAAAACATAGACAAGTTGTGCTGTAGAAAAGAGGTCAAACATTTCCAGGACTGAAATCAATAGTAGCTGCACTCAGTACTGCGGCACGGATAAACCAAAAACATTGGAGCACATCAATTCCTCCCTTAATATCTGCCATGTCCATTTTCAGTGGTGTACACTGACATCTATAAACACTGACCAAACAACACAAACCAATGATTTACATTTATTTGAATGAATTACCCTCCGGGAGGGACAAATCACCGAGCCCAGCACTGCTCCGGAGTGTAATAAGACAGTCACTGAAATGGTTGGGGTTTTAGCAGTGACTTCTTGACTGCAATGAAACAGCATTAACATGGAGGTTGTTACCAGAGTCATGAATAGTGAATTTAGGTGTGCCAAAGGTGGAAAATAAAACCATTCACAACTTCGACCAAGAACTGCTGAGTACTGTAAAGAGACCCAGTACAACAGATATTTTAATTGGGGTTTTTCCTGCCTACAACGCTTTCAGAGATAGCCATTACAGTAGCACACCAGCACCCCTGGTGACCAGCATCTGGGTGAATACAACAGGGTTATCCACCAGTATTCAACCACTATGCTTTTCTCAGCTCTTTAAATGAATGCTATTCCAAGCATGGGTGAAACATTAATTTGAGATCTAGTGTTAAGAGCGTTTTTTAATTTGTCACACACATCACAAGGCACATTTTACGGCTAAGTCAAAGTTTTTCTGAACAAAATCAGTTCATGCACAAGGTTACAATTAGGGATTGAAACATGGTTAATTGTGGGCTGCCAAATCACGAGTTAATTCTGAACTCTCCTTCATTCCCCCTCCAAAATCACTAATCAAAAATAAAATAGATATATACGTACATATCATTTCTCCAAAGCATAGAGCCGGGTGCACTGCAAAATTCCCGCTGCATGTTTTGTTAAGAAAACACAGTGATGCGGTCTGCCGGGGGGACAAAGCCCTCCATCCCTGCACAGCGTGAATGGCAGGTGGGAGCGGGGCACAGTGGCAGGCAGCAGCATGGGGGACACAGTGCATCCCTGTGGGAGGGACCCCCATTTTCACACACCCACAGGACCACTCCTCTCCTGCACCCCAAGCTGGCAGCACTGCGGGTCCTGCCCAGCTTGCTCCAGCCAGTCCCAGGGCAATGTTTGCCTTGATGCCGTCATATACCTCCGTCCTGCAAAATGCTCCCAGTATTAAAGCATAACTTTGTCAAATACTAGAAGTTTAGGAATCATATAATTTCTTAGGCATTGTAGGCCTAAATGCCATTCGTATCTGTGTACAACAATGAAGTATCCACGTAAAAATGCATGTGTTCAGTGAAGCAGCAGCTGGTTTACAAACTTTTCCATAGAAACCTAAGCTTCTTCTGTACCTGCATTGTAATATTGCATCTCTGATTTAACTTCTATAGAAATAACTGGATTTTCCATTTACAAGTCATCAATTTTGGTGTTTCCTGTTTCACTGTTCTACTTTTTCTTAATTTTTCCTACTTTAGAGGTGTACCAGCAGGCTCAAGTATTTAAACACAATTTTTGCGTGCATTACAATTCATCTCCAGTATCAGGTACATTTCCTATTACTCTAAAGTAAACTCAATCTTTCCAGAGATCTATTAGCAATGCTAGTCATAGAATAATTCAGTTATGCTTAATGTAGTTTTCATTCTTAGTATAAATAAAATTGATGAGAAGACAATTCCTGCAGATAATTTAGTTTTTCCCCAATATTTCCCTTTTTTTTGGTGAAAATATAGAGCTCTGCTCAAGCCTTACAAATTTCCCAGTAGCTTCTGGCCACCCCAGATGTCAGCTGAGCAAGGAGCCCTGTGTGAGGGTGCCTGCGCTGGGTGGCAGCGCTACCCTGGTCCCTGCACCACAGCCTCCAGCCCTCACCGCACCAACAGCTCTGGTCACAGCAACATCAGTAGGACATTTTCCCCTCTGTTAACCTGAATAAGACTATGCATGAGAGCGATCAGATCTATATATCTCCCCTAATATAATCTGAAACTTCTGTGGCACGGTCCAAGTAAAGCAGCATTCAAATGCTGTAGGAGTCGATCCACACCTTGCTCACATGGAGGAGGACTGGAGGCAAATGTGCAACCTGTGCTGTCCCTTCAAAGCTGCTGATGGTCAGACATCACCCCTGAGGCTCTTTTCCCTCTTTGCTAAAGCCAACACAAGCATCTCCAGTGCCTGCGGTGGCTCAGGCTTCCCCCCTGCATCCAGGGCATGGGTTTCTTCAAAGCACTCAAAACAATTGTCTCAGCTGATTAAAGGAAGGATCTCAGTATCAAATAAAAACACATTGGGCAGGAAAACCACATTTGTGTGTGGCAGAAATCCTCCCAGAGTGAGATGCTGCAATTCTGCAAAAGGAAATATATATCACTTTGCCATTACGCTTACACGCAGGAATATTTTTCAGTGTTGCTCACAGTACTCTGAGTAATGGCCAGGAATAATCTGGTTTGTTCATACCTTGTGTCAAAATAGTGCTGAAATGACATTGGTGCTCTTCGCTCCCTGGGCATTTGTTATTCAGCCTGGATCTCTTGGAAATGTCATTGGTAACATCTGCCAGCCCCGGTGAGGGGGTGCTGGGCAGCCCCCTCCCAGCCCCTGCCAGCATCTCGCTCTGCCAGAGGCGGAGGTGAGCCAGGGGAAGGACCTGAGTATGGGATGGTCTTAAGCAGGTCAGAAGAGGATTCTGCATTGGAGTGACAAAAATACGGGACAGCTGAGAAGGAAAGCTGATGTGTTATCCATTAGCCAGCCAGGACTCTTCTCCGCATGACACCTACAGCATTCAATAAAACAGGTACCCATGTGTGGCTGACTGCCCTACTATTTTTAGCTGCTCTGCTTCTCCCCAGACAAAATGTTTAGAGAGAGAAGGAAAGACCAATGTAAGCTGTACCTCTGAGGATAACATCCACATACCTGCACAAACAAAAATACAGCACTTCAACAAGTAAAAATAAATTCAAAAATTAAAAAGAATGAAAAATATATCTGCATGCAAGGTGCACTGAAATCAAGACTCATTTTTTTCAGCTGGTAAAGCCAAAGACTGTAAAAGCCATCCCCTTGTATATACTGGTTTATTGCACTGAGATTTAGGATTTTACATCTTTAATCTCCATGCCTCCTCTCGGAAAAACAAAGGACAGAGAGGGGCTGAGGAAGGGTGGAGGAGATATTGCTTTCTAAGATGGTAGCCCAAAACAGCAATCTTGTAGCCAAAATCATTTACTTTCCGTGAGACACAGGCATTTAGGACAGCGACACGGGAAAGCCACTGCATGTTGAATGATGTCTGGGCAGGGTCCCAGCTGGCTGCCTGCCCCAGCCTTGCCCTCCTTCCGCACCGCCCATCACCTGGGGGTGTGAAACGAAAGGCAGCCCCCCCAAACGCTGCCACGCTGGGCAATGCCCGGCTCAGCTTTCTGTGGCACCAAACGTTTCCACCAGGCAGCTCTTGCACAAGCCCCAGGCGCCCACTCGCTGTTTCTGCGGTGGCATCTGATGCTGCGGGAGCCCCAACAGCAAAAATAAAGTTTCCTGACCACATTGCTGGTTTACTGCTGATCTCTCAGCATTTCCTTCCAAGGAGATTATTCCAATTCCTATGAAAGGCAAAAAACCCTTTGATGGAAACCGTTGGGTTTGTCAATGGCAATGCACTCATTTTAGAAAGTTTTCCTTTTTTTTTTTTGGTTTTTTTTTTTTTTTTTTGGTTGGTTGGTTGGTTTTTTTAAGCAAAAGATCCAAGCAAAGAGGAAGTGAACTGGGTCCAACTTACTCTTACACACCCAAGATGCCAGGAGGTATTTTGCAGCCGGGTCCTCTCCCTGCCAGGACAGCGGGACGCAAGCAGCACAGGCTAAGGGAAGTTGCAGGACACTTCAAGCCCTGTTTCCTCCAACATTTCAACACTTAAAAGTTCGGGGGGTGGGGGTGGGGTGGGGTGTGTGGTGTGAATATTTCCAGTGAAAAGTGATGCTTCAATTCCTGTTAAGCTTCCTATCCACCACAAGTTTTTCTGTGCCTGTTACCTTATTGTTGAAGGCAGGGGCGACAGCTCACGTTGCAACGACCACCAAGGCCACGCAAGAAGTCTTGACCAAGCAGGAGGTGAGACACCAGACATGGACAGGTGATGGACGGCACCACCAGATTATTTTCTCATGCACAGTCTGGTACAAACCTGTCTCTGGGGTGATTATTTGTAAAAGCGCTCTGTTCAACCCAAAGCAAAGAACCCTTTGGAAACTTCAGTTCTCTTCATGTATCATTACATGCACTACTCAGAGTATGAAAGATATAAAGCAATATATTTTAAGCTCTAGTTTGTACCTCAGGGTATCCAAATATTAAAAATTCATGGGTCAATTAACTCATTCAGTTGCTCATAGTTTGTATGGGTTTGCTGTAGGGTTTACCTTCTGAGGAGAGCCAAATGCACTTTCCATAGCGGCAACACTGGGGCTTGGCCCACGGCACATTGCGCACCCTCCAGCAAGACATCAGCAAGTCATCCTATATAAAAACATAGGACTTACTCTACTGCCTTGTGCTCCAAAATGCACCATTTGGATTTTTATAGAGGAAGAACCCTCCCAAAGGCCTAAACCAATCTGCCCAATGCCCCATAAGTAGCTTCTGTTTAAATTTGACTAATTATTTCACAAGGGACACCCTTCCTTCCAGACTTAAATGCCAAGCCAGTGAGTCCCACCATCCTTTAAGCGACTCAAGAATGAGAATCAACTGCATCTCTCATTTTAGATATTCTATATTAACTCTAAATTACATCTTTATGAAGTACTGTATAACTAAGTTATAAATTACAGAAGGACAGACTGTAAAGATACAATACAGCAAATGAGTTTAAGCAATCAAAAGGTCAACCACAAACTCAGAAAATGTTATTTCTTGCACAGCCGAACACCTTGTTAATAGAAGACATAAAACAAAACAAAGCAGCGCAGAGAGAGAAAACAAAGCTGACTTGTAATAGGATTTTCCCTTTCACAGCAAATTTTACAAGCTTAAATATATTCTCCATAATAAAAATGGAGAAAACATCGGTAACTTGTTCTTAAATTATTTTTTTTTTAGCAAAATGCTTTGCTGCAATTTTTTCATCCTTATAGGATAAATGCATTTCATTGTAATATCTTATACAAAACAATTCTGCTTTAACATAAGGAAAATACTTTTTTTTGCTCTCTCTAAAATTATATATTGCTAAGTATGTCTTCAGGAGATAGCTTGTGTTCCACAAAGCAGCATTTTTCTGATGAGACAACGACTTACAAGGGAAATTATAGGTCAGTTCTGGCAAACAGCTTTGGGAGGTCCCAGCTCCCTTGTGCAAAGAAAGCCCCCAGGGCACATGGGGAAACCCCAGACTCCAGGCTGGGGTGCTGGTGGGCAAATATTGCTATTAAAATAGTAATACTTCAGAATACAAAAGGAAGACTGTCCAACTAAGAACTTCCATTTGAGAGAGACAGATAAAAAATTTAGCAGGTGCATGCTTTATTTATGGAGTTCAGCCCAGTGGTCTGAGGACACTGAAACACGTCTGCTCTCCCTTCCTCCAGAGCACGCCGTCCTCTGCTCAGCAGGGCCCCGAGAAGAAGTTCACCCAGTGAAATATAAGTCGTATAAACTGAGGGTTTCATAACACTCATATTAGAGTCAAGTCTTACCCCAGACTGTAGAGTCTCAGCTCCTACCTACCCTTTTCCTTTAGGTCACAAGCACCGTGGGAAGGGACAGAAACTCACAGTCTTTTAAACTCCAGCTGTTAATCATTCAGGGTTTGTAAATGTCCTGCAGCCACTGACTTTTCACAAACATTATTTTTCTGACACTGCTTTCTTTTAAATGTATCTGTTAATATCAGGTGTCTCTTGGTGAGCCTTTAAAGTGCTTTATAAAGAAATACTCCCCATATATATATGTATTTATGGCAGCCACTTGATTAAACTGCTACATCATTTTTCACTTCTCCCATTTATTGTGCAACCAATTACTTTCCCTGCATGGATAAGATTGATAGCTCTTGGCTTCTCTTTCAAGTCCCCATGACACATGAACACACACTCACAAATTGGTTTCACACCCCTAGCCCAGACCTGGAGGACAGAAGATTTCCTAATCCCAAGGCTTTGGCAAAGTTCCCTAACATGTTTCCTCAGCCAACAGACCCATCAAACAGGGAAAACATTCCTCAGGTGTTTTATGGATATACATTTATTTACATACTTAGGAAGGCTGAAAGTGATGTCACAAGTTGACATCAATCCTCTTTGATGTAGTGCATGTGTTTCCCATCATTAAAACCAGTTCATGAACAGCCCAGTCACCTTCACATGGATGCCAAACCTCTCCTCCGTTCTGGACTTTCTTTGCATTTTAGTAAGCAGCCTTCTGCAGTACACTCATGGCAGAGCATCAAGAGTCCATCATCTGTTGCTTGGCTTTGCTCACAGAAGGAAAAAGATTAGGCCACCACATCAATTTATTTTGGTAGTTCTTTGTAGCATGCTGCAGCATCTCATTAACACTCCTTGCCATGTAAAGAAGCAGTGAAGTACATATACCAGAGGAGTTTTACTGCTCTTTAAATTGCCTCCACTCATCTACTAACTGTAATAGTTTGTTGAACATCTTAGAAAAATCTCTAGGACAAACATTCACTCATCAGAGCTTCCTATTAAAATATCTGCAGCAATTTCATAAACCCTCCTTCTAGCCAGAGAACAAGTTTCTGAACCAACGCTGACATCATAAACACTTTCCCAAAAGATGAGGGTTTTGACTGTATCTAGTAGAGTTAGGTTAACATCACTGAAGTTTCCTCGGTGCTTGTAAACCCCAGATTTACTCATTAGCAGGCTTGTGCATGCTCTAATCCTGTGAGCAGCCTCCACTGTAAGCAGATACTAGCGTAACTTCAAACAATATCCTTCATCTCAGTAAGCTTTAAAGTTTTTCAGCAGCTGAACACAGTTATATCCACCTCTCAAGGTACGGTGACAGATATCGTGTCTTTCATTTGGGAGGAAGAGGGGACGGAGCACTCAACAAGTCTGGGCATAAATCTTCTAATCTATACCTGTGTAACACCAGAGTTACTAACTATTTCAAAAGCCAGCTTTTCTTTTATCATCTGAAAGACTGATAAGGTAGAAAACAATCACTGCGGTATGAGATTTCTCGAGGTCACTTGCCACAAATCACAGTAACATACCTGCAGAACAGCAATGCAGTTTAGAAACCTTCATTCACTGGCATCACCCAATCTGGGACCCAGCCGCGTTCAGACTACAGTTCATGCCTGCGTAAATATCCAAATAAAGACCCTATGAAGTTTTTCATACTTCGTTTATTCGTAATTTCCCCATGGCCACAGACTTGCATTAACCCAAACAGAAGTAGATTGGGCAGACCCTAGTGGAGGGGAGGGGCTGTCTAGGGAGGTTTTGAACAGCTTCCAGGGCTGATGAAACACCCAAAAAACAAGATGGGCACCACACAGGCCTTGCGATTTTTTTTTTTTTTTTTTTGCAACAGTGGGATAACCCAAGGAGACTCTGGACTGAAGCCCAGCATTTAAAAAGACTCAAGCAAGTAAAAGCACAGAATGTTTTGTATGAAAAGCAACAAACTGTAAGAAGCAGAGATGATATGGCAGTGGTGTCACATTTGCAAGATCTTTAATGAGACGGAGTGATGTTTTCCCAAAGTTTTACACAGCTTGTAAAACTAATGGCTCTGAGAAGCCTGTGTTCAGAAGCCAACCAAGAAAGGTTGCACCGGGCTTGACTACAGGTCCACGTAGCTCTGTACCTCATCTCTAATAAAGACCCTTGGATATACCCAGGAAAGTCTAGAAAAACAGGACCTGCACATGGTGGTACCTCACTGCTTCCCAGCAACTTGCAGCTGACAGTTTACCTCACCCAGAAGCTGCTTTTTTTGTTGTTTTTTTGTTTGCTGGCTTTTTTTCTTGTTTTCTTAAATTAGTACATGGAACCACACAGCTCAGTGAATTTCTGAAAACTTAGTTTCTTAGGTCAATGAGTTTAACATCATTTATGGGAGTAATTGCAAGGCCGTGAACAAGGAAATAAGTAAAAGTATTTTCTGTAGACATCAATAGTGACACTGAACTTTTCTTAGAAGAGCTAGAACAAGCACTCCAGCACGTGTAGCTGACAGGAGCTCCTCACATTAGTCATGTGCTGAAGCACACAGCAAACATATTACTGCCATTACTTTCCTAAATATAAAGCTATACAGCCTCAAGCATAACCCAGATTCCAACCCAGCACTACAGAGGTCCAAATCCCAAGACGTTTTAGAGCCAACATTTTTCCCGTGCTCCCTGGCAACAAATACAGTTCTGCTAGCTCACCCAAAACCTACCTGCTGAAAAGCACAGAAAATAATAAAATATTGGAGGCACTTACAAAATATCAATGCTATTCAGTTGTACACCCCAAATTCAGATTTTCCATTTCCCAGACTCCCTGATGCCTGCAAATGACACTTTATGAAAGCAGCATGTATGCCTTGTAAAACAGCCCTAATGCTGTTTTTCAGACTTCATTTTGAGGGGTATGGTTTAACACAGAAACTTACATGTAACGAAGGGTTTAGGGAATCTTAAAAGCAGATTATGAGCAGAATGTTTTGGTTTTTTAATTCTGAGTCAAGCTGAATATGAGATTTTTATCCTTACAAAACCAAACTGTTGAATATGCTTTGCACTCAAGGAGTTTACTTTCTCGCACAACTGAAAAAACATAGCATAGGTATGCCCTTGGTTTCTATAGAAGTAAAATAGGAGTTCCACCAGCTCTCCTAAGGAAAGAACCATTGAAATCAATATAATTTACATACAGTATATTTGTCCTGTTGATGACCTGAATTTAAAAAAAACCCTGACAAGGAGGAACTTATGTATAGCTCATGAGTAAGGAAAAAGACTGTGCATTGCTCTTAAAGCTCAAGAAGGAAGAGAAAACAAAGACAGTTTAAATAAAACTGCAACAAAAACATGCATTTCTAAGACAGATCATACATTATTCTGCACTAAAAGGGAATATTTTAAGTAAATTTAGTCCAGATCAACTTAAAATTATTTTTTTCAAATAGGCAATTAATGTCCTATTGAATTGTATTATGGGCAGGTACAGAGGTGAAGAGCACATGCAAGAATTAAGGGAATGTCTGGAAACAGCCTCACTAGCAGAAGTATGTTTTATTAACACACCCTGTATAACAGTTCACATAATCAGATTAGGCTTAGCAACTCATGGTTTACCAGAGCTGATCTTAATTTACTAAAAGTAAAAGAAAAAAATCAGCATCAGAAAACCAGGTAACAGTACTGGGAGGACAGGCACGTTCACCAACTGCAGCAGGTGCCAGTGTTTCAACCAAGGAGAAAGATAGGAGGCAAATGGTCAGGTTCAGTGTCCCCCAAACGGCATCTATCACATTCCTGCAGGAACGTGATGAGAAATTTCACTCCATCACCATGACAACTCATGCTACATCATTGCCATAGCAACCAGCTGAACATCATTAGTTTTTAACCACAAGCACAGTGGCCAACATGCCACTGAGGAGTGGCCACCACTGCAGCCAGTCCCACCCCAACCCATCCTTGTGGTTTAATCCGACCTCCTTCCACATTTCCCAGCCCCACACCGCCAGCCAAGCTCCCCACCACTGCTGACTTTCCAAACCCCAGTCTGTCTCATCACCAGAGCACTAATTCCATGCATTTTACTGCTGCTTTTTCACTGTCCACCCATATCCCTTCCAGCACCAACACCACACACACCCCCCCCCCGAGTGATTTATCAAGCTAAGATTAAATGTGAGTTGAAAAATTTTGTCTTCCCAATGAGTCACTGAAAATCTGTTCTATTAAACCAGCGCACCATGGGGTGGCTTTACACAGTGCATTTGCATCCCACGCACGCACTCGCAGTATCAGTTCAAAGGCGCCAACTGTCCTGTCCCCTGAAGAGCCACGATTTCAGCATCGTCATGGAGAAAGAATGTGTTTGCTCTGCACCACCGAAACCCATGTGATCGTCATTTTAACACACCAGCACAGGCCGGGCCGTTGCCTCCCTGGCAGAGTTGTCATCGTGTGTGGTGATATAGCACAGCAGCAGGGGAGCCACACACTAATGCTTTTCAGATCACATCAAAGCCCAAAAGCTCGTGGCTAGATAATGTCTTTTGTCCAGCTATCTTCCAGCATGGAAGAAAGAAAAATAAATACAATTATTACTGGATTTCAACCCAGCTTGGGGGCAGATGGTGAAGCAAGGGTGATGCACAAGCTTGGCCATCAGCGCAGAAGGACGTAGCAAGTTTGCAGCAGTCTGTAGCGGGGGTCTGGGGATACC
The DNA here is from genome assembly GCF_015220075.1 of Falco rusticolus. Lineage (NCBI taxonomy): Eukaryota > Metazoa > Chordata > Aves > Falconiformes > Falconidae > Falco > Falco rusticolus. Next base: position 37,382,855 of record NC_051191.1, on the reverse strand, counting down.
CCGATGGCCCAGGGGCACTGTCCCCACCCAGCTCCTGGGCACAGCAAGCCCACGACCCTGCCGAGCACCACAGGTCTGCCCTGCATGCATCATGCTGAAAGTGTCATGAAATTAGCTAGTTCTCCTCTTGGAGGGCACATGGAGAGGGCAAGGTCCCTGCCACTGCTTTGGCCCTTGTGTTTCCTCCACTTCCATTTCTCACATCCCTCCTCTGCCTCCCTCAGGTTCTCCTTGGGGTCGATGCAGGCTGCAGCGCTGGCAAAACTCCCTCATCTGGACACCAAAGGGCAGCAGTGGGGTGGCACGGGCACCTGCAGCCAGCCCCTGTGCCCGAGCACACCCAGCAGCATCTGACAGTGCTTGTGACTGCCCAAAGTAGCACAGCAACATCGCCCTGGCACCTGAGCCACCCAGTCACTACGCTACCCCATCTCCACACCTCGGCCTCTGCTGCTCAGGGTCGGTATGGTATAACCATATAACATATAGTTATACCATATACCATACACACATATGTATATACAAACTGGTTTACCATATACATATAGTTGTATACCACAGTAGCTCTGCCCACATTAAACTATCAAAACCCTCTTACTTTGCATTAAGCTTAAACCCTAGCCTGATGCTCCCTGAATGGACTTTGTCATTCAATCATACTGCACTACACCTTGGTAAAAAATAATTTAAGTCTTCCACTGTTTAAGAATAAAATAAAAGGAATTAGCAGGAAAAAAAAAACCACCACCCCATCTTTTCTAAAATGGAATGCAATTTTAAGTGAATGGGTAGTTTTCAACAGAAAAGTCATAAAAACTTTTTTATGGTTTTTTTTGCAAGCCAGTAAAAAAAGTCCCTCGCAAAGAAGATGAAACAACGTATCCTTAGTATTCATATATACATTAAAGGATGAAACTAGGTACCCGCTATTTCTGTTTGCAGCTGAAACAGAACTACATAAATCACTTTACAAGGGAAAAAAACCAACAAGATTCAAACAAATCTGAACACAGCAGTAAAATCTATCCCATGTTTATAAACATGTAGGAGAGTATAAATTATTTTATCCTGGAAGAGACAAGAGTCCAAAATGACTTTTTTCTTGTTATGTTAATACCACCCTCTAGTGGCAGTTTTTCTTGCTTTGCTGAAACAAAAACGTAGTTTAACACAGTGATCTTGTGCATTAAAATATGGTACAAAAATTGCAAACAGCAATTTGCTTACCTGTGCTGAATTTAACGCCCACACTCCGCAGTCTCTGAATCTCTGCAGCTTTGGAAAAAGACTTATCTGGCTCGTTTCAAATATAACTTAAAAAAACAAGTGCCTAAAAAAATGCTACCACAAAAAAAATAAAATACTGAAGTCCCTATAATGCAGTTACAGAATAACCTTCCAGATGGACAAGTTCCGCGGTGCTTGGTAAGCAAATTACACACTGATGCTTGAGCCTTATGTTTTTAATATATTATTATCTCCTGAAGATACTTTGGTCAACAGCTTGAAAGAGAGTTATGGCAAGAACTTGTGACAGTTCAGTCTCTGGACTTGCACCTCCTTCTTGGACATACTACAAACTCATCAATAAGATGGTGGTGGGATTTTTTTTTACTGTTTTACCATTTCAGTCAGAAACATCTAGGATGAGCCATTCCTAATCTAGCAGCCAGTTTTAACAGCGATAGGCCTGAGGCACCACAGCGTATTGATATTGAGCACCTTACACGTTTGGGGATGAACGGATCTGGGGCACCATTTCAGTCTATAGGGATAGCAAGAAAATTTACATACTGCCATGAATCCCACTAGGCTGGTCCAAGACTTAGACCCATCTACTTTTATACGTAGTAGAGAGTGAGTAACGTACAACTTCAAAAATCTGCCTCCCACTTCTCTTGCTGCGAGGTACGCTCTGCAGGTCAGTCAGCTTGAGGCAACCACTGAGCTGGGAAAACTCAACTTACAAAATTTTGGAGCTCTCCAAGCAAAGCCAGCCTGGGTGCAGAGTATAACCTTCAGCATAGAAATATGATAAACTACATCTAAGCATATTGAATTTGCAGGCAAAATGGTGTAGATAAATTGCTTAGAGGGTTGGGTGGGGACTTGGTTCATTGCACTAATGCTGCAATTCTGTAACAATAAATGAGCAACAGGCTTTTTCTAAAAACTTATTACCCAATGACAGTCAAATGTAATTTGTTTTTGCTCTCTCTGGACAGGGATACATGGAGAGAAGGAGAAGACAGTTTTTACTCAGCTTATACATCTTGCCTTCAGCAGATCTCCACACGCTTTACTCCAAGGTGAGCTCTACAAAAAGCCTTCCACACCTAGAATGGGGCTCAACCAGCCAAATTTTTAAAATAGTTCAGACAGATTTGCAGCACCAGATGAAGAGCATAAGGCTAAACCTGTTAGTGCTTCCAACCACTCACCCCATCCCTCTGACAAGTGCTGGTATCTCTCAGGGCTGGGGGCATGGGCCAGCTGTGCTGCTGGGGGCAAAAGCAGCCTCAGTTCTCCCACCACAAGTCTAATGTAGAGCCCCCAGACAAAAAGCATGGTCTCATAATCGAAGTTTTCACTCCAAGTTTTGTATGTTCCTAGAGTTTTACTTGCAGGTGGTAAGGAGTCCCACGCAGTCCCAGTCTGTCCTTGAAGAAGCATCAGTCCCCATCCCTGAAGAACCAGACCCAGCAAGTGCACTGGGATGACAGGTAACCCCAGGCTGCAGCAGCCACCCCGATCCTGCTGAAAGCAGGGTGGTCATGTCACTACTGCCCGCTGCTCACACAGTGGCCAGATGACTGCACCCACTCAGAAAATAGACAATTGATTTCTCATCCCCAGTTTGCCAAGAGAATGACTCAGGGCCAGGGAGAGGAAGCCTTGAGAGAGCAGGGAATCCTGGAGGCTCTGCTGAACATCCGTGTAAACATGCAGAGGGGGGAGATGTTGACTTGGATTCCCCCGGTCAAAGACAGTATGTAAATGCTTGAGAGACCGTCACACTATTCCATACTGTGGGGTAACGTTTCCTCTGCTCAAGTTCCCAAGAGGACTAACTCCAAGACAAAAATCAAAGGCTGGGACTTCAGTTTAACACAGACACCCCCAGCCTCCCTAAGCATCTCTTACTGGTCCTCATTTTGCCTCTGACCACTATGAACGAGGACAACACTGTCCTTCCCCACAGGAAAATTAAAGGTCTTGGTTCAAGGTTGTGCATCCCAGTACCGGATCAGTACCCAGTGCTGGTTCTTCATGCCTCTAACTTCAGGAATTCAACTGGCATACACTAAAAAAACCTCTCAGTACTTCTGTAGCAAATTATGTGTACACCACAGAGCCAAAATTTAGTGCCACTAAATACTTTATCTGATCAGCAGCAAGCTGCAGATAAAAAGCGTGACACTGCACTGCTCTAAAGCTTCACGTTACTCATAGCTAACCACCCCAGCTAATAATGGGATACAGTGACACCTGTCTTAATCATCTGGCCAAAATCAGCTGCTTTGCCAAGACTGTTGGTACCTAAAGATTGGACATGGCCATCCTGGAAATAACATAGTTATTTTAAAGTAGCCACGTAAAAACCAGCAGCTGCAGCTATGGGCGGGGTCAAGCACAGCTTTCACAGGATATAAAATTTCTACAGATTCCTATGAAGTTAGGCCAGCAACACACAGGGTCAACGAAAACCTTCTGCTCGTGGTCCATCTGCATGGCAGTCCTTTTGTGCCTGTTCTCTCCCTGCCCGTCTTTCCCAGAGCTGTCACCTGCCCCAGCCCATCTTGCACCAACTTGCTTCCTCTCCTCCTGCACTTTACTGTTGTCGCCACGGCCACGTGCAGCTACGGCATGGCCAGGTCCCAGCTGCAAGGTGGAGAGCTGTTAGTCTGCCGCAAAACCAAGTTGAAAGTTATGAGAGAACTGAACAGAAAAACTCTCTCAGAAAAGCTCCGTAGCAATCACAAAAGTCAGGCAACATGTTGAAAGCATGCATGCACAAGAAAGGAAAAGAGGCAGTTCCTGGAGGAAAAAGATCAAGTATTAAACAATTTAATGGCAAAAGCATCCGTTACCTTTATCCTCCAAAGCAGACTTGATCTTTAAATCAGTCCTTCACTAACAGGAAAAGGAAACCAAGGTGCCATTCCATCTTGCATTTTACTGTTTTGCGTGCCTGCTCTGCAAAGTTTTATGTTATTGCTGTCCTTTGTCAGCATTCTCGTTTCCAGAGCCTCTCCTGCTTTTCCCCATAAACGGCTCCTGCCTTTTCACAGTTGCAGCGAGAAGGCCACCCCTGCTGAGCAGCACAACAGTTGTCCCCAACAGGCAGGACACTGACTTAACTGTTCTCGAGGCTCAGGCAGAGCCCAAGCAAATAAGCAGTGCTTGGCCTCAGCTGCATCCACCCAGGCAGCGCTGGCTTACATCTCTGGGAGTCTGAACACAGGACTTCTGGAGAAACAGGGCAGCAACACCGAAGCTTCAGCCAAGCTAATTAGCTTAGTGCCAGCACTTCTGGAAGTAATCACTGAGCTAACCACCAGCCCAGGACCAGCCACGCTGTGCGACACTCACTGCAAGTTGAGGGGTTATAGGTAAGGGCCAAAAAAACCCAGGACTTAAGGAATGAAGTATAGCACGTTGCTGATTTTCTGATTTGCTGATTGCAAAGCTTGGTTACAAGAAAACTGGGACCCAGTACAGTAAAAGGCAGCAGGCTCACCTGCGGCAGCAGGCGTTGCAGACACGTACACAAGGAAGCCCCAGAAAACTGGTATCAAGGAACAACCACTAGAAAGATCACAAGCATCTCAAAAGGCTCATACATGAAGAGCAGCAGACCAGGGCAATAATTAACTGGGAGTGGGCCATGAAATTGTTTCCACTTGCAGCACAGATTTTTTTTCAAGTTAATTAGATAAACACTGAGTGTTAGAATTCAAACAGGTATGAGGAATTTGTGTTACTTTTAGATCCTTAAACCCCAAATATTACGTACCTTATGTGTATATTGCAGTCCTCTGCAGCACAATACGAACTATATTAATAGTTTACATTCCCCGCATTGTCTTCATGCAAAGGGGGGAGAAAAGATGTTTTATTCAAGAAAAAAAACAACTCTACACCACATGTAAAAGAAAACAGTTTACAAGACATAAATATAAAACACGTAAGAGGCCTGAGAATACATTTGCTGTTACATTCACACTCCAGGCAAAGGACACCAAATTAAATGTTCCCCCAAAATCCCCATGGACTCAGGTAAGTATGAGGTGTATGAGATTTGTAACAAAAGATAAGCTTCCACACTGCTAGTCTAAGCAACCCGAGTGTCACCAAGAACATCAAATCTCAGTACCTGTTTCTAAAACTTTTAAATACATCTGGAAGCATTGGCTTTCATTATGTTATCATAAACATCTTTACATCTTGCACTTAAAGCAGTCATTTATACAAGACTTTGAAAGTACATTAGTACATTCAATCTCGCTTAGCTAAATTGACAGAGAGGAAAAGCTGGCAGATGGGATATCACCCAGTTCAGCAAAAGCACATTTGTTCTCCAATTCTTTTCCTGTAAGACTGATCAATCTTTCCAGTACTGAAGTTAGTAATGAATGTATTTTTCCCAGTTACTGAGTTTCTGGTCACTTTCACTAACTCCACAGATACGTGTGCGTGTCCTTAATTATGCAGGTTTTCATTACTGGCCTAGCCAGTTTTACATCACAGATAACTCAAAGTCTCCCTGTTACCTTATTTGTCATTTAAAACACAAACTCCTCCAAGTACCAAATGAGAAAGTGCGCTGCAAGTCTGCATGGGCTAACAAATCTAGAAACATTCCTTCATCACAAGTACTCATACCCCACGCACACTTCGGTTTTGGTCATAGCACACCTCAACTCTGCAAAACCACTTGATACCGATTCTCGTGTACCCTCTCTTCAGCTTCACCCCTGCAGTTTTCATTCAAGCCAATTCCTACGGCCTCAATTTTCTGCTCACCACCTTGTATTAATTGAAAGCTGAGATCTTAAAGGAGCCTCAGGGACTGAAAACCAGGGCTCTGAAACCCAGATACAGCTCCACAAAACTTTCTCCTTCCAGCACCAAATTCTCTCCCACTGTTTGTACATCTCTCTCTCCCATTCCCGCTCTTCTCACACCATGAGCGTAATGGTTGTGGCTTCCCTCAGCTCTTCATCAACCTAAATATTCAGAAATTCTTACCCATGAGTTGGATGGCTCCTCTGGTGGCTTCCTTAAGGTCCTCTGAAAAAAACCGCAGCAAACCATCCCAGCACTGATAAGGGGCAAAGCAAGTCTCACCTCCCCCTGCAGAGAAACACCACCTATCATCTCTTCCCCATTCCCAGAGACACCACTCACCAAAACCAGTGGCAGGAGAGTGAAGCAAACCACCCAGTCTGCTGAACAGTCATCTCTCCATAAAAACCACTGGGAACAACCTCCAGGCATTTCAGCAACTGGTAAAAGTTGCTGATCTGCTCTGAAGGGCAGCAGATTTCTGTCACCTCTTCCAACATATCCCCTGCAACTCAGAAATAAGCAAGAAGGTGCCTGTACCACATGCACTCTCTTTCCCCAGTCTCCTTTCCCACAGACAATACGAGAGGAAAATACCGTACAGGCAGGCAGAATTTGTATAATGCTTTATTACACTGCTGAAGACTTGGAATCAATTCTGGCAACAGCCTCTTTTCTGTTACTCTGATTGAGGAAGTCAATCGTACAGTGTTCTTACAAGGTCACTGTCCGACAGAGGGAAGCACACGAACTTTGGCAATACTGTCATTTGCAACTTTGTCCTGTTAAAAGGGTAATTCAAGCTGCAAAGTGTAATGCCATTAAAACCAGGTACCGGCCAGTTGCTTATTTATTTGCAAGTTCTGTTATTTTCCAATGGCAAAGAGCAGATTAAACATTTGAGTGATACTGCAGTCACGGACTTTAGGTGAAAGACAGTAGCACAGATACTCACAACAGACTAATATATAATTATAGCAAAGCTCTATTTGGTACAAAGTGGAAAAGTCAGAGCTCACATTCTGAGAACAGAACATGCTTATGTGATTGTAAAGAAATTGGTACCTGCAGCAAGAGGCAAGACAAGTCACCATGGTCTCATGGAGGAGAGAAAGGGCATCAGTAAAAGCCATGTCTGCAATGGTATCTTTTATATTTCAGTCTTAACAGAAACCAACATTATGACTTAAACTCCCTTTTAAAACAAACCTGATGATATTGTTATACTTTACGCAATGTCAACTAAGGATCTAACTTTACTACAAGTACATATCAGTCCTCCTGAATTCCCATGAAAGCGCTTGCAAACTGCATAGCTAGGTCAAAAGAATCACGCAATGTAAGGCTACCGCCAAATTGACCCTTTTATTGTATTTGGAAATACTGATCTCCAAAATAAAGCACTTTCAGGGTAACTAGAAAACATACTTTTTCCAAACCTGCAGTCTAGAAGTAAGTGGCAAGAGAGACATTTTAGAATGAGGTAAACATACTGCATAGGCTATATATTTAAATCCAAATTCCAAAAGTTATTTGGCTTAACCATGAAGTTATTTAAAATTGAACAGAAAGAAAAAACTATATACTTACAAAAATCTGAAAACAAATCCAGGTCGGCTCTAGCAGCAAGTTAGAAAATCACTCATTTACAACGAGCATTTCCTACTGTGCTTTTTTTTTTTTTTCTTTTTTCAAGTTAGCCAGACAAAAGCACAATTTGAAAAGAACTTTGCTGCTTTTTCCATGGAGCTATTCCTTCCAGAATACATGCTCAATCTCAGCTTGTGTCCTTCAGTTAATCTGACCCAAGACTGGTCCTGGACACACAATGTTACAACATACCAGTGAATACTGGCCTTCCAGCCCATGCTGCAGCTTTTCTTGCCCCAGCCTGCATTCTGAAGCAATGACAAAGCTTTATGACACAGGGTGTTCAGAATAGAGACTGGTGCTTAACAGAGTGTCATAAACCTCAATTATCTTTTAAAACCATTTGAAAACAAAGTTATAATTAACAGTAGTGCCTTTTGTGAGTCTTGTATTTTTATTTAAAATGTGTTCTTGCAGGTTCGCCTTTTTTTAGTATTCCCTTGTATCAGTGCTTAGTTCCCAAAAATCACTCCTGTCAAGCAATGCAATTTCCTGAAAAGATAGTATCTTCCATCCTCACCACATTTTCAATAAACTCTGTAGAAGACAGTCAATGATCAGACTAAGATAAAGTGCATATATTCCTTTCTGATACAGGCAACAGAGTTGTGGACTGAAAAAATAAATCGTACTGAAAACCACACCAAAAAAAATATCGTACTGTGGCCATTTAGCACCTCACAATTAAGTTGCCTCACTGAGTACTACCCAAAAATACTTTTCTTCAAGTGTCTGTTAGCTTAAAAAAAAGGGAACTTATAACATTAAAAAATAATGGTTCCTTTTTAATTAGACTCTGAGAATCACAAATTTATGTAACCCTTGAAAGCTACGGCTCTACCAAGGCTGGCTTACTGCCTTGACAACTCGGAAGTAGTTTGTATTTTACCCTTTGGATCCAGGCTTCAAGCTTGCAAAAGCTTTGGAGTTCTTAAGGGAATGTGAAATTTCATTGAGAAAAGAAATAAAATGATAGTCCCTTTCTGACTTCTTGGACTCAAAAATAACTACAATGGTAAAGTGAGGTTCGGGGCGAGTCAGAAAGTACGTGCTTTGGACTTTGTCATCGTAGAAGTGAACAACCTTCTCCAAACTGTTGAGGTCAGAGGTTCTATCAGTCATAATCATGATTACATTGGGCCAGTGCATAACAGGTCTGTCACTGGGCAGAGACACCACTGCAGGGTATTGATCCACTCCTTTGGGTGCTTCCCTGTAAGAATGGGGATGATGATAACCATGTCCCTGAAAACTCTCTGATCCACGATTGTCAAAAATTAAGGAAACATTGACGGCATCATACTTCCGGATGAAGCTGGAAATTTTCCCAAAATAATCAGGATTTGTTTTAGCAGTCAAAGTTTTCATTTCAGATGCTGTTGTTTGTCGACTAAGGGCCTCATGAAAGTAAAAACTAAACTTGGCAAGGAGAATGTTCTTGAGCTTCATCAGCCAGAGGAAGAGGTGCGGAGGTTGTACAGCCTTCTGAGACTGCCCTCCAAACAGATGTTTCTTGGTCTCTCGCTGTTTCTCAAAAATTTGGCCCCAAGTCTGTAGTTTTGTGTGAGCACTGTGCAAGTTGACCAGGGATGGAAGGAACTTCCACTCTGAGATCTGAGCCTGAGCCTTTAAGAGATGTGCAAGCACATCTACCTCCAGCTGGAAACTGCTTTCAAGAGGACTGAGGATTGGATGATGAAATCTAGAAAACAACATTAGTTAAGACATGAGAACTGCTATACACAACAGTGAAATAATCAGATAGGATTTGTCAGTTCACAGACAGAAGACCAAACATTAAAACAGAGTAAAGTGTAAACCAGAAAATAATGTTAATTTAAAAAACAGTTCTTCTAACATAATTATGGCAAATATTTTAATGAACATACAGTACTTCACTTTTGACAACAACATGTCTAAGACCTTTATCTATCAAAGCAAGGGAATTCTATTTGATCAGTTCAAGAACAATCACTGTTCATCTTGATCCATGAACTACTATAACACCATTTCTCTTTAAATTCAAGTGGCTTTGTTCCAATTTAAAATCCCTTCTGATGGTAAAACACATCTTGATAGTTCTGGAATAGCAGTAAGACATTAAGTTAAATTAAAGGAGTTGCTACAAATTTGTTGTTTGTACAGTGGAGCTATAAGGAAGCCAAGCCTTTATTTTCTTTAAAAAAAAACACAATAGAATTGTGATGGAAAATTAGTCAATAGAACCATGATTAACTGTATTTACCAATAAGCCAGGTCTCAAACTTCAAACCTCGGTGAACTAAAAGCAATGAAAGGGAAAAAACACTTGGCAGGATTTCATCATATCATACTGAAGATGTTGTAACAACTAATTTCTCTTACTAAAAATTCAGGTCAAGATCAGCTCTCAATTTAACAAATGTTTTAAAAAACCCACCCCAAACTCACAACACTTCATCTACCAAGTAAAAGTACCACTGCACTTCTTATTCACAAGTGATCCTACCATTAGAACAAATCTCGATTAAATGGAATTTTATAGATCCATTCTATAGCTTTCTCACTTTATTTTTTCCTAAATGCCAGCAGAAAAAAAAAAGATCCAGCCTACCTCCCCTTCCCTTGATACTCAAATGACTTGTAAACTCATCAACATAATCAATAAATACATACTTAAACTGTGCAAAACTGTTCCAGTTACAGAAAGAATGAGTCTTCAGCAAACACAGAAGTGGCCTTTTTAGTAAATGCGTTCCCTAAAAGGCATTTAAGACTCTTTAAGAAATCTCCAGCAAAGAACGACCAATAGTTCAAAGACAAGACTTCACGAGGTTTCCATTTAAGATAGATTTATCCCCTCATTTCAGGAAAATATCCTGGGTCTTGTTTTTGTTTTAAAACAAAGAAGTTTATACTGAATTCTTCCAACCTTTAACAGCTCATCTTCACACAGAGTAAAAGCAACTCCATTATTCCCCTCAGCTCCCAGGACACAATACATAAAATCAATTTCAGAAATACTTGGTTCAAAACCAAAACCCTTAATTCCATTGTGGACCAGAGGAGAGAATGAGAATTTTAGGCTTTTCATCCTCTCCCCCTTCACTATTTTTTGACTTTCCATCAAGATCTTGCCAAAACATTAATTCTCAGGTTTGTGAAAATCGTCTGACAATTTTACCACTATTTTTAAGCATCTCTTTTTTTTTGGCAGCCACAATACATGTCTTGAAAGGATTTTCTACTCAGACACATGTCCAAATTTATTTGAAGAAAATGAAATTATTAATATCATAAATCAGTTTATGCACCATGTTCTGCAAACAGGCTAGGTTGACCAGCCACCTTCTGTACACAGTACATGTCAGCAACCATCACATTACCTGTTATACCAGATACAGTGATTACTGGCTACTTCAGTGGGCTGAGAAGTCCAGAGCATATTTACGTTTCTTTGAACAAGAATCAATTAGAAATAATATTCTGTTAACAGTCAACATTCTGTATTTCCAATGATTCTGGTATTCAGAGATTTGCTGCCACATATGTTAAAAAAAAGCATATACAACATTATTTGTTCCAGATAGTCCTATCAAGTGCTCACTTAGCAATGTGGCTTCAACACACTTGCAGTCAAACAAGGTTATCCTTCAGTCTTAAAAGCAATTAAAAAAATGTATGCTAATGCAGCACTGCCAAGTCTCCTGGATTAACATTATGATGAATAGCTTTAGATTTCTACTTTCTTCATGGCGCATACCTATCTTCATGTTTCACTGCACAGCAGAATTTGCTAAACCATTTTAATCCAAAAAACCACACCTCGGCCACAGCTGAGAAGCTTGATAAGGCTGCAGAGCAAACTAACAGGTAATGTACTCAGCACATCTGCTGTAATTAAGTTTCATAACACACAGAAGCATCTGACTGAGCTCAATATCACTTAAAACAGACAGGGATTTATAATATTTCAATAAACCAGAGTGTTAAGAACTTAAAACCACAGTGGAAAATTGATTTTTTTAGCTAATCATTCTCAAAAGCAGATGGATGCTAGAGTTTTGTTTTGCAGACTATGAAGAAGCCTCATTTTTCTTGAGCTTTTAACTTCCTTCCATGGAACACCCATGCATGCATGTATTTATGCTGACTAAAATGATGACACAAATGCTGACTAGATTAAAAACATTAAGACTTAAAAATAATTACATTAAAATAGGTTTAATAGTTACTTATTCATTTTGTACTAAGCTTTTAAAGGATCCTGCTTCTCGTGCTGTTTCAATTATTTCAGTTAAGAACCAACCCAAACCAACAGTTAAAAAAACCACAGAAAAAGTTACTTCTCCAGCTGTATTCTATAGAAAAACAGAAAAATGTCTAGTATTGGCTATGTTCAAGTCAGCAGTAAGTATCACCAAAACAGGTTTAAGCTGTTCAAAAGTTAATGATTTTTCAGATACGAACAATATGACTCTGTTGTTGACAGTCAATTAATTCTGCCATTCCTTTATCAGCAAGCAATTATTTGCTCTAAGTTATCTGAGCAGCTATTTTCAGATGTAAAGGACAGAAACCAAGGCCAGAACCTCTCTACAGAACAGATGCCCTGTCTGGCCCTAGCACAGTTGGCTAAAATAATGGCATACATCCTCAACTGCAACTGAAGAATATATTGACAGAGGAAAGAGACTGGGTAAGGACGAGTTAATTTGACCTTTCACCTGAGAGGGTCAACAGACTGTAAAACACAACGGGTTTCCAGACAGCACACATGAACATAACAGCCCCCAGAAACTGATCTGAGGAATCTAAAGGAAGCTATCATTATACCCACTTTTTCCAGAAATATTCTATATGTGACTGGGGAGAACCACACAGAAGCTACTTAATTAGCTCTAACAGCATCTTAGAAAGTCTCTATCTTAGAGATTTCTCATTAACCCAAAGCAAGATTGTCAGTTCTTTTCCCAGGGAGACACTGCTTATTTTTTTAAAGAGGTTATAACACTACCTTAGAAGCACAGACCTGTCACTGAAATTAATTTAAATGGCACATTTATTAGTAAAACATTTCATATATTACAGTCTCCAGTCACTTCATCAAAAGTATCAATTTTGTTTTTCAGACTTTTAATGGTGCTGTTGACTCGGGACATGGTCAGAATAGATGGCAATTGTTAGTGTACAACATAAATCAATTTAAAAAAAAAAAAAACCACACCACCAACTTACCTCCCTTTACTCTTTAATGTTTATCACATCAAGGAAAAAATATGTAAATTTCATGTTGTATTAGACTAACAGCCCTGATAGTCTACGGGTTCACAAAAAAATCACTAGTAAGATCATATACACTAGTTTTGATTTTCAAATCACAAAATTACATAGCAATTTTCCCAAGTTATTCCTAAAAAAAGGAGTCAGCTGCAGTGCTTCGATTTGGAGTATCAGAAAGCAGCACTGAATTATTTCTGCTAGATGTACACCTTAAAAATCATAACTGGGGAAAAAAACCCAACCAACCTACTTCAGCATATTCTCCCCAAACGTCATCTTAGACACTACTTCACTAACAAAAGATTTGAAAGAATTCAACTACATTTGAAAGTTAACTTCCTACAATGGCCACCTTCTTTTGCTTTAAAATAAGGAGGTAGAATCTAATCTGTTCTCTCTTTTTTTAAACTGCCATCACTTTGAAGGCTCATTTCTGTTAGATGTGAAATACCCACCCCAGAGTAACTTAGAAACATCCTGAGATTCTTGTAACAGGAACTATTAGATCTTAACTTCAAGAGGCCATAATGGCAGGGACCAAAGACTCAGAGGTGCTCCTTCTGCTGGCTCTAATACCTCTCAAAAGAAATGATGACAGAGCACTGTAAAACCCT